>NC_133734.1:6159435-6808594 GCF_048934315.1 Petromyzon marinus | reverse complement strand
GGAAAATTCCCCGATGGTACTGTGTTGATTATTCCAAGCATGAGAGTTCGCATATTATAGTGTTAAGGTTTCGTTTAGAATTAAAATTGCTTAACACAAAAGTGTTTTGTGTTTCTTTCCTGAGTTCATGCATAATAATCTTAGTTATAAAAACTGTATCCTGCGTTGAGATTTGACTTTGGAGACCTGAGATAAACACTAATACATAATTAGTGAATGTTAAAGCGAGAATAATTGTATCATACCGATTGATAATACGAACCTAGACAACGAAGCCGAGTTTAATCTGGCATACTTACAGCACACCTGCATAACCTCATACAATTAATGGTTTTATCCCAATTGATAATACTACCCTCGTCAGCGAGGCAGGGCCTAATTATCATAACGGTTCGCATTAGCATAATCACATACATTCGCATACATTAATACAATAATCTCTCGCAATTAGCATAATTTGTGCGCATAAATACATAAACTAACAAAATTTTGGATACTTACGCATTTATCCAAATTTCATTAATTTTTTTTTATTTTCATCAAAATTTTCAATACCCTGATATACAACACTGTGCACGTCACAAGTTTCAATTACTATTATTTTTATTGTTATTTTAAAAAATCTGCTTTTTTATTATCAACGGATCACTACACCAATGTCCCATTGCCACTGCCCACAATTCAATTAAGGCAGCTTCAGAGATGGGTTTCAGTGACCAGGGAATGTACTGGCACCACCACTGTTGGGAACGCGGCACCGCAGGTGGGAGAGTTGAATTAGAGAAAGAACAAATACTTTGATTGTTGCAGACTTTGCATGCTTTGCAGCTGGTGAGGTTATTTGCCGACTCAGTGAATGTCAATCCTCGTCTGCAAAGAGGGCACGCTGGATGCTGCCCATCAATGATGCAGTCTTCCAACTTTGAACTCCCTGTGGAATCAAAACAAAATTATTTTATTTTATGAACAGAGGTCTGCGTCAACTCACAGTTACAGCAAAGTGGGGAGGCACGTTAAGGATTTGAATTGAGCTGGGTTCTATGGGGCCGTCCATCGTCACACGGCGTCACAAAAAGTCAGACCCCCCTCAAATATGAAGCATATATAAAACATGCTTCAAATCGCTTTAAGCTATTGTCATTGTAGTGCGTATTTAATGTGGCGCTGCACTCTGATGTTGTAGGAGAAAACACTGGTTAAAAAGTCTATTTAATTAAGTAGAACGTGTTGTCTAGATATATTTAAAGTTGCGCATTTTGATGTGACGTCACATTTCTCAACCCCTCCCCTCGTCACACATCGTCACAAATGTCTGACGCCCCCCCCCCCCCCCAGGTGCGTGACGTCATTATGGACGCCCACTGTGAGATTTAAGAGACAGCTCCACTGCAAATATAACAGCAGCAGTTACATTACAGCCTTGTTTGTGCTGGATACGGATTTAGAGGTCGGTAGTGATACAAGGACGACTTGGTACGGATGAACGCGCTGCGTTTTTTTTGTTTCCGTCGCTTGACCACTCGTAAGGCGACTCGACACAACGACTCTTGACTCATGAGCGCATCTTGATCATTCATCATCAATGGAGCCACTTCACGAGGCCTCTCCAACTAAAAAAACGGTCTCTCATATTCTATGAAGAGGTTTGCAGCGTGCCAGTCATTAAGTGTGAATTTAGAAGTGTTAGCGTCCATAGTGGTGGCTGACCAAATAAAGTGAGGCACAGCAATTACTTTGGTGGGTTCTTAGATCACTGTTGCCTTGGCTGAAACTATGGTCTCACTGAACAAGCCAGCTCTGACCCAGGTTCATGTTGGGTGGCTGAGAACAGGAACCAAACCCTGGGACTCGGTGGCGCTGGCTCAGTGTCGCTGATATAGCCACGATAAACCCCCTGAGCTACCTGCCACACACCGAATGTTCTTGTGCATTCTAAATATGAAATTAAAAGAACGCTCTTGATTGAACAAAACATCAACATGGCATCGTTACCTTTGCGGCACAGCTGGCAGCAGATGTTGGTCTCGGTTCTGTAACTTCCTGGGGGACAGCCATCTTGATTGCCGTCTGCAGAGAGTGGGAACATCTGCACACACACAGCACGTTAACTCACTCACAGTCACACGTGAACCACGTTAACTCACTTACACGTGTAGCACGTTAACTCACTCACAGTCACACGTGTACCACGTTAACTCACTCACACTCACACGTGTACCACGTTAACTCACACGTGTAGCACGTTAACTCACTCACATTCACACGTGTACCACGTTAACTCACTCACACGTGTAACACGTGTAACACGTTAACTCACTCACACGTGTAGGACGTTAACTCACTCACATTCACACGTGTACCACATTAACTCACTCACACGTGTACCACGTTAACTCACTCACACTCACACGTGTAGCACGTTAACTTACTCACACTCGTACCACGTTAACTTACTCACACTCACACGTGTACCACGTTAACTCACTCACACTCACACGTGTACCACGTTAACTCACTCACACGTGTAGCACGTTAACTTACTCACACTCACACGTGTAGCACGTTAACTCACTCACACTCACACGTGCACCACGTTAACTCACTCACACGTGTAGCACGTTAACTCACTCACACTCACACGTGTAGCACGTTAACTTACTCACACTCACACGTGTGCCACGTTAACTTACTCACACTCACACGTGTACCACGTTAACTCACTCACACACACGTGTACCACGTTAACTCACTCACACTCACACGTGTACCACGTTAACTCACTCACACTCACACGTGTACCATGTTAACTCTCTTACACTCACACGTGTACCACGTTAACTCACTTATAATCAATGTTATGGAATGTGCGCCCATTCAACACTAAATGGCAGTCTAATAACTACCTAAATACAACGCCCCAATTAAGTTATTTATTTACGAGTGCTCGCCACCACTCATAAAACAAAGACAGCCGGCTGAATCACTACCTATGAGATCTTCACTCAAAACTGCTCTAGAGGAGTTTTACAACTCTAGCTGCCACTGCTATTCAGTGGCCTAAAATATGGCTTTAGATTTTGGTGTTATAATTTATTTACGTATTTTATTGTTAAAAATTCGGTCACAGTTCCTATGATCACTGTTACATTGCATTTATGGATTTTATTTTGTTGATTTCGAAAAGTTTCTTTTGTTTTGGCCATGTTTTTGTTTATTGTATACGGAGTTAGACTGATGTCCTTAATCTTAGTTGTCTTGTGGTTGTTGTTGTTGTTGTTATTTTGACTTGCATCCCACTGGGATTTTTTGCACACAGTGTTGGTGTACGGTGCTATTTCAGGAATATTTTTGATGTTTTTTTCCTGTATTTTCTGTTTGCACAGTCACATAATCACTTTAAGATGTTTTCTTGTTCATGATTTTAGTTTGTTGCGGTTGCACCCAATTCAAGAACCGAATGGCTCACAGGGCTATACCAAATAAATGAACTATGAACTATGACTCCCGAAGTGAGCGGAGGGTGTGAACGCTTAACCCGAGCAATCCTTTAAAAACACAAAGATTCATTGAGGCAGCTCTCTTCTCTTTAGTCTACGCGTTAACTCCCTGCTACTTCATAACCGCTGCTCACCCTCTTCCTTCCAACTCCAAAACCCATCCACATCCTGGCAGTGCCACCCCTCCCTATGATAACCCCTCCAAGTATCTTCCACTCACTCCTTTATTACCAACCAGTGCCACCCCCCTATCATTACCCAATGAACCCTCCACAGGTGAACAATCGCAATCACTCCTGTGAACACCACACCGCCACCGTCCCCTTATCGGTCACTCGAGCAGCAAGCACAAATCTGCAATCGATCCCCTGGCTAGGAGAGACCCTCGAGCATCTACAATACCTAGCACAGACAGACAGGTATTGGAATTGCTACCCAGATTGAGGGACCGAAGGTCAAAGCGACCATGCAGAGGCTGTGGGCAGCCGTTTTGAAAACACAGATTCGACTCTGAGCTCCATAATTCCGTGCTAATCCGGGCAAGTTGCAGCCCTGTAGACACAACACTTGTATAATGAACGACTTCCACGACGACTCCTGAATGGTGTCTTTTTCAACGGTTTAACTCAGGGGTCGGGAACCTTTTTGACTAAGAGAGCCATGAAAGCAAAAAATTTGGAAATTTATTTCAGTGAGTGAATTCAACTAAATGTCAGTATAATAAGCCTCTGAATTTATTCTTTTAAATAATGTTGTTATAACACTCACCATTAATGCGACTTCTGGTGCTGCATGGATTTGCTGATGTCTTTGTAGTCGGGTTGGTACTTGGTGAGGTTAAGCTTCATGCAAGCATTGAGGCTTTCATCCGTTAAACGTGATCGTAGGTTGGACTTGATGTTTTTAAGATGTGAGAATGACTGCTCACATGCATACGTAGATCCAAACATGGTCAATACAGCAATACTCACACGCTGCAGTGTGTGGTATGTGACAGGAAGCGCGTTCCAAGTTTTGAGAATCAGCTGGTCTTCGGGTTGGAGTTTTTTCATTTCTGTCCACATGTGCTTGCTCGCCAACTCCGCTTTCTGTCGTGTGATTCTTTCCAAATCTTAATTCAGTGACTTGAACTTATTCACCCACATGTCTGAGGCCTTCAGGTCAGCCACTTCTGCTTCAAAATCTCTGACGGAGACACCAGGGATGTAATTCAGGTCGGTTGTGTTCAGTGAACACTCGTTTGGATGGGTGATGAACTTAAAAAGACGAGTGTGCTCACGAAATTCTCCAAAGCGTGCTTTGAAGGACTGTAGGAGACTGGATGTGCAGCCAGCTAGCTGGTGGAGATCAAGGTTTTGAATGGGCTCACTTGCTGTGCATGCATCTTTAAATTGGCTCAGTTTTTCAAAATGTAGTAAACGACCTGTTTCAAGATCCGTGATGAAAAGCTCCAGCTTGTTTTCAAAAGCAAATACAGCTTGTTGAAGGGATAACACTGTATTTCCAATGCCTTGCATTTTCACGTTGAGCTGGTTCAGATGTTCAGTCAGATCTACGAGATAGTAAAACTTGAGGAGCCACTCGGTGTCGGCTAGCTCAGGATGCCCGACGCCTTTCATTTCAAGGAAAGTCCGGATTTCGTTCAGGCAAGCCGCAAAACGGCTAAGCACCTTCCCTCTTGACAACCAACGCACATTGCTGTGCAAAAGCAGACCAGGATAGTTATTTACAACTTCATCCAGCAGTGTTTTAAACTGGCGATCATTTAAGGCTCGGGCAACAATAAAGTTGATCACACGAATGACCAGCGACATCACTTCGCCAAACTGCCTGTCACACATCTGAGCACAAAGTGCCTCCTGGTGTATAATGCAATGGAAACTTAGGATGGGTCTATTTTCATGTTCACGGAGAAGCGCCACAAATCCTTTGTTTTTCCCCACCATACACGGAGCACCATCAGTACACACTGAGAGAAGTTTATCCATAGGTAGACTTTTTTCTTGAGCAAACTCCATGAAAGACTTGAATAAATCCTCACCTCTTGTGGACCCTTTTAATGGCAGAACAGCAAGACTTTCTTCGCGCAGTGTGTCACCAACAGCATATCTTGCAATCACGCTGAACTGCGACAAATGGCTCACGTCTGTTGACTCATCCAAAGCCAGAGAAAAGAACGGCGCTGCATTTATGTCCTTCACTTGCGTTTCCTCCACTTTGTTTGCCATCACGATGGTACGATCATGAACAGTTCTTGCCGACAGAGGCATGTCTTGTATCCGTTTGATTATCTTGTCTTTGTTCGGAAGATCATCAAAAAGTTCATTGGCTACATCCAGCATGAACGTTTTAGCATACTCGCCATCTGTGAATGGTTTTCCGTTCCTCACTATTGCTAAAGAACCAGCAAAGCTAGCCGAATTATAGTCACCTTGCCGGGTCCATACGCGGAGTTGCTGCTGGCTAGCTTGCACCCTGCTCAGAAGCTCTTGGCACGCTTTCTTTCTGCTGTCTCCCGCAGGGTATTTTGATGCAAAGGTAGCGTGGCGCGTGTCGAAGTGCCGCTTTACATTCGACCGTTTCAACGATGTAATTTTGTCATTGCAAATTAGACACACCGCAGAACCCGCTCTCTCCACAAAGGCGAATTCTTCGGTCCATTCGTCCTGAAATGTACGATACTCGTCGTCTTTTTTTCTTTTTGCCATCTTCTTCGTCGAAGGGTTAGCTTTGAGCTAATGACCGAGCAGACGCAGTCTCAGACTGATTCAAAAGGGGGCGTTTACCTGTTTTACCCAGCAACGGCAAACGTAGGCCAGTATCATCCAATTAAAATAATGGACAATTGCTCCTGCAGCCCTGAACAGGACATGCGCAGTGAAAAATCGATGGATGGATTAAAACAAGTGAGAATATTTTGTTTTATCTGCGAGCCATATGCAATCATCAAAAGAGCCACATCTGGCTCGCGAGCCATAGGTTCCCGACCCCTGGTTTAACTTAACTTGATTCCTCTGTTTGTCGTGGTTAAATCTTGTAATCAATATTTCGTCCACTTCCCGTTGTCCAATCAATTCCACATTTTGCACACGTACTCAGATCCGGTGATAATGCATGCCTGTATCAATTAATTATTTCGCTACTATTAAGCAATTAAATTTTCATATGGATGCTTTATTATTTATATATTTGTGTAGGTCAAAAACGCCACGGTCCCTAAACTGTGGAATCGCCTCGCACAAAACGCAGGCGCCGCGTGTCTCCGGCGCCATTGACGTACTTCTTGATCGAGAATTAAACGAAGTTGTTTTTATTTTTTTTTAAGTCGAGGTTTGCCTCCCTCCGATCCCGCCGCTGGCTGGCGCCGTACCCGCGAGGAGAGGCTGAGCAGCGACGCGGTCCGGACTCGAGGCTTCCCACACCGACCACGAGTCCTCCCCTGCCTCTGCTGATATTCCTCCAGGCGGAGCGACGCTCCACCTCTAGCCACGCCCCCTCGTGGAACCTTCCCGATGGTTCCCGAACATTCTCTCTGACTCCGCCCGTTACCTTTGGCCCAGATATAGTCCCTGCTCAGGATTGGATACCGGTTACCCAATAGTGCCCATGCAGTTACCCCTTGGCGCCCACTAGATGGCGCTCTCTCATTACACTTGTGAGTAATGAATGTTGTGCCTGATGTAGGCTACACAAGGTGTATTGTGAATACCATGCAAAGAGTTTGAAGATGACCTGATGGGTTCACACCTCTCATCTTCTCAAGATTTTTTCCATTTGGCCCTTTCACGTTTTTACACTCGGATCCCAGTTTGTTCAGCATGGGAGCCGTCTAACGTGTGAGGCCGTGAGCGGTGGCTACCCCCTCACTCCGCTACTCGGCATCTGTGAAAAAGAGCTTCATAGGTCATGGGATTCCGCCACCAGAAATATTGTGATTCTGATTCAGTTAACGTCCCTGGGCTACGCAGACCAACGGTGTCCACTGCATTTCTCAGAGTTGAGGCGAGCAGTGCTCATCCACAGCGAGTGGGGAAACCCCTCCAGTGGAGGATTTCCACGATGCTATGACAAGGACCGGGCTCTGCATACACCTCGTGTTGGCTTCTTGCTACGTGTGAAGACAAAGATCCCCAGTACAGATCCCCAGGATAGCTTCTCTAACCCTTTGCTCTTAGCGAGTAGCAGCGCCTATGGAGATAAACACGACGGGTTTGGTGGCCAGCACGACCACGGGCCGCCTTTGTCTCCCTAAGGCTGAGTCACAATGCAAACACAGACACAAAGACAAAAGATAAAGATCCCCCGTATAGCCTTAACAGACTGTAGGGGCAAGTGCTGTTAGCTAGCACCTATGAAGGCAGGAACGGTACACGAACGGGTGGGTGGCCAGCAACCACGCCCGACCGCCTTTGTCTCCCCAGTGGCGATGTTTACACACCGCACCAGGTGCTCATTTCAGGCTGAGTCGACCCAGTGGAGGCCCAGGACCGGTTCAGATAATCGTCACTGGTGTTGGCCGTGAGCGGGAATTGAACCCGGGTCGCTAGGTTCATAGCGTATCACGCTAACCGCTACACTACCGCTCCCCACACAGCTACACACACACATAGACACACACAGACACACACAGACACACACACAGATACACACACATAGACACACACAGATACACACACATAGACACACACAGACACACACACACAGTTTCAAGTTCAAGTTTAATTTATTAGGTATAGCCCTGTGAGCTATGCGGCTCTTGAGTCGGGTGCAACCGCAACAAAGAAAATATGAATCTACATTGCAGAAAACTATTACACCACAACCAGACCAAAATAAAGCTACAAAACAATGTAACAACAGACACACACACAGACACACACACGCATCCTACCAGCATGAGTGTGCAGGTTAGCAACGTGGTGAGCAGGCGGAATGGAGACATGGCCCAGGAGTTGTCCACACGGATGTGTGGATGTGAGCGAGAGGCGATGGACTCCCCTTGAGGCTCGCGTCGGGGTTCTCCCCCTGACTGATGAGGAGGACAGGGAGGGTGCGGCACGGCTCAATGGACTTTGAGTTCAATAAAAACGCAAATGGTAGAGGTCATATTCTTTGGGTAAAGTTACGTAGATTTTATTTGAACCGATTACCGTGACTTTACCGAAAGACCCAATGAATATGAATTCCTGGAGTCACGAAAGCTTTAAGTGAAGATTTGGTAGAGGTCATTACAAGCAGCCAGCAATAAACATCACTCACGATTGTGTAAAAGGTCAGAGTCAATATGCTTATTGAAGTAAGCAAAGTTGTACAGACATTGGTAGAGAGACAGACTGTATGGGGATCTTAGATGTTGAGCAATGTCAGGGAAAGAAGCAGACAGAGACGTGTTGTGTGGTGGCTGGACACGGTGTGAACGACACAGGCAGTGTGGAAGACCGAGTGGAAGCGGCCAATGAGCGTCGTTCATGGGAACAGTTACCAAAGTGACAGCGATAGAAGAGTGATACTGAGGTGACTGACTGCTGGTGAGGGAGTGAGTCAAGTGATTCACTGAGTACTGAATCGTTCATTAACCGGACTGCGTTAAGTAGAATACTATTAGCACAGCGAGTTAGGAACTGTGTGCTCCACCCCAGATATTATAACAGCAGTGGACTTTCGCCACCAATATTCTTCCAAATAAATAATTAAGTTATTATTCTTCTACTTCTGTCCAACCTGTATAGTCTTTGGCCAATATTCTGCACAGGCCACCACTTCTGGTGTTGGCATTGCCAAATCTTGAGGAGGGTAATGTGGTGCTGCAGGGCATCTCAGGAGAACATCCATGGTTTGCTTCTCCTGACAAGCACATTGCTCGGTTGCACAGAAGCCCCGTGATTTCACGAGAGGGTTGCAACTTGACGAAACCCACTCTCAGTCAGTGTAGGCTCCGCCATGTGTGCCATTTGCAATTGGAGCCAGATGTGAGCTCCTCACTGGGGATGATTCCTCGCTGGCTCCATTCAGCAGTTTTGTCACTCGATGTTGTCCCATTCTTTACCCCAGAGGGAAGTTTTTGCAGATTCCGGCGATGTGGTCACTGGTACAGTGGAGCACAAAAAGCAGTTTCTCGATGACAGACGACGGTGGGCTGGCTGATGGCCATGATGGACGTCCCCCTCTAGGACTTGCCGGTCGTGGTCACCTGACACCCTCCTCCTGATGTTCGGGGCCGCTATGCCAGAAAGTGCAAATAGGCAGGGAACAGGGGTGGCTCTCAGGCACCCTGCTATGACTCTGCACGTGTCAGAGTGGTGTCGACATGTTGACTGTGGGTTGAGCGTCCCCAGGTAGAGCATGCATATTCAGCCACAGAGATACAAAGTGCTAAGGCCGTGATGCGTACTGTGGATGGATGTGCTCCCCACTTTGAATTTGCGAGCTTTTGCAGAATGTTGTGTTGTGTGTTGACCTTGGCTTTGGTATTAAAAGTTGTACTTGTTGTAGCTGAGTATACGATCCAGTGTTACCCCGAGGTACACTGGGTGACCCTGGTGTTCCAGGCTCTGGCCTCCCCAGGTGACATTCAGGTGTCGCTCTGCATCCCAGTTTCTCAGGTGGAAGGCAAAGATTTGGTTTTACGCGGGTTGGGTTTGAGATGATTATTTAGGTAGCATCTTGCTTGATATCTCGTCCAGTGCCCTCCCCAGTATATTCTCTGTGTTCTCGAAATTCGTCTGCTGTGTGTTGACACAGAGGAATTGCTCAACTCAACGCGTCCATGGTTTCTGTGGAGGGGCATAGAAAGACCACGAGGGGGGGGGAGGGGACCTGGCGCTTGACCGCGTCGCGGTGTGGGGAAGGAATGTGCATCACAACACTAACGCCGTGTGTCACACTACACACACGGCGTGTCACACAACACACAACACTCACGCCGTGCGTCACACAACACACAACACACACGCTGTGTCACACAATACTCACGCCGTGTGTCACAGAAGTGTACAAGACGGTGCTGGATGGAGCTCTCTCTTGAAAGTGACAAAAGCTGAGTCAGCTACAGCCGAGTGCCTCGCATTATGAGGGGCCTCAAAATACGAAACAACAAAAATATGAAATATTCTTTATGTCATTCGGTAAAGTTTACGTAGATAGGTTCAGGTTAATAAAAGTAAAATAAATTAAAAACCACGACGTTTCGATCACAACACAAGCGATCGTCATCAGTGTTGTATATATAGGTGTTATGAAAATTGATGAAAATAATGAAAATTAAATGAAATTTGAGATTTGCATAATTTATCCGAAATTATGTTAATCAGTGTAATTATGCGCATAAATTATGCTGATTCGAGAGATAATTGTATTAATTTATGCGAGTGGGCGTGGTTATGATAATGCAGGTCGTTATGGATTATCAGGTCGAGCCTCGGTGACGAGGATTGTGTTATGAATTGGAATAACGCAATTAATCGTATGCAGTGACGCAGGCGTTGTGAGCGTGAATGAGAGAGAGTCGATTCGACTCTGCTCTTTAATTCCGTATTATCGATAAGAATACGATTACTCTCGATTGAACATTACGGATTATGTGTGTTATGGATTATGTGTGGTGATAGTGTGCTTATGATAGGTCCCCAGGATTCAGATCTCATACGCAGAACAATATAATGCAGAATTTCAGGAAGAATCACACACAAACCTTCTGCTTTAATCAATTTTATTTCTAGCTAACTTTAATTTTTGGATAATATGAAAACTCAATCTCGGGATTTTGGAATTTCAACACAGCGTGAACATGATACCATCACGATTACGTTGTTTCACCTCGATAGCGGCACCTGTGGTTAATTCCCGATGCGTAACGCAATCGATCGGTTGTTGAGAGAGAGATTAAAAACATGCGAACTATTCTATCAAAACCTTAACCTTATAATATGCAAACTCGTATTCTTGAAGGATTACACAACACGGCACTCGGTCTTTGATTCGTATCCAATCCTTAACACATTCTGATATGCGAAATTATTATGCTTGAAATCGTCAGCACAGTACCACGGCGATGTTCGTTCATTGATTCATCAACGATTATGCAATTAAAGCGTTCGACTGAAATAATTCTGATTGCCTCATCAACGTAACTCAATGGGTGGCGATGTTTTTCGTTATCAGCTAATAGTTGACGCAGTTATCATGAGTCTTGTATGTTTAATGGGAGGGTTGTTGATTTCTTGCGTTGAGCAAACGCCTAGGTTGATTTCCTTGTCAAAAAAAAATGTTTGTTCGTTGTGTAGCGGTGGGGGAGTGAGGAGGGGGGAGAGTGTGGGGGGGCATACGAACGACTGCCAGTTTCTGTCCACCGCTGGCTGGATGAGTCAGCACGACGCTCGCCGTCGTCGCGCCGATGGGTGTTGAGTGCAGGACCGCTGCCCTCTCAGCCCTGGTGACGCGAAGTTGCGCACTGTAGCACGCTGGTGGCACGCTGTTGGCACGCGCTGGTGCTGATGTTGGTGGCACGCTTGTGGCGCGCTGTTGGCACGCGCTGGTGCTGGTGCTGATGGCACGCTGGTGGCGCGCTCCCTCTCCTTGAAGATGCGCGAACGCGCCCGTGCTGATTCGCTGATAGCAGTTTCTCTCCACTGCTGGCTGAGCTGCTGCACGCTCTTGCTTGGCGTTGCTGGCCGCGCTCTTTCTCCTTGAAGATGCGCGAACGCGCCCGTGCTGGTTCGCTGACAGCAGTTTCCTCCACTGCTGGATGAGCTACGCCGGCGCGCGCTCTTTCCGCTGCTGTAGCATCTGACGCTGCGCTCGCCGGCGACAGGTCAAGTTTTTCTTCTGCTGAGTGAGCCGAGTCGCACGCGCTCTCTTTGTTGAGGTTGTTGGCGGCTCTCTGACAGCAGGTTTCCTCCACTGCTGTATGACTCAAGTCGCACGCGCTTGGCCACTGGTTTGCTGAAGTTGTTAGCGGCTGCCCAAGCTTTTCCGCTGCTGGTTGAGCCACGTTGCACGTGCTTTCTTTGTGGAGATGCTCGAGCGCTCTCAGCGCTGATTCGCTGATAGCAGTTTCTCTCCACTGCTGTATGACTCACTTTCGTTGATACATCGCGACTCAGCGATCCTCGCTACTCAGCGAGACTCGGAGCCAGCCGCTCCATGCGACTGCTCGTCCTGTGGACGTCTTGACTCGCTGATCTGTCTTGACTCTTGACTTAACTTCACTGAACTTTTGAAAAATGCGGCTGACCGTTATATTCAAAGACAATTCTCTCTGCGCAGTGGAAAAGGGGGTGGCGGGGTCTGTGTGTGTGAGTTCGTGTGTGTGTGTACAGATGGCTCCTGCGATAACGATCTGTTTGCCCTGGCGTGAAATTCCTCTCTCGCGCTCTTCGGGAGAGACAAAGGTGGTCGGAAGCCCCTATCTCTTTATACTTTCGACTTATATTTCTCAAATACCATTTGGTCCCATGTTCGCCACGACTCGTGTTTGTAACTACGTCCTCCCGACACCTCTCGGTTTACCGAGGTTCGAAATGTTATGATGGAATTATTAAAAAGAAACATAATTTTCATCCTGAGTTTAAGAGGTCCGTTTCCAGATTGTTGGAATCCATATCCCTTGGTTCTGTAAGGTTCTATAATGGAATATCGTTTAAGGTTAACACGTTGTTATTAATGTTATATTGCAATTTCTTTAAAACTTGTTTGTCTGGTTGCCGTGTGTGGGGTGGGGTTTGTCTCCTCATCAAACCCGGCTGGCTTTTCCAGATGGCCCCTTGTGATAAGGTGTAATTCCTGCTTCTCCGCGCTGTGAGAGAGACAAAGGTGGTCGGGGTTGCTTGGGATGTTGTTTAAACTCTTTCGTAAGTTTGCCCGTTCGCCTCATTCCTTCTCGATAACCTTTGATGTGACTCGGTATTTTGTTTCCAAGCTTTGTTTTAACAGTAAAAGTATTAAAGGTGAAAATCATTTGATAGCGAATTAATTATTGGATAATAATTCACTGATGTATCTGGTGGCCTGGTCTTGATTGGAGTGAGCGCGAGGACCGCTAACTTTAGCTTATTCTTGTTATTGCATTTTAAATTTGAACTGTTGCTTTAAAAAAAAATAGTTTAACCCGTGGGCGTCCTCATTTCTGGCTTGCGGAGGGCTTCCCTCTGCGTGACCTCCCTTAGGGCACATCAAACTCTTGTTCATCTGGAGATCTTTGCAGATAGCTGCTAACATCCTCGCCTCGAGAGTTTTATTATTTCTTTATTTATTAATGGCCTGTTTATGACCGACACCTGGTTTTGCGTGTGCCTGGCTTACGGGTTTTATTAATTATTATTTTTTTCGTTTGTAATAAAAAAATATGATATATAACAGCAAATATTATTGTTAATATCAATTTTGGAAAAGGCTCATATACAACATCAGGAGGGAGACAAAAACGATCGCTTGTGTTGTGATCAAAACATCGTGGTTTTGTTCATTTTATTTTACCGAAAGACCCAAATAATTTTAATTCCTGCAGTCACGAAAGCGTTAAGTCAATAATATGAAGGTTGAAGTTTTACATAATCGGTAAACATAAATAAAGGCGATGTAGGTACAAAAAATAAAGTATCTAAACCGGTTATTATAATTCCCATGACAACACTCTACAGATGTAGGGGACTGCAAAGAGAAAGTGTTAAAGTGTCCACGTGGAGGTCGTGAAGAACGGGTGGCCGTAGTGGAGTGTCTATATAATTAACTAGCTGTACTACCCGGCTTTGCCCGGGACTTGGATCCACCACGCGCGGCCGCCTTTGTCTCCCCAGTGGCGATGTTCACACACCACAGCAGTTACTCGTTTGAGGCTGAGTCGACCTAGGGGAGGCCTAGGACCGGTTCAAATAATCGTCACCGGCGGTGGCCATGAGCGGGAATCGAACTCGGATCGCCGGGTTCGTAGCGGAGCGCTAACCACTACACTACAATGCGTTACGCTTCCACATGCGCGGGTCACGTGACAGATTTGACGTCACAGGTCACTTGCCGTGCAAAAACTATATACATTATTGAGCTCCCCGCCCCCTAAAAAAACAAAAGTTTATTTTTTATAATTTTTGCATGGTGTACAGTCTGGAAAGTACCCACACGGCAAATTGCAAGTTTTTTGCATGTCGGGAAGTACGCTAAACATTTTGAACAGACACACATAATCACAACTTTGCCTTTTATATATGGAGATGAATGAATGAATTCGTTACCTCGACGCGTCGTGACGATTGGAGTCACGTGACGCAGTGGGGGTGGAGGGCGCTGTCCAGTTGGGGGGTGGGGCCGAGAGGCTTTGTGAGCAGGGCGAGGCCGCGGTCTGGGCGCTTGCCCTGGGACCAACGTCTACGAGGTGGAAGACATCGGGGCCGACTCTTCACGGAGCTGTAGCTACGTTACTCCTAAGACGGTAGAGACTTCGCCTTGTTAGAGATGGACGTCCCCACGGAGCTTCTTGGCTCCTAGATCGGGATTCTTGAGCTTGACGAAGCCCAGGGCCCCTGCATTGTCATAACCTGGCCCTTGACAATGCAAGTACAATCGTGCGTCTGTTCATATTATCGTCTTTTTCTATGCATATTTAAATTGTCCGTGACATTAATTTCTATGTGCTGCGCTATCACTGAGCAGTTCATTCTTGCATTCTGATGTTGCATTGCGGCTTCTGATGTCCCTTCAATATCAGTGAACTCCACCAGGTGGTGCAACATCACACGTCATGCTCAGAATCTCGGACCCATTACAGCTGCACCTAAAGAATAATTTTAAGAGTTTGAAGGAGATGAGTCGCGTAAATGTAACACGTGGGCCATCTTGCTCTATTTAAGACCGGAACCAGGAAAAGTTCTTCACAATCCGGGCAAAATCTCCTGATGAAGCTGGTTGGAATCACAGTGAAACGTCGTACTGCATGCAATGTAAATGTTATGGGTTGACTCACCATCAAACCCATGTGCTGAAGTAATAGCCGATCCATGGGACTTCCTTTGCCGGTACCAACGTATAAGAAGAGGTTTTTCCCCTTTTTTCTGGCAACAAAACTGATCCTTATTACGAGGAATCGTGACTGCATTAACCACAATACTTGTGGTCAGAATGCAAACAAAAAACAATAAAAGAAAGCTGTCTCTGGTGTGGACCAATCAGTTTCAAGGACAATGCCAATATATTATCAGAGTGTGTTTTCTGTTTGCATTGTGACCACAAGTATTGTGGTTAATGGAGACATGATTCCTCGTAAAAAGTTTTCAGTTTGTTGTCAGAAAAAGGGGAAAGCCCAATTCTTATAATAGCTGATTGGCACGTTTTGTTGATGTAACAAACTTTACGAATTGGCTGTCAGGTGGTGGTGGGTTAACGACACATTTATTTTTACGCGATGTAACTCAAAAGACTTTATTACGAATACGATGAGTTACGTAAAAAAAGACAAATGTAACGTGCTGCTACGCTTCGTGCAGCCATCAATTCTCTGCACTGGAGAATCTGGATTAATCACGGGGCGAAGACTTCATCTGAATTCTCAACGCCTGCACAGTCGGCGTTTTGTGTCCCTCCACTCTAACGCTCTTAGCTCTCCACCTCCTCCTACACCACCTCCTCCTACACCTCTTCCTCCTACACCTCCTCCTCCTACACCTCCTCCACCTCCTCCTCCTACACCTCCTCCACCTCCTCCTACACCTCCTCCTCCTACACCTCCTCCTACACCTGCTCCTCCTCCTACACCTGCTCCTCCTCCTACACCTCCTCCTACACCTCCTCCTACACCTCCTCCTACACGTTTTCCTCCTACACCTCCTCCTACACCTCCTCCTACACCTCCTCCTCCTCCTACACCTCCTCCTACACCTCCTCTTACACATCCTCCTACACCTCCTCCTCCTACACCTCCTACACCTCCTCCTACACCTCCTCCTACACCTCCTACACCTCCTCCTACACCTCCTAATCCTCCTCCTACACCTCCTCCTCCTCCTACACCTCCTCCTACACCTCCTCCTACACCTCCTCCTACACCTCCTCCTCATACACCTCCTCCTCATACACCTCCTCCTCCTACACCTCCTCCTCCTACACCTCCTCCTACAGCTCCTACACCTCCTCCTACACCTCCTCTTACACCTCCTCCTACACCTCCTCCTACACCTCCTCCTCCCACACCTCCTCCTCCTACACCTCCTCCTCCTACACCTCCTCCTACACCTCCTCCTACACCTCCTCCTACACCTCCTCCTCCTACACCTACACCTCCTCCTACACCTCCTCCTACACCTCCTACACCTCCTCCTTCTACACCTCCTCCTACACCTCCTCTTACACCTCCTCCTCCTACACCTCCTCCTCCTACACCTCCTCCTCCTACACCTCCTCCTACACCTCCTCCTACACCTCCTCCTCCTCCTACACCTCCTCCTACACCTCCTACACCTCCTCCTACACCTCCTCCTACACCTCCTACACCTCCTCCTACACCTCCTCCTCCTACACCTCCTCCTCCTACACCTCCTACACCTCCTCCTACACCTCCTCCTACACCTCCTACACCTCCTCCTCCTTCTACACCTCCTCCTACACCTCCTCCTACACCTCCTCCTACACCTCCTCCTACACTTCCTCCTCCTACACCTCCTCCTCCTACACCTCCTCCTACACCTCCTCCTACACCTCCTCCTCCTACACCTCCTCCTACACCCCCTCCTACACCTCCTCCTCCTCCTACACCTCCTCCTACACCTCCTCCTACACCTCCTCCTACACCTCCTCCTCTTCCTACACCTCCTCCTACACCACCTCCTCCTACACCTCCTCCACCTCCTCCTCCTACACCTCCTCCTCCTACACCTCCTCCTCCTCCTACACCTCCTCCTACACCTCCTCCTCCTACACCTCCTCCTACACCTCCTCCTACACCTCCTACATCACCTCCTCCTACACCACCTCCTCCTACACCTCCTCCTCCTACACCTCCTCCTCCTACACCTCCTCCTCCTACACCTCCTCCTACACCTCCTCCTACACCTCCTCCTACACCTCCTCCTCCTCCTACACCTCCTCCTACACCTCCTCCTACACCTCCTACACCTCCTCCTACACCTCCTCTTACACCTCCTCCTACACCTCCTCCTACACCTCTTCCTCCTACACCTCCTCCTACACCTCCTACACCTCCTCCTACACCTCCTCCTACACCACCTCCTACACCTCCTCCTACACCTCCTCCTCCTACACCTCCTCCTACACCTCCTCCTACACCTCGTCCTACACCTCCTACACCTCCTCCTCCTACACCTCCTCCTACACCTCCTCCTACACCTCCTCCTACACCTCCTCCTCCTACACCTCCTCCTCCTACACCTCCTCCTACACCTCCTACACCTCCTCCTCCTACACCTCCTCCTACACCTCCTCCTACACCTCCTCCTACACCTCCTCCTCCTACACTTCCTCCTACACCTCCTCCTACACCTCCTCCTCCTACACCTCCTCCTCCTACACCTCCTCCTACACCTCCTCCTACACCTCCTCCTCCTACACATCCTCCTACACCTCCTCCTACACCTTCTCCTTTTCTTACACCTCCTCCTCCACCTCCCCACTCTTCTTCTCTCCTGCACCATTCCCAGCATCGACCTCCTTAACTTCAACCTCTCCCACCTCATTCGAAGCTCCTGTCAAGTTCCAATAAACCGCCCCCATAATTGTCTGCACTCTCCCTTCATTCTCTGCGTCATCCCCACCACTCCTCCCAGTTTCCTTTACTTCCCCAGCACCATTTTCCCCCATTCCTCCACCCCCACCTCAATCTGTGACACTCTCCTCGACTCCACTCTTCTCCCCTCCACCATCCCCCCCGCAGCGCTCTTCACTTCTCCACTTTCATCCACCTCACTATTCACTCCCTCACTTTCACTCTCACCACTCAGTGATTTAAAACGCCCTCTACTTATCACAGCGTCTCTCCCAGTCGCCTCAGATTTTTTTTTATCTGCATCCCCTCCCTCCCCATCACCACCCCCCTCCATTCCACCACCCCCCACCTCGACATTCCTCTCGTCTCTTTCATTATCCCCGACCTTGTGGTCCACGTCAACATTTTTACTCTTGTCACTGTTTACCGCTCCATCCACCTTCCTTTTCATTCCTTCACTTTTAATCACAGCCATTCCTATTCGCTTAAGTTTACTCGCTATTGAAATATCCTTTTTCACTTTACCCTTTGCACCACCACTCTCAGTCGTCACGGTGTGTTCCTCCACATCGCCACTGTTCCCAGCACAATTTCCTCCAGTACCTCCATCCTCCGACTCAATCGGCGATACTCCACTCTTCTCTAATCCACTCTTCTCTACTCCACTCTTCTCTATTCCACTCTTCTCTACTCCACTCTTCTCTACTCAACTCTTCTCTACTCCACTCCCCACTACTCCACTCTCCATTACTCCTCTCTTCTCTCTATTCTCCACGACCTTTCTGTCACTCTTGTCACTGTGTACTGCTCCATCCACCTTCCTTTTCATTCTCGCACTTTTATTCACAGCCATTCCTATTCCCTTACGTCTACTCGCAATTGATTTATCCTTTTTCACTTTACCCTTTGCACCACCACTCTCAGTCGTCACGGTGTGTTGCTCCACATCGCCACTCTTCCCATGAGCATTTCTCCCAGTACCTCCATCCTCCGACTCATTATGCAACACTCGACTCTCCTCCAAACCACTCTTCCCTCCTCCACCATCAACCTTCACTATCCTACTGGTTTCCACGTCACTCTTCTCCCCTTTACTCGTCCCTAAGCCAATGTTTACGTCCCCAAGTTTAGTTACGTCGCTCTCTGCTCCGCTCATCGTGCCCCTACCAGCCCCACTCGAGTTTTGCGTTGCTCCGTTGCTGGCCTCACTCTCCCCAGCAGCACCTCCCCCAGTCCCTCCGTCCCCCACCTCAATCTGCGATGCTCCACCCTCCTCTACTCCACTCTTCTCTACTCCACTCTTCCCTACTCCACTCTTCTCTACTCCACTCTTCTCTACTCCACCCTCCTCTACTCCACTCTTCTCTACTCCACTCTTCTCTACTCCACTCTTCTCTACTCCACTCTTCTCTACTCCACCCTCCTCTACTCCACTCTTCCCTACTCCACTCTTCTCTACTCCACTCTTCTCTACTCCACTCTTCTCTACTCCACCCTCCTCTACTCCACTCTTCCCTACTCCACTCTTCTCTACTCCACTCTTCTCTACTCCACTCTTCTCTACTCCACTCTTCTTTACTCCACTCTTCTCTACTCCACTCCTCTCTACTCCACTCTTCTCTACTCCACTACCCACTACTCCACTCTTCTCTACTCCACTCTTCTCTGCTCTATTCTCCACGACCTTGGTGTGCAGCTCCACATTCTTACTCGTGTCGCTGTTCACTCCCACACCTTCTACCACACCTCTCTTCACTCCTCCACTCTCCTCCGCCTCACCGGTCGCTCCTTCACCCTCCTCAAACCGTAGACTCAGGCGGAGTATGGTTACCGTCCCCTTGTGCACGCACAGGGCGGGGTAGAGAGGGCCTGGGAAGGCGGTGGCATTGAATGAGTGCAGCCGCCTCCTGGTGTCGGCGCAGTAGAACGAGAGGAGCCCCTCTTCCCAACGCAGGTGGACGCCGATCTTCCTGGGAAGAGGGCGCACGGCCGCCAGTGCGCTGTGGAGGCCGCGGTGGCTCGCCACGTAGCCGCCCTCGCGTCTCCACAGGCACCAGGAGTCCGCGCCCGCGCCCAGGAGCCGCGCCTCCTCGCTCCCTCCGCGCGGCAGAGTGGCGCACGCGACGCCCACTCTGAACTGCTCCGCGCCGCCCACGTCCACCTCCCAGTAGTGCGCGCCGCTGGAGAAGCCCTCGCGGCACAGGGCCTGAGCGCAGTTCTCAAATCGCTCGGGGTGGTGGGGGTAAGAGTGGTGCTCGGAGGACAGAGTCACCGTCCTGAGGTCGACGGAGAGGCGGAGGTTGGAGTTCACGGAATTGGGGTTCACGGTGGGAGAGCACCTTTCTGAAAACAAAGAAGAACAAGAACAATTTAACACGTAGCAGGCTTTCACGACCAATAGCATCCATATTAGAGGTTTTGGGTTAGATCGCGTAAATATACAAATGTGTCATTAAAACCCGCCACCACCCGACGCAGCCAAATAGTAAGGGTTGTCACGTAGACAGAACGTGCCAATTCGTCCCTAGTACATCACACCGGTGTGTTGGAGAGCCAAGCCACAACAGTACTCAGTTTGTAAATGTTGTTGCTTGTCTCTCCAACACACCGGTGTGCTGTACTAGTGACGAATCAGCACGTTCTGTTTAGTGACAACCCTTACTAGTTGGCTGTTTCGGGTGGAGGCGGGTTTTAATGACACATTTGTATATTTATGCGATCTAACCCAAAAACCTCTTATGAACAGGAACAAGGATATGTTTGCATGCTTGTTGAACTTATTTTGCACCGTACATAGCAAACTATGCTTATCGTGCATATTTAGGTGCATATATGAAATTTTTAACAATGAGATATTTATTTTACCAGAAATCCATTACTGATTGTGGATAAATACCTAAACGATCTGGAATTTAGCAGCATTTCAGTCGTAAACGCCACCATTTACAGCAACAGCATTGACAGAGCGAACCGTTGTCAGAGCCACAGATGATTGAGACTTCATGCCCACCTTGACGTCTCACTCTCCTGACAACCTTCCTAATGGTGTGCTTCTATTTAAGTGGTTCGTCTCTTACCTGATGAGTGTAACATGGCGAGGAAGTCTCTTTCATTACTTCTAGTGGCTTCCATCACTACCTCGAGCTCCCCGTCCTTCTTTACACTTTTAACTTTCTCGCGGATGAACTTTTCACACTTGCTGGGTTTTTTTTCCATGTACGCCTTCCAGTAGACGTGCTCCTTGATGTGGCCCTGCATCAACATCTCATGTAGGACGAGATTGGGTCTCCTAGACAGCAGCAGTGCCCTCTGATAGCCCTCTGACTTAGACCCGGACGCGGGTTCTGGACTCTTCTCAGGAGTGGAGGAGACGCCACCACTGAGGGGTTGGGCTGCAGAGTGAGAGAACAAAACGCGTGGATGAGAATTGGTGCCTTAGACTCTGCCTGAGCGTGTTTGTGGGCATTCACGATCCATGACAGTGGATGATGAGGAAGGGATGAATCTCTAATGCAAAACCTTCAATTTCTTCTCCTTTTGGTGAATGATACTTTACACCTTTTAGCATTCTCTGGTCGGACACTGGTGAGACTAGGCCATGAAGAAGACTTTCTCTGTTGTAGGTCAATCAGTTTCAAGGACAATGCCACGTATTATCAAAGCATGTTTGTCTTCATGTGCACCACAGGTACGTGTGGTTAATGCAGACTTAATTCCTTAAAAAAGGTTTTTATTTTGTGTTTGAACATCTTAACATCTGTTTTATTGCAATTAACGCTAAAACATATTCTTATTTTTAATATTTGTAATCTTTATGTATTTCGAGCCTAACCCTACAGTTTGGGAAATGTCAGAATCATAACCACGCTGTGGATTAAATCTGTGGCACTTATTTCACTGGGGAATGTGTTAATGGGTTATGTTTTAATAGCGTCTGACTGACAGTCATCTCTCACTGGGAAATTACCAGAACAGTTATTGAGAGCTTTCCATGAGGGTATAGTTAGATGTAGTCGTGTCTACTTTGAAGCGTTTGCTGATGTTTATTGTTCGTGTAATTATCTTACATTATGTCTCTAATGGACTTCTACTTGGACTGAGAATATAAGAAAAGTGTAAACTTTTGGCAGCCTGGAAACTTTCTAAAATATTCTGTTTGATCAAATGACAGTAATTAAGTCTGTTTAAGGATAATGGCTTTTCTTAAGTATATATATACACACAGTGCAATACAAACTTTTGCATCTTTTTCATTACCATACAATTATGGAGAAAAACTTGAACATGATTGAGACTGAGCTTGTTCCTACCACAGTTTACATTTGGTGGTTATGAAATCTGCAGAATCCCACGATGACATCAAGCTCTGAATCGCTCTTTTTATGGTGATGTTCAAGAGAACTGTGATACTGCACCTGACAGAGTGGGAAAGCCCAACATCAGTTACTGTTGTGTATATAGCCAGATAAACAAGCAGACAATATGCCTCCTGCACTTGTATCTAGGAGTGCATCACTTCTGGGAATGCCCGAATTAATCATCAGAGAGGGTCATCGTCTATAAATATCTGGAAGATCACCAGCACTGGTTCTAGCAAGCCAGACTGCTGATGAGACACCGAATGTCGTAACCAGTCCAGAGTTTGTGTGGAATCAATGCTGCTGAAATTAAGCAATACCGGAAGGCCTTGTCGCTCATGGGATGATTACAAATCATATTCACGGAGTAAAGTCAACCTGGATAGCTTCAAATAAAACAGAACTACGACGTTTCGATCGCGATGCAAGCGGTCGTCTTCAGGTGACCACTTGCGATGTTATTTTCTTTGAACCATCTACGTGACTTTACCGAAAGACCCAAAGAATATTAATTCCTGCAGTCACGAAAGCTTTAAGTCAAGATTACAAAGCACTTTAATATTTACGTAGAGGGACAAGCACGTGAAGGATGCGTGCTGTCTCTGCTCATTTATGTCAGCACTGATATTCTCCACAATGACGCGAATGGCTGTGTTGTGTTATTGTACACACGTGGACGTTGCCGTTTACAAATATGACCGTACCTATGGTGATCGATCCGCTGTGCAGCCACACGGCAGGATGAAAATGAAGCTTGGATGTCAGTGTAAAAGTGTGCAGAGGCGTCATGGTCTCGGCACAAACAAACGTGAGCTGCCTAATTTCAAAGTCCAGGTGAAGCCCGATTCGCTGGGGAGGCACTGGCGGGTTCAGCACGGTGACTTCTCCATTGTGAGCAGCCACGAGCTCAGCGTCGCGTCTCCACACGCACCAGGACGCAGCGTTGTGTTCCAGATCTTGTTCAGTTTTTTTGATTTTAATAAAATCCTTCACACGGGTGACACCGACCATGTATTGCTCTGCACAGCCCACGTGCAGCTCCCAGTAGTGGCGACCAGAGAGGAATTTCTCAGAGCACAGCACCTGGGGGTGTCTCACAAACCTATCCACGTGATCTGGGTATGGATGAGGTTGAGTTGCTCTCGTCACCGTCTTGAGGTCCGTGGAGAGGAAAAGCATCTTGTTTGCTGTGGTAGGGTCGTATGTTGGTGAGCAGATGTCTGTAACAATGAAAATAATATCAGCGCTGTTACTGAGTGGTTCCCAAACTATGGGTCGTGAAGCATTGGTGGGTCGCAAGAGGTACTGGGGTGGATCACAGAACAAGGCCCAGTGAAACATAACATTCGTAATTATACATTATTAATAATATAACGTTACAGTAATATAGGTAATGTTGCAATGTCATTTATGTACTTACCAGCCTGTCTCTGCATGTCTAGAAATGTTATCTTCCTGCTACTGAAGCCCTGGTAAATGTCCCTGAACTTCCCGCAGGCCTCCTCTCCTCTGTCTACCACGAGGGCGATGACGTAGTGTGCCCGTCGCGACGCATCAGGGAGGCCGCGTGCCTTCCAGTACTCGGCCTCGTCGATGAGCTTCCGCAGGAAGAGGTCGAGCAAGAGGTGGGGCCCGACCCCACCGCCTCCACTCCCCAGCAGCTCTGAGCGACGGTCACTCAGCCACGTCCACACGGCACCTCCACTCGAGGCCATCTTCTCTTGGATCATCTCCACGGCGTCTCTCACCTGCGACACGGCCACTGTTAGGACGTGGACTCTACAATGGAACTTGTAAGCACAGGGCCCTGAGTTCAACTCCCACCTGTGGTGGAGTCAGCCCACTGCCTTTTGTCCAGGGCTGGCTACAGTAGAGATGTGCACAGACACAGACATTGAGTTACTCTGCAAGAATCTGATGAGCTGTGAATCTCTTTATCACCGGTATCCAGCCCAAGCTGATCTGCAGAGGTGGAAAATGATAGGATGTAAAGCCAGCTAAACAATCAAGTAAACTCTAACAAAGCAACTGATTCATATAGTATAAAGTTAACAGCAATAGTATCAAGATTATGCCAATAATTGATAAATTATACTTGCAAGTCAAGATTGTTGTGTATTTGTAACTCCCAGGGTTTGTCAATAAATCTTTATTTTACGAGCCAATATCGCCCTCAACAAAGTAGGCATCATTGCACATTACAGCGGAACGGCGAAGGTACCGGGGGACACGGGGCAACAGCAATGAGGAAAGAAACCCGTTACACCCTCAGTGGCTGAGCAAAGTAAATTGCAAATTGGAGAGGCTGTTCCAAGGAACATGGAATTTCCAACATGGGCTCAGGCCTGTAGCGATATGCTTCTTTAAATCAATCAGGAAAACACTTTTATATTTTTTATTTCATTATTCCTCGCAACTTGATGTGTTTACACTGACAGATACTCTGCAGCTGAAACTACGTCGCTGTAGGAGAATGAGTCATTGACATTGGGTTCACTGTTCAAACTACGGTTGTCAGAGAGTGATTTAGTCTGACGGTGCTGTCGGAGTGTCACCTGTGGTTCCTCTGTGGGTGCCTTTTGGTGAGTCTCCTCTTGCAGCGGTTGCAGCTCCACATCGGTCACCCCTGCTTGGGTAGTAAAATGCAACGCTCATCATACAGCTCAGCACGTCGGCTTCACAGCGACGCGCTTCCGCTACTACGCGCTTCTTCTATTAGGCAACGCTCATCACACAACCCAGAACGCACGCCGTTATAACACGGACCATGCACCATTCTAACACGGACCATGCACCGTTATAACACGGACCATGCACCATTATAACACGGCCCATGCACCGTTATAACACGGACCATGCACCGTTATAACACGGACCATGCACCGTTATAACACGGACCATGCACCATTCTAACACGGACCATGCACCATTATAACGCAGTGTCTGAGCAATTGATGACGAACTACTTCATTGAGCTGCCTGGCTGAGTGGTGCAGTGATGCGATAAGCGGAGTGATACACTAACGCATTGGCGGCATAGCCTCCGTTACTAGTCCCTCCATCTCACTGCGTGGTGTGCGTAGTAGTTCATCGTATCTCGCCACACTTCATCATTAACGCGTTTTTCACTTCATGCAGAACCTCTTCAGGAACGCATCCACTGCTACTTGCACGTTAAACGAGGACTCGCTGTATTCCAGCGTGACATTCACACAAACTTGTAAACTATTAAACCTTCAAGCACAAATTAGCCGCTGTCCCCATCCGTTGCAAGATTGTACAATTGCCGTGCGTTTCTGCGCTGGCAATTCTGAAGCTGTGCACGTTACCTCTCTGCTGTGTGGAATTTGGTGCCCGCGATCATCCACGCGCTCTGCTCGCTCGCTCGTCAGAATCGTTTCCCAAACAAGCAAAGAAAACGCCCTGTGGAGCGTCTCCGAATCTGTTCATCCTTCCATATCCAGCGAGCCTCAGCCGTTTCGCCTCGACATCGGTGACAGTGGCTGGGACTAATCTGTCCATGAGTGTTCATTATTACATTCTAATTGTAAATATCTGGTTCATTATTATATCGTGGTGTGGATGTATGTTGAACATCTTTTGCACCGTACATTACCAACCATTCTAATCGGACGTGCGAGTGGTAATTAAAGTCAGATTTGAATGTAGTAATGTGTGTATTTAATTATTTACACCATACAGGACACCCCCTAGAACTGTAAACGCTCTCACTAACCCTAATTATTCCATCATCGAGAGATGTTATTGCAAAAACCATCGTTCCATACTCACTCGAGTGGAAAGGCACTTTAACTTGAAGCTTCTTAATATCACAGAACGTAGGGAGACTCGGCTGAATGAAGGTTTATGTCAAATTATTAACACGGGGGACCAATGGGTGCATTGCGATCCACGAGAGGACGGCTCACCACCTGCATGTAGACGCTTTTGAGATCTTTTCATCCAATAGACGAGGCCGGCAAATCCACACAGAGTAGCGATCATGACGATGACGACAGCCCCAATCCAATCCCTTGAGCCTACAACGCAAACACGCACTATATATATATACTTGTGTATGCAGTATATAGACATGTACGACAACAGTTTACACCAAGCTGTGGAGACAATACTTTACAAGATCTATATCTATGGGACCACAGATATAGCAGCTCAAGCCACGCTATAAAGGCTCTGATGCATTGTCCTTGTACTGGTTGTGTTTTGGCGTTGTTCTCTGGTCTACCACTGGTGAGACAAGGCCACAGAGAAGGCAGTCTCTGGTGCAGGCCAATCAGTTTCAAGGACAATGCATGCGTGATTATCAAAGCATGATGTATCAAACATTAGTCACTGGTGGTGACTGTGAGCGGAAATCAAATTCCGGTTGCCGGGTTCGTAGCGCAGCGGTAACCGCTACACTACAGCTAACAATACACACGTAACACATAACGCACACTTACAAACGTAGGCCACTGCACTTGAATACTTGTGTCTGACCGTGAATGGACTCGCAGGGCTGGGACTGGCTTGGTCTTTGGAATCCTTCTGCACAGGCGCACAACGTGTCGCCAGTGGTGATGCACGGGTGCTCAAGAACTTCGGCTGTTAAAGAAAATCATAAAACCACAGCATACGCGTATGAGTAGAGGTAGATTGTTATGTGCAATGGGTTGTGATGATCTAACATTGTCAGATTTAAACACTGGTTGCCCTGAATTAGGTTATTTGGGTGTTAAGCATTTCCACTGTAGAAGCGTAGAGTGCTGATTGTGTCAGTTTAAGTCCACAGATGTCTACTGGACAACTATGACAAAGATTCATCCACCCGTCGAAATAAAGATTCTGATTTTGAGTTGAGGACAAGTGTGAGGGAGCTAACGACTGACAGCCACACGAGGCCTACCACTGAGAAACGGCTCACACGGCATTCATCCACCGCTTCAAATCTGTATCTAAAATAAACGTTCAAGCAACCACTGGCAGCATTACTCCCCTGGCATGGACACTAAAAAGACACGGCCCCTGAACACAAATTTTTGCAATGCTTATACGGTGAGTCCTTGCTGAACGCGTGATGTTCATGCTGTGCAAGATGGCGCCGATGATGGCAGCCTCGGCCGGTTGGTGCGCCCTGTTTTGTCCAGTTTTGTCTTGTTTTGTCTTGAGAGGGGCTTGCTGTTCAACACACTCGTGCTGGTGAGAGAGGCCTGCTGTTCATCACACCCGTGCTGGTGAGAGAGGCCTGCTGTTTTGGGGCCTGCTGTTCATCACACCCGTGCTGGTGAGAGAGGCCTGCTGTTCAGTACACCCGTGTTGAGGGGCCTGCTGTTCAGCACACCCTTGCTGGTGAGAGAGGCCTGCTGTTCAACACACCCGTGCTGGTGAGAGGGGCCTGCTTTTCAGCACACCCTTGCTGGTGAGAGAGGCCTGCTGTTCAACACACCCGTGCTGGTGAGAGGGGCCTGCTGTTCAGCACACCCGTGCTGGTGAGAGAGGCCTGCTGTTCAGCTCACACGTGTTGAGGGGCCTGCTGTTCAGCACACCCGTGCTGGTGAGAGGGGCCTGCTGTTCATCACATCCGTGTTGGTGAGAGGGGCCTGCTGTTCAGCACACCGGTGCTGGTGAGAGAGGCCTGCTGTTCAGCACACCCGTGTTGAGGGGCCTGCTGTTCAGCACACCCGTGCTGGTGAGAGGGGCCTGCTGTTGAGGGGCCTACTGTTCAGCACACCCGTGTTGGTGAGAGAGGCCTGCTGTTCAGCACACCCGTGTTGAGGGGCCTATTGTTCAGCACACCCGTGCTGGTGAGAGGGGCCTGCTGTTCAACAGACCCGTGCTGGTGAGAGGGGCCTACTGTTCAGCACACCCGTGCTGGTGAAAGGGGCCTGCTGTTCAACACACCCGTGCTGGTGAGAGGGGCCTGCTGTTCAACACACCCGTGCTGGTGAGAGGGGCCTGCTGTTCAACACACCCATGCTGGTGAGAGGGGCCTGCTGTTCATCACACCCGTGCTGGTGAGAGAGGCCTACTATTCATCACACCCGTGCTGGTGTGAGGGGCGTGCTGTTCATCACCCCCGTGTTGGTGAGAGGGGCCTGCTGTTCACTTCCATGCTGGTGAGAGAGGCCTACTGTTCATCACACCCGTGTTGGTGAGAGGGGCCTGCTGTTCACCACTCCCATGCTGGTGAGAGGGGCCTACTGTTCAACACACCAGTGCTGGTGAGGGAGTCCTGCTGTTCAGCACACCCGTGCTGGTGCGAAGATGGCGCTGATGATGGTAGCCTCAGCCGGTCGGTGCGCCCTGTTTTGTCTTGTTTTGTCTGTCAATTCAGTGTTTTGCCAAGATTTTCGGAGTTCTCTAACAAGAGACGAACTTTTAAATATCAGGGAAACAACTCCTGTGGATTTAATTCCTACTTTTCTGCTTCCAGCGGCAGAATTAGTAGGCATTCTAGTCAATGCCGCGCTAGGCTTTGCTCAAGCAACGAAACGCCGCCCAAGGGGTAAACGGTCGGGGGCTCTAGTACGGCTACGCAGAAGCGGGATCCGAACAGTGCTTCCGAGCTTTTTCCTCTCCAACGTACGTTCACTGTACAACAAAATGGATGAACTTCAGCTACTGATGGTAAAAAACAAAGACTTTCTTTCAGCTTCTGCATTGTGCTTCACGGAAACATGGCTGTGTGATTTGATTCCGGACACTTCGCTACAACTAGCAGGATTCCATCTTGTAAGATCGGATCGTGACATAGCACTCTCCGGCAAGACGAAAGGCGGTGGTATTTGTTTTTACATTAACAGTGGCTGGTGTGTAGATGTCACAGTGATTCTGCAACATTGTTCTCCACTCCTTGAATCAATTTTTATAACCTGTAAACCGTTTTACTCGCCTCGCGAGTTCGCGTCGCTCATTTTGGTCGGAGTTTATTTGCCGCCTTGTCCTCAGGTTAAAGAGGCCCAACGCATGCTCGCCGATCAGATTCTGAGTGTGGAGCGAGCAAATCCAGATTCGTTGGTTATCGTACTTGGCGACTTTAACAAAGGTAATCTCAGCCACGAACTCCCCAAATACATACAATTCATTAAATGCCCAACCAGAGAAGGGAACACTCTGGATCACTGTTACACTACAGTCAGTAGAGCCTACCACGCCGTCCCCCGAGCAGCACTAGGACACTCTGACCATGCCATGGTCCACCTGATTCCTGCATACAGGCAGAAACTAAAACTCTGTAAACCTGCTGTGAGGACATCTAAACAGTGGACCAGTGAGGCTGTGGAAGATTTGCGGGCGTGCTTAGACTGTACTGACTGGGATATGTTCACGACTGCTACCAATAGTCTAGATGAACTCACAGAGGCTGTGACGTCCTACATCAGCTTCTGTGAGGACTGCTGTATCCCAACACGTACCAGGGTGAACTTTAACAACAATAAGCCCTGGTTCTCAGCAAAGCTCAGAAGGTTGAGGTTGGAGAAGGAGGAAGCGTTTAGGAGTGGAGATAGAGACAGATTCAAGGAGTCGAAGAACAGGTTTAGCAAAGCGGTGAGAGAGGCTAAACGACTGTACTCAGAGAGACTAAAACACCAGTTCTCTACAAACGACGCTGCTTCTGTCTGGAGAGGGCTCAGGCAGATCACCAACTACAAACCCAGAGCCCCCCACACCACTAACGACTCCCGCCTAGCCAACGACCTGAACGAGTTCTACTGTAGATTTGAAAGACAATTGGACTGTCCTGAACCACCCCTTCCAACCCAAGAGGCCCCATCCCCCACCAAAACTACAGAGACGACTATCTCCTTTCAGGAGGGAGAAGTTAATAGACTTTTCAAGAGGCAGAATCCACGCAAAGCAGCCGGGCCGGACTCTGTCTCTCCAGCCACCCTCAGGCACTGCGCTGACCAGCTGTCTCCGGTGTTCACCAACATCTTTAACACCTCCCTGGAGACATGCCATGTACCAGCCTGTCTCAAGTCCTCCACCATCATCCCTGTGCCCAAAAAGCTAAGGCCAACAGGACTAAATGATTACAGACCGGTCGCCCTTACATCTGTGGTAATGAAGTCTTTTGAGCGCCTGGTCCTGGCACACCTCAAAGCCATCACAGACCCTCTCCTGGACCCCCTTCAGTTTGCCTACAGAGCCAACAGGTCTGTGGACGATGCAGTTAACATGGCCCTCCACTTCACCCTACAGCATCTGGACGCCCCAGCATCCTACGCCAGGATCCTGTTTGTGGACTTCAGCTCTGCCTTCAACACCATCATCCCTGCCCTGCTTCAGGACAAGCTCTTCCAGCTGAACGTGCCATACACCACCTGTAAATGGATCACAGACTTCCTGTCTGACAGGAAGCAGTGCGTTAAGCTGGGAACACAAGTCTCTGGCTCCAGGTCCATCAGCACCGGAACTCCTCAGGGCTGCGTCCTTTCCCCTCTGCTCTTCTCCCTGTATACCAACAGCTGCACCTCCAATCATCTGTCCGTCAAACTATTGAAGTTTGCGGATGACACCACCCTCATTGGGCTGATCTCTGGTGGGGATGAGTCTGACTATAGGTGGGAAGCTGACAATCTGGTGACCTGGTGTAGCCAGAACAACTTAGAGCTAAATGCTCTAAAGACAGTTGAGATGGTTGTGGACTTCAGGAAGAATACAGCACCACTCACCCCCATCACCCTGTTAGACTCCCCAGTAAAAATTGTAGAGTCCTTCCGCTTCCTGGGCACTATTCTCTCCCGGGACCTCAAGTGGGAATTGAACATCAGCTCCCTCACCAAGAAAGCTCAACAGAGGATGTACTTTCTACGGCAGCTGAAGAAATTCAACCTGCCAAAGACAATGATGGTGCAATTCTATACAGCGATCATTGAATCCATCCTCACCTCCTCCATAACCGTCTGGTACGCTGCTGCCACTGCCAAGGACAAGAGCAGACTGCAGCGTATCATCCACACTGCTGAGAAGGTAATTGCCTGCAATCTACCGACCCTCGAGGACCTGCACACGACAAGGTCTATGAGGCGAGCGAGGAAGATTATGGCCGATTTCTCCCACCCTGGACACTCTCTGTTTCAGCTACTCCCCTCCGGCAGAAGGCTTCGGTCCATCAGGACCAAAACCTCACGCCATAAAAACAGTTTCTTCCCATCTGCTGCTGGCCTGTTAAACAAGGCCAAGGGCTAACACTGTTTTTAACATTTGATCTACATAACGACACGTTGCTGATATTAACTATGTTTCCCTATTTGTATTTTTAAATTATATCTTAAAGCTATTCTATATTCGATATTTATTTAATTTTATATACTTCAGCCCCTTAGTGTTAGACTTTTAACCCTTATTATAGTAAGACTTGTTTAAAACTTATTTAAGATTTTAGATTCCTATATGTTGAATGTATGCACCATCCTGCCAAAGTAAATTCCGTGTCGGTGTGAACTTACATGGCGAATAAAACCCTTTCTGATTCTGATGTCGCATTTTCGCTTACAATGCAGTTCTTCCATTCGGGAACATTTTTCACAAAACGCGGAATGCAAACACCGTTATAACGTCGAATGCGTCCGTTATGAGGTGAAACTCCCGATGTTATAACGCGGTTTCTGAGCGGCTAACAATGACCTTGCTTCGAGGACTCGCCGTTTTCTGCACTCTCCACCAACCAGTGCTGTGGAGACCAAGTCAGAATATTCACCCTTGCCTCATTGACATGGGGAGTGGACTATGCTCCACACCACCCTCTGAGCCTTTCCCAGCACGTCCATTTATAAGAAAAAAAATCCACAGCACTCGGGGAAACGTCAAAAATTATCTCTCAGTTGACCTTTAGACATGAATTCTGTACAATATAACGTAAAGATGATGACGCAATTTGCTCAAATAACGTGCATCTTCTCAATAGAAACACGATAACGTAGACTGTCACAAATCACTATTTCTGGCAGTAATACAGGAGGAGGTGTTAAGATGTTCAAATACCAAATAGACACCCATCACAAGGAATCAAGTCCGCATTAACCACACATCATGCTTGTGGTAAAACATGCCAACAAACACACTTTGATAATCATGCATGCATTGTCTTTGAAACGACTTGGCAAACACCAGAGACAGCCTCCTCTATGGCCTTGTCTCGCCACCGGTGTTCGACCAGAGAACAATGCCAAAAGGCGAACAGCACCAAGGTAATACAATTGTCTCAGCAATCATAGCTCGGGTGGAGCAGTTATATCTACGGGACACGATTTGCCAGTCTAAAAATGATGAAAAAATTGGCTTCACTCTTTCTAGCAATGACACAGGAAGTGTGAAGATGACTCCAGCAAGAAGGGTCCGATAGATACGAGGCGCTTCCTTGGTGAGCCGCGGCATTTAAACATCTGCCGGGGTAACTAAGAGGTGGTGGCGCACGCCTCTATTCCAGAACTGGAGGCGAGGGTTGGTGGATCGCACAGACGTTGTTAGAACTCCGTTGCCGGGGGCGTTGAGGTGCCGTTCCCTGGCTCCCCAGGAGATGGCAGAGATTGAGTGTTTCCCTCCTCGCTTGCGTGGATTTTCTCCAGGTGCTCCGATTTCCTCCCACATGTAGACACTCACTAGTTGGCCGATAACACCTTCATACACAGAGGACCTCAGAGCTCGGGCGGTTGTAGGCGCGGGCTCATCGCGTGGCTGCCTTGCTGGCTCCTGGCACCTCTGAGTCTCCCTCCCCTTATAAGAGTCAGCGACTGTTGTTGGATATATAGGCCTTTTGCCAAAATTGATATTAATAATATTTGCCGATATTTTTAAAATAATAATCGATAAATAAATAAACACCCTCGAACCGACAAGGACCAACACCCAGAAGTCAAGCAGCTGGAGGTCGTAAAAGGCCATTAAATAATAAACTCCGGGTCAAAAGGGGGGATACAGACCCCCCCTCCCCTCACACACAACAGGCTGCCAGAAGATAAACAATAAAGAGTAATAAACCAAATCAAAGAGGAAAAGGGGGGGGAGGAATTACAAACGAAGCTCGAGGGGAATTCCAGGCATCAAGGACTCCATCTTGGAACTCCCAGACAATCCGACGCCACGCACAGGCGAGTTCTGGGGCAATTTTCCCCTTCATTGCTATTAATGCAACGGTTAAAGTTCAGAACTTAGCAACACATGAGTCGACATCATAAAGAATCCACACACTCACTAAGAAAAAACAAACTACAATCTACATAGCGGGTTATTACTTCACATAAATAATATTAACACTAACGTTATTCACCTTAAATTACATTACATCTTGCCGTTACATGACCTTGCAAAAACCAAGGAATATGAATGCTAACAGTCAAGAAGCTTATCTATTAAACTCAGGACATCAAAAATAAAATAAATGGTGGCTCAAGCATAACAACACGGATCCCCGGATACAGACGGGGGGACGAAAATTAATAAACCCTAGGAAGTGCGTCGTGATGACAATGTTAAATCACAAATCTTGGGAAACATAAACCAAATAATATTTGTGCAGTATTAAACCGAGGGTTATCCAGAAGAGATGAGGAGAGATAGGTCAATCACGTGACCAAGATAAATGTGTCCCAGAGAGAAAGAGAGCCTCCCGGCCGCCTTTGCATTCCCGCAGCGCGGGAGAGAAAATAATTTAATGCCAGAGCGAGGGAAATTACTCTTTATCGCAGGGGCCATCTGTGCCCACGGATGTGCGGTGACTTAATAAATGACACACACACGGACACGTACCCCCACACCCACAACACCAGAGCGAGATCAAAGAAAGATCCGGTCCTTTGTGAAAGAACATGACGGAGTGAGCATCTGTTTTTTTCCTCTCGCAAGAGACGCGCAGAGGGGAGCAAGATTTTTCGGATAAAAACAGCGACAATTCAGCTCAACCATCAGCTCGTCAATTCAGCTCAGCAGCGACCAGCGGCAGAAGATGGCGACCATCAGCTCGGAAGAGGACAGCAAGCCAGCCCCGGGGCATGGCATCGAGATCAACAATGCGTGTGGTGCATCGCAGAGAAGAGGGGCGAGGTGATGCTCTGTGCTGAGTTCGGCATGGGCAGACAGAGTATCGCTGAAAGTATGCTCGGCGTCAAGCAATCCACCTCGAGAAAGGGCGGAAAGCGCCGAGCATCGATCAAGCGAGTATCGCAGAGGACCAACCGCAGCGGACGAGCTGCGAAAGCAATCGTCCAGCAGGAGAGAGAGCGCAACCAGCGCAACCAAACAAGGGTGCCAGCTGCCAGCGGCCAAGCTTTGTGCCGACTCGGCTCATCCAGCAGGGGAAAGAGCCTGCCCACCCGCCCGTGAGCAAGGCTGTCAACTGCCAGTGGACGAGCTGCGGGCGCTCTCTGACGACGGATCATCGCGCCCGACGGCGAGCGCCGTGCCAACTCGTCCAACCAGCTGTGGGTCGAACTCCGGCCGCCCGTGTGAAAGAAGGAATCCAGCTATCCGTATGATACTCACACTGCCACCGCATCACCTGGCGTCTTCTTGACGCAAATAATTGATCCAGAACACATCCCCACTCAACCCAATTCATACCACTCAACACATACGCGAATCATTAATAAGAAGCCTAATTATCAAGTACATGAACCATCAGCTGGCTGTGAAGGCATCGCGGCTCGCCGAGTGATGAGAATACGTCGTTTATAAGTAGATTAATTTTTTTGTGATTTTACTTCCAACCGCATGATTACCAATAGATTCATCGATACAAATTAAGCTTTTGAAATCTTTATCACAAAGCTATACGCTCACAGGGAGAATATCGTGTTAAACCGGTTTCTTTATCATACAATCTTGTCGACGAATTAATTAAAAGCTTAGCAAAAGATAAGGATCTCCCATGGGAGAGCACGTACTGCCGCACACACTTATTCCAAGACATCTCGTTAATATTATAATCTTGCCGATGAATCTATTGACGTATATTTGTGCCTTTGGGGTATAATAATTGCTTTTATCGCCTTTCGCATGAATATCGTTGGATGAATTATTAAGGACTTTTTATTCTTATTTGCCGTATATGCTCGTGTTACTCTGAGGAAGTATTCATTGATCTGTTACCCAATTAACAACGTTTGTTCACGCGGCAATTCAGATCTACAAACACCGACACAATTTCAACCGAGAAGTTGGCTTCAAATTAAGCAACCATTGGAAATATGTTCTAAATCGAACCAAACGTTAAAGGAATTTTTAATGGTACAGTATGTTCATTCAGTTAGTGGCATCCCAAACTCTCACGGTGGTGCTAATGTATTTTTGATGCTATTTGCGAGCTTGCACAGCTTTACATTTTATGCTAATTCCTTTGTCAAGGCGTCTTTTCTGTTTACCCACTCACAGCTTAAAGGAGGCGACCTGCGCTTGACTTTTTTTTCACTCCAACGCTGTCCTCTGGACAGGTTGGTCCCTTCACCTGATGAAGGCCACTTGTGTTGTGGTCGAAACGTCGTGATTTTTTTTACCTACGTGACTTTACCGAATAGAACCAAAAAGTAACGTGATTATTGAGGGTTAAATGTACGGATCAATGAGGGGAATATCGCCTGCAGTACTGTTGACAATTTCAAGCATAATAATTCACATTAGAGTGTTAAGGTTTTTGTTTAGAATATCGTGCATGCCTGTTTTAAAGACTCTCCCTATCACCAACTAAGCTCGTGTTACGCGGTGGAATTAATCATATGTGCAGTTGCCAAAGTGAAACAACGCAATCATTGATGGTTAAATGTACTGCTACCTGAGGGAAAATTCCCCGATGGTACTGTGTTGATTATTCCAAGCATGAGAGTTCGCATATTATAGTGTTAAGGTTTCGTTTAGAATTAAAATTGCTTAACACAGAAGTGTTTTGTGTTTCTTTCCTGAGTTCATGCATAATAATCTTAGTTATAAAAACTGTATCCTGCGTTGAGATTTGACTTTGGAGACCTGAGATAAACACTAATACATAATTAGTGAATGTTAAAGCGAGAATAATTGTATTATACCGATTGATAATACGAACCTAGACAACGAAGCCGAGTTTAATCTGGCATACTTACAGCACACCTGCATAACCTCATACAATTAATGGTCTTATCCCAATTGATAATACTACACTCGTCAGCGAGGCAGGGCCTAATTATCATAACGGTTCGCATTAGCATAATCACATACATTCGCATACATTAATACAATAATCTCTCGCAATTAGCATAATTTGTGCGCATAAATACATAAACTAACAAAATTTTGGATACTTACGCATTTATCCAAATTTCATTCAAAATTTTTTATTTTCATCAAAATTTTCAATACCCTGATATACAACACTGTGCACGTCACAAGTTTCAATTACTATTATTTTTATTGTTATTTTAAAAAATCTGCTTTTTTATTATCAACGGATCACTACACCAATGTCCCATTGCCACTGCCCACAATTCAATTAAGGCAGCTTCAGAGATGGGTTTCAGTGACCAGGGAATGTACTGGCACCACCACTGTTGGGAACGCGGCACCGCAGGTGGGAGAGTTGAATTAGAGAAAGAACAAATACTTTGATTGTTGCAGACTTTGCATGCTTTGCAGCTGGTGAGGTTATTTGCCGACTCAGTGAATGTCAATCCTCGTCTGCAAAGAGGGCACGCTGGATGCTGCCCATCAATGATGCAGTCTTCCAACTTTGAACTCCCTGTGGAATCAAAACAAAATTATTTTATTTTATGAACAGAGGTCTGCGTCAACTCACAGTTACAGCAAAGTGGGGAGGCACGTTAAGGATTTGAATTGAGCTGGGTTCTATGGGGTCGTCCATCGTCACACGGCGTCACAAAAAGTCAGACCCCCCTCAAATATGAAGCATATATAAAACATGCTTCAAATCGCTTTAAGCTATTGTCATTGTAGTGCGTATTTAATGTGGCGCTGTACTCTGATGTTGTAGGAGAAAACACTGGTTAAAAAGTCTATTTAATTAAGTAGAACGTGTTGTCTAGATATATTTAAAGTTGCGCATTTTGATGTGACGTCACATTTCTCAACCCCTCCCCTCGTCACACATCGTCACAAATGTCTGACGCCCCCCCCCCCCCCAGGTGCGTGACGTCATTATGGACGCCCACTGTGAGATTTAAGAGACAGCTCCACTGCAAATATAACAGCAGCAGTTACATTACAGCCTTGTTTGTGCTGGATACGGATTTAGAGGTCGGTAGTGATACAAGGACGACTTGGTACGGATGAACGCGCTGCGTTTTTTTTGTTTCCGTCGCTTGACCACTCGTAAGGCGACTCGACACAACGACTCTTGACTCATGAGCGCATCTTGATCATTCATCATCAATGGAGCCACTTCACGAGGCCTCTCCAACTAAAAAAACGGTCTCTCATATTCTATGAAGAGGTTTGCAGCGTGCCAGTCATTAAGTGTGAATTTAGAAGTGTTAGCGTCCATAGTGGTGGCTGACCAAATAAAGTGAGGCACAGCAATTACTTTGGTGGGTTCTTAGATCACTGTTGCCTTGGCTGAAACGATGGTCTCACTGAACAAGCCAGCTCTGACCCAGGTTCATGTTGGGTGGCTGAGAACAGGAACCAAACCCTGGGACTCGGTGGCGCTGGCTCAGTGTCGCTGATATAGCCACGATAAACCCCCTGAGCTACCTGCCACACACCGAATGTTCTTGTGCATTCTAAATATGAAATTAAAAGAACGCTCTTGATTGAACAAAACATCAACATGGCATCGTTACCTTTGCGGCACAGCTGGCAGCAGATGTTGGTCTCGGTTCTGTAACTTCCTGGGGGACAGCCATCTTGATTGCCGTCTGCAGAGAGTGGGAACATCTGCACACACACAGCACGTTAACTCACTCACAGTCACACGTGAACCACGTTAACTCACTTACACGTGTAGCACGTTAACTCACTCACAGTCACACGTGTACCACGTTAACTCACTCACACGTGTACCACGTTAACTCACTCACACTCACACGTGTACCACGTTAACTCACACGTGTAGCACGTTAACTCACTCACATTCACACGTGTACCACGTTAACTCACTCACACGTGTAACACGTGTAACACGTTAACTCACTCACACGTGTAGGACGTTAACTCACTCACATTCACACGTGTACCACATTAACTTACTCACACGTGTACCACGTTAACTCACTCACACTCACACGTGTAGCACGTTAACTTACTCACACTCGTACCACGTTAACTTACTCACACTCACACGTGTACCACGTTAACTCACTCACACTCACACGTGAACCACGTTAACTCATTCACACTCACACGTGTACCACGTTAACTCACTCACACGTGTAGCACGTTAACTTACTCACACTCACACGTGTAGCACGTTAACTCACTCACACTCACACGTGCACCACGTTAACTCACTCACACGTGTAGCACGTTAACTCACTCACACTCACACGTGCACCACGTTAACTCACTCACACGTGTAGCACGTTAACTCACTCACACTCACATGTGTAGCACGTTAACTTACTCACACTCACACGTGTACCACGTTAACTTACTCACACTCACACGTGTACCACGTTAACTCACTCACACACACGTGTACCACGTTAACTCACTCACACTCACACGTGTACCACGTTAACTCACTCACACTCACACGTGTACCATGTTAACTCTCTTACACTCACACGTGTACCACGTTAACTCACTTATAATCAATGTTATGGAATGTGCGCCCATTCAACACTAAATGGCAGTCTAATAACTACCTAAATACAACGCCCCAATTAAGTTATTTATTTACGAGTGCTCGCCACCACTCATAAAACAAAGACAGCCGGCTGAATCACTACCTATGAGATCTTCACTCAAAACTGCTCTAGAGGAGTTTTACAACCCTAGCTGCCACTGCTATTCAGTGGCCTAAAATATGGCTTTAGATTTTGGTGTTATAATTTATTTACGTATTTTATTGTTAAAAATTCGGTCACAGTTCCTATGATCACTGTTACATTGCATTTATGGATTTTATTTTGTTGATTTCGAAAAGTTTCTTTTGTTTTGGTCATGTTTTTGTTTATTGTATACGGAGTTAGACTGATGTCCTTAATCTTAGTTGTCTTGTGGTTGTTGTTGTTATTTTGACTTGCATCTCACTGGGAGTTTTTTGCACACAGTGTTGGTGTACGGTGCTATTTCAGGAATATTTTTGATGTTTTTTTCCTGTATTTTCTGTTTGCACAGTCACATAATCACTTTAAGATGTTTTCTTGTTCATGATTTTAGTTTGTTGCGGTTGCACCCAATTCAAGAACCGAATGGCTCACAGGGCTATACCAAATAAATGAACTATGACTCCCGAAGTGAGCGGAGGGTGTGAACGCTTAACCCGAGCAATCCTTTAAAAACACAAAGATTCATTGAGGCAGCTCTCTTCTCTTTAGTCTACGCGTTAACTCCCTGCTACTTCATAACCGCTGCTCACCCTCTTCCTTCCAACTCCAAAACCCCTCCACATCCTGGCAGTGCCACCCCTCCCTATGATAACCCCTCCAAGTATCTTCCACTCACTCCTTTATTACCAACCAGTGCCACCCCCCTATCATTACCCAATGAACCCTCCACAGGTGAACAATCGCAATCACTCCTGTGAACACCACACCGCCACCGTCCCCTTATCGGTCACTCGAGCAGCAAGCACAAATCTGCAATCGATCCCCTGGCTAGGAGAGACCCTCGAGCATCTACAATACCTAGCACAGACAGACAGGTATTGGAATTGCTACCCAGATTGAGGGACCGAAGGTCAAAGCGACCATGCAGAGGCTGTGGGCAGCCGTTTTGAAAACACAGATTCGACTCTGAGCTCCATAATTCCGTGCTAATCCGGGCAAGTTGCAGCCCTGTAGACACAACACTTGTATAATTAACGACTTCCACGACGACTCCTGAATGGTGTCTTTTTCAACGGTTTAACTCAGGGGTCGGGAACCTTTTTGACTAAGAGAGCCATGAAAGCAAAAAATTTGGAAATTTATTTCAGTGAGAGCCATATAATATATTTTAAAAGTGAATTCAACTAAATGTCAGTATAATAAGCCTCTGAATTTATTCTTTTAAATAATGTTGTTATAACACTCACCATTAATGCGACTTCTGGTGCTGCATGGATTTGCTGATGTCTTTGTAGTCGGGTTGGTACTTGGTGAGGTTAAGCTTCATGCAAGCGTTGAGGCTTTCATCCGTTAAACGTGATCGTAGGTTGGACTTGATGTTTTTAAGATGTGAGAATGACTGCTCACATGCATACGTAGATCCAAACATGGTCAATACAGCAATACTCACACGCTGCAGTGTGTGGTATGTGACAGGAAGCGCGTTCCAAGTTTTGAGAATCAGCTGGTCTTCGGGTTGGAGTTTTTTCATTTCTGTCCACATGTGCTTGCTCGCCAACTCCGCTTTCTGTCGTGTGATTCTTTCCAAATCTTCATTCAGTGACTTGAACTTATTCACCCACATGTCTGAGGCCTTCAGGTCAGCCACTTCTGCTTCAAAATCTCTGACGGAGACACCAGGGATGTAATTCAGGTCGGTTGTGTTCAGTGAACACTCGTTTGGATGGGTGATGAACTTAAAAAGACGAGTGTGCTCACGAAATTCTCCAAAGCGTGCTTTGAAGGACTGTAGGAGACTGGATGTGCAGCCAGCTAGCTGGTGGAGATCAAGGTTTTGAATGGGCTCACTTGCTGTGCATGCATCTTTAAATTGGCTCAGTTTTTCAAAATGTAGTAAACGACCTGTTTCAAGATCCGTGATGAAAAGCTCCAGCTTGTTTTCAAAAGCAAATACAGCTTGTTGAAGGGATAACACTGTATTTCCAATGCCTTGCATTTTCACGTTGAGCTGGTTCAGATGTTCAGTCAGATCTACGAGATAGTAAAACTTGAGGAGCCACTCGGTGTCGGCTAGCTCAGGATGCCCGACGCCTTTCATTTCAAGGAAAGTCCGGATTTCGTTCAGGCAAGCCGCAAAACGGCTAAGCACCTTCCCTCTTGACAACCAACGCACATTGCTGTGCAAAAGCAGACCAGGATAGTTATTTACAACTTCATCCAGCAGTGTTTTAAACTGGCGATCATTTAAGGCTCGGGCAACAATAAAGTTGATCACACGAATGACCAGCGACATCACTTCGCCAAACTGCCTGTCACACATCTGAGCACAAAGTGCCTCCTGGTGTATAATGCAATGGAAACTTAGGATGGGTCTATTTTCATGTTCACGGAGAAGCGCCACAAATCCTTTGTTTTTCCCCACCATACACGGAGCACCATCAGTACACACTGAGAGAAGTTTATCCATAGGTAGACTTTTTTCTTGAGCAAACTCCATGAAAGACTTGAATAAATCCTCATCTCTTGTGGACCCTTTTAATGGCAGAACAGCAAGACTTTCTTCGCGCAGTGTGTCACCAACAGCATATCTTGCAATCACGCTGAACTGTGACAAATGGCTCACGTCTGTTGACTCATCCAAAGCCAGAGAAAAGAACGGCGCTGCATTTATGTCCTTCACTTGCGTTTCCTCCACTTTGTTTGCCATCACGATGGTACGATCATGAACAGTTCTTGCCGACAGAGGCATGTCTTGTATCCGTTTGATTATCTTGTCTTTGTTCGGAAGATCATCAAAAAGTTCATTGGCTACATCCAGCATGAACGTTTTAGCATACTCGCCATCTGTGAATGGTTTTCCGTTCCCACTATTGCTAAAGAACCAGCAAAGCTAGCCGAATTATATTCACCTTGCCGGGTCCATACGCGGAGTTGCTGCTGGCTAGCTTGCACCCTGCTCAGAAGCTCTTGGCACGCTTTCTTTCTGCTGTCTCCCGCAGGGTATTTTGATGCAAAGGTAGCGTGGCGCGTGTCGAAGTGCCGCTTTACATTCGACCGTTTCAACGATGTAATTTTGTCATTGCAAATTAGACACACCGCAGAACCCGCTCTCTCCACAAAGACGAATTCTTCGGTCCATTCGTCCTGAAATGTACGATACTCGTCGTCTTTTTTTCTTTTCGCCATCTTCTTCGTCGAAGGGTTAGCTTTGAGCTAATGACCGAGCAGACGCAGTCTCAGACTGATTCAAAAGGGGGCGTTTACCTGTTTTACCCAGCAACGGCAAACGTAGGCCAGTATCATCCAATTAAAATAATGGACAATTGCTCCTGCAGCCCTGAACAGGACATGCGCAGTGAAAAATCGATGGATGGATTAAAACAAGTGAGAATATTTTGTTTTATCTGCGAGCCATATGCAATCATCAAAAGAGCCACATCTGGCTCGCGAGCCATAGGTTCCCGACCCCTGGTTTAACTTAACCTGATTCCTCTGTTTGTCGTGGTTAAATCTTGTAATCAATATTTCGTCCACTTCCCGTTGTCCAATCAATTCCACATTTTGCACACGTACTCAGATCCGGTGATAATGCATGCCTGTATCAATTAATTATTTCGCTACTATTAAGCAATTAAATTTTCATATGGATGCTTTATTATTTATATATATTTGTGTAGGTCAAAAACGCCACGGTCCCTAAACTGTGGAATCGCCTCGCACAAAACGCAGGCGCCGCGTGTCTCCGGCGCCATTGACGTACTTCTTGATCGAGAATTAAACGAAGTTGTTTTTATTTTTTTTTAAGTCGAGGTTTGCCTCCCTCCGATCCCGCCGCTGGCTGGCGCCGTACCCGCGAGGAGAGGCTGAGCAGCGACGCGGTCCGGACTCGAGGCTTCCCACACCGACCACGAGTCCTCCCCTGCCTCTGCTGATATTCCTCCAGGCGGAGCGACGCTCCACCTCTAGCCACGCCCCCTCGTGGAACCTTCCCGATGGTTCCCGAACATTCTCTCTGACTCCGCCCGTTACCTTTGGCCCAGATATAGTCCCTGCTCAGGATTGGATACCGGTTACACAATAGTGCCCACGCAGTTACCCCTTGGCGCCCACTAGATGGCGCTCTCTCATTACACTTGTGAGTAATGAATGTTGTGCCTGATGTAGGCTACACAAGGTGTATTGTGAATACCATGCAAAGAGTTTGAAGATGACCTGATGGGTTCACACCTCTCATCTTCTCAAGATTTTTTCCATTTGGCCCTTTCACGTTTTTACACTCGGATCCCAGTTTGTTCAGCATGGGAGCCGTCTAACGTGTGAGGCCGTGAGCGGTGGCTACCCCCTCACTCCGCGCTACTCGGCATCTGTGAAAAAGAGCTTCATAGGTCATGGGATTCCGCCACCATAAATATTGTGATTCTGATTCAGTTAACGTCCCTGGGCTACGCAGACCAACGGTGTCCACTGCATTTCTCAGAGTTGAGGCGAGCAGTGCTCATCCACAGCGAGTGGGGAAACCCCTCCAGTGGAGGATTTCCACGATGCTATGACAAGGACCGGGCTCTGCATACACCTCGTGTTGGCTTCTTGCTACGTGTGAAGACAAAGATCCCCAGTACAGATCCCCAGGATAGCTTCTCTAACCCTTTGCTCTTAGCGAGTAGCAGCGCCTATGGAGATAAACACGACGGGTTTGGTGGCCAGCACGACCACGGGCCGCCTTTGTCTCCCTAAGGCTGAGTCACAATGCAAACACAGACACAAAGACAAAAGATAAAGATCCCCCGTATAGCCTTAACAGACTGTAGGGGCAAGTGCTGTTAGCTAGCACCTATGAAGGCAGGAACGGTACACGAACGGGTGGGTGGCCAGCAACCACGCCCGACCGCCTTTGTCTCCCCAGTGGCGATGTTTACACACCGCACCAGGTGCTCATTTCAGGCTGAGTCGACCCAGTGGAGGCCCAGGACCGGTTAAGATAATCGTCACTGGTGTTGGCCGTGAGCGGGAATTGAACCCGGGTCGCTAGGTTCATAGCGTATCACGCTAACCGCTACACTACCGCTCCCCACACAGCTACACACACACATAGACACACACAGACACACACAGACACACACACAGATACACACACATAGACACACACAGATACACACACATAGACACACACAGACACACACACACAGTTTCAAGTTCAAGTTTAATTTATTAGGTATAGCCCTGTGAGCTATGCGGCTCTTGAGTCGGGTGCAACCGCAACAAAGAAAATATGAATCTACATTGCAGAAAACTATTACACCACAACCAGACCAAAATAAAGCTACAAAACAATGTAACAACAGACACACACACAGACACACACACGCATCCTACCAGCATGAGTGTGCAGGTTAGCAACGTGGTGAGCAGGCGGAATGGAGACATGGCCCAGGAGTTGTCCACACGGATGTGTGGATGTGAGCGAGAGGCGATGGACTCCCCTTGAGGCTCGCGTCGGGGTTCTCCCCCTGACTGATGAGGAGGACAGGGAGGGTGCGGCACGGCTCAATGGACTTTGAGTTCAATAAAAACGCAAATGGTAGAGGTCATATTCTTTGGGTAAAGTTACGTAGATTTTATTTGAACCGATTACCGTGACTTTACCGAAAGACCCAATGAATATGAATTCCTGGAGTCACGAAAGCTTTAAGTGAAGATTTGGTAGAGGTCATTACAAGCAGCCAGCAATAAACATCACTCACGATTGTGTAAAAGGTCAGAGTCAATATGCTTATTGAAGTAAGCAAAGTTGTACAGACATTGGTAGAGAGACAGACTGTATGGGGATCTTAGATGTTGAGCAATGTCAGGGAAAGAAGCAAACAGAGACGTGTTGTGTGGTGGCTGGACACGGTGTGAACGACACAGGCAGTGTGGAAGACCGAGTGGAAGCGGCCAATGAGCGTCGTTCATGGGAACAGTTACCAAAGTGACAGCGATAGAAGAGTGATACTGAGGTGACTGACTGCTGGTGAGGGAGTGAGTCAAGTGATTCACTGAGTACTGAATCGTTCATTAACCGGACTGCGTTAAGTAGAATACTATTAGCACAGCGAGTTAGGAACTGTGTGCTCCACCCCAGATATTATAACAGCAGTGGACTTTCGCCACCAATATTCTTCCAAATAAATAATTAAGTTATTATTCTTCTACTTCTGTCCAACCTGTATAGTCTTTGGCCAATATTCTGCACAGGCCACCACTTCTGGTGTTGGCATTGCCAAATCTTGAGGAGGGTAATGTGGTGCTGCAGGGCATCTCAGGAGAACATCCGTGGTTTGCTTCTCCTGACAAGCACATTGCTCGGTTGCACAGAAGCCCCGTGAGTTCACGAGAGGGTTGCAACTTGACGAAACCCACTCTCAGTCAGTGTAGGCTCCGCCATGTGTGCCATTTGCAATTGGAGCCAGATGCGAGCTCCTCACTGGGGATCATTCCTCGCTGGCTCCATTCAGCAGTTTTGTCACTCGATGTTGTCCCATTCTTTACACCAGAGGGAAGTTTTTGCAGATTCCGGCGATGTGGTCACTGGTACAGTGGAGCACAAAAAGCAGTTTCTCGATGACAGACGACGGTGGGCTGGCTGATGGCCATGATGGACGTCCCCCTCTAGGACTTGCCGGTCGTGGTCACCTGACACCCTCCTCCTGATGTTCGGGGCCGCTATGCCAGAAAGTGCAAATAGGCAGGGAACAGGGGTGGCTCTCAGGCACCCTGCTATGACTCTGCACGTGTCAGAGTGGTGTCGACATGTTGACTGTGGGTTGAGCGTCCCCAGGTAGAGCATGCATATTCAGCCACAGAGATACAAAGTGCTAAGGCCGTGATGCGTACTGTGGATGGATGTGCTCCCCACTTTGAATTTGCGAGCTTTTGCAGAATGTTGTGTTGTGTGTTGACCTTGGCTTTGGTATTAAAAGTTGTACTTGTTGTAGCTGAGTATACGATCCAGTGTTACCCCGAGGTACACTGGGTGACCCTGGTGTTCCAGGCTCTGGCCTCCCCAGGTGACATTCAGGTGTCGCTCTGCATCCCAGTTTCTCAGGTGGAAGGCAAAGATTTGGTTTTACGCGGGTTGGGTTTGAGATGATTATTTAGGTAGCATCTTGCTTGATATCTCGTCCAGTGCCCTCCCCAGTATATTCTCTGTGTTCTCGAAATTCGTCTGCTGTGTGTTGACACAGAGGAATTGCTCAACTCAACGCGTCCATGGTTTCTGTGGAGGGGCATAGAAAGACCACGAGGGGGGGGGAGGGGACCTGGCGCTTGACCGCGTCGCGGTGTGGGGAAGGAATGTGCATCACAACACTAACGCCGTGTGTCACACTACACACACGGCGTGTCACACAACACACAACACTCACGCCGTGCGTCACACAACACACAACACACACGCTGTGTCACACAATACTCATGCCGTGTGTCACAGAAGTGTACAAGACGGTGCTGGATGGAGCTCTCTCTTGAAAGTGACAAAAGCTGAGTCAGCTACAGCCGAGTGCCTCGCATTATGAGGGGCCTCAAAATACGAAACAACAAAAATATGAAATATTCTTTATGTCATTCGGTAAAGTTTACGTAGATAGGTTCAGGTTAATAAAAGTAAAATAAATTAAAAACCACGACGTTTCGATCACAACACAAGCGATCGTCATCAGTGTTGTATATATAGGTGTTATGAAAATTGATGAAAATAATGAAAATTAAATGAAATTTGAGATTTGCATAATTTATCCGAAATTATGTTAATCAGTGTAATTATGCGCATAAATTATGCTGATTCGAGAGATAATTGTATTAATTTATGCGAGTGGGCGTGGTTATGATAATGCAGGTCGTTATGGATTATCAGGTCGAGCCTCGGTGACGAGGATTGTGTTATGAATTGGAATAACGCAATTAATCGTATGCAGTGACGCAGGCGTTGTGAGCGTGAATGAGAGAGAGTCGATTCGACTCTGCTCTTTAATTCCGTATTATCGATAAGAATACGATTACTCTCGATTGAACATTACGGATTATGTGTGTTATGGATTATGTGTGGTGATAGTGTGCTTATGATAGGTCCCCAGGATTCAGATCTCATACGCAGAACAATATAATGCAGAATTTCAGGAAGAATCACACACAAACCTTCTGCTTTAATCAATTTTATTTCTAGCTAACTTTAATTTTTGGATAATATGAAAACTCAATCTCGGGATTTTGGAATTTCAACACAGCGTGAACATGATACCATCACGATTACGTTGTTTCACCTCGATAGCGGCACCTGTGGTTAATTCCCGATGCGTAACGCAATCGATCGGTTGTTGAGAGAGAGATTAAAAACATGCGAACTATTCTATCAAAACCTTAACCTTATAATATGCAAACTCGTATTCTTGAAGGATTACACAACACGGCACTCGGTCTTTGATTCGTATCCAATCCTTAACACATTCTGATATGCGAAATTATTATGCTTGAAATCGTCAGCACAGTACCACGGCGATGTTCGTTCATTGATTCATCAACGATTATGCAATTAAAGCGTTCGACTGAAATAATTCTGATTGCCTCATCAACGTAACTCAATGGGTGGCGATGTTTTTCGTTATCAGCTAATAGTTGACGCAGTTATCATGAGTCTTGTATGTTTAATGGGAGGGTTGTTGATTTCTTGCGTTGAGCAAACGCCTAGGTTGATTTCCTTGTCAAAAAAAAATGTTTGTTCGTTGTGTAGCGGTGGGGGAGTGAGGAGGGGGGAGAGTGTGGGGGGGCATACGAACGACTGCCAGTTTCTGTCCACCGCTGGCTGGATGAGTCAGCACGACGCTCGCCGTCGTCGCGCCGATGGGTGTTGAGTGCAGGACCGCTGCCCTCTCAGCCCTGGTGACGCGAAGTTGCGCACTGTAGCACGCTGGTGGCACGCTGTTGGCACGCGCTGGTGCTGATGTTGGTGGCACGCTTGTGGCGCGCTGTTGGCACGCGCTGGTGCTGGTGCTGATGGCACGCTGGTGGCGCGCTCCCTCTCCTTGAAGATGCGCGAACGCGCCCGTGCTGATTCGCTGATAGCAGTTTCTCTCCACTGCTGGCTGAGCTGCTGCACGCTCTTGCTTGGCGTTGCTGGCCGCGCTCTTTCTCCTTGAAGATGCGCGAACGCGCCCGTGCTGATTCGCTGACAGCAGTTTCCTCCACTGCTGGATGAGCTACGCCGGCGCGCGCTCTTTCCGCTGCTGTAGCATCTGACGCTGCGCTCGCCGGCGACAGGTCAAGTTTTTCTTCTGCTGAGTGAGCCGAGTCGCACGCGCTCTCTTTGTTGAGGTTGTTGGCGGCTCTCTGACAGCAGGTTTCCTCCACTGCTGTATGACTCAAGTCGCACGCGCTTGGCCACTGGTTTGCTGAAGTTGTTAGCGGCTGCCCAAGCTTTTCCGCTGCTGGTTGAGCCACGTTGCACGTGCTTTCTTTGTGGAGATGCTCGAGCGCTCTCAGCGCTGATTCGCTGATAGCAGTTTCTCTCCACTGCTGTATGACTCACTTTCGTTGATACATCGCGACTCAGCGATCCTCGCTACTCAGCGAGACTCGGAGCCAGCCGCTCCATGCGACTGCTCGTCCTGTGGACGTCTTGACTCGCTGATCTGTCTTGACTCTTGACTTAACTTCACTGAACTTTTGAAAAATGCGGCTGACCGTTATATTCAAAGACAATTCTCTCTGCGCAGTGGAAAAGGGGGTGGCGGGGTCTGTGTGTGTGAGTTCGTGTGTGTGTGTACAGATGGCTCCTGCGATAACGATCTGTTTGCCCTGGCGTGAAATTCCTCTCTCGCGCTCTTCGGGAGAGACAAAGGTGGTCGGGAGCCCCTATCTCTTTATACTTTCGACTTATATTTCTCAAATACCATTTGGTCCCATGTTCGCCACGACTCGTGTTTGTAACTACGTCCTCCCGACACCTCTCGGTTTACCGAGGTTCGAAATGTTATGATGGAATTATTAAAAAGAAACATAATTTTCATCCTGAGTTTAAGAGGTCCGTTTCCAGATTGTTGGAATCCATATCCCTTGGTTCTGTAAGGTTCTATAATGGAATATCGTTTAAGGTTAACACGTTGTTATTAATGTTATATTGCAATTTCTTTAAAACTTGTTTGTCTGGTTGCCGTGTGTGGGGTGGGGTTTGTCTCCTCATCAAACCCGGCTGGCTTTTCCAGATGGCCCCTTGTGATAAGGTGTAATTCCTGCTTCTCCGCGCTGTGAGAGAGACAAAGGTGGTCGGGGTTGCTTGGGATGTTGTTTAAACTCTTTCGTAAGTTTGCCCGTTCGCCTCATTCCTTCTCGATAACCTTTGATGTGACTCGGTATTTTGTTTCCAAGCTTTGTTTTAACAGTAAAAGTATTAAAGGTGAAAATCATTTGATAGCGAATTAATTATTGGATAATAATTCACTGATGTATCTGGTGGCCTGGTCTTGATTGGAGTGAGCGCGAGGACCGCTAACTTTAGCTTATTCTTGTTATTGCATTTTAAATTTGAACTGTTGTTTTAAAAAAAAATAGTTTAACCCGTGGGCGTCCTCATTTCTGGCTTGCGGAGGGCTTCCCTCTGCGTGACCTCCCTTAGGGCACATCAAACTCTTGTTCATCTGGAGATCTTTGCAGATAGCTGCTAACATCCTCGCCTCGAGAGTTTTATTATTTCTTTATTTATTAATGGCCTGTTTATGACCGACACCTGGTTTTGCGTGTGCCTGGCTTACGGGTTTTATTAATTATTATTTTTTTCGTTTGTAATAAAAAAATATGATATATAACAGCAAATATTATTGTTAATATCAATTTTGGAAAAGGCTCATATACAACATCAGGAGGGAGACAAAAACGATCGCTTGTGTTGTGATCAAAACATCGTGGTTTTGTTCATTTTATTTTACCGAAAGACCCAAATAATTTTAATTCCTGCAGTCACGAAAGCGTTAAGTCAATAATATGAAGGTTGAAGTTTTACATAATCGGTAAACATAAATAAAGGCGATGTAGGTACAAAAAATAAAGTATCTAAACCGGTTATTATAATTCCCATGACAACACTCTACAGATGTAGGGGACTGCAAAGAGAAAGTGTTAAAGTGTCCACGTGGAGGTCGTGAAGAACGGGTGGCCGTAGTGGAGTGTCTATATAATTAACTAGCTGTACTACCCGGCTTTGCCCGGGACTTGGATCCACCACGCGCGGCCGCCTTTGTCTCCCCAGTGGCGATGTTCACACACCACAGCAGTTACTCGTTTGAGGCTGAGTCGACCTAGGGGAGGCCTAGGACCGGTTCAAATAATCGTCACCGGCGGTGGCCATGAGCGGGAATCGAACTCGGATCGCCGGGTTCGTAGCGGAGCGCTAACCACTACACTACAATGCGTTACGCTTCCACATGCGCGGGTCACGTGACAGATTTGACGTCACAGGTCACTTGCCGTGCAAAAACTATATACATTATTGAGCTCCCCGCCCCCTAAAAAAACAAAAGTTTATTTTTTATAATTTTTGCATGGTGTACAGTCTGGAAAGTACCCACACGGCAAATTGCAAGTTTTTTGCATGTCGGGAAGTACGCTAAACATTTTGAACAGACACACATAATCACAACTTTGCCTTTTATATATGGAGATGAATGAATGAATTCGTTACCTCGACGCGTCGTGACGATTGGAGTCACGTGACGCAGTGGGGGTGGAGGGCGCTGTCCAGTTGGGGGGTGGGGCCGAGAGGCTTTGTGAGCAGGGCGAGGCCGCGGTCTGGGCGCTTGCCCTGGGACCAACGTCTACGAGGTGGAAGACATCGGGGCCGACTCTTCACGGAGCTGTAGCTACGTTACTCCTAAGACGGTAGAGACTTCGCCTTGTTAGAGATGGACGTCCCCACGGAGCTTCTTGGCTCCTAGATCGGGATTCTTGAGCTTGACGAAGCCCAGGGCCCCTGCATTGTCATAACCTGGCCCTTGACAATGCAAGTACAATCGTGCGTCTGTTCATATTATCGTCTTTTTCTATGCATATTTAAATTGTCCGTGACATTAATTTCTATGTGCTGCGCTATCACTGAGCAGTTCATTCTTGCATTCTGATGTTGCATTGCGGCTTCTGATGTCCCTTCAATATCAGTGAACTCCACCAGGTGGTGCAACATCACACGTCATGCTCAGAATCTCGGACCCATTACAGCTGCACCTAAATAATAATTTTAAGAGTTTGAAGGAGATGAGTCGCGTAAATGTAACACGTGGGCCATCTTGCTCTATTTAAGACCGGAACCAGGAAAAGTTCTTCACAATCCGGGCAAAATCTCCTGATGAAGCTGGTTGGAATCACAGTGAAACGTCGTACTGCATGCAATGTAAATGTTATGGGTTGACTCACCATCAAACCCATGTGCTGAAGTAATAGCCGATCCATGGGACTTCCTTTGCCGGTACCAACGTATAAGAAGAGGTTTTTCCCCTTTTTTCTGGCAACAAAACTGATCCTTATTACGAGGAATCGTGACTGCATTAACCACAATACTTGTGGTCAGAATGCAAACAAAAAACAATAAAAGAAAGCTGTCTCTGGTGTGGACCAATCAGTTTCAAGGACAATGCCAATATATTATCAGAGTGTGTTTTCTGTTTGCATTGTGACCACAAGTATTGTGGTTAATGGAGACATGATTCCTCGTAAAAAGTTTTCAGTTTGTTGTCAGAAAAAGGGGAAAGCCCAATTCTTATAATAGCTGATTGGCACGTTTTGTTGATGTAACAAACTTTACGAATTGGCTGTCAGGTGGTGGTGGGTTAACGACACATTTATTTTTACGCGATGTAACTCAAAAGACTTTATTACGAATACGATGAGTTACGTAAAAAAAGACAAATGTAACGTGCTGCTACGCTTCGTGCAGCCATCAATTCTCTGCACTGGAGAATCTGGATTAATCACGGGGCGAAGACTTCATCTGAATTCTCAACGCCTGCACAGTCGGCGTTTTGTGTCCCTCCACTCTAACGCTCTTAGCTCTCCACCTCCTCCTACACCACCTCCTCCTACACCTCCTCCTCCTACACCTCCTCCTCCTACACCTCCTCCACCTCCTCCTCCTACACCTCCTCCACCTCCTCCTACACCTCCTCCTCCTACACCTCCTCCTACACCTGCTCCTCCTCCTACACCTGCTCCTCCTCCTACACCTCCTCCTACACCTCCTCCTACACCTCCTCCTACACGTTTTCCTCCTACACCTCCTCCTACACCTCCTCCTACACCTCCTCCTCCTCCTACACCTCCTCCTACACCTCCTCTTACACATCCTCCTACACCTCCTCCTCCTACACCTCCTACACCTCCTCCTACACCTCCTCCTACACCTCCTACACCTCCTCCTACACCTCCTAATCCTCCTCCTACACCTCCTCCTCCTCCTACACCTCCTCCTACACCTCCTCCTACACCTCCTCCTACACCTCCTCCTCATACACCTCCTCCTCATACACCTCCTCCTCCTACACCTCCTCCTCCTACACCTCCTCCTACAGCTCCTACACCTCCTCCTACACCTCCTCTTACACCTCCTCCTACACCTCCTCCTACACCTCCTCCTCCCACACCTCCTCCTCCTACACCTCCTCCTCCTACACCTCCTCCTACACCTCCTCCTACACCTCCTCCTACACCTCCTCCTCCTACACCTACACCTCCTCCTACACCTCCTCCTACACCTCCTACACCTCCTCCTTCTACACCTCCTCCTACACCTCCTCTTACACCTCCTCCTCCTACACCTCCTCCTCCTACACCTCCTCCTCCTACACCTCCTCCTACACCTCCTCCTCCTCCTACACCTCCTCCTACACCTCCTACACCTCCTCCTACACCTCCTCCTACACCTCCTACACCTCCTCCTACACCTCCTCCTCCTACACCTCCTCCTCCTACACCTCCTACACCTCCTCCTACACCTCCTCCTACACCTCCTCCTACACCTCCTACACCTCCTCCTCCTTCTACACCTCCTCCTACACCTCCTCCTACACCTCCTCCTACACCTCCTCCTACACTTCCTCCTCCTACACCTCCTCCTCCTACACCTCCTCCTACACCTCCTCCTACACCTCCTCCTCCTACACCTCCTCCTACACCCCCTCCTACACCTCCTCCTCCTACACCTCCTCCTACACCTCCTCCTACACCTCCTCCTACACCTCCTCCTCTTCCTACACCTCCTCCTACACCACCTCCTCCTACACCTCCTCCACCTCCTCCTCCTACACCTCCTCCTCCTACACCTCCTCCTCCTCCTACACCTCCTCCTACACCTCCTCCTCCTACACCTCCTCCTACACCTCCTCCTACACCTCCTACATCACCTCCTCCTACACCACCTCCTCCTACACCTCCTCCTCCTACACCTCCTCCTCCTACACCTCCTCCTCCTACACCTCCTCCTACACCTCCTCCTACACCTCCTCCTACACCTCCTCCTCCTCCTACACCTCCTCCTACACCTCCTCCTACACCTCCTACACCTCCTCCTACACCTCCTCTTACACCTCCTCCTACACCTCCTCCTACACCTCTTCCTCCTACACCTCCTCCTACACCTCCTACACCTCCTCCTACACCTCCTCCTACACCACCTCCTACACCTCCTCCTACACCTCCTCCTCCTACACCTCCTCCTACACCTCCTCCTACACCTCGTCCTACACCTCCTACACCTCCTCCTCCTACACCTCCTCCTACACCTCCTCCTACACCTCCTCCTACACCTCCTCCTCCTACACCTCCTCCTCCTACACCTCCTCCTACACCTCCTACACCTCCTCCTCCTACACCTCCTCCTACACCTCCTCCTACACCTCCTCCTACACCTCCTCCTCCTACACTTCCTCCTACACCTCCTCCTACACCTCCTCCTCCTACACCTCCTCCTCCTACACCTCCTCCTACACCTCCTCCTACACCTCCTCCTCCCACACCTCCTCCTCCTACACCTCCTCCTCCTACACCTCCTCCTACACCTCCTCCTACACCTCCTCCTACACCTCCTCCTCCTACACCTACACCTCCTCCTACACCTCCTCCTACACCTCCTACACCTCCTCCTTCTACACCTCCTCCTACACCTCCTCTTACACCTCCTCCTCCTACACCTCCTCCTCCTACACCTCCTCCTCCTACACCTCCTCCTACACCTCCTCCTCCTCCTACACCTCCTCCTACACCTCCTACACCTCCTCCTACACCTCCTCCTACACCTCCTACACCTCCTCCTACACCTCCTCCTCCTACACCTCCTCCTCCTACACCTCCTACACCTCCTCCTACACCTCCTCCTACACCTCCTCCTACACCTCCTACACCTCCTCCTCCTTCTACACCTCCTCCTACACCTCCTCCTACACCTCCTCCTACACCTCCTCCTACACTTCCTCCTCCTACACCTCCTCCTCCTACACCTCCTCCTACACCTCCTCCTACACCTCCTCCTCCTACACCTCCTCCTACACCCCCTCCTACACCTCCTCCTCCTACACCTCCTCCTACACCTCCTCCTACACCTCCTCCTACACCTCCTCCTCTTCCTACACCTCCTCCTACACCACCTCCTCCTACACCTCCTCCACCTCCTCCTCCTACACCTCCTCCTCCTACACCTCCTCCTCCTCCTACACCTCCTCCTACACCTCCTCCTCCTACACCTCCTCCTACACCTCCTCCTACACCTCCTACATCACCTCCTCCTACACCACCTCCTCCTACACCTCCTCCTCCTACACCTCCTCCTCCTACACCTCCTCCTCCTACACCTCCTCCTACACCTCCTCCTACACCTCCTCCTACACCTCCTCCTCCTCCTACACCTCCTCCTACACCTCCTCCTACACCTCCTACACCTCCTCCTACACCTCCTCTTACACCTCCTCCTACACCTCCTCCTACACCTCTTCCTCCTACACCTCCTCCTACACCTCCTACACCTCCTCCTACACCTCCTCCTACACCACCTCCTACACCTCCTCCTACACCTCCTCCTCCTACACCTCCTCCTACACCTCCTCCTACACCTCGTCCTACACCTCCTACACCTCCTCCTCCTACACCTCCTCCTACACCTCCTCCTACACCTCCTCCTACACCTCCTCCTCCTACACCTCCTCCTCCTACACCTCCTCCTACACCTCCTACACCTCCTCCTCCTACACCTCCTCCTACACCTCCTCCTACACCTCCTCCTACACCTCCTCCTCCTACACTTCCTCCTACACCTCCTCCTACACCTCCTCCTCCTACACCTCCTCCTCCTACACCTCCTCCTACACCTCCTCCTACACCTCCTCCTCCTACACATCCTCCTACACCTCCTCCTACACCTTCTCCTTTTCTTACACCTCCTCCTCCACCTCCCCACTCTTCTTCTCTCCTGCACCATTCCCAGCATCGACCTCCTTAACTTCAACCTCTCCCACCTCATTCGAAGCTCCTGTCAAGTTCCAATAAACCGCCCCCATAATTGTCTGCACTCTCCCTTCATTCTCTGCGTCATCCCCACCACTCCTCCCAGTTTCCTTTACTTCCCCAGCACCATTTTCCCCCATTCCTCCACCCCCACCTCAATCTGTGACACTCTCCTCGACTCCACTCTTCTCCCCTCCACCATCCCCCCCGCAGCGCTCTTCACTTCTCCACTTTCATCCACCTCACTATTCACTCCCTCACTTTCACTCTCACCACTCAGTGATTTAAAACGCCCTCTACTTATCACAGCGTCTCTCCCAGTCGCCTCAGATTTTTTTTTATCTGCATCCCCTCCCTCCCCATCACCACCCCCCTCCATTCCACCACCCCCCACCTCGACATTCCTCTCGTCTCTTTCATTATCCCCGACCTTGTGGTCCACGTCAACATTTTTACTCTTGTCACTGTTTACCGCTCCATCCACCTTCCTTTTCATTCCTTCACTTTTAATCACAGCCATTCCTATTCGCTTAAGTTTACTCGCTATTGAAATATCCTTTTTCACTTTACCCTTTGCACCACCACTCTCAGTCGTCACGGTGTGTTCCTCCACATCGCCACTGTTCCCAGCACAATTTCCTCCAGTACCTCCATCCTCCGACTCAATCGGCGATACTCCACTCTTCTCTACTCCACTCTTCTCTACTCCACTCTTCTCTATTCCACTCTTCTCTACTCCACTCTTCTCTACTCAACTCTTCTCTACTCCACTCCCCACTACTCCACTCTCCATTACTCCTCTCTTCTCTCTATTCTCCACGACCTTTCTGTCACTCTTGTCACTGTGTACTGCTCCATCCACCTTCCTTTTCATTCTCGCACTTTTATTCACAGCCATTCCTATTCCCTTACGTCTACTCGCAATTGATTTATCCTTTTTCACTTTACCCTTTGCACCACCACTCTCAGTCGTCACGATGTGTTGCTCCACATCGCCACTCTTCCCATGAGCATTTCTCCCAGTACCTCCATCCTCCGACTCATTATGCAACACTCGACTCTCCTCCAAACCACTCTTCCCTCCTCCACCATCAACCTTCACTATCCTACTGGTTTCCACGTCACTCTTCTCCCCTTTACTCGTCCCTAAGCCAATATTCACGTCCCCAAGTTTAGTTACGTCGCTCTCTGCTCCGCTCATCGTGCCCCTACCAGCCCCACTCGAGTTTTGCGTTGCTCCGTTGCTGGCCTCACTCTCCCCAGCAGCACCTCCCCCAGTCCCTCCGTCCCCCACCTCAATCTGCGATGCTCCACCCTCCTCTACTCCACTCTTCTCTACTCCACTCTTCCCTACTCCACTCTTCTCTACTCCACTCTTCTCTACTCCACCCTCCTCTACTCCACTCTTCTCTACTCCACTCTTCTCTACTCCACTCTTCTCTACTCCACTCTTCTCTACTCCACCCTCCTCTACTCCACTCTTCCCTACTCCACTCTTCTCTACTCCACTCTTCTCTACTCCACTCTTCTCTACTCCACCCTCCTCTACTCCACTCTTCCCTACTCCACTCTTCTCTACTCCACTCTTCTCTACTCCACTCTTCTTTACTCCACTCTTCTCTACTCCACTCCTCTCTACTCCACTCTTCTCTACTCCACTACCCACTACTCCACTCTTCTCTACTCCACTCTTCTCTGCTCTATTCTCCACGACCTTGGTGTGCAGCTCCACATTCTTACTCGTGTCGCTGTTCACTCCCACACCTTCTACCACACCTCTCTTCACTCCCCCACTCTCCTCCGCCTCACCGGTCGCTCCTTCACCCTCCTCAAACCGTAGACTCAGGCGGAGTATGGTTACCGTCCCCTTGTGCACGCACAGGGCGGGGTAGAGAGGGCCTGGGAAGGCGGTGGCATTGAATGAGTGCAGCCGCCTCCTGGTGTCGGCGCAGTAGAACGAGAGGAGCCCCTCTTCCCAACGCAGGTGGACGCCGATCTTCCTGGGAAGAGGGCGCACGGCCGCCAGTGCGCTGTGGAGGCCGCGGTGGCTCGCCACGTAGCCGCCCTCGCGTCTCCACAGGCACCAGGAGTCCGCGCCCGCGCCCAGGAGCCGCGCCTCCTCGCTCCCTCCGCGCGGCAGAGTGGCGCACGCGACGCCCACTCTGAACTGCTCCGCGCTGCCCACGTCCACCTCCCAGTAGTGCGCGCCGCTGGAGAAGCCCTCGCGGCACAGGGCCTGAGCGCAGTTCTCAAATCGCTCGGGGTGGTGGGGGTAAGAGTGGCGCTCGGAGGACAGAGTCACCGTCCTGAGGTCGACGGAGAGGCGGAGGTTGGAGTTCACGGAATTGGGGTTCACGGTGGGAGAGCACCTTTCTGAAAACAAAGAAGAACAAGAACAATTTAACACGTAGCAGGCTTTCACGACCAATAGCATCCATATTAGAGGTTTTGGGTTAGATCGCGTAAATATACAAATGTGTCATTAAAACCCGCCACCACCCGACGCAGCCAAATAGTAAGGGTTGTCACGTAGACAGAACGTGCCAATTCGTCCCTAGTACATCACACCGGTGTGTTGGAGAGCCAAGCCACAACAGTACTCAGTTTGTAAATGTTGTTGCTTGTCTCTCCAACACACCGGTGTGCTGTACTAGTGACGAATCAGCACGTTCTGTTTAGTGACAACCCTTACTAGTTGGCTGTTTCGGGTGGAGGTGGGTTTTAATGACACATTTGTATATTTATGCGATCTAACCCAAAAACCTCTTATGAACAGGAACAAGGATATGTTTGCATGCTTGTTGAACTTATTTTGCACCGTACATAGCAAACCATGCTTATCGTGCATATTTAGGTGCATATATGAAATTTTTAACAATGAGATATTTATTTTACCAGAAATCCATTACTGATTGTGGATAAATACCTAAACGATCTGGAATTTAGCAGCATTTCAGTCGTAAACGCCACCATTTACAGCAACAGCATTGACAGAGCGAACCGTTGTCAGAGCCACAGATGATTGAGACTTCATGCCCACCTTGACGTCTCACTCTCCTGACAACCTTCCTAATGGTGTGCTTCTATTTAAGTGGTTCGTCTCTTACCTGATGAGTGTAACATGGCGAGGAAGTCTCTTTCATTACTTCCAGTGGCTTCCATCACTACCTCGAGCTCCCCGTCCTTCTTTACACTTTTAACTTCCTTGCGGATGAACTTTTCACACATGCTGGGGTATTTTTCCATGTACGCCTTCCAGTAGACGTGCTCCTTGATGTGGCCCTGCATCAACATCTCATGCAGGACGAGATTGGGTCTCCTAAACAGCAGCAGTGCCCTCTGATAGCCCTCTGACTTAGACCCAGACGCGGGTTCTGGACTCTTCTCAGGAGCGGAGGAGACGCCACCACTGAGGGGTTGGGCTGCAGAGTGAGAGAACAAAACGCGTGGATGAGAATTGGTGCCTTAGACTCTGCCTGAGCGTGTTTGTGGGCATTCACGATCCATGACAGTGGATGATGAGGAAGGGATGAATCTCTAATGCAAAACCTTCAATTTCTTCTCCTTTTGGTGAATGATACTTTACACCTTTTAGCATTCTCTGGTCGGATACTGGTGAGACTAGGCCATGAAGAAGACTTTCTCTGTTGTAGGTCAATCAGTTTCAAGGACAATGCCACGTATTATCAAAGCATGTTTGTCTGCATGTGCACCACAGGTACGTGTGGTTAATGCAGACTTAATTCCTTAAAAAAGGTTTTTATTTTGTGTTTGAACATCTTAACATCTTTTTTATTGCAATTAACGGTAAAACATATTCTTATTTTTAATATTTGTAATCGTTTATGTATTTCGAGCCTAACCCTACAGTTTGGGAAATGTCAGAATCATAACCACGCTGTGGATTAAATCTGTGGCACTTATTTCACTGGGGAATGTGTTAATGGGTTATGTTTTAATAGCGTCTGACTGACAGTCATCTCTCACTGGGAAATTACCAGAACAGTTATTGAGAGCTTTCCATGAGGGTATAGTTAGATGTAGTCGTGTCTACTTTGAAGCGTTTGCTGATGTTTATTGTTCGTGTAATTGTCTTACATTATGTCTCTAATGGACTTCTACTTGGACTGAGAATATAAGAAAAGTGTAAACTTTTGGCAGCCTGGAAACTTTCTAAAATATTCTGTTTGATCAAATGACAGTAATTAAGTCTGTTTAAGGATAATGGCTTTTCTTAAGTATATATATACACACAGTGCAATACAAACTTTTGCATCTTTTTCATTACCATACAATTATGGAGAAAAACTTGAACATGATTGAGACTGAGCTTGTTCCTACCACAGTTTACATTTGGTGGTTATGAAATCTGCAGAATCCCACGATGACATCAAGCTCTGAATCGCTCTATTTATGGTGATGTTCAAGAGAACTGTGATACTGCACCTGACAGAGTGGGAAAGCCCAACATCAGTTACTGTTGTGTATATAGCAAGATAAACAAGCAGACAATATGCCTCCTGCACTTGTATCTAGGAGTGCATCACTTCTGGGAATGCCCGAATTAATCATCAGAGAGGGTCATCGTCTATAAATATCTGGAAGATCACCAGCACTGGTTCTAGCAAGCCAGACTGCTGATGAGACACCGAATGTCGTAACCAGTCCAGAGTTTGTGTGGAATCAATGCTGCTGAAATTAAGCAATACCGGAAGGCCTTGTCGCTCATGGGATGATTACAAATCATATTCACGGAGTAAAGTCAACCTGGATAGCTTCAAATAAAACAGAACTAAGACGTTTCGATCGCGATGCAAGCGGTCGTCTTCAGGTGACCACTTGCGATGTTATTTTCTTTGAACCATCTACGTGACTTTACCGAAAGACCCAAATAATATTAATTCCTGCAGTCACGAAAGCTTTAAGTCAAGATTACAAAGCACTTTAATATTTACGTAGAGGGACAAGCACGTGAAGGATGCGTGCTGTCTCTGCTCATTTATGTCAGCACTGATATTCTCCACAATGACGCGAATGGCTGTGTTGTGTTATTGTACACACGTGGACGTTGCCGTTTACAAATATGACCGTACCTATGGTGATCGATCCGCTGTGCAGCCACACGGCAGGATGAAAATGAAGCTTGGATGTCAGTGTAAAAGTGTGCAGAGGCGTCATGGTCTCGGCACAAACAAACGTGAGCTGCTTAATTTCAAAGTCCAGGTGAAGCCCGATTCGCTGGGGAGGCACTGGCGGGTTCAGCACGGTGACTTCTCCATTGTGAGCAGCCACGAGCTCAGCGTCGCGTCTCCACACGCACCAGGACGCAGCGTTGTGTCCCAGATCTTGTTCAGTTTTTTTTATTTTAATAAAATCCTTCACACGGGTGACACCGACCATGTATTGCTCTGCACAGCCCACGTGCAGCTCCCAGTAGTGGCGACCAGAGAGGAATTTCTCAGAGCACAGCACCTGGGGGTGTCTCACAAACCTATCCACGTGATCTGGGTATGGATGAGGTTGAGTTGCTCTCGTCACCGTCTTGAGGTCCGTGGAGAGGAAAAGCATCTCGTTTGCTGTGTTAGGGTCGTATGTTGGTGAGCAGATGTCTGTAACAATGAAAATAATATCAGCGCTGTTACTGAGTGGTTCCCAAACTATGGGTCGTGAAGCATTGGTGGGTCGCAAGAGGTACTGGGGTGGATCACAGAACAAGGCCCAGTGAAACATAACATTCGTAATTATACATTATTAATAATATAACGTTACAGTAATATAGGTAATGTTGCAATGTCATTTATGTACTTACCAGCCTGTCTCTGCATGTCTAGAAATGTTATCTTCCTGCTACTGAAGCCCTGGTAAATGTCCCTGAACTTCCCGCAGGCCTCCTCTCCTCTGTCTACCATGAGGGCGATGACGTAGTGTGCCCGTCGCGACGCATCAGGGAGGCCGCGTGCCTTCCAGTACTCGGCCTCGTCGATGAGCTTCTGCAGGAAGAGGTCGAGCAAGAGGTGGGGCCCGACCCCACCGCCTCCACTCCCCAGCAGCTCTGAGCGACGGTCACTCAGCCACGTCCACACGGCACCTCCACTCGAGGCCATCTTCTCTTGGATCATCTCCACGGCGTCTCTCACCTGCGACACGGCCACTGTTAGGACGTGGACTCTACAATGGAACTTGCAAGCACAGGGCCCTGAGTTCAACTCCCACCTGTGGTGGAGTCAGCCCACTGCCTTTTGTCCAGGGCTGGCTACAGTAGAGATGTGCACAGACACAGACATTGAGTTACTCTGCAAGAATCTGATGAGCTGTGAATCTCTTTATCACCGGTATCCAGCCCAAGCTGATCTGCAGAGGTGGAAAATGATAGGATGTAAAGCCAGCTAAACAATCAAGTAAACTCTAACAAAGCAACTGATTCATATAGTAAAAAGTTAACAGCAATAGTATCAAGATTATGCCAATAATTGATAAATTATACTTGCAAGTCAAGATTGTTGTGTATTTGTAACTCCCAGGGTTTGTCAATAAATCTTTATTTTACGAGCCAATATCGCCCTCAACAAAGTAGGCATCATTGCACATTACAGCGGAACGGCGAAGGTACCGGGGGACACGGGGCAACAGCAATGAGGAAAGAAACCCGTTACACCCTCAGTGGCTGAGCAAAGTAGATTGCAAATTGGAGAGGCTGTTCCAAGGAACATGGAATTTCCAACATGGGCTCAGGCCTGTAGCGATATGCTTTAAATCAATCAGGAAAACACTTTTATATTTTTTATTTCATTATTCCTCGCAACTTGATGTGTTTACACTGACAGATACTCTGCAGCTGAAACTACGTCGCTGTAGGAGAATGAGTCATTGACATTGGGTTCACTGTTCAAACTACGGTTGTCAGAGAGTGATTTAGTCTGACGGTGCTGTCGGAGTGTCACCTGTGGTTCCTCTGTGGGTGCCTCTTGGTGAGTCTCCTCTTGCAGCGGTTGCAGCTCCACATCGGTCACCCCTGTTTGGGTAGTAAAATACAACGCTCATCATACAGCTCAGCACGTCGGCTTCACACAGCGACGCGCTTCCGCTACTACGCGCTTCTTCTATTAGGCAACGCTCATCACACAACCCAGAACGCACGCCATTATAACACGGACCATGCACCATTCTAACACGGACCATGCACCGTTATAACACGGACCATGCACCGTTATAACACGGCCCATGCACCGTTATAACACGGACCATGCACCGTTATAACACGGACCATGCACCGTTATAACACGGACCATGCACCATTCTAACACGGACCATGCACCATTATAACGCAGTGTCTGAGCAATTGATGACGAACTACTTCATTGAGCTGCCTGGCTGAGTGGTGCAGTGATGCGATAAGCGGAGTGATACACTAACGCATTGGCGGCATAGCCTCCGTTACTAGTCCCTCCATCTCACTGCGTGGTGTGCGTAGTAGTTCATCGTATCTCGCCACACTTCATCATTAACGCGTTTTTCACTTCATGCAGAACCTCTTCAGGAACGCATCCACTGCTACTTGCGCGTTAAACGAGGACTCGCTGTATTCCAGCGTGACATTCACACAAACTTGTAAACTATTAAACCTTCAAGCACAAATTAGCCGCTGTCCCCATCCGTTGCAAGATTGTACAATTGCCGTGCGTTTCTGCGCTGGCAATTCTGAAGCTGTGCACGTTACCTCTCTGCTGTGTGGAATTTGGTGCCCGCGATCATCCACGCGCTCTGCTCGCTCGCTCGCTCGTCAGAATCGTTTCCCAAACAAGCAAAGAAAACGCCCTGTGGAGCATCTCCGAATCTGTTCATCCTTCCACATCCAGCGAGCCTCAGCCGTTTCGCCTCGACATCGGTGACAGTGGCTGGGACTAATCTGTCCATGAGTGTTCATTATTACATTCTAATTGTAAATATCTGGTTCATTATTATATCGTAGTGTGGATGTATGTTGAACATCTTTTGCACCATACATTACCAACCATTCTAACCGGACGCGCGAGTGGTAATTAAAGTCAGATTTGAATGTAGTAATGTGTGTATTTAATTATTTACACCATACAGGACACCCCCTAGAACTGTAAACGCTCTCACTAACCCTAATTATTCCATCATCGAGAGATGTTATTGCAAGAACCATCGTCCCATACTCACTCGAGTGGGAAGGCACTTTAACTTGAAGCTTCTTAATATCACAGAACGTAGGGAGACTCGGATGAATGAAGGTTTATGTCAAATTATTAACACGGGGGACCAATGGATGCATTGCGATCCACGAGAGGACGACTCACCACCTGCATGTGGACGCTTTTTAGATCTCTTTATCCAATAGACGAGGCCGGCAAATCCACCCAGCGTAGCGATCATGACGATGACGACAGCCCCAATCCAACCCCTTGAGCCTACAACACAAACAAGCCCACTGTTTATATACACACACACATGAAGTATAAATTACAAAAAGGAGTGACTGGCGCTTGGAACATTTCATTTCCAACACGGGCTCAGGCCCGCAGCAAACATGCTCTTTCTATAAAGTCACGTAGAAGGGAAACAATAAAATAATAAAAATATCAAACAATATTAATCTTCTTTGGTTCTTTCGGTAAAGTCACGTAGAATGAGAATAAAATAATAAATTGATAAAAATAAAATAAGAACCAAAGAAGATGAATCATTAAAGTCACGAAAGCTTTAAATCGAAAAATCAAACAATATTGTTTAATATTTTTATTATTTTATTGACTTTACCGAAAGAACCAAGAATATGAATCCCTGCAGTCACGAAAGCTTTAAATCAAAATGCATGCTCTTTCCAATTACATTTTTGCAGTTTGACGCGCTAAAATTCTCCTCTCCGTGCTGACGAGTAGTGCTGTGAGAGCGCTGCATCCGCTGGAAGGTCTGAATGAACCGACTCTGAGAACGATTGATTTACCATGTTTCTTTAGTGCGTTAACGCAACAGACTCAACATGCACAACGGCACAACGCAGGTGTTCACGCACTGCCGCGTGCATCTAGAGGACCACCAATGACGCCGGTTAAATCGATGACTCTAGCGCAAGATTTATTGATGTTTCTGTCACACGGCAGCTTCACATAAAAGCTCACAGGCGTAAACAAGATGACAAATCTGAAGCTTCTCCCAGCAGCCTATCCATGCTGTTGGAGCAAGTCCTAGCAGTGAGCACCTTTGAAGGCCAGCACGGCACTTGAGCAGGTGGTGAAGCCAGCACCACCCACGCCCCCCATTACTACTGTTTATACATTCACCCGGTACTCAGTTAAGGCTGAGTCGACGTAGCGCAGGCACAGAACTGGTTCAGATAATCGCCACTGATTTTAGCTGTGGCTGGGAAGTGAACCCAAGATCTCCAGGTTCAAAGCACAGTGGGCAAACCACCGCACTACCGCTTCCAATATGCAACCTAAATTTAAACACGAACACACGATGTATACAATGCAACTTGTGTCTGACCTGTGATTTCCTCACAAAGCAGGGACTGGCTTGCTCTTTGTAGTCCCTCTGGGCACGTGCACACCGTGTCGTGAACGGTGGTGCAAGGACGCTCGAAAATCTCATCTGCAAGAATATACCAAGACACACGCCAATCGCCAAACAATCAGCACCACGAGTTGTAACAATCTGTAAGTTTTGCATTTAAATATAGGTTTGCGTTCATTTTTATACTTGGGACTCCATTTCCTCCACAGGACCCTAATATCCCTAATTGTGACTCGGTTTGGCTATTCGAGGTGCCGGCATTATTTCCACGTCATTATAAGAATCGTGGATTTACCTTGACGTAGCTTTGGCAGCTCGTTTAGACCCATATGTGCATTGGGTAAAGTGGAAGATTTTCGTTGTGAACCACCCATCATTCGGTCAAACATTTGGCTTAATGTGACTTTTCTGGGACAACAACAAAAGGAAAATGAAAAGTGTGGCGGTTGTTGTTCGAAGAAATGGGAAGAACCGAAAGAGAGGAAGACATAACTGAGAATGGCTTGACGATTACATCAGAGATTGGTGCCAGAAAGATGTGGCCACTACTTGAGCTTATTGGCACTACAAGACGGAAGAAAGTGGAAAAACATGAAGAAATGTGCAGTGGACACCTACTATGGGCTATCCCACCATGGATCGTGATGGCGATGATTCTGCTACCCGAGTACAGAAAGTACGCATACATCCCACTAGGTAGCCATTGGTGTAGGCTCTGAAACTTAGTGCAACACGCACGTGGTGAACTACTCGCTATAACGTGAGTCTAGTGTGGGATGTACTACTCACTATAACGTGAGTCTAGTGTGGGATAGACTACTCACTATAACGTGAGTCTAGTGTGGGATGGACTACTCACTATAACGTGAGTCTAGTGTGGGATGGACTACTCACTATAACGTGTTTCTAGTGTGGGATAGACTACTCACTATAACGTGAGTCTAGTGTGGGATGGACTACTCACTATAACATGTTTCTAGTGTGGGATGGACTACTCACTATAACGTGAGTCTAGTGTGGGATGGACTACTCACTATAACGTGAGTCTAGTGTGGGATGTACTACTCACTATAACGTGAGTCTAGTGTTGGATGGACTACTCACTATAACGTGAGTCTAGTGTGGGATAGACTACTCACTATAACGTGAGTCTAGTGTGGGATGTACTACTCGCTATAACGTGAGTCTAGTGTGGGATGTACTACCCACTATAACGTGAGTCTAGTGTGGGATGTACTACTCACTATAACGTGAGTCTAGTGTGGGATGTACTACTCATTATAACGTGAGTCTAGTGTGGGATGTACTACTCACTATAACTTGAGTCTAGTGTGGGATGTACTACTCACTATAACGTCAGTCTAGTGAAAGATGGACTACTCACTATAACGTGAGTCTAGTGTGGGATGTACTACTCACTATAACGTGAGTCTAGTGTGGGATAGACTACTCACTATAACCTGAGTCTAGTGTGGGATGGACTACTCACTATAACGCAAATAAACGAGCAGAATGATAAAGCTGGTTTAGTCTGTTTTGTGTTTCATGAGTAGCTGATTTTTAAGCCGCGCCACAGTAGTCAAAAAGTGGTAGAATGATCGCTTCAATAAATTGCAGGCACAATTTAATAAGAATCAAATGTTTGTTTCTGTATAAAACCCCTATTTTGGATTTGATTTACTTTGAGATGTGATCAAGTAATGTGAGATTGGATTTTAAGCAAAGGTTACAATGGTGGGTCCTGTATAGTACATCCAATGCAAATAAACGAGTAGAATAATAAAGTTTTAGCGGACCTAGGGGAGGCCTCGAACCAGATCAGACATTCGTCACTCACGTAGGCCATGAGCAGGTTCGTAGCGCGCTGCACTAAACGCTATGTCACCGCTCCCCACATATTTGTCCATCGTCAGTGTTTTATGCTACAACAAAGGCACCTTCAGAGATGGGAGTCAATGACCAGGGAATGTACTGACACCACCACTGCTGGGAATACGGCACCATGGGTGGGTGAGTTGAATAATAAAAACAAATACTTTGCTCTTCGCAGACTTTGCATGCTTTGCAGCTGGTCAGGTTGTTTGCCGAGACTGTGAATGATTCTCCATCGGCACATGACAGGCAGACCGGAAACTCTCCATCAGATCTGCAATCTTCATCCTTAGACGTTCCTGTTGCGTGAACACATTGTTATTTTTCTATATTGGAAACTCACAGTGACAGCAATGGCAAGGGAAACCGATTAAGGGTTTAGAATGTACAGTTGATCATCGATTAACCAGCGTGCGATTACTCGAAAGATGTAACCAGTCCAGCGATCGGCACCGTGTGCGTGTGACCACAAAAGTAGCTATGCTTGATTTCAGTGTCAAGTATTATATACAGCACATCAATACACGCGATACAATTTAAACAATGAAAATACCGCGCGTTTTTACCTTTCTCATAGCTACGCTAATAAAGCAGATAATATAAAGTGCGATCCGGCGAAAAGTGCGCGTGTAATTTGGCGTTCGCACTAGTCCGGTGATTTTTAAACGCATCCTGTTTTAGAAACAAGAGCGTAGTAATAATTTGTACTTACGTAGTGGGGTCAAAACAGGGATGAAACTTATCTGAGGCAACACGGGTTTATTTTACCAATTAACAGTAAACAAAGAGGGGTACGGCCCCTCACACACGACACACTATGGAGAGTGTGCCCTCCAGTCTAATACGCCTCTTACTGGCTAATCTACAAGTCCTCCCCGAGTGAAGCTGGAACCTTCACTGGTAAATAAGCTGGAGCTGACCCTTGCCAGGGGTACGGCTCTGCCCTCGGGACTCTTCAGTCTCCAGGAGGTTTCGACGACTCCCCGGACCGTCCAGAGGTCCGGCTTTTATACCGAGCCGTGGCTCACTCCGCCCCGGCCACGCCTTCCTTCTTGAACCCTCGAGAAGGATCCGGGGATGACGTCATCCCCCAGCCGCCCTCCTGGGGTCTGCCCCTCTTGCACACCGCTCCATAGGGTAACCGTTGGACCAAATGGCACAGAGACTCTCAGCACTGGGCTCAGCCCCTCTGTTGCCCCCTATTGACACGAGGCCGGCATTGCCGGCTACCGCATGACAACGGCGCATCTTGGCCCAATAACACCGTGACACTTATATACTTTATTTATACTTGCTTATAGTGACTTGCTTACCTCTACTTTGCACTGCTATCGTATTGTGGTTGTTGCTGTAACTTTGTGACACCCCCCCCCAGCCCCGACTGGACATCGGTGAAGGAATCTGTTGAGCTTCATAAGCTCAACAGATTCCTCCTCCTGCAGTCTAAATAAAGATTCTGATTCTAAATTGAGTTGGGTTGTATCAGGATGAACCGAACCAAGAAGAATGGAGTTTCCAAAGCAGAGTCACACGAGGAGAGAGTGTGGTCAGGGCAGGAATATGACAATGCAAGTTACGTCAGGTGTGTGTGTGTGCTCCTTGTGTGTGTCTTTGTGTGTCTGATTGTGTGTCATTTGTGCGTCTCTTTGTGTTTGTGCAATTGTGGTGACTCATTGCGCACCCTTGCGACAAGCAAGCCAAAATCAGTACTCAATGTGAGTGGAAAAGTAACTTTTTCTATTCATGTTACTAATTTTATGTTTAATGTACTATACAGTTTTTATATTCTTGGTTCTTTCGGTAAAGTCACGTTGAAGGGATACAATAAACAATATATATTTTTATTTTATTGTTTCCCTTCTACGTGACTTTACCGAAAGAACCAAGAATATGAATCCCTGCAGTCACGAAAGCTTTAAATCAAAATGTATACAGTTTTTGTTATTGAACTGTAACATATTTTATAACACTGACCGCATGGGAATTCATGAACTAATTATGGCGGTAAGTCGATGATTGTCCAATTAGTTGCTTCGTTACCTGAGGGGCACAGCTGGCAGCAGATGTTGGTCTCGGTTCTGTACCTTCCAGGGGGACAGCCATCTTGATTGCCGTCTGCAGAAAGTGGGAACATCTGCACACACACAGCACGTTAACTCACTCACAGTCACACGTGTAGCACGTTAACTCACTCACACTCACACGTGTACCACGTTAACTCACTCACACGTGTAGCACGTTAACTCACTCACAGTCACACGTGAACCACGTTAACTCACTCACACGTGTAGCACGTTAACTCACTCACATTCACACGTGTACCACGTTAACTCACTCACACGTGTAGCACGTTAACTTACTCCCACGTGTACCACGTGAACTCACTCACACTCACACGTGTAGGACGTTAACTCACACGTGAACCACGTTAACTCACTCACACGTGTACCACGTTAACTCACTCACACTCACACGTGTACCACGTTAATTCACTCACACGTATAGCACGTTAACTCACTCACTCACACGTGTACCACGTTCACTCACTCACACGTGTAGCACGTTAACTCACTCACTCACACGTGTACCACGTTAACTCACTCACACGTGTAGCACGTTAACTCACTCACACGTGTACCACGTTAACTCACTCACACGTGTACCACGTTAACTCACTCACTCACACGTGTACCACGTTAACTCACTCACACGTGTACCACGTTAACTCACTCACACTCACACGTGTAGCATGTTAACTCACTCACACTCACACGTATAGAACGTTAACTCACACTCACACGTGTACCACGTTAACTCACTCACACTCACACGTGAACCACGTTAACTCACTCACACTCACACGTGTACCACGTTAACTCACTCACACGTGTACCACGTTAACTCACTCACACGTATAGCACGTTATCTCACTCACACGTGTACCACGTTAACTTACTCCCACGTGTACCACGTGAACTCACTCACACTCATACGTGTAGGACGTTAACTCACACTCACACGTGTACCACGTTAACTCACTCACACTCACACGTGTACCACGTTAACTCACTCACACTCACACGTGTAGCACGTTAACTCACACATGAACCACGTTAACTCACTCACACTTACACGTGTACCACGTTAACTCACTCACACGTGTACCACGTTAACTCACTCACACGTGTACCACGTTATCTTACTCACACGTGTACTACGTTAGCTCACTCACACTCGCACGTGTACCACGTTAACTCACACTCACGTGTACCACGTTAACTCACTCACACGTGTACCACGTTAACTAACTCACACGTGTACCACGTTAACTCACTTACACTCACACGTGTACAACGTTAACTCACTCACACGTGTGCCACGTTAACTCACTCACACTCACACGTGTAGCACGTCAACTCACTTACACGTGTACCACGTGAACTCACTCACACGTGTACAACGTTAACTAACTCACACTCACACGTGTACCACGTTAACTCACTCACACTCACACGTGTACAACGTTAACTCTCTTACACTCACACGTATACCACGTTAACTCACACTCACACGTGAACCACGTTAACTCACACGTGTAGCACGTTAACGCACACTCACACGTGTACCACGTTAACTCACACATGTACCACGTTAACACACACGTGAACCATGTTAACTCACTCACACTCACACGTGTGCCACGTTAACTCTCTTACACTCGCACGTGTAATACGTTAACACACTCAGACGTGTACCACGTTAAATCACTCACACTTACACGTGTACCACGTTAACTCACGCACACTCACACGTGTACCACGTTAACTCACTCACACGTGTACCACGTTAACTCACTCACACGTGTACCACGTTAACTCACATTCACACGTGTACCACGTTAACTCACACTCACACGTGCACCACCTTAACTTACACTCACACGTGTACCACGTTAACTCACTCACACGTGTACCACGTTAACACACTCACACGTGTACCACGTTAACTCACTCACACGTGTACCACGTTAACTCACACTCACACGTGTACCACGTTAACACACTGACACTCACACGTGTACCACGTTAACTCATTCACACTCGAACCACGTTAACTCACTCACACTCACACGTGTACCATGTTAACTTTCTTACACTCACACGTGTACCACGTCAACTCACTCACACTCACACGTGTACCACGTTAATTCACTCTCACACGTGTAGCACGTTAACTCACTCACACTCACACGTGTAGCACGTTAACTCACACTCACACGTGTACCACGTTAACTCACTCACACTCACACGTGTAGCACGTTAACTCACACTCACACGTGTACCACGTTAACTCACTCAAACTCACACTCACACGTGTACTACGTTAACTTACTCCCACGTGTACCACGTGAACTCACTCACACTCACACGTGTACCACGTTAACTCACTCACACTCACACGTGTAGCACGTTAACTCACACGTGAACCACGTTAACTCACTCACACTCACACGTGTACCACGTTAACTCACTCACACGTGTACCACGTTAACTTACTCCCACGTGTACCACGTGAACTCACTCACACGTGTAGGACGTTAACTCACACTCACACGTGTACCACGTTAACTCACTCACACTCACACGTGTACCACGTTAACTCACTCACACTCACACGTGTAGCACGTTAACTCACACGTGAACCACGTTAACTCACTCACACGTGTACCACGTTAACTCACTCACACGTGTACCACGTTATCTCACTCACACGTGTACCACGTTAGCTCACTCACACTCGCACGTGTACCACGTTAACTCACTCACACGTATACCACGTTAACTCACTCACACTCACACGTGTGCCACGTTAACTCTCTTACACTCGCACGTGTAATACGTTAACACACTCAGACGTGTACCACGTTAAATCACTCACACTTACACGTGTACCACGTTAACTCACGCACACTCACACGTGTACCACGTTAACTCACTCACACGTGTACCACGTTAACTCACTCACACGTGTACCACGTTAACTCACACTCACACGTGTACCACGTTAACTCACACTCACACGTGCACCACCTTAACTTACACTCACACGTGTACCACGTTAACTCACTCACACGTGTACCACGTTAACACACTCACACGTGTACCACGTTAACTCACTCCTACTCACACGTGTGCCACGTTAACTCTCTTACACTCGCACGTGTAATACGTTAACACACTCAGACGTGTACCACGTTAAATCACTCACACTTACACGTGTACCACGTTAACTCACGCACACTCACACGTGAACCACGTTAACTCACTCACACGTGTACCACGTTAACTCACTCACACGTGTACCACGTTAACTCACACTCACACGTGTACCACGTTAACTCACACTCACACGTGCACCACCTTAACTTACACTCACACGTGTACCACGTTAACTCACTCACACGTGTACCACGTTAACACACTCACACGTGTACCACGTTAACTCACTCACACGTGTACCACGTTAACTCACACTCACACGTGTACCACGTTAACACACTGACACTCACACGTGTACCACGTTAACTCATTCACACTCGAACCACGTTAACTCACTCACACTCACACGTGTACCATGTTAACTTTCTTACACTCACACGTGTACCACGTCAACTCACTCACACTCACACGTGTACCACGTTAATTCACTCTCACACGTGTAGCACGTTAACTCACTCACACTCACACGTGTAGCACGTTAACTCACACTCACACGTGTACCACGTTAACTCACTCACACTCACACGTGTAGCACGTTAACTCACACTCACACGTGTACCACGTTAACTCACTCAAACTCACACTCACACGTGTACTACGTTAACTTACTCCCACGTGTACCACGTGAACTCACTCACACTCACACGTGTACCACGTTAACTCACTCACACTCACACGTGTAGCACGTTAACTCACACGTGAACCACGTTTACTCACTCACACTCACACGTGTACCACGTTAACTCACTCACACGTGTACCACGTTAACTTACTCCCACGTGTACCACGTGAACTCACTCACACGTGTAGGACGTTAACTCACACTCACACGTGTACCACGTTAACTCACTCACACTCACACGTGTACCACGTTAACTCACTCACACTCACACGTGTAGCACGTTAACTCACGTGAACCACATTAACTCACTCACACTCACACGTGTACCACGTTAACTCACTCACACGTGTACCACGTTAACTCACTCACACGTGTACCACGTTATCTCACTCACACGTGTACCACGTGAACTCACTCACACTCGCACGTGTACCACGTTAACTCACACGTGAACCACGTTAGCTCACTCACACTCGCACGTGTACCACGTTAACTCACACTCACGTGTACCACGTTAACTCACTCACACGTGTACCACGTGAACTCACTCACACGTGTACCACGTTAACTAACTCACACTCACACGTGTACCACGTTAACTCACTTACACTCACACGTGTACCACGTTAACTCACTCACACGTGTACCACGTTAACCCACTCACACTCACACGTGTACCACGTTAACTTACACTCACACTTACACGTGTACCACGTTAACTCACTCATACTCACCCGTGTATCACGTTAACTCTCTTACACTCACACGTGTAGCACGTTAACTCACACTCACACGTGTACCACGTTAATTCTCTTACACTCACACGTGTAACACGTTAACACACTCACACTCACACGTGTACCACGTTAACTCACTCACACTTACACGTGTACCACGTTAACTCACTCACACTCACACGTGTACCACGTTAACTCACACTCACACGTGTACCACGTTAACTCACACTCACACGTGCACCACCTTAACTTACACTCACACTCACACGTGTACCACGTTAACTCACTCACACGTGTACCACGTTAACTAACTCACACTCACACGTGTACCACGTTAACTCACACGTGTACCACGTTATCTCACTCACACGTGTACCACGTTAACTTACTCCCACGTGAACTCACTCATACTCACACGTGTAGGACGTTAACTCACACTCACACGTGTACCACATTAACTCACTCACACGTGTACCACGTTAACTCACTCACACTCACACGTGTAGCACGTTAACTCACGTGAACCACGTTAACTCACTCACACTCACACGTGTACCACGTTAACTCACTCACACGTGTACCACGTTAACTCACTCACACGTGTACCACGTTATCTCACTCATACGTGTACCACGTGAACTCACTCACACTCGCACGTGTACCACGTTAACTCACACGTGAACCACGTTAGCTCACTCACACTCGCACGTGTACCACGTTAACTCACACTCACGTGTACCACGTTAACTCACTCACTCACACATGTACCACGTGAACTCACTCACACGTGTACCACGTTAACTAACTCACACTCACGTGTACCACGTTAACTCACTTACACTCACACGTGTACCACGATAACTCACTCACACGTGTACCACGTTAACCCACTCACACTCACACGTGTACCACGTTAACTTACACTCACACTTACACGTGTACCACGTTAACTCACTCATACTCACACGTGTATCGCGTTAACTCTCTTACACTCACACGTATACCACGTTAACTCACACTCACACGTGAACCACGTTAACTCACACGTGTAGCACGTTAACTCACACTCACACGTGTACCACGTTAACACACTCACACGTGTACCACGTTAATTCTCTTACACTCACACGTGTAACACGTTAACACACTCACACTCACACGTGTACCACGTTAACTCACTCACACTCACACGTGTACCACGTTAACTCACACTCACACGTGCACCACCTTAACTTACACTCACACTCACACGTGTACCACGTTAACTCACTCACACGTGTACCACGTTAACTAACTCACACTCACACGTGTACCACGTTAACTCACTTACACTCACACGTTTACCACGTTAACTCTCTTACACTCACACGTGTAACACGTTAACACACTCACACTCACACGTGTACCACGTCAACTCACTCACACGTGTACCACGTTAATTTACTCACACTTACACGTGTACCACGTTAACTCACTCATACTCACACGAGTACCATGTTAACTTACACTCACACGTGTACCACGTTAACTCACTTATACAGTCGACCCTTCTGCATCGCAACTTTCCCCACCGTGGTGTCGATATATCGCGGGATCGGTGTAAGAAATTAAATGGAATTTTCTGGGGATTTTTTGGGAGTTTTCCGAAAGCCGCAGACGACACACAAAACGTTTAGTAACTCACAAATGCATAAAACATATGTATAGTACCGTATAACATTAATGTATTTTATCTTTTAATACCATAGAAAAACGCAATTTCTATTTTAAAGTTACATTTTGTAAAAAAAGTTAGTTTGCGAAAAGAACTGTTTGGAGGACGGCAATCACGTGAGATCTCGCAGTGATCTTTCTATCTTGCGTTTGTCGAATATTTTTGTGCCGATTTAGTGCCCTAAACTGTGCTAACAAAAATTCACGCGGGGGGGGGGGGGGGGCCTGCGCCCCTAACCCCGTATTGGGGCAAGTGCTGTGAGCGTTCATGTATTCAGGCCGGTACAACACACAACGTAGGTGGGTGGCCAGGACCACGCTCGACCGCTTTTGTATCCCCAGCGGTTCGAATATTCGACACTAATATTGATTATAAACAACACCCGCCATTCACCACTAAGTGGAGGTGACGTCACCACGGCGCTTGTGCCAGGCTAGGTGCACTTTGAGGCCACGTGAAGTGTCAGACACCCACTGGCAGGAGGTCACGGGACAGATCCAGCAGGTGCCATAGGTCGACTGAGATGACCGGTAGATGCACCACCTTTGCCCCTCTACTGTGCCCCCCTACTATGTCAACAATATCCCCCAAGTGGCCTTAGCACTGTAGGGCAAAGTGCTGTTAGCGAGCACCTATGAAGGCCGGCACGGCACATGAGGGGGTGGGTGGTCTGCACCACGGCCGGCCGCCTTTGTCTCCCGAGTGGGGATGTTTACACACCGCACCAGGTACTCATTTGAGGCTGAATCGACCTAAGGGAGGCCCGATTCAGATAATCGTCACTGGTGTTGGCCGTGAGCGGGAATCGAACCCGTATCGCCGGATTCATGGCGCAGCGCGCTAACCGCTACACTATCGCTCCCCACACACACAGACACACACACAGACACACACAGACACACACACATAGACACACACAGACACACACACATAGACACACACAGACACACACACATAGACACACACTGACACACACACACATAGATACACACTGACACACACACGCATAGACACACTGACACACACACACATAGACACACACTGACGCACACACACATAGACACACACTGACACACACACATAGACACACACTGACGCACACACACATAGACACACACTGACACACACACATAGACACACACTGACACACACACATAGACACACACTGACACACACACACGCATAGACACACACTTACACACACACACATAGACACACACTGACGCACACACACATAGACACACACTGACACACACACATAGACACACACACATAGACACACACTGACACACACACATAGACACACACTGACACACACACAGACACACACACACGCATCTTACCAGCATGACTGCGAAGGTTAGGAGTGTGGTGAGCAGGCGGAATGGAGACATGGCCCAGGAGTTGTCCACACAGATGTGTGGATGTGAGCGAGAGGCGATGGACTCCCCTTGAAGTTCTCCCCCCTGACTCAGGACGTGGAGGGTGCGGCTCGGCTCAGTGGACTTTGGCCTTTAAGCTCAATGAAAATGTTTCAGATAATAAAGTTTTTTTGTGGTTAGATTGTGTAACGCGATCTAACCCATATTGGTGTGCTTTAACATCCTTCACTACCCCAATCCCTCAACTCCACCACTCCCACCTGTCATCCCAAGTCACCATAACTCCACCAACACCCTCAACAAGAACCCCACTCTTTAATTCAACCACCATTATCGTATGCACACTTAGAATTATGGTAAATCGTCTTGGACTAAGGCGCCGTTTCAATAAGATATAGAAATAAGAAACCGTAAATAAGCAGAACAATAGGTCTCCTTTCCGTAGATGTTTCTCCATAGGATTAAAAAAAATGTTTTTACACATCCCATCGGCCACACAGCCTTCCAGGGATTTCTTCAGCAGCGTTGCTTTAATGCAGCACCGGTGGACTTGGCTGAGCTGTTCACAGCCGGTTGGTCACGTTGAAGGCGAGAGGGTTGGCGGGGAGTTTATCAACCCCCCATTCGAACTTTGTGGTCAAGTAAAGTATTCGTGTGATTCACTTTTATCAGCGTATGTACTCGCAAAAGTAACATTGGGGGATTTTCTGTTTGATAATCTTCAGCCGACTAACAAGGTTGGCTCTGTACACTGCGAAGTAGGTTCCACATAGGAACTGAGATACAAGGTTCATTCAGGCGAGCCAGTCTCATCCACTTGCTTGGTCACAGCAATGAAATTCATATCCACAGTGAAACCTTTGATCTGCTTGCCACGAGCATCGTATCTGAGTTGCCATGCGATGGCTTTATTATTCACCAAAGGAGGCATCACGAGGATTGGCATTGTTTTCGATGCCAATGCCTTGGTGAATTCTGAACAATTATTACTCCTATACATGTGTAGTGCCGTGAATTCACTCGGACGACAACCGTCTCTTTTTCCGCCGTCACTTTTATTCCATCGTTCCGTACACACAGTGATTCTCTTCGCGTTCCGCCAACTCGGACACTTCGATTTACTTCAGCATCGTCCGTGCATCCCCTTCCACACACAGTGTTTCTTCGCCTATCTCTTCATACACAGTGGTTTCCCTTCCACACACAGTGGTTCGTCTTCTATCTCCTCACACACAGTATCGCCGCTATCTCTTCACACGCAGTGACTTCCCTTCCACACACAGTGGTTCGTCTTCTATCTCCTCACACACAGTATCGCCGCTATCTCTTCACACGCAGTGACTTCCATCTATTCACACACAGTGACTCTATCTATCTCCGCTAACGCTGACTCTCCCTATCGCTATTTACTGTCTTTGGGGTCCGGCTCTCTATCTATTCTTCCCTAACATTTCCAGCTGTCTTCTTCGTATCTCTTCACCTCTCGCCAACAACTGCCCAGCAACAACTCTCCAACACAACTCCCCAGCAGCAACTCTCCAACAGCAACTCCTCTCCGTTCAAACCACCTTGCGTTTTATCCCCTCTTGCATTAGCCTTAATTAATTGCCACGTGGCTCGCTGGTCGTTTCCCGCCAGCCCGCACCTGTCCCCTTCATCAGACATTCAGACGCCACCACTTAACGCTAACAGCCTCTCGACCAATCACAGCCCTCGTGCCACGACTCCCTTAATTACTTGGGTTTGTTTACGCCACTCGCGACTCGACCACCTGTTCGACCTCGTGTGAACCGTTCTCCTTGTCTGTCTGTATGTACTGTATATGGCCAATTCCTATGCGCATTATCCACTCCACTACATCACCCCCCCCCCCCCCCCCCGTGATGAAAGAACCTAGCCGTCCCCGGCTACGATATACTCGACTTGGAGTAATGGAGTGAAGCAGACGGAACGATGACAACATATATACATAACGTATTTGCAATATACAACCATTTTGTACAATCATGCAACGACAGGCACATAACACCTTTATACAGAATTCCCAACCCCCAAAGTCAATGTATTGTATTCCTCCTGGAACAGGTTCCCGCTGCCGGTCCATCTCCCCTGCACGGGATACCCTGCGGCAAGGGAGGGCCTCGCTCGTCTTGCCAATGAACCCTACGCCCATCCCTGTCCCAGCGACACTCAGCTGGCGGGGCTGTCCGTCGTTCCCGGTCGGGACGGCCATTGGACCGGATCTGTGGCCGTTCAATCGGCGTCCGGTCAGTAACCCTGCCCAAAAAGGGCGATCCTGCAGGCACACGGGGGGCAGATCTCTGGGACACGCGCACTTGTGACCTCCCCACAGGTTCGTCGGACACATCCAAAACAGGCCGCTCTCGGATGGGGGATGACGCATCATATGGTAGCACAAATTTATTCAGGCGCGACGGGTGAACAAACCATGTCCGACGACACTCTGATCCCGTAAAACCTCCACAATATCAACGGGCCCCTGCCAGGGGCGGTGAAATTTCGGGGACGTTCCCACCGGCACCATGGGGCAGTGTAACCAGGCTTTATCTCCAACACTTCATTGCTCTCGTGGCCGCTGCCTGCCGAACAATCTTTCGTTAGCGGCTTGTCGTCGTGCCGTATTTTGCAATGCAGCCTCTCGGGCTTCCCTTAGACGGTCCAAAGCCACCTGCATCGGAGCAGGCACCGTCGTAGATTTCTCCCGTTTTCGAATTCCCAATTTCACAATAGCCGGCGCATCCGGTTCCCGTCCATACATCAGAAAAAATGGCGAGTACCCCGTTGAGGCATGCGGGGCCAATCTAGACGCGGCCAGCATCGCTGCAACATGCAGATCCCAATCATCTTGAGCGGTGTTTACTTGGTGACAAAGCATGGACGTCAGCGTCCTATGCAGCCGCTCGACCATGCCGTCAGTCTGCGGGTGGTATGGGGACGTCCGAATCTTTTTGTTCCCCAGCGAGTCACACACGTCCTTAATCAATTTCGATAAAAAATTTCTGCCTTGGTCAGTAAGCAAATGTTCCGGGGCCCCCTTATCTAATACATATCCATTCAAGAAAGCCTCAGCGATCGATGTCGCTGACTGGTCTACTAGCGGCCATGCCATCGGCCAACGAGTTAAGTATTCCACCCCAACGAGCAAATATCTGTGCCCTCGGGGGGTGACGGGAAACGGACCCAAAATATCCAGTGCCACAATTTCGTTCACTCTCGAAACTTGAATCGATTGCAAAGGGACACGATATGGCCGTGCACATTTCCTCCGTGCACATTCCTGGCACGCTTTTACATGCTGTTTCACATCGTTAAACATTCCCGGCCAGTAAAATTCACTCCCCACCGTCAACACGGTCTTCTTCTCCCCCAGATGCAGCAATTTCTCATGTACCTCGTTAATCAGTTTCCCCTGCAACACCTTCGGGACAACAATACAAAATGTTTGTGCTTCCACATCCCAGCGAACAAGCAACCCCTCTGTTAACATCAAAAATGGGCGATCCTTCGATCCCCTTGAACGAGAGGCACGCAGCCTCATCCTGGTCAGCGAGGAATCCTCCACCTGCAGTTGCTTCCACTGCTTCAATGACAACCCCAACAGTCCAATTTCTGCTCCAGGGACTATCCCTGGCACCCCCGAACCCGCTGCAGCGACCGTTTGCGGAACCTCCTGCAGCGGCGGGCCGCAACGCAGCGAGCCCTCTTTGCACCGACACGTCTCAGCCGGTCGCAGCAACCTCGACAAAGCATCCGCGTTTACATGGTGCGTCCCTTTCCTATGCTGGATCGTGAAAGAGTACTCCTGGAGGGTCTCAATCCAGCGAGCCATTTGCCCCGATGGCTGATCCACGCGCAGCGAGTACTGTAGCGCCGCGTGATCAGTGCGGATCAAAAATTCCCTGCCGTATAGATACGGTCGGTACTGGCGCACAAAATGGACAATTGCCAATAATTCCCTACGCGTCACACAGTATTTTTGCTCCGCCGGCGATAACACCCGGCTGCCATATGCCACCACTCTCTCGACGCCATCAACCATTTGTGACAAAACCGCGTCTATGCCCGTATCACAGGCATCCGTGTCAAGTATAAACTGCTTCGTAAAATCCGGGTATCCCAACGGCGGTGCGTCCGCCAGTGCGGCCCGCAACACTTCAAACGATTTTTGTTCAGCAATCCCCCATTGAAACTTTACACCTTTCCCGGTCAGCGTATGCAATGGTCGAGCAATCGTGGCAAAATCCTTAACGAACCGCCGATAATACGACGCAAAGCCCACAAAGCTACGCACTTCCCCTGCTGTTTTCGGCACTGGCCATGTACGCACACAACTCGTCTTTTCCGGATCAGTGGCCACTCCTGACGCACTAACGACGTGCCCCAAATACTTCACCGATGTTCTCAACAATTGGCACTTCTGTGGTTTAAATTTCAATCCAGCGCGCCGCACTCTGCCAAAAACGGCGCGCAGCCATTGCAAATGTTCATCGAAATTCCTACTGAAAACAATCACATCATCTAAATATATCAAACATGACTCCCACTGCAGGCCCGACAACACGAGTTCCATTAATTGCTGGAAGGTCGCCGGCGCTGAGTGGAGTCCCATCGGGAGCACGTTAAATTGATACAATCCTTGTGGTGTCCGAAATGCCGTTTTAGGTCTTGACTCTTTATCCAGGGGCAATTGCCAAAAGCCCGACAACAAATCGAGGGTTGAAAAGATTCTGGCGCCGGACAGGGCGTCCAGCGAATCATCAATTCGTGGAAGCGGGTACGCTTCCGCCACCGAAACTTTATTCAATTTCCGATAGTCAACACAAAATCGCATGGTTCCATCACGTTTTTTAACGAGGACAATAGGGGCTCCCCACGGGCTGAACGATGGGGCGATAATATCCTGCTCTAGCATTTCATCAACAGATCGCCGAATACATTATTTCTCAAGAGGACCTACACGATGCGAATTTAACCTGATCGGGGGTGCGTTCCCCGTGTCAATCCGATGCTGCAACAACGTCGTTCGACCCACGTCGTGTTTCCCTGAACTCAACACATCCTTAAATTCCACTAGCAACGCATGCAACCTCGACCGTTGCACAGGCGATAACTCTGGGTTTTGTTCGTAAAGATCCCTTAACCATTCCGGATCGTCCTCCTCCCTTGACAACATTTCATCCTGCCCCGTAGCAAAACATATTTTTGTTTCTGGACCCGGCGCACCCGTTGCGTGCACCAACGTAGTGCCCCCTTGAATAACAACCTCTTCGTACCCCGCGTTTACAATTTGAATGAAGGGATCACAATAAGTTGGTATTATGGTCAAAGCTCCTACCACGGTGGGCATTCTCGACACAGCATTTGAGGGTGTCAACAGCACTCCCTCCTGTAGCTCATCCCAAGGCACTTCCTTCTTTAACCGTAGCGGAACCAATATTTGCGATGCAGGCGGGACGCGCACGGTGCGGCTCACCACGGCCTGCACCACAGCGTTCGCCACCGCAAATTTCGAAGGCGTCCCCAAAAATTTCATACATTTCCGCGACGGTAATTCCAAACAACCTTTTTACACTGAAATCTTAATTTGCATCTTTTGCAAAAAATCCGTGCCCAACAAACACGGTACCGCCAAGGCCGTTGAAGCCAAAACACTTCCTGTCACAATAACCTCCCCAATTTGAATTGTCGCAACCACGCAGCCCATAATGCCCAAACTACCCCTGTTTGCCACTACACATGGCCCTTCCACTGGCGCTAATGATCCAGGCGACGTCGGCAGCAACCGAAAAGTTTGCAATGAAATGAGAGTTGCCGACGCCCCGGTATCCACAATAACCCGTACCATAACACCTTTAATACATGCCATCACATCCGACGATCCCGGCGCGGCCCCCAACACACGATGTACCAACGCGCCCCACATATCCCGGCCATGCGTACTATCCGAACCCGATGAATACGGTTGAGATGACGCGGATAAGTGATGTGGATAGGGCGGCCATGTATTGAATGCATCTCGACTCACACGGGATCCTTGGTCTTGGGGGAACTGCCCACTGTAGTTGTTCGGCGTCCATGGAGGACCACCTCTTCGTCTCAAGCAGTCGCGGGCGAGATGACCCCTCCGCCCGCACTCGTAGCATGTCCGATGCACGCCGTCTCCATATGCCCCGGGACGATGCCGTCGGTCTCCGGTCGACACTCCGGCTGCCGCTGCCATCGGCGGCGCCTCGTCCACCACCACCGCCACCGTGCTCGCAGCCCCGGCAGGGGTCGTCAGCGACGGCTGCGCTACCGCTGCCGCTGGTTCGTCTCGTATATGAAGGTTGACTTGTATGTTCCTGGCGATCAGCAACGATGACACGTCGTCGTCATCATCCTTGTCCGGGAGCGACAAGACGACTTTCAGTTCCTTTGCCAGCTGTAACATCTTCTCTTGCAGCAGGGAGTCCCAGCCCTCCTCGTCCATCGCCGGGTACGCAACCTGGGCGAGGGCCAGCAAGGCGCTGCGAAATGCCAGGGGGGACTCCGTGGCCTCCCGTTTCCTCTGTTGAAATCGACGTTTGGCGACCGACCGCGGCTCGTAGACCTTCCTCATTGCCGCAATAGCACCGTCCAATATTTTTCTGACAGCGGCAGGGAGTCCGTTAAAAGTCGCCAAGGAGTCATCATCCAATGCCGTCGGCAGTGCTCGTAACGCGGCACTCTCCGTCCACTTCAGGGACTCGTAAGCCGCACGGAATCTTCGTATGAATGCCGTCCAATTTCCCACTTTGGCCTCAAATCGTTGTACGTGTAGCCGTCGTGGCGGTCCCTCCGACTGGTCGTCTTCGTCGTCAGAATCTTCCAACCGCTCCGGCTGAGCGGCAACCTCCGGCGGTGGACCCGGTACGGGTAGTTGAATGCGGTTCTCCATCAAGAAATTCTGGAATTCCTCTGACAACTTCTCCATTCTGGCCTCCCACTGGGTCATGAGGACTTGCCAATCCTCCGGCGATCCCGGGCCTTCAGCACCACCCGAACCGCTGTCACCGTCCGGAGTACTGCCGGCCATCTGGCCGGGCGGCAAATCGTCGTTGTCGCTGTCGCCGCCCGAGTCCACTGGCACATTTCTTTTCTTTGCCGCTTTCCTTGACATCGTGGCGTGTTCCGTACTTTTTCTTACACCAAATGTAGTGCCGTGAATTCACTCGGACGACAACCGTCTCTTTTTCCGCTGTCACTTTTATTCCATCGTTCCGTACACACAGTAATTCTCTCCGTGCTCCGCCAACTCGGACACTCCGATTTACTTCAGCATCGTCCGTGCATCCCCTTCCACACACAGTGTTTCTTCGCCTATCTCTTCACACACAGTGGTTTCCCTTCCACACACAGTGGTTCGTCTTCTATCTCCTCACACACAGTATCGCCGCTATCTCTTCACACGCAGTGACTTCCATCTATTCACACACAGTGACTCTATCTATCTCCGCTAACGCTGACTCTCCCTATCGCTATTTACTGTCTTTGGGGTATGGCTCTATATCTATTCTTCCCTAACATTTCCAGCTGTCTTCTTCGTATCTCTTCACCTCTCGCCAATAACTGCCCAGCAACAACTCTCCAACACAACTCCCCAGCAGCAACTCTCCAACAGCAACTCCTCTCCGTTCAAACCACCTTGCGTTTTATCCCCTCTCGCATTAGCCTTAATTAATTGCCACGTGGCTCGCTGCCCGTTTCCCGCCAGCCCACACCTGTCCCCTTCATCAGACATTCAGACGCCACCACTTAACGCTAACATACTCTTGACCAATCACAGCCCTCGTGCCACGACTCCCTTAATTACTTGGGTTTGTTTACGCCACTCGCGACTCGACCACCTGTTCGACCTCGTGTGACCCGTTCTCCTTGTCTGTCTGTATGTACTGTATATGGCCAATTCCTATGCGCATTATCTACTCCACTACACATGGCACCATGAGTTCAGCCACATTTTAAAAACAACTGTTATTCATAATAACGCGTTTTTGGTTGGATTGTGTAAAAATAAATGTCGCAAACCCACCTCCACCCGACACAGCCACAGAGTAAGGTTTGTCACGGGAACGAAACGTGCCAATTGGTTTTAACTTCAGCAGACCCTCTGCATGGTGTGTGTGCAAGCCCACAACATTTATCATTTGAGTTAACGAAGTTTCGCTGGCGATTACCACCAGCGACACGCGATCTAACCAAAACAAATTTATTTTGAAAAATATTGGTGGCGAAAGCCAACTAGTTAAATACGTGAACAAAAACTGTTATCATATCTGGGGTGGAGCACGCAGTACCTAACTCGCTGTGCTAAATTAAATTCAACATAACAGGCCGTCAGTCACCTCCGTATCACTCTTCTATCGCTATCACTTTGGTGACTGTTCCCATGAACGAACACACATTGACCCCTTTACTCGGTCTTCCACACTGCCCGTGTGGTCCACGCCGTGTCCAGCCACCACACGACGCTTCTCTGTATGATTCTTTCCCTGGCATTGCTCAATGTGTAAGTTCCCCATGCAGTTTGTCTCTCTTTCCATGTCCGTACAATCTTCCTCATGTCAATAAGCGTATTCACTTTGACTCATTACACGATCGCGAGTGCCGTCTCTGGGTCCGTGCTTTGCCAGTATCAAGGTGATGAAAAAAATAATCGTCTCGACTCATCCCGCAAAGAATACAGGAGGCGTTACGATGTTGAAACACCAAATAGGCTCCCTATCACAAGGCATCGAGTCTGCATTAGAGGCGGCTGTCTCTGGCGTTGGCCAAATCAGCGCTATTGTGAGTGCTGTTCACTGCTGGATGCTTGTAATGGCCTCCGCCAGTTGCGTTTTTATTGAACTCAAAGTCCATTGAGCCGTGCCGCACCCTCCTCGTCCTCCTCATCAGTCAGGGAGAGAACCCGGACGCGAGCCTCAAGGAGAGTCCATCGCCTCTCGCTCACATCCACACATCCGTGTGGACAACTCCTGGGCCATGTCTCAATTACGCCTGATCACCACGCTCCTAACCTGCACACTCATGCTGGTAAGTTGCGTGTGTGTGTGTGTGTCTGTGTGTTTGTGTGTGTGTCTGTGTACGTGTGTATGCGTCTCTGTGTGTGTGTCTGTGTGTGTGTTTGTGTGTGTCTGTGTGTGTATGCGTCTCTGTGTATATGTGCCTCTGTGCGTGTGTGTCTCTTACTGGAGCGTGCCACTAAGAGGTGGGGCCTTACCATCAGCCCCACCAAATCTAAGCACCTGCCTGGGTATTTTGTACCATCGGACACTCCACCCCCACAACTCCCAATCGGTGATGGGGCAGTTGTGGAGAGAGTGGAGAGTTTCCCATACCTGGGCAGTGTGCTTATGACTGGCTCCAGTTTAACAGCAGAGGTCTCACTCCGAATCAGTCGAGCGGCAATATCTTTTCATCGGTTGCGTAACGCTGTGTGGAAGCTACCTGGTCTGTCGCTCCGCACTAAGCTTCAGGTCTTCTCGGCCACGGTCATTCCCTCCCTTCTCTACGCTTGCGAAACGTGGACCCCCCTAATGGAACATCTTCGCCGGTTAGAAACATTTAGGCTGGCCTGCCTACGATCCATCCTGGGTTTAACCAGACTGGATTGTGTGAGGAGCTCACAAATCCTTGAAAGATCTGGGCAAGGTCCCATCGGTGAGCTCCTCCGGCGGGGAAGGCTGCGATGGCTGGGTCATGTAGCCCGCATGCCCAGCTACCGCATGCCGAAACAGCTTTTGTTCAGCCGGATTGAGGGGGCTAAGCGGGCGCGGCACGGGCTAGAGAAGAGATGGAGTGATGTGGTACAGGAGGACGTGGAGCTGAGTGGACTTGCCGATGACTGGTACCAGCGGTGTCAAGATCGGCCTCTGTGGAGGAGGCTCGTGAAGGACGCTACTGGGCAGTTGGAGGCAGTCGCCCTCCAACAACAACGGAGGGTGGAGGAGCGACGGTCACAACAACGAGCGGAGCGCCGGGTGGCTAAAGCACAGCAGGTTGCCACAGTAGGGGGCACAGGTGGTGCATCAGCCAGTCATCTCAGTCAGTCGACCCGTGACACCTGGGTCTGCCCCGTGACCTGCCAGCAGGCGTTCGACACTTCACGTGGCCTCAGGGTGCACATAGCCTGGCACAAGCGTCGTGGTGACGTCACCGCCACTTAGTGGCGAATGGCGGTTGTTGTTGTTGTCTGTGTGTGTGTGATAGTGTAGCGGTTAGCGCGCTGCGCTATGAACCTGGCGACTCGGGTTCGATTCCCGCTCACGGCCAACACCAGTGACGATTATCTGAACCGGTCCCGGGCCTCCCCTAGGTCGACTCAGCCTCAAATGAGTACCTGGTGCGGTGTGTAAACATTGCCACTAGGGAGACAAAGGCGGTCGGGCGTGGTGCTGGCCACCCACCCCCTCGTGTACCGATCCGGCCTTCATAGGTGCTCGCTAACAGCACTTGCCCCTACAGTCTGTTAAGGCTATACGGGGGATCTTTATCTTTGATCTTTGTGTGTCTGTGTGTGTATGCGTCTCTGTGTGTGTATATGTGCATTGTGACTGAGGGTAGTGTAGTAGGTAGCGCTACGCTGCGCTGCTCAGGGACAACACCAACAGCAGTGACAATTATCTGGAACCGGCCCTGGGTCTCCCCTAGGTCGACTCGGCCTCCTCTAATGAGCATCTCGTGTGGCGTGTAGTAAACATCGTCACTGGGGAGACAAAGGCGGCCGGGCCTGGTGCTGGTCACCAACACCCTCGTGTGCTGTGTCGGCCATCATAGGTGCTACTCCCTAACAGCACTTGCCCCAACAGCCTTTTAGAGACTAAACGGGGGATCTTTGTCTTTGTGTTTATAATCAGCTGTGCCATGTTGACACAGTAGGGGGCACAGGTGGTGCATAAGTGAATTAACGTGGTACACGTGCGAGTGTAAGTGCGTTAACGTGGTACACGTGTGAGTGTGCGTTATCGTGGTACGAGTGTGAGTGAGTTAACGTGCTACACGTGTGAGTGTGAGTTAACGTGGTACACGTGTGAGTGTGAGTTAACGTGGTACACGTGTGAGTGTGAGTTAACGTGGTACACGTGTGAGTGAGTTAACGTGGTACACGTGTGAGTGTGTGTGAGTTAACGTGCTACACGTGTGAGTGTGAGTGAGTTAACGTGCTACACGTGTGAGTGAGTTAACGTGGTACACGTGTGAGTGTGAATGAGTTAACGTGGTTCACGTGTGAGTGTGAGTGAGTTAACGTGGTACACGTGTGAGTTTGAGTGAGTTAACGTGGTACACGTGTGAGTGAGTTAACGTGCTACACGTGTGAGTGTGTTAACGTGGTACACGTGTGAGTGTGAGTTAACGTGCTACACGTGTGAGTGTGTTTGAGTTAACGTGCTACACGTGTGAGTTAACGTGGTACACGTGTGAGTGTGAGTTAACGTGGTACACGTGTGAGTTAACGTGGTACACGTGTGAGTGTGAGTTAACGTGCTACACGTGTGAGTGAGTTAACGTGGTACACGTGTGAGTGTGAGTGAGTTAACGTGCTGTGTGTGTGCAGATGGCCCCACTCTCTGCAGAGGGCAATCAAGATGGCTGTGCCCCAGGAAGGTACAGAACCGAAACCAACATTTGCTGCCAGCTGTGCCCCCCAGGTGACGAAGACACGTGGATTATTTGTCGGAACGAAAGTCGAAATTAGGATACAGAATAAACGCCTGCGATGCAGCGGTGGCCGTGGGTTCGATCCCGACCCTGACGCTGCTGTATATTTGGAGTTTGCGTCTCTCTCCCCGTGGTCACGTGGATGTTTTTCTCCCGGTCCTCCGGTTTTCCCCTCCACATTTAAAATCAACGTCACGAGTTTCATATAATTTGGCTGCTGCTATAAATTTCCACGTGATAAGCTTGGGAATTGATGTACTCGTGCAGTTTGAACCCATGTACTTGATCTATTTTACGTATTTATTGTTGTGATTTTTGTTTACCTTTCCTATACTTTGCACGACGATAATTTTTTGGATCGTTTGTTGTTGTAACTTTCTGACCCGCCCCATCTGGACATCTTTGCTTTCTCCAGCATAAGTAAAGATTCTGGTATGATTTATTGAGCTATCATTTGTGGACAAGTTGCTTCTGAAAAAAGCAATATAGATCAGTGAGCTTTACCTGGTAAAGTAAAATATTATTTCAGTTTATTTTAACTTAACGTAGTTGGCTACAAAGTGGATGATGTGAAATCGTGCACATTGAACTAATTTATTGCGTATAATTCACGTTAATTGGCTATTAAACGCGTTGCTGAGGCTCAAATTTTGACTTCTCAGGTGGTAGCAAACAATCAAATTATTGCTCTGAGCCCTCAGATAGAAGCTAATTCAAAACCCCTCACCTGCCTCTCCACTTTGCTTCCACGGTGAGATTCATTGACTTCGGTCATCTCTTTAGCAACTGAGATAAACAACAACATATTCTTTGGTTCTTTCGGTAAAGTCACGTAGAATGAGAATAAAATAATAAAATGAAAATAAGACAATAAAATTCTCACGACGTTTCGGCCACAACACAAGCGGCCTTCTTCAGGTGAAAGAACAGAAACCACGAATCTCAGCAGCACTCATTGAAGCACTGTCGTCCCGACAGTTCTGTTCTTTCACCTGAAGAAAGCCGCTTGTGGTGTGGCCGAAACGTCGTGATAATTTTATTGTCTTATTTTTATGTTATTATTTTATTCTCATTCTACGTGACTTTACCGAAAGAACCAAAGAAGATGATTCCCTGCAGTCACGAAAGCTTTAAATTGAAAAAACATAATAACCTTTGTTTCACCCAACAGGGACAGCGAAGGTTGAAGACTGCTCATTTGAGGAACATTTCCCAGTCTGCCTTTCATGTAGCGACGGATCAACATTCACTGACTCGGCAAATAACCTTACCAGCTGCCAAGGATGCAGAGTCTGCGACGAGCAAAGTATTCGTCGTTTTCTTATTAAACTCTCACACCCATGATGCTGTGTTCCCAACAGTGGTGGTGTCAGTACATCGTGTGATCACGCGTTCTATTGAGGCCCATCTCTTAAATGCCCTTCGTTAAGCACTGCCAATTGTACGCTGTGTTCGCGCGACTTTCTTTGACAGGGGAGGTTGTTCAGCATAAGTGCATCACCACTGGCGACACGGTGTGCGAGTGTGTGGAAGGAATGCACAGACCAAGCCAGTCCGAGCCGTGCGAGGTTCTTAAAGGTGAGACCGGCGCCGGATTTAGGCAAGATAACGATTAACTTGGTTTCTGCAGCGCTATTCGCACAGGGTCTCAAAGAGCTTTGTGTGCAAGTATGTGCGTTGAACTTCTTTGCACCGTACGTAAGCCAACCATGATAATTGGAGGTGTGGGGGAAGGACAACAAACTAAACACAACAACAACAAGCAGTTCTATAGTAATGAGCTCCATGTCGAGTTTTGGAGAAAGCCTGCAGTAAAAAACGGGTGAGAATCAGCAGATGTACGGTTTTTTCGCAGTGGAATATAAAACTTAAGTAGATTGGTGGTCAGATATTTAGGAGCCAACTCATTGAAGCTAAATAAGCTACAGCTTAGGGCATCACATTATCAAGGGGGGGCTCTAAATTCCCCAAAATAATACATTTACAGTTTTACATAATCGGTTGAAAATTAAGGAGGTAGGGGAAAAATTACTGTCTAGAGCGGTTATTTTCATTCGGATATGACAACAAATATACAGGCATTACTCGATAATAGAGTTTATTTGGGTTAGATCGCGTAAATATATAAATGTGTCATTAAACCCGCCACCACCCGACACAGCCAACTAGTAAGGGTTGTCACATAAACAGAACATGCCAATTTGCCACTAGTACAGCACGCAGGTGTGTTGGAGAGCCATGCCACAACATTTACAAACTGAGTTCGACGTTTTGCTAGTAATTACAACTAGCTTGATCAGGCGACAGCCAGCTTTGTGAAGTCCACCTGTTTCGTTCCTTATATAGAGGCATAGATGTGGTGACCAAACTTCTAAGCTCTTGAGTGAACGTACATTATGCATGCACATTATGCAGGACCATTGATCTTGTCCTTCCTACGTGTTACGAACCCTAAGCTTTACATAGCTTAGGGCCCTCAGTAAGTCCAAATCTGGGCCTGGGTAAGACACAAGTTGTGTTGTACAATGGTGTGGGTTAAATTACAACGTAGATTTTCGTTGCCAATACGTTCATCATTATTTGTTTGTGTTCGGCCACGTGGCTAGTTTTATGCCAAAATTAAACTTAACTAAAACGAAAGATTCTTGAAAGCTATTTTTATTTTACACAAGTAAGGCCCACTGAGCTATCAGAAGCAAGGAGTCCAAACAACATTACGGGGCAAAGGGAGCTGACCTTCCATGTTTGCAGAGAAAGGAGCCAATAACGGTGAATGAGTTGTTGTTGGATCCTCTGCTGAGGAGGTGTGAATGAGGGGGGGGGGGTGTTAAGGCTGCTTTTATGACATCGTGCCGTACCAATGGAATTCCCACCTGGTAAAGATACAATACCGAAGTGAGGTAAGAGATGGATTCCAGCTGGTTATTCAGCCAGTGACTTGGTAATTAATGCCCATTCTGGGAAAGAATCCCTACTGCTGGGCCTAGAACTTGCCACATTGGTGGTTTGGCCTCATCAACCAAATTAAAACTCCTGCCCGCGTATTGTGTGCAATTGAAGACGTTCATCTTTCCACATCTCCATGAGTCATAGAGCAATTGCATGGTGGTAGGTGGCTAGGGCTAAGGGGGCTTAGACCCCTCAAACCTATACATGCCGGTTTGTAATTACTGGCGAAACGTCGTACTCGAATTGTAAATGCTGTGGGTTCACTCTTCAACACACAGCCGGTGTGCTGAACTAGCAACGAATTGGCACCACGTTCTGTTTACGTGCCAACCCTTACTAATTGGGCTGTGTCGGGTGGTTGCAGGTTCAATGACACATTTATATTTATGAAATCCCACCCAAAAAAAACGCGTATGGATGATATTGGTTGTGAAAGCCTCCTACGTGTTATACATCTGTAGTGAGACGACTTCCGAGAAGTGAGGGTTTCTTATTTATTTCTCGATACTTTAAGGACAGGGTCACGGAATAACATAAGCGCTGAGTTACTTTTAGCTTAGCCACCCATACAGCCACATTGGTGACATACAACTATATAGCTGACTGACTATATAGCGACGACGACAATGCAGACTGTAGCCGGCTGGCTATGCAGCGACGATGACGATGAAGACGAAGAGATGGAAGCGTTGACAGCGACCACAGCCCCCACGACAGCCTCAAACCCCCGTTTGCCTCTCCCTTATATCCCCCCAGCATGGCGAAGCCCCGCCCCTGGCCACGCCCCTCTTATGGAACTCTCTCGCTGGTTCCAGGAGCTTCCAGATCGATCCCTTCCTTGGCCTTTGGCCCAGTGACACCCCCCTCATGGTTGCTTGTGTGTCGTTCTATAACGCACCTATACCCGTAGTTAGCCCCCATGGCCAGCAGATGGCACCCTGTCACTACACATCCATCAATATCAGCATGTTTGGGCGGGGCTTGGAGCATATGCATTTCAGCAGAATCAGAATCTTTATTTAGACTACAGGAGGAGGAATCCGATGAGCTATGAAGCTCTTTTTCACAGATGTCCAGGAGCGGCAGGGGGGTCAGCAAGTTACGACAACAAACAACCAAACAACAACAAACAACAACACGAACATCGAGAGGAGGGCAACATAGAGCAAAGTGGGAGGCAGTGAAAGGACGGTCAGAAAAATAAGAAGAGCCCTGGGCAGCTACACTAGAGAAAGTTACCATGGTGGGAAGAGCGGCGGTGAAACTTGCAGTCACCCCATTAATTTGAACAAATTTCGTTTTGAGTCCTTCTACTGGCCTAGCTCAATTCCACCGGCACTGTCTTCAACACTGAGTAGAACATCTTGTTGTTATGCGAGTGTAAATATTGCATATATATAACATTATATTACGTGTGTGTTTTGTGTTGTAGGCTCATTGCATTGGATTTGGGTTGTCGCCGTATTCATTTTTATTGCTGCTCTGGGTGGAGTTGCTGTTTTCGTATATTGGGTTAAGAAAGTGAAAAAATCTCAACATGCGGGTGAGTTCCATTGTCATCTTCTTATAGTGTTCACTCTGTTGTCAAACAATGTCTATGACCTGTTTTGACAAGTGGATAAGAAACATGCAAGCACTTTACGTTAAAATTTATTTTCGACCAAAAAACACCAACACCGCAACCTGATTTCACCCTAACACTCGCTGCTGTTGATTCATTTTCAATTGGTAATGAATATATTCACATGAAGTAATCACACGTTTCATAAGTACAATCTAACCACACACTGAATACGGAGTGATCAATAACACAGGGCTACTGGGTCATGGCATCTTTAATCTGATTCCAGTCAGACGCTGCTCCTCAACGCCGCCAGTCTGGTTGTGTCCCTCTCTATTCTAGTCATGATTTCACAGACCGGACGTTCCCTGCCCTCAGAACTGGTCCTGTGTAACCACAATGCCCGTGTTTGTGTCCTATGATGAAGGTTCCCAAGCCAATGCCACCGACTCTGAGAGGCAACCGTTGAGTAGCGACGATCGCCCCAAGACAACCCCATCGGAACCACAGGTGACAACTCCTACCACACCACCACCACCACCACCGCACTCCAGGCAAACGATCGGCTACTAACGCTGCATGTTCCAATTCTTCACTCTGGTCTACAAATCTCTTCATGGTCTTGCCTCACTGTATCTTGCCACGTTTGTAACTTTCTCTGTGTCGTCTTTTCGCCCTCATCATTTTCAATCTTTGCCGTCTCTCTTTGCTCCTCATTCTCCTTGTGTCCAATCCATGCAAGTTCCATTGCAGAGTCCACGTCCTAACAGTGGCCGTGTCGCAGGTGGAGGTTGTCGTTGTGAGAGACACTGTGGAGATGATCCAAGAGAAGATGGCCTCGAGTGGAGGTGCCGTGTGGACGTGGCTGAGTGACCGCCGCTCAGAGCTGCTGGGGAGTGGAGGTGGTGGGGTCGGGCCCCACCTCTTGCTCGACCTCTTTCTGCGGGAGCTCATCGACGAGGCCGAGTACTGGAAGGCACGCGGCCTCCCTGATGCGTCACGACGGGCACACTACGTCATCACCCTCGTGGTAGACAGAGGAGAGGAGGCCTGCGGGAAGTTCAGGGACATTTACGAGGGCTTCAGTAGCAGGAAGATAACATTTCTAGACATGCAGAGACAGGCTGGTAAGTACATAAATGACTCGTACATTGCAGAATTATCTGTATCACTGTAAAGTAATATGGTTAATAAGATGTGTAGGTCATGTGGTGGTGTTTGAGAGTGGTGACCACGCTGGTCAGGGCAGGTTGGCAGATTGCATCATTCAAACGGTGAAGAGGAGCAAGTGTGCTGGGACAGAATGCGCCGTTAGAAGGGATGAGAGGCGATGGTCAAATATAGCGGTGGAGCGGCAACCAGAGGATGGCCCGCCGAGGAGACGGAGCAATTAAACGAGTTTGTGTGCAGGTGGTCGGTGGATTATTACATCCCGGGTGTGTGAGAGATGGAAACGGCTTGAAGGCCTTCATGTGGCAGTCGATTGATCTTGGTTGTTGATGATGATGACATCAATAACGACATCAACACCGCTCAGTATCCTCCACAGCAACCGTGTTTGTGCCTTGTTATGTTAATTGGGTTATATTCCACGCGTCCGTCCCTGAAGAGTGCCCCACTGCCGTGACCCAACCGTTCACCCAGCACAGCAGCAGCAGCGGTGGTGCCCCTGGCAGCATCATCAACGCCGCCTGATCTCATTCATCTGATGCCATTAATTATTTTTATTGTTACAGAAATCTGCTCGCCAACATACGACCCTAACACAGCAAATGGGTGCCTACTGCTGTCCACGGACCTCAAGACGGTAACGAAAGCAGCTGATCAACTGTATCCATATCACGTGGACAGGTTTGAGGCCATCCCCCAAGCGCTGTGCTCGGAGGGATTTTCCTCCGGGCGTCACTACTGGGAGCTGCACGTCGGCTGTGCAGAGCAATACATGGTCGGTGTCGCTTGTGGGAAGAATGCGATGGAGAGAGAAGAATTTATTGCTGGGCTGGACGGGGTTAAAATGTCCTGGTGCGTGTGGAGACGCGACGCTGAGCTCGTGGCTGCTCACAATGGAGAAGTCACCGTGCTGAACCCGCCAGTGCCTCCCCAGCGAATCGGGCTTCACCTGGACTTTGAAATTAAGCAGCTCACGTTTGTTTGTGCCGAGACCATGACGACTCTGCACGATTTTTATTTGGAAGAGTGGGAACGCTCCGTTACGCTTCATCCTGCAGTGTTGCTGTTCAGTGGATCGATTACCATTGGTGAGATCAGCCTTTCAAATAATTAACATACATGACTCAGTTATTGGCAGTAGGGTTCACCTGATATCAGCTTAAACATCAATCTTGAAATGGCAATACCGAGGTTGTTGTCGCTAGTAGTACGATTTATAATTGAGTTTTGGGTAAGGCCACGTAATGATCACTCTACATGTGATGTGAAAACATCCAACAAATTGACAGCCAAACTAAACGCTACGCATGTTTAGAGATTCTCCAGCTGAAGATGGCTGGTAGTAATATAATCAATTATAATATTTACATCACAAAGATTGATAAAAAAAAATGGAGAATTGTGTAAGCTTCAAAACACGTCAGATTTTGTATTTTGTAGCTTCATCTATTTTTTACGATCCACTCCTGTGGATCGTTAAAACTCGCACTCAGAGGCATTGTTCAAGATACTGAAACGCAGCAATACCTTGAGGAATGAAGCTGCTCTTGCCCAGCCATTGCCTGTGGCTGAGGACATAGCATTTGCTCGGACTCCCTCACGTCTCTCATTAGCGTGTTTTTGTTCACCCCTCTCTTAGCCCAACCCCTCAGTGGTGATGTCAACACTGGCCGCAAAAACGTTATCCAGAAGGTTGACGAGTACGAGGCCAGTTTGATGCCTGTGCGGAATGAGATGGTGCCCCTGTTGTGCAGGAGACCCTATCTCTTCCTGCATGAGATGTTGATGCAGGGCCACATCGAAGCGTACGTCTACTGGAAGGCATACATGGAAAAATACCCCAGCAAGTGTGAAATGTTCATCCGCCAGGAAGTTAAAAGTGTAAAGAAAGACGGGGAGCTCAAGGAAGTGATGGAAGCCACTAGAAGTAATGAAAGAGACTTCCTCGCCATGTTACACTCATCAGGTAAGAGACAAACCACTTAAATAGGACACCATTAGGAAGGTTGTGAGGAGAGTGAGACGTCAAGGTGGGCATGAAGTCTCAATCGTCTGTGGCTCTGACGAAGCTTCAATGTCAATGCTGTTGCTATAAACGGTGGCGTTTACGACCAAAATGCTGCTAAATTCCAGATAGGTTAGGTATTTAGCCACAATCAGCAACGATTTCTCTGGTAAAATAAACATCTCATTGTTTTAAATTTGAGACGTGCACCTCCAATAATCATGGTCGGCTACGTACAGTGTGAAGGAAGTTCAACACGCATGCAAACAAATTGTTGTTCTTGTTTTGTTTTCAGAAAGGTGCTCTCCCACCGTGAACCCCAATTCCGTGAACTCCGACCTCCGCCTCTCCGTCGACCTCAGGACGGTGACTCTGTCCTCCGAACGCCACTCTTACCCCCACCACCCCGAGCGCTTTGAGAACTGCGCTCAGGCCCTGTGCCGCGAGGGCTTCTCCAGCGGCGCGCACTACTGGGAGGTGGACGTGGGCGGCGCGGAGCAGTTCAGAGTGGGCGTCGCGTGCGCCACTCTACCGCGCGGAGGGAGAGAGGAGGCGCGGCTCCTGGGCGCGGGCACGGACTCTTGGTGCCTGTGCAGACGCGAGGGCGGCTACGTGGCGAGCCACCGCGGCCTCCACACCGCACTGGCGGCCGTGCGCCCTCCTCCCAGGAAGATCGGCGTCCACCTGCGTTGGGAAAAGGGGCTCCTCTCGTTCTACTGTGCCGACACCAGGAGGCGGCTGCACTCATTCAATGCCACCGCCTTCCCAGGCCCTGTCTACCCCGCCCTGTGCGTACACAAGGGGACGGTAACCATACTCCGCCTGAGTCTACGGTTTGAGGAGGGTGAAGGAGCGACTGGTGAGGTGGAGGAGAGTGGGGGAGTGAAGGGAGGTATGGTAGAAGGTGTGGGAGTGAACAGCGACACGAGTAAGAATGTGGAGCTGCACAGCAAGGTCGTGGAGAATAGAGCGGAGAAGAGCGGAGTAGAGAAGAGTGGAGTAGCGGGGAGTGGAGTAGAGAAGAGTGGAGTAGAGAAGAGTGGAGTAGAGAAGAGTGGAGTAGAGAAGAGTGGAGTAGAGAAGAGTGGAGTAGAGGAGGGTGGAGTAGAGAAGAGTGGAGTAGAGAAGAGTGGAGTAGAGAAGAGTGGAGTAGAGAAGAGTGGAGTAGAGAAGAATGGAGTAGAGAAGAGTGGAGTAGGGAAGAGTGGAGTAGAGGAGGGTGGAGCATCGCAGATTGAGGTGGGGGATGGAGGAACTGGGGGAGGTGCTGCTGGGGAGAGTGAGGCCAGCAACGGAGCAACACAAAACTCGAGTGGGGCTGGTAGGGGCACGATGAGCGGGGCAGAGAGCGACGTAACTAAACTTGGGGACGTGAACATTGGCTTAGCAAAGATTGAAGGAGAGAAGAGTGGTGTAGAGGAGAGCGTCACAGATTGAGGTGGGCGGTGGAGGAATGGGGGCAAATGGTGCTGGGGAAGTGAAAGAAACTGTGAGAAGTGGTGGAGATGACGCAGAGAATGAAGGGAGAGTTCAGACAATTATGGGGGCGGTTTATTGGAACTTGACAGGAGCTTCGAGTGAGGTGGGAGAGGTTGAAGTAAAGGAGAGCGATGCTGGGAATGGTGCAGGAGAGAAGAAGAGTGGGGAGGAGGAGGAGGTGCAGGAGGAGGTGAGACGGAGGAGCGTGAGAGTGGAGAGACACAAAACGCCGACTGTGCAGGTGTTTAAGATTTCAGATGAAGTCTTCGCCCCACGATGAATCCAGATTCTGAATTGCAGAGAATTGATGGCTACACGAAGCGTAGCACCACGTTACATTTGTTTTTTGACGTAACTCATCGTATTCATAATAAAGGGTTTTGTGTTACATCATATAAATATAAATGCGTCGTTAACCCACCACCACCTGACAGCCAATTCGTAAGGTTTGTTACATCAACAAAACGAGCCAACAGCTATTACTTCAGCACATGGGTTTGATGTTGAGTAAACCCAAACCATGTTCATTGCATGCAGTACGACGTTTCACGGTGAATCCAACCAGCTTCATCAGGAGATTTGCTCGGATTGTGAAGAAGTCTTCCTGCTTCCGGTCTTAAATAGAGCAAGATGGCCCACGTGTTACATTTAAGCGACTCATTTCCTTCAAACTCTTAAAATTATTCTTTAGGTGCAGCTGTAATTGGTCGGAGATTCTGAGCATGACGTGTGATGTTGCACCACCTGGTGGAGTTCACTGATATTGAAGGGACAACAGAAACCGCAATGCAACATGAGAATGCAAGAATGAACGTCTCAATGATAGCAGAGCAAATATAAATCCTGTTGTATATATACCCCTTTTCCATCTTAATATTAACAAGTAATTTTTCGATACATATTTCTTTTATTTTTATTTTAATAATGAATAAAAACAGTCCCAAGGCCTCAGCATGCCGTGTGGAGGTCATGAAAAGCCATTCGCCATGACCTACTGTTGACAGTTCACAAACTCCCAGGGTCAGAGGGAGCAGACCAAGTGCTGAAGCAGGCAGACGAAAACCAGAACTGACTCCAAGGTTGACATTCCCTCACCTACACAGAGTGACGGAAATTAATGAGGCCTTGAATTGGCGGCGTCAGCAAGACAGCGGACCACGCGCGAGCAGGAATAAGGGCGGGGGCTTGGAATGTCAGCGTGTCAGCAAAAACCCCAGCAAGTTTTTAAGTAAGATAAAACAATACATTATTTAATCCATAACATTCATGTTGGCGCTATTCACCGTGAACTATACTACGCTTACACAAACATAAACTGCATGACTTGGGCGATGTTAAACCCAGGGTCGGTGAGAAAGGGAGATCCCGGCCGTCTTTGTCTCCCCGCAGCGCGGGGTAGGAGTGTGTATACGCTCGCGAAAACACGAGTCAAACACCAACGGGAAGCTAACACAGACCTTGGGTTACATACAGAATCATAACTGTGGAACTGTGATGAAAGGAAATGTTAACTTAAAACTTTTTAACCATTCCCTTGTGTGTCGGGGACATGATGCAGGGAGGGAAGCTTGCCCTTCCTCCCGCACCGGCAAACAGAGAGGCAGACCGAGAGACGCCTTCGAGACAATTTGTAACGTCTGGTTGTTTTACTTTTTGGTGTTTTATGGAAGGAGGGTGACAGCGGAATATGCCGTAAATGGCACACACAAGGACACACACATACGGACGGACACACGCTCCAGACCATGACACACCGCTAAATCAAAAGAAGCCCCACCTTGTGGGGGGAGCCAAGAGGAGAGATTTTGACATAAAGTGAGACGCTCCAACAAGCGAATTCAGTTCGACCGGGGGGGGGGGGGGGGTCGACTCACCAGAGAGTTCGACCGGTGGGTCGACTCAGGAGCGAGCTGCGACCGGCGGGGCAGGTCGGCTCGACTCATCAGCAGTTCAAACCGGGAACGAGAGCAACAGGTCGCCAGCCGGCGAGCTGCAGAGCAGGGGGCGGCGAGCGGAGGCCAAAGGGGCCCCGTCGCTACCCACTGACGATGGCAAGACTAGCAGGGTAGTGAGGCGCCACCGAGTGTGATTTCAAAGAGCTGAAAGACAGAGTATCGCTGAAAGTTTATTCTACATTGAGTCCAGCTGCAGCGCGATCGACGCACCAAGCAAGAGCTTCTGCAAACCAGAGAAGAGCGCGTGCAGTGCAGTCATCCAGCAGTGGAGAACCTGCTTTCAACAAACCAGCACGAGAGCGTTCGCGTATCTTCAAGGAGAGGGAGCGTGCTGATGCAGCTCATCCAGCAGCGGAGAGAAACTGCTGTCAGCGAACCAGCACGAGCGCCTTTGAGCATCTTCAGGGAGAGGGAGCGCGCGCCACTGTTCGCGCCACCAGCGCCGTCAACCACAGAGCGTCATCAGCCACCAGAGAGCAGCGCAGCCATCCAGCAGCGGAGAGAGTTCTGCTGCCTGCGCGTGTTCGAGCTGCACCAGGAGTTGTCCGCGTGCCAACTCTCCTACCCGGCCGTGGACAAGAGGCTGGCCGCCGTGTGGAGGAGTACCGCTACCCGTATGATGCACCCCCCCACGCACGCACTCTCACCGCTCTAAAGAGAGCGAGTATCCCTTTCATACAAGGGATGCCCAACGTCGCGGTATGTTGACGCAAGAAGACCAACCATACTCACACATCAACCTATAAAGAGAACTCAACGATACGATGATGCGCTATGCCCCCCCCACTACACGACCAATCTGACGTCTGCTTAACGCAAAGAATTAATTCCGAACACTGACTACTCCACACAATTCATGACACACAAACACACTCAAGTCCGTAAAACGGACTGGCCGTGAAGGCATCGCAACGAGAACGAGTGATAACCATCCGTCGCTTAAAGTATATTCGTAATATTTCCTCCTTAATATTTTGTTTAGTGGGCTGTACTTCTAATCGCATAAGTTACCAACCGATCCATCAATACGAATTCATCCTTGGCACCTTCGCCACGGAGCTATGCTCCCGGGGAGGAATCGTGCTACACCGATTTTCTGATCATACAATCTTGTTCACGAATTGATTAATCTCCCGTGAGATAGCACGTTCCGCCGCACACCCTCACTCTAAGCCATTTCGGTAATCCTATAATCTGTCCGGTGGATCTGTTGTTACATTTATGCCTTTGGAAATGATAACTGTTTGATCGTCTTTTTATATGAATACCGTTGCATGTTAATCAATCGCCTGTGATACTGTGCTGACTATTCCAAGCATAATAGTCGTTCATGTTATAATGTATAAGGTTTTTGTTAGAATAGCTTGCCAGCATGTTTTGATGACTCTCTCTCTCACTAACAACAATCGCTTTATGCGGGATCCATGTGCCGTTGTCAAAGTGAGATCGTACAGTCGTTGATGATACTGTGTTGATACCGTGTTGAACTTCCGAGATTGAGAGTTCACATACTATATTATAGTTAAGGTTTAAATAGAAAATTGATTAATACAGAAGTGGTCGTGTGATTCTTTCCTGAAATTTTTGCATAAGATCTGTATCCTGCGATGAGATATGAACTTAGTAAATGTTAAAGCGAGAATGATATGAACTTGGGACCTAAAACATAAACACTAATCCACTCAATAAATGTCAAAGCGAGAATCATTGTATTATAGTGATCGATAATACGAAGTTAGACAACGAAGCCGAATTGACACTAGCATAACTGCATACGATTGATTGCATTATCCCAATTGATAACACCACCTCGTCAACGAGGCGGGGTCTGAATTATCATAAAGGGTATCATTAACATAACCACATCCACTCGTATAAATTGATACGATTACCTCGAATTAGCACAATTATATGCATAATTACACAAATTAACATAATTTCGGATAAATTATGAAAATTTGAAATTTCATTTAATTTTCATTATTTTTCATCAAATTTTCACACACCCACATATACAACAATCCATTTTACTGCCAATTTGAATATGCATGGAAATAAATGATAATATTAATATGAACAGACGCACGATTGTACTTGCATTGTCAAGGGCCAGGTTATGACAATGCAGGGGCCCTGGGCTTCGTGAAGCTAAAGTGACCCGATCTAGGAGTGGCTGTGTCAAGAAGCTCCGTGGAGACGTCCATCTCTAACAAGGCGAAGTCTCTATCGTCTTAGGAGTAACGTAGCTACAGCTCCGTGAAGAGTCGGCCCCGATGTCTTCCACCTCGTAGACGTTGGTCCCCGGGCAAGCGCCCAGACCGCGGCCTCGCCCTGCTCACAAAGCCTCTCGGCCCCACCCCCAACTGGACAGCGCCCTCCACCCCCACTGCGTCACGTGACTCTAATCGTAACGACGCGTCGAGGTAACGAATTCATTCATCTCCATATATAAAAGGCAAAGTTGTGATTATGTGTGTCTGTTCAAAATGTTTAGCGTACTTCCCGACATGCAAAAAACTTGAAATTTGCCGTGTGGGTACTTTCCAGACTGTACACCATGTATAAATTATAAAAATAAACTCTTGTTTTTTAGGGGGGGGAGCTCAATGTATATAGTTTTTTCACGGCAAGTGAGCTGTGACGTCAAATCTGTCACGTGACCCGCGCATGTGGAAGCGTAACGCATTGTAGTGTAGTGGTTAGCGCTCCGCTACGAACCCGGCGACCCGAGTTCGATTACCGCTCACGGCCACCGCCGGTGACGATTATTTGAACCGGTCATGGGCCTGGTGTGAACATCGCCACTGGGGAGACAAAGGCGGCCGCGCGTGGTGGATCCAAGTCCCGGGCAAAGCCGGGTAGTACAGCTAGTTAATTATATAGACACTCCACTACGGCCACCCGTTCTTCACGACCTCCACGTGGACACTTTAACACTTTCTCTTTGCAGTCCCCTACATCTGTAGAGTGTTGTCATGGGAATTATAATAACCGGTTTAGAGACTTTATTTTTTGTACCTACATCGCCTTTATTTATGTTTACCGATTATCTCAAACTTCAACCTTCATATTATTGACTTAACGCTTTCGTGACTGCAGGAATTAATATTATTTGGGTTTTTCCGTAAAATAAAATGAACAAAACCACGATGTTTCGATCACAACACAAGTGATCGTTTTTGTCTCCCTCCTGATGACGATCGCTTGTGTTGTGATCGAAACGTCGTGGTTTTTTACTTATTTTACTTTTACAAGATAATTTTCACTGTGGGCGATGCTGATGTGGTGGATTAGCTGTACATTAAGTCACGGTTGACTTCAGAGTGATGGTTGACTTCAGAGTGATGGTTGACTTCAGAGTGATGGTTGACTTCGGAGTAAGGTTTGGCTTCTGGGAGCGTAGCTTTATCACCCATGCCAATGGCTTGGGAAGGAAGTTCAACGTAATCTTGATTTGAAGCTTTCGTGACTGCAGGAATCCATACTCTTTTGTTCTTTCGGTAGAGTCACGTAGGTAGAAAATAAAATAAATCACGTTTTGGACGCAACACAAGCGGCCATCCCACCTGATGATGGACGCTTGTGTTGCGCCTGAAACGTCGTGATTTATTTTATTTTCTACCTACGTGACTACCGAAAGAACCAAAGAGTATAAGTTCAATATCCATACAGGCTGGGGTACAAGATTCAATCATGCGAGCCAGCCTTATCCACTTGCTTGGTCACAGCAATGAAATTCACATCTATAGTAAAACCTTTGATCTGCTGGGCACAAGCATCGTAGCTGTCATGCGATGGATTTATTACTCACCAAAGGAGGCTTCACGAAGATTGGCATTGTTATTGATGCTAACGCCATGGTGAATTATAAACAATTATCACTCCTATACATGGCAGCATGAGTTCAGCCACATTTGAAATCAACTGCCATTCATAATAACGCGTTTTGGGGTCGATTGAGTAAAAATAAATGTGTCGTAAACCCACCTCCACCCGACACAGCCAATGAGTAAGGTTTGTCACGGGAACGAAACGTGCCAATTGGTTTTAACTTCAGCAGACCGCTATACATATGTGCATGCAAACCCACAACATTTATCATTTGAGTTAACGAAGTTTCGCTGGCGATTACCACCAGCGACACGCGATCTAACCAAAACAAATTTATTTTGAAGAATATTGGTCGCGAAAGCCAACTACTTAAAGACGTAAACAAAAACTGTTGTTATCATATCTGGGGCGGAGCACGCAGTACCTAACTCGCTGTGCTAAATTAAATTAAACGTAACGGGCGGTCAGTCACCTCCGTATCACTCTTCTATCGCTATCACTTTGGTGACTTCTATGGGGAGCTATACGGGCAGAAAAGTAGATGGCGTTCTCAAAAGAACGGCTTACCACAAGGCAGTATGCTCGCCCCACTTTAATTAAATATCTACAACGATCAGCCACTTCCTGCTGAATGTCAGCAATTCATCTATGCTGACGACCTCTGTGTCAACACACAGCAGAGGAATTTCGAGAACACAGAGAATATCCTGGAGAGGGCACTGGACGAGATATCAAGATGCTACCTAAATAATCATCTCAAACCCAACCCGCATAAAACCAAATCTTTGCCTTCCACCTGAGAAACTGGGATGCAGAGCGACACCTGAATGTCACCTGGGGAGGCCAGAGCCTGGAACACCAGGGTCACCCAGTGTACCTCGGGGTAACACTGGATCGTATACTCAGCTACAAGTACAACTTTTGATACCAAAGCCAAGGTCAACACACAACACAACATTCTGCAAAAGCTCGCAAATTCAAAGTGGGGAGCACATCCATCCACAGTACGCATCACGGCCTTAGCACTTTGTATCTCTGTGGCTGAATATGCATGCTCTACCTGGGGACGCTCAACCCACAGTCAACATGTCGACACCACTCTGACACGTGCAGACTCATGGCAGGGTGCCTGAGAGCCACCCCTGTTCCCTGCCTATTTGCACTTTCTGGCATAGCGGCCCCGAACATCAGGAGGAGGGTGTCAGGTGACCACGACCGGCAAGTCCTAGAGGGGGACGTCCATCATGGCCATCAGCCAGCCCACCGTCGTCTGTCATCGAGAAACTGCTTCTTGTGCTCCACTGTACCAGTGCCCACATCGCCGGAATCTGCAAGAACTTCCCTCTGTTGTAAAGAATGGGACAACATCGAGTGACAAAACTGCTGAATGGAGCCAGCGAGGAATGATCCCCAGTGAGGAGCTCGCATCTGGCTCCAATTGCAAATGGCACACATGGCGGAGCCTACACTGACTGAGAGTGGGTTTCGTCAAGTTGCAACCCTCTCGTGAAATCACGGGGCTTCTGTGCAACCGAGCAATGTGCTTGTCAGGAGAAGCAAACCACGGATGTTCTCCTGAGATGCCCTGCAGCACCACATTACCCTCCTCAAGATTTGGCAATGCCAACACCAGAAGTGGTGGCCTGTGCAGAATATTGGCCAGACTAAATAGGTTGGACGGAAGTAGAATAAGAAGAACTTTATTATTTGTTATGAAGAATATTAGTCGCGAAAGCCCACTGCTGTTATAATATCTGGGGTGGAGCACACAGTTCATAACTCGCTGTGCTAATAGTATTCTACTTAACACACTCAGTGAATCACTCGACTCACTCCCTCACCAGCAGTCAGTCACCTCCGTATCACTCTTCTATCGCTATCACTTGGTGACTGTTCCCACGAACTAACACACATTGACCCCTTTACTCGGTCTTCCACACTGCCCGTGTGATCCACGCCGTGTCCAGCCACCACACGACGCTTCTCTGTATGATTCTTTCCCTGGCATTGCTCAATGTGTAAGTTCCCCATGCAGTTTGTCTCTCTTTCCATGTCCGTACGATCTTCCTCATGTCAATAAGCGTATTCACTTTGACTCATTACACGATCGCGAGTGCTGTCTCTGGGTCCGTGCTTTGCCAGTATCAAGGTGATGAAAAAAATAATCGTCTCGACTCATCCCGCCAAGAATACAGGAGGCGTTACGATGTTCAAACACCAAATAGGCTCCCCGATCACAACAAGGCATCGAGTCTGCATTAGAGGCGGCTGTCTCCGGCGTTGGCCAAATCAGAACTATCGTGAGCGCTGCTTGTGTCGAGAAGCTCATCGGAGACATCCATCTTCAGGGGAGTTGAGACTCCAACAGTCAACCCCGATGGTGTCCACCAAGTTGAGACTCCAACAGTCAACCCTGATGGTGTCCACCAAGTTGAGACTTCAACAGTCAACCCCGATGGTGTCCACCAAGTTGAGCTTTCAACAGTCAACCCCGATGTTGTCCACCAAGTTGAGACTCCAACAGTCAACCCCGATGGTGTCCACCAAGTTGAGCTTACAACAGTCAACCCCGATGGTGTCCACCAAGTTGAGACTCCAACAGTCAACCCCGATGGTGTCCACCAAGTTGAGACTCCAACAGTCAACCCCGATGGTGTCCACCAAGTTGAGACTCCAACAGTCAACCCCGATGGTGTCCACCAAGTTGAGACTCCAACAGTCAACCCCGATGGTGTTCACCAAGTTGAGACTCCAACAGCCCCCCTCCCCCCCCACTAAACCATGAGACACGTGTGCTCAGTGCCTTCTGTCCACCTGTTTGTCAACCATCTAACCCCCACCACCACCACCTACACTTGTAATGGCCTCTGCCAGTTGCGTTTTTATTGAACTCAAAGTCCATTGAGCCGTGCCGCACCCTCCTCGTCCTCCTCATCAGTCAGGGGGAGAACCCCGACGCGAGCTTCAAGGGGAGTCCATCGCCTCTCGCTCACATCCACACATCCGTGTGGACAACTCCTGGGCCATGTCTCAATTACGCCTGGTCACCACGCTCCTAACCTGCACACTCATGCTGGTAAGTTGCGTGTGTCTGTGTGTGTTTGTGTGTGTGGGTCTGTGTGTACGTGCGTCTGTGTGTGTGTACGTATGTGTGTGTGTACGTGTGTCTGTGTGTGTACGTGTGTGTGTACGTGTCTTTGTGCGTCTGTGTGTGTGTACGTGTGTGTGTACGTGTGTCTGTGTGTGTGTACGTGTGTCTGTGTGTGTACGTGTCTTTGTGTGTCTGTGTGTGTGTACGTGTGTCTGTGTGTGTGTACGTGTGTACGTGTCTTTGTGTGTCTGTGTGTGTGTACGTGTGTCTGTGTGTGTACGTGTGTCTGTGTGTGTACGTGTGTACGTGTCTTTGTGTGTCTGTGTGTGTGTACGTGTGTCTGTGTGTGTGTACGTGTGTGTACGTGTGTTTATGTGTCTGTGTGTACGTATGTCTGTGTGTGTACGTGTGTGTACGTGTCTTTGTGTGTCTGTGTGTGTGTACGTGTGTGTGTACGTGTCTTTGTGTGTCTGTGTGTACGTGTGTCTGTGTGTGTACGTGTCTTTGTGTGTCTGTGTGTACGTGTGTGTGTATGTGTCTTTGTGTGTCTGTGTGTGTACGTGTGTCTGTGTGTACGTGTGTGTGTACGTGTCTTTGTGTGTCTGTGTGTACGTGTCTTTGTGTGTCTGTGTGTGGTCGGGCGTGGTGCTGGCCACCCACCCCCTCGTGTACCGTTCCGGCCTTTATAGGTGCTCGCTAACAGCACTTGCCCCTACAGTCTGTTAAGGCTATATGGGGGATCTTTGTCTTTATCTTTGTCTGTGTGGTAGTGTAGTGGTTAGCGCGCTGCGCTGCGAACCTGGCGTCCCGAGTTCGATTCCAGCTCACGGCCAACACCACCAGTGACAATTATCTGAACCGGTCCTGGGCCTCCCCTAGGTCGACTCAGCCTCAAATGAGTACCTGGTGTAGCGGTGCGTTGTAAACATCGCTTGCACTGGGGAGACAAAGGCGTCCGGGCGTGGTGCTGGCCACCCCTCCCCCCCTCGTGTGCCGTGCCGGTGGCCTTCATAGTCTGTGCTAGGGATCTTTGTCTTGACACGTAGCGAGGAGCCAACAGGAGGTGCACGAGACGCTGGTTCATTGTGTCACAGGACCGTGGACTTCCTCCACTCCCTCATTCGATGTCCCCTGCCCGAAGATGCCCGGGGGGTTTTGGGTAGGGAAACCAGGCAAGGCAGGCTTGGACTGCGGCAAGCCATGAGGAGGCCTCAACATCGGGTCAATGTTTGGCATCGACACCAGCGCGCGGAGGGAAGGCACACTACACTCTAAACTACACTCTCTGCACGATACACTACACCACAATATACCTGTCAACCCCTTATCAGCGCCTACCTTATTATAGACTGTATTGGTCAACCCGTGCCACTAATAAATCGCAAACGTTCATCATACAAAGTCCCATCTAAACACAAACAAATTCGACGAAACATTTGTCCCGCATGGAAAGGGCCCGACCCAACATGGACCTCGGAACTCGAGATCCCTGCACGAGCACGCGGGCTAAACCGTCACAGTGCTGGATGCACTTTCACTGGGCTATCAAGTCCGGTTCAGTGGACTCTGCACTTGCTCTACTACTATAGTACTCTTACCGCCCTTCAACTTTTATGCACAACCGGGTTTAAGGTTAGCGATTTGTCGTATTATCTGGCCATATAGCAAATGAAAAAATACAATTGCTTTACTATGCAAGTAATTTTTTGTTATACGTGTTTTAATATATATTTTATTTAGGGCCCCGTTATAACATCGCACGCGCCAGGCCCCCTCGCACGAGCTTCATCTGGCACTGAACCGTATGCGTCGACAGCTATGAGATCTGCCCGTGGGGTTTGGACGGGGCGTGGGGGTAGGCACCGATTCCGTGGTTCGCCCAGCTGCGAGCGAGGTGGCATCACGCGTGAGATGGCGTCTTGGAGCGGCGGGGGTGGGGCCACAAGCGCATGGATTTGCGTCACGGTCCAAAGGCGACGTCACGTGTGCAATTACATCACGGGGCGGTGTGCACGTGGCCTCAGTTCTTTTTTCCGATTATAAAAGCCCGGCGTTGCGTTTGTCCGTCGACTAAAATGATAAGAGGGCCTTTCAGAAGGCCCGATTTAAAAAAAAGTTAATGGTGTGGCGGTTACCGCAAATAAGTGCTTCATGCAGTTTGTAAAAACATCGCCACAGGGGAGACAAAGGCGGCCGGGCGTGGTGCTGGCCACCCACCCCCAAGTGTGCCTCGCCGGCCTTCATTAGCTGCTTGTCACTAGCAGCAATTGCCCCAACAGTCTGCTAAGGCCCTACGGGGGATCTTTGTATTTGTTCTGTGTTGGCACATTCCAATCGGACAGATCCGTTAAGCTCAGTTACAGCGCGAGAGCTGGCAATGGAAGATTGCTCGAGAAACGAGTACTGTATTAACCACACAGTACTTGTGTTGAAATGCAAACATGCTCTGATAATAATGCATGGCATTGTCTTGGAAACTGATTGGCCTAAACCAGAGATAGTCGCCTTCCTCATGGCCTAGTCCCACTCCCAGTGTTTGTGGACCAGTATAATCATAAATCGTTTTATACACGTGTAGTGTTGTAAGGACGAGCAGACTTCTTTAGGAGGCACACTCTGTTTATTGTATTATTTCCTTATACAACGCTTAACACACACAGAGGGATATTCGGTCCCCTCACCCGATACCCTAGGGAGGTACAGCCTCCGGACCTGGCGGGACTCACACGTCTACCGCTAACCTCCTTGATACCTAAGGAGGTACAACCTCCGGACTTGGCGGGACTCACACGTCTACCGCTATCCTAGTCCTTTGGCTAGGACCTAGGGGAGGCTATCTGACCCACCGCTGGCCCGGTGGGTCCTGACCACTGGGTATGCCGAGCCTTAGCCCTTAGAAGGGCTGGAAGGCTGGTCCAGGGTCCTAGCTAGGCTTCAGCCCAGTCTTCTGTCTTCGTGCAGGGAGAGAACTCCCCGAGGTCTGTTGGGTCACCCGTCTTATACCCCTTCGTGGCCAGGTAGAACCAATCATACATTCCCACGTGGAACCGTCTGATTGGTTCGCACCAAACCCTGGCCACGATCCGTTTCACCTCGACTGACCCCAACCGTTGTGCCCAGGGGTAATGCTGCACCGCCCTGGTGGCAACGCAGGTTACGCAACAGCGCGTAGTTAACACCTCTACATCACCCCCTCCTTCGGAAGCTCCAGCCGTCCCGGCTGCAACAATGGGAAACTCCGAAATTACCAATGGTAGAAGAATTGTGAGTGTGCCTCACGAACAACAAGAACAATTAAACCCCTATAAATACCCCCCTTAACAACATAACGTATGTACAAGGCACTAGACATGCCAAAAAAAAACATTATAACAACCGGCGAGATTTCGCGCGCGTGCGTTTCGCGGGGCCATCGTAGGGGATGGCAGGCTTTGTCGGCGGCACAAGGGAAGGAGGAGGATGAGCCAGAGCATCCGGTGGGCCTTTAGGCATCTCCACGGGGACACCTGCTGCTCCACGGTCCATTGAGGCCGAACGTGGCCTGCATGGAGCCGTCACTCCCGCGTCATCTGCAGGAGAAATGACACGCCTGCGCTGCGGGTTAGGCACCAACGGGGCAACATCCGGCTCGTCGGACGCGTCGCACACTCGGCCCCCATGTCGTGTGTGTTGTGGAGGGACGCGTGGCGTGACAAAGGGTTTTAACCGAGAGGGGTGAACGCACCCGCGACGCCGTCCCCAGCTAATTTTAACACATTGGGGACGCAGGACTTCCACTACCTCAACCGGGCCTTGCCATGGTCTGAGGAGTTTGGCCGACGTGGACACCGGCACCTGGGGGCAGTGGAGCCATGCCCTGTCTCCCGGTGCCCACCGATGCGTGTACGACCGAGAGTCCCGCAGTCGCAAATTCGCCCGTTGGCGGGAAGCCGAATTTTCATTGGCGGCCTCCCGTGCCTCGGCCAGCTTACGGAGGTTGAATCGCAAGTGGTCAACGAGCTTTGACTTTTGCGGTGGCTGTTCGATTTCCAGCCGAACGTCGGCGGGAGGAAAGGCATCCCTGCCGTACATTAGAAAGAACGGGGAAAATCCCGTCGCCGCGTGAGGTGCCATACGGTATGCGGCGAGGACCCCCGGAACCTGCAAGTCCCAATCGAGGTAGGATTCATCGACCTGATGGCATAACATAGCGGTGAGAGTTCTATGAAGGCGCTCCACCATGCCGTCGGTTTGGGGATGGTAGGGCGAAGTGCGCACTTTCTTAGTGCCCAACAGGCGGCACACATCAGTCAGCAAGGCTCCCGAAAAATTTCTTCCCTGATCGGTCAGCAACCGTTCTGGTGCGCCCTTGTCCAGGACGTAGCCTTGAACAAAGGCGTCCACAACGGCCGCCGCCGACTGGTTGGGGAGGGCCCAGGCCATAGGCCACCGTGTAAAATACTCTACCCCAACCAGAAGGTACTTATTACCCCGTGGCGTAGTAGGAAAAGGGCCCAAAATATCGAGAGCCACCAACTCATTTATACGAGAGACCGAAATGGGTTGCAGGGGTGGACATACCGGTTTAGCCGGCGGTTTACGTTGCGCACAATGGGTGCATCCCAGCAAAATGTCAGTGACGTCGCGCAGCATGCCTGGCCAGAAAAATTGCAACCGCAACAACCCAATAGTCTTATGAACACCCAGGTGCAATAAACGCTCATGCGCCGCCCATACGGCCTTGCATCGCAAGGCAGATGGCACGACGATTTTATGTTGACACGAGTCAGCATCCCAATGCATCAACAAGCCGCGCTTCATGACAAATGAATTAAATTTGCCCTGTCTTGGAGCTGCATTATTTGCGTGGCGACGCAACCTCAATAACGACATGTCCTCGCCCTGGTGCCGACCCCATTCGGCCAAAGTTAGCCCCAGCAAATCGTCACTAGCCATTGGATCTGCATGATCCAACATCGGCGCTGAGGCGGCGGGAAGTGCGGCTGACACCGTTGTGAGAGGCGCGACCTGCGCAGGCAGTGGCGGCTTACAACGGCCCGAGCCCAAAAAACACGCACATTTTTGAGCCGGCGGAAGGCGAGACAACGCATCGGCATTCGTGTGTTGTGCACCCCTACGGTAAGTGACATTGAAATCGTAGTCCTGAAGGACTTCGAGCCACCGAGAAAGCTGCCCGGACGGTTGGTCAACCCGCAGAGCGTACTGTTAAGCCGAATGATCAGATCGCACGGTAAAATGCTGACCATACAGGTACGGCCTGTACTGCTGAATAAAAAAAACAATGGCCAGCAGCTCACGTCTGGTCACACAGTATCTTTGTTCAGCAAAAGACAAGACTCTGCTACCATAGGCAACAACCTTTTCAATGCCATCAACTTTTTGTGACAGAACACCCCCAATCCCCGTATTGCTAGCGTCGGTGTCCAACACGAATGGCACGGAAAAATCGGGGTACGCAAGGGACGGTGCCGTCACGAGTGCGTTCCGCAAGGAGTCGAACGCGGCCTGTTCTGCGTCCCCCCAATGAAACGCCACCCCTTTTGACGTAAGGGCGTGGAGCGGCTTGGCAATCGTCGCGAAGCCAGCAACAAACCGGCGGTAGTACGACGCAAAACCAATAAAACTACGAACATCGCCCGCAGATGTAGGGGTCGGCCAATGTTGAACACATTTGGTTTTTTCAGGGTCGGTAGAGATGCCCGAGCGGCTAACTATGTGGCCCAGATAGCGCACAGACTCACGCAGAAGGTGACACTTCTGCGGCTTGAATTTCAAGTTAGCGGCCCGCATTTTCAAGAAGACAGCACGCAACCGTTCGATGTGTTCGCCGAACGTGCGGCTAAAGACGATGACATCGTCAAGATAAATGAGACATGAGTCCCACTGGAGCCCAGCGAGGACCAGCTCCATGAGCCTCTGGAACGTCGCTGGGGCCGAGTGGAGACCCATGGGCAATCTATTAAACTCGAAAAGGCCCTGTGGTGTCCGAAAAGCAGTCTTAGGTTTTGACGATTCGTCGAGGGGGAGTTGCCAAAACCCCGACAGAAGGTCCAAGGTGGAGAAATAGTGCGCCCCTGCCAGGGCATCCAATGACTCGTCCATACGAGGGAGAGGGTAGGCATCCGCTACCGAGATTTTATTTAGGCGCCGAAAATCAACGCAAAAATGGAGACTGCCATCGTGCTTTTTGACCAGCACTATTGGAGCACCCCAGGGACTAGTGGAGGGAGAAATTATATCGGCCTTCAGCATGTCATCCACAGCCGATTTAACATGCTGTTTCTCCGCCGGGCTAAGCCGAAACGGGTTTTGTCGAATCGGGGCAGCGTCACCAGTATCAATGTGGTGACACAGCAGCTTGGTGCAGCCAATATCAAATTTAGATTTACTAAAGACATCGGAAAATTCTCGCAGAAGAGCGCGCAATTTAATTCGCTGCGAATGAGACAGATCACCCGTATCTGTGCAGAGCGCGTCCAACCATCTCTCATCCGATTCGGAAGGAGGTGGGACCTGCGGCGTGTCATGCACGTGTCCCGCGACTCCGGTCCCCAACGGCACCGGGGTCGCGTGAGCGAGCACAGTTCCTTGCGGAATGACGGTTGTGGACAATCCGACATTCAAAACCTGCAAGAACGGCTCCCTGTCGGCTGCTACGAGGGTCTGTGCAGCCACCAAATCTAACCCCTTAGCAGCTGCGTTTGAAGGCCCCAGCAAAATGCCATGTGCCGAGGCCTCCGGGGCTAGCGGTTTTTTAAGTTGCAAGGGCACGAGCATTTGTGTCCCTGGCGGAATGCGGACTGTGCTCGCAACAAACGCCTGCACCGAGGCACTAGCCATGCACGGATGTGAGGGTGTGGGCAAGAACGCCATCCGTCGACCCGACGGGAGTTCGATGCAGTCTTGATCTACAAGGATCTTAATAGGCATTTTCGCGAGAAAATCAGTGCCTAACAAACACGGCACGGCGAGGGAAGAAGAGACCAAAATAGGCCCTGCCAATTTAATGTCTCCAATCGAAATTTGCGCCCGAATTTGCCCAATAATGCCAAGTGAACTGCCATTAGCGGCGAAACACGGGATAGAAACCCGTTCCAAGGGGCGGCATCGTACGGGCAGTATATTGTAAATCAGATCCGAAATGATCGTAGCCGACGCACCAGTATCGACCAACACGCGAAATTCCACACCCTCGATTGATCCGACAACCACGGACGAACCTGCCGTCGCCGCGACTACCCTATGGGCCAACTCAGACCACTGCCCAGGTCCGAGTGGCCACGAACAAACGCCAGAATACTCCCCATCACACGCTGAATCGCGAGCCCTTCTTATGGTGCGTTGCAGTGTGTATGGTGTGAATGAGGGCCGAGCGTGAGAGGCGTCGCGACTTGCCTGGTTTTGCCGCGATGCCGTGGACGTCCTGTAGTCCTGGCCCCGAGATGCGGAGGGGCGTCGTCGAGGCGCACGGCAGTCAGAGGAGATGTGGCCTCGTCGGCCACAGTTGAAGCATGTCACGTCGCCGCGTGGAGCAGGCCGTCCCCGCTGCTGGTCGTTGCGGCGACCAGCGTGGTCGGACGATCGCCGGCCCGTTGACCCGGTCGCCATGAAGGCCCGGTCGGGGGAGAACTCGGCGTCCCTGCTGGCAGGCTCTGACGTCGAAGCCAAGGCGGCGATGGTCGATTCCGTGTGGAGCAACAGATGTGCGTGGATGGACCGAGCGGCTCGTAGCGAGCATATACTGTCGTCGTCCACCGCTTGGATGACGATGCGCAGCTCGCGCGCCAGCTCCAGCATCTTCTGGAGAACGATGGCATCGATGGCCTCGTCGTCCATGCGAGGGTAACCCGCTCTTGCCATCGCCAGTAGAGCGGTCCGGAATGCCAACGGAGACTCTTTAGGGCGGCGTCGCCTGTCGTAAAATCGGCTGCGGACGTCGGATGGAGGCCCGTACACGTCGGACATCAGTCGGAGGGCCGATTGAAGAGTCGCCCTTTGTTGCCTGGGGATGGTGAGGAGCGAGGCGAGAGCGTCGTCATCCAAAGTGGCCGGTAGTGCTCGGAGCGCCTGTGCGTCCGACCAGCCCACCATCTCTTGGTGGCTCAGGAAGCGACGCTGGAACGCCGCCTAGTCGCCCCCTTCAGATGTGAATTCTCGGAAGATGGGCAGGCGTTGTTGGAGGGCGGACGTCGTCTCTCCCTCAGCTTGCACCGTCTCGAGCCGGAGATCAGCGATTTCCCGGCCGATAGAGTCTACTGTACCGTGTCGGTACAGTGATGACGCGGCGTCCGCTGAGGAACTTGAATCCGCAGCGTCGCGTGCTGATGACGTTGCGGGTTGTGATTGGCCCCCCGCGTTCCCAGGATGCCCCTGGCTTCCGCTTCCGGTGGAATCACGTGGTTCCCCGGCGGGAAAATCAAAATGTCTGCCCCGGCCGGTGGCGGGAACGTCTGCCGGCGGTTGACTCGGCCTGCCCGCAACCTCCAAGTTGATCTCTTCGAGAATGGAGGCCGCGGCGTGTAGGAGTTGAGCGAGACGGCCGTGTGCTGCCCTGAGTCCGTCCCCCATGGCAGGGGGAGCAACCGACTGCTCAACCGGTGGCTGGGCGGCCGTCAACGCGGCAGCGTTTTCAGCGGAGCTGGCGGTGCTTGCAGGTGAGACAGCGTTATCTTCGTTCTGGCTCCGCGTGTGGGCTGAACTTCTGGTTTCCATTTCCAACCGCTTATGACTCCAGTTGTAGTGTTGTAAGGACGAGCAGACTTCTTTAGGAGGCACACTCTGTTTATTGTATTATTTCCTTATACAACGCTTAACACACACAGAGGGATATTCGGTCCCCTCACCCAATACCCTAGGGAGGTACAGCCTCCGGACCTGGCGGGACTCACACGTCTACCGCTAACCTCCTTGATACCTAAGGAGGTACAACCTCCGGACTTGGCGGGACTCACACGTCCCGCCAAGTCCGGAGGTTTCCTTATACAACGCTTAACACACACAGAGGGATATTCGGTCCCCTCACCCAATACCCTAGGGAGGTACAGCCTCCGGACCTGGCGGGACTCACACGTCTACCGCTAACCTCCTTGATACCTAAGGAGGTACAACCTCCGGACTTGGCGGGACTCACACGTCTACCGCTATCCTAGTCCTTCGGCTAGGACCTAGGGGAGGCTATCTGACCCACCGCTGGCCCGGTGGGTCCTGACCACTGGGTATGCCGAGCCTTAGCCCTTAGAAGGGCTGGAAGGCTGGTCCAGGATCCTAGCTAGGCTTCAGCCCAGTCTTCTGTCTTCGTGCAGGGAGAGAACTCCCCGAGGTCCGTTGGGTCACCCGTCTTATACCCCTTCGTGGCCAGGTAGAACCAATCATACATTCCCACGTGGAACCGTCTGATTGGTTCGCACCAAACCCTGGCCACGATCCGTTTCACCGCGACTGACCCCAACCGTTGTACCCAGGGGTAATGCTGCACCGCCCTGGTGGCAACGCAGGTTACGCAACAGCGCGTAGCTAACACCTCTACACACGTAGGCTTTCGCGACCAATATTATTCATAATAAAGGTTTTTGGGTTAGATCGCGTTATTTATAAATGTGTCGTAACCTTTGATTTAAAGCTTTCGTGACTGCAAGGATTCTTCTTCTTTGGTTCTTTCGGTAAAGTCACGTAGAATGAGAATAAAATAATAAATTGATAAAATAAAATAACACAATAATATTCTCACGACGTTTCGGCCACAACACAAGCGGCCTTCATCAGGTGAAGGGGACGAGACTGTCTGGAGGACAGCGCTGGTGTGAGAAAGCCACGCTGAGATCACGACCTTTAAGCTGTGTGAGAAGAAACAAAGCGCCTTGACAAAGGAATTAGCATATAATTTAGCATTGAAATGGCTAGCCATGGTAGCCATTTCAATGCTAAAAACGGCTAGCCATGGTAGCCATTTCAATGCTAAATTATATGCTAATTCCTTTGTCAAGGTGCTTTGTTTCTTCTCACACAGCTTAAAGGTTGTGATCTCAGCGTGGCTAACTACCATCGTCGAGTAATTCTTTAATTTTGTTGTTGTATTCTATTTTATCCATGATGACAGTAGCATTGCCTTTGTCAGCTGAGAGGACTACAATATCATTCCTCTTTTTTAATTTATATAATTCAAAACGCTCATCTTTGCTGAGGTTGCTAGCTGGCATCTTAGCGTTTTTGAGGGTTGCAGCAATTTCAGATCTTGCTACGTCTGCAACGATGTAACCCAGGCCCTTGAGAGCCAAGTCTACTTGGGCAATTATATCATTAACTGGTATGTGTTTAGGTGTGACTGCAAAGTTTAGACTTTTAGCTAAAACGGATTTCAGACCATCGGAAATAGAACTGTTACTGCGATTAATTACGACTTTATTAACATCTAACTTTTTGGTGTGTGGGTCCGGTCTTTTGTTGAAGAGGAGATTAAATTTGGAAATCAGGTTTTCCTTACATTTGGTCGACATAGTAGCAGCTGAAGAGGCAGTCATATTGTCTACATGTTCCCAATCCGATGTGGACATTGTTGCCGTCAATGATAAGTGTGATTTGTAGAGTGTCTTGTCTAACTGATCTAGTTCGGTGCGTATACGTCTGATTTTTTCTGAGATAAGAGCTAAGCTAGTTTTGAAAAGAATTCGTTTCGCATTAGAAGAAGTTACAGCAGCAGAGGTCAGTGTAAATGCGATTGGTATTACCCCAGAGTCGCGGCATCTCTTCAGGAAGGTGAGAGACTCGATCAGCTGAGCTTTCTTATCCTGGAGTTTGTTGAAGGATCTTAAAGTTATGTGAAAACCCTCCCCGTAGAGGCGATTAAATTTTGATTTAAAGCTTTCGTGACTGCAGTAATTCATATTCTTAGTTTTTTCGGTAAAGTCACGTTGAAGAGAAACAACAAAATAATAATATATATATAAAACAATAAAAAATTCTCACGACGTTTCGACCATAACTCAAACGGTCGTCTTCAGGTGTGTTGGTTCGCGTAAATTTATTTTAAACGGCGCATTTATTTATTTATAAAAAAACGTTAGCGCCACGCGCAACGATTTGGCAGTTTACCCAGGACTAGTCCATCTATATTCTGAAAAGAGGAGGGGGGAGACGAAATTTTTTATAATGTATGCTGTCTGAAAGCCACTGTAAGCGTGAACAATCAATTAAGACCTGAAATGGTTTATCATATCTTTCCAATGATTGCTAAGATAGAATCCATCTTCTCGGTTGAAATTGTCTCTGTGCTTGTATATGTGGATAGCCTCATGAACGAATCTCTCATGGAAGCCAGATGGCTTACAAAGAACCTCTGTCTTGGAAAAGTCAATGGCATGTGAGCCTACTGAATTAGAACAATGATCTGCCACGGCCGAGGTGTTGGTCCTACCGTGTTTAAGGTCTGCTTTGTGTTCACGAATGCGGTCCGAGACATGGCGTTTGGTTTCTCCAATGTAACTACTACCACAGAGGCAACTTAGTTTGTAGACACCAGGGTATTGTATGTCCGGAATCACATCTTTTACAGATGGAACCAGATCACGGATTTTATGTAATGTGTTGAAACGGACCTGGATCTTGTGTTTATTCAAGATTTTGGAGATCTTTTTTGTGATCCCAGCAATGTAGGGTAAAGTGATGGTTTTGAAAGGCTCCTCAAGAGGGGTTTTCTTCATGGTTTGAGTGATAGCTTTGCGGATTTGCTTGGTGAACTTAGTTCATCAAGGACTAAACACTGAGGTACCCCCCCTGGTGAGACACTGTTTAACCAATACATACTTCACTTGGAATGGAACTTTCTACAAACAAACTGAGGGCACCCCAATGGGCTCCCCCCTTTCTCCAGTTATAGCTAACATTTTCATGGAGAAATTTGAGACTGACGCCATCCAGAATGCCACTCTGCGCCCAACCTTATGGAAGAGGTACGTGGATGACACTTTTGTCATCTGGCCACATGGCCGGCCTGCTCTAGACCAATTCTTCGACCACATCAATTCCATACACCCAGCCATCAGATTTACCATGGAAGTCGAAATAGATGGCAAGATACCTTTTTTGGATGTCCTAATTAAAAAGAGACCTGATGGTTCAATGAGCCACTCTGTCTACAGGAAAGCTACCCATACGGATGCTTATCTGAAACCGGATTCCCACCACCATCCATCACAGAAGAATTCTCTCATCAAGACTCTGTATCATAGAGCCCAATGCATATCCGACCAGGAACACATAAGCAGTGAACTCAAGCACGTACACCAAGCTCTTAGGGCTAATGGTTACTCCGACTATACAATCCGCAAAGCTATCACTCAAACCATGAAGAAAAACCCTCTTGAGGAGCCTTTCAAAACCATCACTTTACCCTACATTGCTGGGATCACAAAAAAGATCTCCAAAATCTTGAATAAACACAAGATCCAGGTCCGTTTCAACACATTACATAAAATATGTGATCTGGTTCCGTCTGTAAAAGATGTGATTCCGGACATACAATACCCTGGTGTCTACAAACTAAGTTGCCTCTGTGGTAGTAGTTACATTGGAGAAACCAAACGCCATGTCTCGGACCGCATTCGTGAACACAAAGCAGACCTTAAACACGGTAGGACCAACACCTCGGCCGTGGCAGATCATTGTTCTAATTCAGTAGGCTCACATGCCATTGACTTTTCCAAGACAGAGGTTCTTTGTAAGCCATCTGGCTTCCATGAGAGATTCGTTCATGAGGCTATCCACATATACAAGCACAGAGACAATTTCAACCAAGAAGATGGATTCTATCTTAGCAATCATTGGAAAGATTTGATAAACCATTTCAGGTCTTAATTGATTGTTCACGCTTACAGTGGCTTTCAGACAGCATACATTATAAAAAAATTTCGTCTCCCCCCTCCTCTTTTCAGAATATAGATGGACTAGTCCTGGGTAAACTGCCAAATCGTTGCGCGTGGCGCTAACGTTTTTTTTATAAATAAATAAATGCGCCGTTTAAAATAAATTTACGCGAACCAACACACCTGAAGACGACCGTTTGAGTTATGGTCGAAACGTCGTGATAATTTTTGTATTGTTTTATATATATTTTATTATTTTGTTGTTTCTCTTCAACGTGACTTTACCGAAAAAACTAAGAATATGAATTACTGCAGTCACGAAAGCTTTAAATCAAAAAGACAATTAGTTCACTACTTTAGCCCACCGGTGTGTTGAAGAGTGAATCCACAAAATTTTCAGTTTGAATACGACGTTTCGCTGGTAATTACATCCAGCATCATCGGGCAATTCGCCAGAATGGTAAAGCCCTCACTTGCTCCCGGTCTTAAATAGAGCAGCAGGGTGACGTCATCATTTAACTCATTCAGTTGCAGTAATTATATAATCGATTGGTAATCAGTCAATGGTTATGATTAGTAATAAGTTGTAAATTAGTAATTAGTTGTAATGTGTGTTATTGCCTTTAATCGTAATGATAAACTTGCATCATCTTTGAAACCAATTGGCCTACGCCAGAGCGACAGCAGCCTTCTTCATGGCGGAGTCTCTGTACCAGTGTCAGTCTAGAGAACACCAAAATGCGAACAGTATAAGGACAATGCCATATATTATTATCAGAGCTTGTTTACATGTTCACCACAAGCGCTGTGCGTGGTTCATGCAGTACTTGATTCCTTAACAAAGGTTATATTCTATTTGGTATTTGAACATCTTAGCACGATTCTCGTTTTATTCCTGCAAGAAATGGTAAACACCTATGTTATTTTTAAGATGTATTAATGATGATATGATAGGGGAGCGGTGGTGCAGTGGTTAGCGCACCGCGCTATACAACCCCGGCCCAACAGAGTTCAATTCCCGCTCACAGCGACCAACACCGTTGACGATCTGAACCGGTCCTGGGCCTCACGTAGATCGACTCAGCCTCAAATGAGTACATTGTGCGACAAAGGCAGCCGGATGTGGTGCTGGCCACTCACCCCCTCGTGTCCCAGTCCCGGCCTTCATAGGTGCTGCGCGCTAACAGCACTTGCCCCAACAGTCTGTTCAGGCTACACGGGGGTTCTTTGTCTTTGTTTTGTGGTGGAGACGCTTGAGGGTCATGTGACCATGTCTCCGAGCCAGGCAATCCCACATTTGTGCTCGCTGCCATTAAGGGCTGCATGGCTGCACATAACATTGAGTACAAGCGAGTTAACGTGGTGCACGTATGGCAGTATAAGTGAGTTAACGTTGTGCGCGTGTACAGATTGCTCCAGTTTCTACAGAGGACGATCAAGTGGATTGCCCCATAGGAAGTTACAGAACCGACACCAACATCTGCTGCTATCTGTGCCCTGCAGGTACCGTGACAAAGCGACGTGGATTATTCATCCAATTGAGTTTGGATTTTTGGTAAAAATAGAATCTTTGAATTCAACTGAGATTCAAGTCAACCAAATAGCACACCGAGTGTCATAAGGGCCGTGTCAAGGACGCTGAGTCAGCACCGTCGAGTCCTCGGATGGTGGTGTTAGGGAAGTCGCCAATTTACCAAATAAAACTTTAAATTCGGTTTAAAAAAATATATCCCAAGGGAATAAGCCAAAACCAGATAAGAAATGTATTGCTATGACAATATTACCCTCACTGAACAACTGTTTTACCTTACACTTGTAAACTCAATTCCATTGATATCGAACTCGGCTACAAACAGCTGCTATCGGTCCACTTTGCTACCACTGTGAGTTACACTGCCATTGGCCTTTGTTATGCAACGGATATACAGGGACGCCTCTACTTACCAACATTTGACTTACGAACTTTCAGAGATACAAACAAACCTGTCCATATGTCCAGTTGCCTGTTTGGACTGAGAGTCGTAAGTTCAACCACCGCACAATAGATGGCAGTCACAGCATCTACTTCTGCAGAACGTGAAGAACCAGTGGCATCTATGTCTACAGGAGATTATACAACTTTTAAAGCCATTGCCCGTGTTTAGTGTACATGCCGTACAACACGTTTGGAATCGACAGGAGTAAATTTGGATTGAGGAACAAATCAACTTACGAACAGACATCTGGAACCTAACTCGCTCGTAAGTAGAGGCATCCCTTGTACTCTATAAACAACAATGATGTTTGTTTGTTTAAATCAACAGGGACGCACAAGAGACACGAATGCACAACGAATGGACAGTTCCCAGTCTGCCTGTCGTGCATAGATGGATTAACGTTCACAGACTCCGCAAATAACCTCACGAGCTGCCAAGCATGCAAAATCTGCGACAAAAGTAAGAAATACCAACCAAACTGAGTGGTGGAGGTGATGGTGCCAGTGTGGGAGCGGTGGCACAATGGTTGGTCGCACTGTGCTACGAACCTGGCAGAGACCGAGTTCGATTCTCGTTCACGTCCGACAAGTGCCAAATATTTTAACTGGGCCTGGGCCTCCCCTAGGTTGACTCGGCCGCAAATAAGTACTTGATGCGGTGTGTAAAAACATCGCCACTGGGGAGACAAAGGCGGCCGGGCGCGGTGCTGGCCACCCACTCCCTACTGTGCCTTGCCGGACTTCATTAGCTGCTCGTCACTAACAGCGCTTGCCTCAGTCTGCTAAGGCCCTATGGGGGATCTTTATATTTGTTCTGTGCTGGTGCGTTCCAATCTGATGCATCCGTTAAGCTCAGTTACAGCGGGGGAGCTCGCAATGGAAGATTGCTCGAGAAACAAAGTTGTCTTACCTTATGTATATTTATATACAGCGGCATCTTAAGCCTTAAGCCAACCTTTATTTTTCGATTTGAAGCTTTCGTGACTGCACGGATTCATTTCCTTGGTTCTTTTGGTAAAGTCACGTAGAATGGAAATAAAATAATGAAATAAATAATAAAATTCTCACGACGTTTCGGCCACAACACAAGTGGCCTTCTTCAGGTGAAGAAACAGGTCTATCAAGAAGACGGAACTTGAATGAACGCTGTTGAGCAAGGACTGTGTCTTTTGAAACTGTGTGGGCGGAGTTGAATTAGCATGTTACACGCCCCACCTCCGGAGTGGGGGAGGGAGGGGGCTGGGAACAAAAAGAGTTATGTTAAACATTTAAATGTTTTACCATTAATTATTATACTACTTAAATTTTGATTTAAAGCTTTCGTGACTGCAGTAATTCATATTCTTAGCTCTTTCGGTAAAGTCACGTTGAAGGGAAACAATAAAATAATAAAATATATATAAAACAATACAAATTCTCACGACGTTTCGACCATAACACAAACGGTCGTCATCAGGTGTGTCGGTTTGCATAAATGTATTTATTTTTAAACGGTGTATTTATTTACTTATAAAAAAAAAACGTCAGCGCTACGCGCAGAGATTTAACAGTTTGTTTAGAAGGACTAGTCCATCTATGTTCTGAAAAGAGGAGGGGGGAGACGAAAAATTAATGTATGCTGTCTGAAAGCCACTGTAAGCGTGAACAATCAATTAAGACCTGAAATAGTTAATCAAATCTTTCCAATGATTGCTAAGCCAGAATCCATCTTCTCGGTTGAAATTGTCTCTGTGCTTGTATATGTGGATAGCCTCATGAACGAATCTCTCATGGTAGCCAGATGGCTTACAAAGAACCTCTGTCTTGGAAAAGTCAATGTCATGTGAGCCTACTGAATTATAACAAAACACGGTAGGACCAACACCTCGGCCGTGGCAGATCATTGTTACCTTCAGACCGCAGCCCTTTCGCTGGCATTGCCTCTTAATACATCTCACACCACGGTTAATGATATGGTTTATAACATGTAGTGTAATAGTTAATAGTATAACATTGTAATGTTTAACATAACTCTTTTGTTCCTAGCCCCCTCCCTCCCCCGCTCCGGAGGTGGGGCGTGTAACATGCTAATTCAACTCCGCCCACACAGTTTCAAAAGACACAGCCCTTGCTTAACAGCGTTTATTCAAGTTCCGTTTTCTTGATACACCTGTTTCTTCACCTGAAGAAGGCCACTTGTGTTGTGGCCGAAACGTCTGAGATTTTTTTATTTCATTATTTTATTTCCATTCTACGTGACTTTACCGAGAGAACCAAGAAGACCGACCATTATTGTCACCACATTAGGAACGTATTTACCTCCTATGAGCAGTGCGTTCCAGTGAGGACTTGCCGCATTTGACATGGGGAGTTAATTGGTGAACGGGGACAGATTTAGTGTAGCGGTGGTGGATCACAAGGACTGGAGTTTGGGAAACTCTGGTATGCTCTATCAACTATTTTTTAGGCCCACTGAGCTATGTAGCTCTCTTTCAGAAGCGACTTGGCCATCACAAATGATAGCTCAACGAAGTGGTTTATCATCATCGTGGAAATTGACTCTAAAATGCATATCGATGCTAAATGTAGAGGAACAAACTAGAGGACCTGGAGAAAAAAACATCGATGCTACCACGGGGAAAAGAGACACGCAAACTCCAAATATGCATGTGTCAGGATCAAACCCACAACCTCCTATTTACCAGGCGAGGTAGTTAACATCTTGACACCACGGGACCCACACTAAGAATAATAATCTTTATTTATCCAGGAGGAATCCGATGAGCTGTGAAGCTCTTTATCACAGATGTCCAGTAGGGGCTGGGGGGGGGGGGGTTAGTGAGTAACACCAAACAAACACAACGATAGGAGTTCTAAATAAAGAAAATGCAAGCCACTAGCAATAAAGAATAAGTAAAAAGAAATCCTCACTACACGAATTCCTGCGGATTTGTTAACACTAAAATGCAAGCTTTGTGCAAGGAAGTAAAACTACAACAGCAGTCCCAGACAACACGAAGACAAGAACAGTCCAAACCCACACCAAAACAACAACAACAAGTCCCTGCTTTGGTGGTTCTCCTCAGATACCTTAAGTCAGAACATTAAAACTTGATTTGACGCTTTCCTGACTGCAGGAATTACTCTTTGGTTCTTTTGGTAAAGTCAAGTAGAATAAAATAAATCAAATAGTCATAACATTAAGTGAAATACTCAATGTAATATGGTTTTCCTTGCCAACCCTTGAGAACTGGCCTGTACCCAGGTCAACAAGACAACAACGCACAGTCCCTCAGTGGTAGTCGGTGTATCATCGCGTGTGATCTTGTTACGCGATGTTCTTGCAGGCGAACTCTTTGAACGCCAGTGCAGCACGATTAGCGACACGGTGTGCACGTGCGTCAAAGGACTACACAGACCGAGTCTGTCCCAGCCCTGCGAGGACATTGAAGGTAAGATGAGTTAAATATAGAACGGTGTCTTTGTGTGTGTTTAATTGAGGAGCGATAGTGTAGCGGTTAGCATGCTGCGCTATGAACCCCACGATCCGGGTTCGATTCCCGCTCACGGCCAACATCATTGACGATTATGTGAACCGGTCCTGGGCCCCCCCCCCCCCCCAGGTGGACTCAGCCTCAATTAAGTTCCATGGTGTGGTGTGTCATAAAACACATCAGCACTGGGGAGAAAGGCGGTTGGGCAGGAGCGGGGCTGGCGATCGTGCCGGCCTTCAGGAGGTGCTCGCTAACAGCGTTTGCCCCAAGTCTGTTCGAGAGGAAACGGGGGGGGGGGGGGGGGGGGGGGGGGGGGGGGGGGGGGGGGGGGAGGGGTGGATCTTTGTCTTTTACACTAACAGTGTGCGTGTTCGTGCTGTAGGCTCCAAGGGTTGGATTTGGGCCGTTGTGCCCGTCGTGATCTTGACTCTGGCTGGATTCGGTGGCCTCATATTTTGGATGAAGAAACTGCAAGGGAAAAGGTCTCGAGGCCCACGTGAGTCCCGTCCGTACAGGCAGACAAGGCGGTCTCGCCTAGGGCACCCCCATATTAGTGGGGCGCCAAATTATAGTAAATTATACAAATAAAATAACGAAGCTGTCATTATTTCACTTCCCGTGTGCTTACAGAGGTAATATGAATTATAATTAATGTATAAACATTGCTTAGCCGTTTTTGGTTGGATAGGCAGATGAACAAACTGATTAATGCCTCCGTTTAAAAAAAAGCTTTAAAAACATTGAATGGAAAATAGGGGCAAAATGTTTCCCAGGTTACCAAAAACCCCTCAGCCTAGATCTGCCATTGGGGTTTGGGCGGTGTTCGGCGCCGATTGTGCTGGTTGCTCAGGGCCCTGCCACTTGCTGGTAGCTGGTCTAGGGGCTGCCCTTGCGCCAAAACATGTAGACCTCTTGCGGCAGTATTCGCATGAGCTGCTCTTGGCTGCCACACACACCACGGCGTCTCCAGTGATTTATTTGAGCCACTTCTCACGGGGTGGGGTGACCACGAGGAGGACGGCTCCATTCCTTTGAGGCGGGGAGGCGGGGGGAGTCGGGTCCCGCAGTTTCCCTTTGCAAACGTCAACTGCCAACTAAAATCGGCGCAATTTTCTCTGTGAGTTTGCACATCAACACGGGGCGACTGCGTCCACAGAATGACGGCACTGGAGACTCCTCCCTCGAACGGAGCTCTCGATCGCTAGGACACCGGTCGCAGACGCCCCAGCAGTGATATTTCTGACGAAGTCGAACCACCGGATGCCAAGAAGGGCATCTTTGGCAATCGTGGAAGGACTGGCAGCCGATCCAAATCAGCTTAAAGCAATGTCCAGGCCCCTCCACGCCATACAACAACAAAACTGGCCAAACACATCACTGGTAGATGAATGAGGCTGCTTGTAACCAACGGCAAAACGTCACGGTACTCGAATTGTAAATGTTGTGGGTTTACTTTCCAAACACACACAAGCAGTGTGCTTAAATAATAACTAATCGGCATAATTTTTTTATTTAAAGCTTTCGTGACTGCATTGATTCATATTCTTGGTTCTTTTGGTAAAGTCACGTTGAAGGGAAACAATAAAATAATAATATATAAAACAATACAATTCTCACGACGTTTCGACTGCAACACAAGCAGTCATGATCAGGTGTGAAAACCAATGGCAAAAACATTGGAAACTGCCACGTCGTGAGAATTTTATTGTTTTATATATATTTTATTATTTTATTGTTTCCCTTCAACGTGACTTTACCAAAAGAACCAAGAATATAATCGGCATAAATTTTGATTACAAATTTTCGTGACTGCAGGGATTCATATTCTTGGTTCTTTTGGTAAAGTCACGTAGAAGGGAAACAATAAAATAATAAAAAATATCAAAAATAAAATTATCACGACGTTTCGACTGCAACACAAGCAATCATCATCAGGTGTGAAAACCACAGCAAGAAAATGTTCTACTTGACTTTACCGAACGAATCAAGAATAACTAATCGGCATGTTTTATTTACATGACAAACCTTACTAATTGGCTGTGACGGACATTGGCAGGTTTAACGACATTCATATTTATGCAATCCAACTCAACAAATAAACTTCATTATGTGATATATGATAAAAAGCTTAATAGCTCATTGGATTCCTCCTCCGGCAGTGTAAATCAATATTCTGATTCTGTTTTTACTCCCAAGCCAAGGACACCGAAGCTGAGATGCAACTGCTGCATAGCGACCATCACCCCAAGCTAACCCCAGTGGAACCACAGGTGACCTCTCCGACCACAGCACCACAGCACCACAGGCCGCACAATTGCCACTCTGAGCAACGATGCTCGTGAGAATAGCAGGGAATCCCGCCAATACATTACAAATAACAACATTTGTAATCATTTATATAAATTTGATTGAAAGCTTTCGTGACTGCAGGGATTCATATTCTTGGTTCTTTCGGTAGAGTCACGTAGAAGGGAAACAAAATAATAAAAAGTATAAAACAATAAAATTCTCACGACGTTTCGACTGCAACACAAGCAATCATCATCAGGTGTGAAAACCGCAGCAAGAAAATTTGAAAAAATTGGCAATTATTTTTTAACGTTAGCACCACGGAGAGCAATTTGACAGTTTGTTCAGATTAATGAGTCCATTTATGTTCGGAAAAGAGGATGGGGGAGACGAAAATAATAGATGCGGTCTGAAAGCCACTGTAAACGTGAACAATCAATTAAGACCTGAAATGGTTTATCAAATCCTTCCAATGATTGCTAAGCCAGAATACATCTCGGTTGAAATTGTCTCTGTGTTTGTATATGTGAATAGCCTCAAGAACGAATCTCTCATCGTATTTGGAACATGTAGAAAATATGACTGCCTCTTCAGCTGCCACTATGTCGACCAAATGTAAGGACAACCTGATTTCCAAATTTAACCTCCTCTCCAACAAAAGACCGGACCCACACACCAAAAAGCTAGACGTTAACAAAGTCGTAATTAATCACAGTAACAGTTCTATGTCCGATGGTCTGAAATCCGTTTTAGCTAAAGGGCTAAACTTTGCAGTCACACCTAAACACATACCAGTTAATGGTATCATTGTCCAAGTAGCAAAGATGAGCGTTTTGAATTATATAAATTAAAAAGAGGGATGACATTGTCATCCTCTCAGCCGACAAGGGCAATGCCACTGTCATCATGGATAAAATAGAATATAACAACAAAATTCAAGAATTGCTCAACGATGGCAGCTATACAAAAATAAAAAGAGATCCCACCAACAGCCTCGTCATACAAACTAACAAAATAATTTCTGATTCAACCGCATTAATTGATCAAACCAAACAGTTTTCGTTGAAACCTTCTGCTGCCAGGCCACCAAGATTATACGGCTTAGCAAAAATACATAAAGTAGATACACACCTTGCCCCATCGTCTCTAATATCAACTTCCCCACGTACAAACTGGCTCGTTTTCTGTGTGATATTCTGCGGCCTTTCACTGGAAAAACCACCTCTGCGGTACAAAATTCTACTCACCTGGTATCGACAATCAAGGGTACAGTGAGGGAAAAAAAGTATTTGATCTCCTGCTGATTTTGTACGTTTGCCCACTGACAAATAACTGATCAGTCTATAATTTTAATGGTAGGTTTATTTGAGCAGTGAGAGACAGAATAACAACAAAAAAATCCAGAAAAACGCATGTCAAAAATGTTATAAATTGGTTTGCATTTTTAATGAGGGATATAAGTATTTGACCCTCTCTCAATCAGAAAGATTTCTGGCTCCCAGGTGTCTTTTATAGAGGTACCGAGCTGAGATTAGGAGCACACTCTTAAAGGGAGTGCTCCTAATCTCAGCTTGTTACCTGTATAAAAGTCACCTGTCCACAGAAGCAATCAATCAATCAGATTCTAAACTCTCCACCATGGCTAAGACCAAAGAGCTCTCCAAGGATGTCAGGGACAAGATTGTAGACCTACACAAGGCTGCAATGGGCTACAAGACCATTGCCAAGCAGCTTGGTGAGAAGGTGACAACAGTTGGTGCGATTATTCGCAAATGGAAGAAACACAAAAGAACTGTCAATCTCCCTCGGCCTGGGGCTTCATGCAAGATCTCACCTCGTGGAGTTGCAATGGTCATGAGAACGGTGAGGAATCAGGGCAGAACTACACGGGAGGATCTTGTCAATGATCTCAAGGCAGCTGGGACCATAGTCACCAAGAAAACAATTGGTAACACACTACGCCGTGAAGGACTGAAATCCTGCAGCACCTGCAAGGTCCCCCTGCTCAAGAAAGCACATATACATGCCCGTCTGAAGTTTGCCAATGAATATCTGAATGATTCAAAGGACAACTGGGTGAAAGTGTTGTGGTCAGATGAGACCAAAATGTAGCTCTTTGGCATCAACTCAACTCGCCGTGTTTGGAGGAGGAGGAATGCTGCCTATGACCCCAAGAACACCATCCCCACCGTCAAACATGGAGGTGGAAACATTATGCTTTGGGGGTGTTTTTCTGCTAAGGGGACAGGACAACTTCACCGAATCAAAGGGATGATGGACGGGGCCATGTACCGTCAAATTTTGGGTGAGAACCTCCTTCCCTCAGCCAGGGCATTGAAAATGGGTCGTGGATGGGTATTCCAGCATGACAATGACCCAAAACACACGGCCAAGCAAACAAAGGAGTGGTTCAAGAAGAAGCACATTAAGGTCCTGGAGTGGCCTAGCCATTCTCCAGACCTTAATCCCATAGAAAATCTGTGGAGGGAGCTGAAGGTTCGAGTTGCCAAACGTCAACCTCAAAACCTTAATGACTTAGTGAAGATCAGCAAAGAGGAGTGGGACAAAATCCCCCCTGAGATGTGTGCAAACCTGGTGGCCAACTACAAGAAACGTCTGACCTCTGTGATTGCCAACAAGGGTTTTGCCAACAAGTACTAAGTCATGTTTTGCAGAGGGGTCAAATACTTATTTCCCTCCTTAAAATGCAAATCAATTTATAACATTTTTGACATGCGTTTTTCTGGGATTTGTTGTTGTTATTCTGTCTCCCACTGTTCAAATAAACCTACCATTAAAATTATAGACTGATCATTTTATTGTCAGTGGGCAAACGTACAAAATCAGCAGGGGATCAAATACTTTTTTCCCTCACTGTATTTCCCTGTCCCCAGACGACATGCTTGTCAGTTTTGATGTAGTTTCCTTATTCACCAAAGTTCCTGTACCTGACAACATCGCAATCATTGAAGACTTGGTTCATCAAGGACTAAACACTGAGGTACCCCCCCTGGTGAGACACTGCTTAACCAATACATACTTCACTTGGAATGGAACTTTCTACAAACAAACTGAGGGCACCCCAATGGGCTCCCCCCTATCTCCGGTTGTAGCCAACATTTTCATGGAGAAATTTGAGACTGACGCCATGCAGACTGCCACTCTACGCGCAACCTTATGGAAGAGGTACGTGGTTGACACTTTTGTCATCTGGCCACATGGCCGGCCTGCTCAAGACCAATTCTTCGACCACATCAATTCCATACACCCAGCCATCAGATTTACCATGGAAGTCGAAAAAGATGGCAAGCTACCTTTTTTGGGTGTCCTAATAAAAAAGAGACCTGATGGTTCAATGAGCCACTCTGTCTACAGGAAAGCTACCCATACGGATGCTTACCTGAAACCAGATTCCCACCACCATCTATCGCAGAAGAATTCCCTCATCAAGACTCTGCACCACAGAGCCCAATGCATATCCGACCAGGAACACATAGCCAGTGAACTCAAGCACGTACACCAAGCTCTTAAGGCTAATGGTTACTCCGACTACACAATCCGCAAAGCTATCACTCCAACCATGAAGAAAGACCCTCTTGAGGAGCCTTTAAAAACCATCACTTTACCCTACATTGCGGGGATCACAAAAAAGAGCTCCAAAATCTTGAATAAACACAAGATCCAGGTACGATTCAACACATTACATAAAATCCGTGGTCTGTAAAAGATGTGATTCCGGACATACATTACCCTGGCGTCTACAAACTAAGTTGCCTCTGTGGTCGTAGTTACATTGGAGAAACCAAACGACATGTCTTGGACCGCATTCGTGAACACAAAGCAGACCTAAAACACAGTAGGACCAACACCTCGGCCGTGGCAGATCACTGTTATAATTCAGTAGGCTCACATGACATTGACTTCTCCATGACAGAGATTCTTTGCAAGCCATTTGGCTACCATGAAAGATTCGTTCATGAGGCTATCCACATATACAAACACAGAGACAATTTCAACCGAGAATATGGATTCTGGCTTAGCAATCATTGGAAGGATTTGATAAACCATTTCAGGTCTTAATTTATTTTTCACGCTTACAGTGGCTTTCAGACCGCACCCATTATTTTCGTCTCCCCCCTCCTCTTTTATGAACATAGATGGACTCGTCCATCTGAACAAACTGTCAAATCGCTCTCCGTGGTGCTAACGTTAAAAAATAACCGCCACTTTTTCAAATGTTTTTGCCAGTGGTTTTCACACCTGATTGTGTTGCAGTCGAAACGTCGTGAGAATTTATTGTTTTATATTTTTATTATTTTATTGTTTCCCCTGTTCGTGACTTTACCGAAAGAACCAATATTATATTTATATAATTTATGGATTATTGTTGATCAAAATCTGAATCTGTATTGAGACTGGAGGAGAAGGGATCTGATGAGCTATGGAGCTCTTTTGTACAGATGTCCGGTAGGAGCCACGGGGTCATCGAGTGATGAACAAAATGGGACCTTTTTGCCAGGATCAAAGTTTGTTGTTCACCTTTTAGTGTTCTCTGGTTTGACACTGGTGAGACAAAGCCATGAAGAAGGCCGTCTCTTTTGTAGGCCAAACAGTTTCAAAGACGATGCATCATATTATCAGAGCATGTTTTGCTTGCCTGTTCACCACGTGTACTGTGTGTGTGGTTAATGTAGACTTGATTCCTTGCATAAAGGTTTAGATTTGATGTTTGAACATCTTCACACGACTCTTGTTTTATTGCCAGAAAGAGGTAAAACCTATTTCTTATTTTTTTCAAACAAACACAAACAAACAATAGGAGCGCAAAATAGAGAAATGGTAAAACAATTCACTCGGTTTAACGGAATAATATGGGGAGGGAGGGAGGGGGTATCCAGAATCCGATTGTTATTGGCCAAATCACGTAGCATTAAATCACACCCGACCACACGCAAACTACTGACTTACAGTTCAGTAAATTATCATTATAAAATATTGTAAGGCTTTTCATGATAAAAATGAACACAATAATAGTAATGATAATACTAGTGCAATAATAACTTTGAATACAGATTTGAGTGGAGGGTTACATGTGGAGGCTCCTCAGGGCAGATGTGTTGGGGGGCGTGAGCACGTCACTGACAGCAGAGCCTCGCAGCTCTCCCATTGGAGGACGAGCTGCTGACCCCATGACGCGCTCTAGGAAAGGCCCTACGGGCGACATGATTGGAGGAGAAAAGAGCAAGAAGAGAGAGGCGGGGGGGGAAGAGCGGCAGATGCGGGCAGAGAGGGCATAGCGATGGATGTGTAAGCGGACGCTGGAAAGAGACAGAGAGGGTTAATATTTACCCGTCTCCCTCGTGGATTTCATTACACATGGTAAAGCGTTTGTAGTCTAACATCATACCAACCCATTCTGTTGAAACCGTCCAAACGTGAAGCGATCAATGGTCACCTTGTCGTGATGTTATATATACGATACTGTATTGTAAAATATATTTCAAGACCAAAGTACCATAAATGTATTGTTACATCATTCTCCACTTATATTTCACCTATGACTGATTTTAAACAAACAACAAAAAACCACGTGTAGTGTAATATAATGTGCACCCATTATGGGGAAACGAGCATTTGACCGGACCGATATCCCTCCCCATTACCGGACTTAGTCTGTTTGGGAGTGGGGGGGGGGCAAAGTCCATCGTTGGTCGTCGTCTGATCTTTGGACAAAACACCAATTCAGCAGAAGTCGTCCATTACATCCGAGAGATCCGTTGAATGGGATGGGAGGGGGGGGTCCGTTAAATTGAGGGTTTACTGCACATCAATTCCCGCCGATTTTTTACGTCATTCTCCACATTTATTTCACCGATGACTGATTTTTTTTGGGGGGGGGGAGCAAAGTCAATCGTTGGTCGTCGTGCAAGCGTGGGGCAAGGCAGCAATACACCAGCGACAGCAATTTAACAGCAACATAACAGCAACACAGCAGCAACAGCAACACAAGCAACAACGGTCGCAGACACCACCAAGGAAGCAGTGCTTGAGATGGCCACAGTTGGGATCTGAACTCAAAATCTCTGCACGTTCCACGGGACATATTGAGTGTTTAGTTTAACTCCCTCTGTAATTTTCCACAACTACTGACCAACTTGGCCGGAGATAAAGCTGAACGAACCCAGCTGAAATCTCATCTTACACAGCGCTATATAGCGCCTGAATTCAAGGCGCTTTCAAATTGTACCTAAGATAGTGGTTTTAAAACTAAAATTAGTGGGCTTGTTCTTAAAAGTGGTGGTGGTGTAATTATGGTGACAGGTGGGAATGGTCAAGGAAAGGTTTTGGTAGTGAAAGGGGTTGGGGTAGACTTGTCGTGGCTGGGGGATGGGGGCAGGGAGTAGCAGTAGCTGCAGGTTGTTGTTGTGTTGGTGAAGATCATTGCTCTGCGTGATGCATTGGGTTCCAGTGAAGGGGAGCGAGAAGGGCACAGGGTGACAAGGGAGGCACAGAAAGGGACGGTGGAGACTGGGAGTGAAGAGGACGGGATGGGGCAGAGCAGTAAGAGATGAGAGAAGCAATATTCTGTTGGGTGAGACCACGGAATCTCTGTGCACATCTCTACTGTAACCAGCCCAAGACAGAAGGCAGCGGGCTGACTCCATCACAGGCGGGAGTTGAACTCATGGCCCTGTGCTTGCAAGTTCCATTGCAGAGTCCACGTCCTAACAGTGGCCGTGTCGCAGGTGGAGGTTGTCGTTGTGAGAGACGCTGTGGAGATGATCCAAGAGAAGATGGCCTCGAGTGGAGGTGCCGTGTGGACGTGGCTGAGTGACCGCCGCTCAGAGCTGCTGGGGAGTGGAGGCGGTGGGGTCGGGCCCCACCTCTTGCTCGACCTCTTCCTGCGGGAGCTCATCGACGAGGCCGAGTACTGGAGAGCAAGCGGCCTCCCTGATATGTCGCGACGGGCACACTACGTCATCGCCCTCGTGGTAGACAGAGGAGAGGAGGCCTGCAGTAAGTTCAGGGACATTTATGAAGACTTCATTAGCAGGAAGAGAACATTTCTAGACATGCAGAGACAGGCAGGTAAGTACATAAACTCAAACATTGCAGCATTACCTGTATTACTGTAACGTTATATTATAAATAATGTAAAAATACGAACGTTTATGTTTAGCTGGGCCTTGTACTGTGATCCACCCCAGTATCTCTTGCGACCCAGCAATACTTCACGACCCATAGTTTGGGAACCACTCAGTAACAGCGCTGATATTATTTGCATTGTTACAGACATCTGCTCACCAACATTCGACCCTAACACAGCAAACAAGATGGTCCTCCTGTCCACGGACCTCAAGACGGTGACGAGAGCAACTCATCCTCATCCATACCCAGATCACGGGGATAGGTTTGTGAGACACCCCCAGGTGCTGTGCTCTGAGAGATTCCTCTCCGATCGCCACTACTGGGAGCTGCACGTGGGTTGTGCAGAAGAATGCATGGTCGGTGTTGTTAGTGAGAATGTGTCCAGAAGCGGTGGGGTAGGTAATCTGGGAAACAGCGCTGCGTCCTGGTGCGTGTGGAGACGCGACGCTGAGCTCGTGGCTGCTCACAATGGAGAAGTCACCGTGCTGAACCCGCCAGTGCCTCCCCAGAGAATCGGGCTTCACCTGGACTGTAACAATTTGAAGCTCACGTTTGTTTGTGCCGAGACCATGACGCCTCTGCATACTTTTACACTGACGTGGGGACGCCCTTGGTTCAAGAAACTTCCTTTTTATCCTGCTGTGTGTCTGCACAGCGGATCGATCACCATAGGTACGGTCATATTTGTAATCCGGGAACGTCCACGTGTATACAATAACACAACACAGCCATTTCGCTTCATTATGGAGAATATCAGTGGTGACATTATCGAGCACACAGCATGCATCCTTCAAATGTCTGTCCCTCTACGTAACTAATAAAGTGCTTTGTAATCATCCCATGAGCGACAAGGCCTTCCGGTATTGCATAATTTGAGCAGCATTGATTCCACACAAACTCTGGATTGGTTTGGACATTCAGTGTCTCATCAGCAGTCTGGCTTGCTAGAACCAGTGCTGGTGAACAGCCAAATATTTATAGACGATGACTCTATCTGATGATTAATTCGGGCGTTCCCAGAAGTGATGCACTCCTCGATACAAGTGCAGGAGGCATATTGTCTGCTTGTTTATCTTGCTATGTACACAACAGTAACTGGTATTGGGCTTTCCCACTCTGTCAGGTGCAGCATCACAGTTCTCTTGAACATCACCATAAATAGAGCGATTCAGAGCTTGATGTCATCGTGGGATTCTGCAGATTTCATAACCACAAGATGTAAACTTTGGTCGGACTAAGCTCAGTCTCAATCATGTTCAAGTTTTTATCCGTAATTTTATGGTCATCGAAAAGGTGCAAATACAAAAGTTTGTATTGCACTGTGTGTATATATGTGTATATATGTGTGTATATATGTGTGTGTATATATATGTGTATGTATATATGTGTGTATGAATGTGTATATATGTGTGTATATATGTGTGTATATATGTGTATATACATATATGTGTGTATATATGTGTATATATGTTTGTATATATGTGTGTATATATGTGTATGTATATATGTGTGTATATATGTGTGTATATATGTGTATATATGTGTGTGTGTATACTTAAAAGCCATTATCCGGAAGCAAACTTTTGGTTATTTGGTCAAACAATATTTAGAAAGTTTCCAGGCTGCCCAATATTTACGCTCTTCTGATATTCTCAGTCCAAGGGGAAGTCCATTACAGAGATAAATCAATGGTATAAAACATTTACGTGAACATTAAAACATCAGCAAATACTTCGAAATAGACACCACTACACCTAAATATACCCTCATGGTTAGCTTTCTGAATAATTATTGGATAATTCTGGTGATTTCCCAGTGACAGATGACTGTCGGTCAGAAGCTATTAAAAACACCCATTAAAACATTCCCCAGTGAAATAAGTACCACAGATTTAATCCATAGCCTGATTATGATTCTGACATTTCCAGAACTGTAGGGTTAGTCTCAAAATACATAAACGATACGAAACATGAAACAGAATATCTTTTACCCCTTTCTATCAACAAAACAGATGGAAAGATGTACTCTTGGATCTTTCGGTAAAGACACGTAGGTAGAAAAAATAATAGATCTCACGACGTTTCGATCACAACACAAGCAATCTACGTGACTTTACCGAAAGAACCAAGAGAATGGATTCCTGCAGGTACGAAAGCTTCAAATCAAGATGTTAATATGTTCAAACACCAAATATTAACCTTTTAAGGAATCCAGTCTGCATTAACCACGTACCTGTGGTGAACATGCAGACAAATATGCTTTGATAGTTTTTGCATTAACTTTGAAACTGATTGACCTCCACCAGACAAAGCCTTCTTCATGGCCTAGTCTCACCAGTGTCAGACTAGAACACGTTAAAGGTGCAAAGCATCATTCACCAAAAGGAGAATAATTTGAAAGTTTAAGGTTTTGTATCAGAGATTCATCCCTTCCTCATCATCCACTGTCATGGATCGTGAATGCCCACAAACACGCTCAGGCAGAGTCTAAGGCACCAATTCTCATCCACGCGTTTTGTTCTCTCACTCCGCAGCCCAACCCCTCAGTGGTGGCGTCTCCTCCGCTCCTGAGAAGAGTCCAGAATCCACGTCTGGGTCTAAGTCAGAGGGCTATCAGAGGGCACTGCTGCTGTCTAGGAGACCCAATCTTGTCCTGCATGAGATGTTGATGCAGGGCCACATCAAGGAGCACGTCTACTGGAAGGCCTACATGGAAAAATACCCCAGCATGTGTGAAAAGTTCATCCGCAAGGAAGTTAAAAGTGTAAAGAAGGACGGGGAGCTCGAGGTAGTGATGGAAGCCACTAGAAGTAATGAAAGAGACTTCCTCGCCATGTTACACTCATCAGGTAAGAGACAAACCACTTAAATAAAAGCACACCTCATTCTTGCACGCTTCAGTTTATAGTCATTACAGGTGTTATTGTTGTAACATAATTTGTCAATGTCAGTGTACAAGATGTACATTAGGAAGGTTGTCAGGAGAGTGAGACGTCAAGGTGGGCATGAAGTCTCAATCATCTGTGGCTCTGACGAAGCTTCAATATCAATGCTGTTGCTGTAAACGGTGGCGTTTATGACCAAAATGCTGCTAAATTACAGATAGTTTAGGTATTTAGCCACAATCAGCAACGGATATCTGGTAAAATAATAATCTCATTGTTTTAAATTTGACACGTTCACCTCCGATAAGCACTGTTGGCTGCGTACGGTGCGAAGGAAGTTCAACACGCATGCAAACAAATTGTTGTTCTTCTTTGTTTTCAGGAAGGTGCTCTCCCACCGTGAACCCCAATTCCGTGAACTCCGACCTCCGCCTCTCCGTCGACCTCAGGACGGTGACTCTGTCCTCCGAGCACCACTCTTACCCCCACCACCCCGAGCGATTTGAGAACTGCGCTCAGGCCCTGTGCCGCGAGGGCTTCTCCAGCGGCGCGCACTACTGGGAGGTGGACGTGGGCAGCGCGGAGCAGTTCAGAGTGGGCGTCGCGTGCGCCACTCTGCCGCGTGGAGGGAGCGAGGAGGCGCGGCTCCTGGGCGCGGGCGCGGACTCCTGGTGCCTGTGGAGACGCGAGGGCGGCTACGTGGCGAGCCACCGCGGCCTCCACACCGCACTGGCGGCCGTGCGCCCTCCTCCCAGGAAGATCGGCGTCCACCTGCGTTGGGAAGAGGGGCTCCTCTCGTTCTACTGTGCCGACACCAGGAGGCGGCTGCACTCATTCAATGACACCGCCTTCCCAGGCCCTCTCTACCCCGCCCTGTGCGTGCACAAGGGAACGGTAACCATACTCCGCCTGAGTCTACGGTTTGAGGAGGGTGAAGGAGCGACTGGTGAGGTGAGGAAGAGTAATGATGAGGAGAGGGCTACAGAAAATGGCCGTCAAAGTAAGACTGGAGTAGCGAGTGATGTGGGAGAGGGTGGAGGAGAGAAGAATGAGGTGGGGGATAGCGGGGCAGGGAAGAGCGAGGGGTGGGAGAGCGCGAGAGTGAACCCTCACCCCGAGGCACAGGATGGAGGAGCAGCGGTAAATGCTGCAGGGAAGAGCGAGGGTTTGACAAAGGCAGATGTGGAGACTTTTACAGACAACGTGAAAATTAAAGATATAAAGAAGAACCTTGTTGGGAAATTATTGAGTAAAACAGGAATAAAGAGAGATGAGCACAGCAGTAAGGCAATGGAGAGTGAGGTTGGAGAGGATGGGAGAGTGAAGGAGAGCGGAGGAGAGAAGAGCGATGTGAGTAAGCGCGGAGTCGTAAAGAACGAGGTGCAGGGTGGAGGAGCAATAGAAAGCACTGACGGGGAGAGTGGGGACACGGTGAAGGGAGCCGAGGGTTCTGTAAAACACAGCATAAAGGAATAACGCAGAAGCTTGGGAAAGTTTTGAGTAAGGCAGGAACAAAGAGCAGTGTGCGTAGCAGTGAGGGAGTGGAGAGTGAGGTGGGGCAGGATCGGAGAGCGAAGGAGAGTGATGTGGAGGAGAGTGGACGAGTGATGGAGGAATGTCGATGGCTACGACTGTTTGTTGAAACGACGATAGCTGTCTTGAAGCTTGGCACGAGTTTACGTTATCCTTCGTTTTACAGTCGACTCTTGATTATCCGCATGTGGGGTTTATCCAATCTGCGGATTAACCGCGCACCTGAGATTGACGTGAATTAATAACTCATGGATATCCCCTTAAGCTCACATTAATAACCTAAAACTGTTACACCTCGTTATCCTTGGAAATGTTTATTACAAGCCACATCGTGCTTAAACCGAACAAATGTGTGCGCCGGTTGATCTGAAATCCACGTGATCGCCCCTACAGTACAGTAGTTTGCATATCTTTATAAACTAGGGGCAGAGTTTGATTGGAGTGGCTCTGCTACTGTCCAATTATTGGGCGGAATCTTCTGCTCGGGAGCAGGAAAGTTATCACTGAGCACGTGCATCAAATCGGTCGATGGTTAGTTTTAGGCCATTGTTTGTGTTTTTTGTATGGACTTTTGTAATTAAACAAAATCAATACATTGACTATAAATTTTTGTTTTGTGCATTCACAGACTATGTTCTTAATATAGGGGTTTTGAGTTAGATCACGCAAGTATAAATGTATTATTAAAGTCACGTTGAAAGGAAACAACAAAATAATAAAATATATATAAAAAATAAAATTCTCACGACGTTTCGACTGCAACACAGTCATCATCAGGTGTGAAAACCAACGGCAAGAACATTTGAACGAAGTGGCGGTTTGTATTTAATTATTTTTTTACGTTAGCACCACGGATAGCGATTTGACAGTTTGTTTAGATGGACGAGTCCATCTATGTTCGGAAAAGAGGAGGGGGGAGACGAAAAATTAATGTATGCTGTCTGAAAGCCACCATAAGTGTGAGCAATTAATTAAGACCCGAAATGGTTTATCAAATCCTTACAATGATTGCTAAGCCAGAATTGTCTCTGTGTTTGTATATGTGGATAGCCTCATGAACGAATCTCACATGGTAGCCAGATGGCTTGCAAAGAACCTCTGTCTTGGAGAAGTCAATGTCATGTGAGCTTACTGAATTATAACAGTGAACTGCCACGGCCGAGGTGTTGGTCCTACCGTGTTTAAGGTCTGCTTTGTGTTCACGAATGCGGTCCGAGATATGGCGTTTGGTTTCTCCAATGTAACTACTACCACAGAGGCAACTTAGTTTGTAGACACCAGGGTACTGTACGTCTGGAATCACATCTTTTACAGATGGAACCAGATCACGGATTTTATGTAATGTGTTGAAATGGACCTGGATCTTGTGTTTATTCAAGATTTTGGAGATCTTTTTTGTGATCCCCGCTATGTAGGGTAAAGTGATGGTTTTGAAAGGCTCCCCAAGAGGGTCCTTCTTCATGGTTTGAGTGATAGCTTTGCGGATTGTATAGTCGGAGTAACCATTAACCTTAAGAGCTTGGTGTACGTGCTTGAGTTCACTGCCTATGTGTTCCTGGTCGGATATGCATTGGGCTCTATGGTGCAGAGTCTTGATGAGATAATTTTTCTGTGATGGATGGTGGTGGGAATCCGGTTTCCGATAAGCATCTGTATGGGTAGCTTTCCTGTAGACAGAGTGGCTCATTGAACCATCAGATCTTTTTTTTATTAGGACATCCAAAAAAGGTAGCTTGCCATCTTTTTCGACTTCCATGGTAAATCTCATGGCTGGGTGTATGGAATTGATGTGGTCGAAGAATTGTTCTAGAGCAGGCCGGCCATGTGGCCAGATGACAAAAGTGTCATCTACGTACCTCTTCCAAAAGGTTCGGCGCAGAGTGGCAGTCTGGATGGCGTCAGTCTCAAATTTCTCCATGAAAATGTTGGCTATACCCGGAGATAGGAGGGAGCCCATTGGGGTGCCCTCAGTTTTAGATTTGAAGCTTTCGTGACTGCAAGGATCCATACTCTTTGGTTCTATTCAGTCAAGTCACGTAAAAGTACATGGCTCATTGCGACATTCTGTCTACAGGAAACCCACCCACACAGATTCCTACTTGAAACCTGATTCCCGCCACCACCCGACGCAAAATAATTATCTCATCAAAACGTTAGACCACAGGGCTCATTGCATTTCAGACCAACACCACCTGACCAGTGAATTAAAACATGTGCATCTGGCCCTCAAAAGGAATGGATACTCTGACCATACCATCCGCCAAGCTGTTTCTCCCTCCATACAGAAACAACCACTTGATACTCCGATCAAAACCATCACACTGCCATATATAGCAGGCGTTACTAAAAAGATCTCCAAAATTCTAAACAAACACAAGAACCTGGTCCGGTTCAATACAGTACACAAAATCTGTGACCTGATCCTTTCCGTGAAGGATGTCATTCCTGACTTACAGTACCCCGGAGTTTACAGATTGATCTGCACCTGTCGTGACTGCTATATCGGGGAGACGAAACGACATGTCTCTGACCGAATTCGCGAGCACAAATCAGATTTGAAACACGGCAGAACGAATTCTTCTGCCGTAGCTGATCACTTTTACAACGCTGTGGGTGATCACGATATAATTTTCTCCGATACCAAGGTTCTTTGCAAACCCACGGGTTTTTATCATAGATTTGTTCACGAGGCAATTCAGATTTACAAACACAGACACAATTTCAACCGAGAAGATGGTTTCAAATTAAGCAACCATTGGAAAGTTGTTCTAAATCGAACCAAACATTAAACTAATTTTCAATGGTATAGTATATTTTTCAACTTCTTTGGTTCTTTCGGTAAAGTCACGTAGAATGAGAATAAAATAATAAATTGATAAAATAAAATAACACAATAATATTCTCACGACGTTTTGGCCACAACACAAGCGGCCTTCATCAGGTGAAGGGGCGAGACTGTCTGGTAGGACAGCGCTGGAATGATATGGTCAGAGTATCCATTCACTGGTTATATTTATATATTCACTGGTTATATTTTTCAAGTAGTGGTATCCCAAACTTTCGCAGCTGCTTAAATTCCCTTTTCACACCATCAATATGTAAACTCCCCCTCCACCCCTTGCCGATCTGCACATGTTCACCCCCTCTACACCGTTCATCATGCTAAGTCCGCCAATTAAATGCTAATTTTTATGCTAATTCCTTTGTCAAGGCACCTTAATTCCTCTCACACAGGCTTAAAGGTCGCGGTCTGAGCTTGGCTGTGTTCACTCCAGCGCTGTCCTTGAGACAGTCTGGTCCCTTCACCTGATGAAGGCCACTTGTGTTGTGGCCTAAACGTGAATTTATTTTTATTTTTATTTTTTGTTGTTTTATACTTTTACGTGACTTTACCGAATAGAACCAAAGAGTATGCCCTCAGTTTGTTTGTAGAAAGTTCCATTCCAAGTTAAGTATGTATTGGTTAAGCAGTGTCTCACCAGGGGGGGTACCTCAGTGTTTAGTCCTTGATGAACCAAGTCTTCAATGATTGCGATGGTGTCAGGTACAGGAACTTCGGTGAATAAGGAAACTACATCAAAACTGACAAGCAGGTCGTCTGGGTACAGGGAAATACCCTTGTTTTTCGATGCCAGGTGAGTAGAATTTTGTACTGCAGAGGTGGTTTTTCCAGTGAAAGGCCGCAGGATTTCAGACAGAAAACGAGCCAGTTTGTAGATGGGGGAGTTGATAGTAGAGGCGATGGGACAAAGGGGTGTTTCTACTTTATGTATTTTTGGTAAGCCGTATAATCTTGGTGGCCTGGCAGCAGAAGGTTTCAACGAAAACTGTTTAGTTTGATCAATTAATGCGGTTGAATCAGAAATTATTTTGTTGGTTTGTGTGACGAGGCTGTTGGTGGGATCTCTTTTTATTTTTGTATAGCTGCCATCATCGAGTAATTATTTAATTTTATTGTTATATTCTATTTTATCCATGATGACAGTAGCATTGCCCTTGTCGGCTGAGAGGATTACAATGTCATCCCTCTTTTTAAATTTATTTAATTCAAAACGCTCATCTTTGCTGAGGTTGCTAGCTGGCATCTCAGCGTTTTTGAGGGTTGCAGCGATTTCAGATCTTGCTACGTCTGCAACGATGTGACCCAGGCCCTTGAGAGCCAAGTCTACTTGGGCAATGATATCATTAACTGGTATGTGTTAAGGTGTGACTGCAAAGTTTAAACCTTTAGCTAAAACGGATTTCAGACCATCGGAAATAGAACTGTTACTGCGATTAATTACGACTTTGTTAACGTCTAGCTTTTTGGTGTGTGGGTCCAGTCTTTTATTGGAGAGGAGGTTAAATTTGGAAATCAGGTTGTCCTTACATTTGGTCGACATAGTATCAGCTGAAGAGGCAGTCATTGTCTACATGTTCCCAATCCGATGTGGACATTGTTGCCGTCAATGATAAGTGTGATTTGTAGAGTGTCTTGTCTAACTGATCTAGTTCGGTGTGTATAAGTCTGCTTTTCTCTGAGAGAAGAGCTAAGCTAGTTTTGGAAAGAATTCGTTTCGCATAGGAAGAAGTTACAGCAGCAGAGGTCAGTGTAAATGCGATTGGGATTACCCCAGAGTCGCGGCATCTCTTCAGAAAGGTGAGAGACTCGATCAGCTGAGCCTTCTTATCCCGGAGTTTGTTGAGGGATGACATTGTAATCCTCTCAGCCGACAAGGGCAATGCTACTGTCATCATGGATTAAATAGAATATAACAACAAAATTAAAGAATTACTCGACGATGGCAGCTTTACAAAAATAAAAATAGATCCCACCAACAGCCTCGTCACACAAACCAACAAAATAATTTCTGATTCAACCGCATTAATTGATCAAACTAAACAGTTTTCGTTGAAACCTTCTCCTGCCAGGCCACCAAGATTATATGGCTTACCAAAAATACATAAAGTAGATACACCCCTTCGTCCCATCGTCTCTACTATCAACTCCCCCAACTACAAACTGGCTCGTTTTCTGTCTGAAATCCTGCGGCCTTTCACTGGAAAAACCACCTCTGCGGTACAAAATTCTACTCTCCTGGTATCGATAATCAAGGGTATTTCCCTGTCCCCAGACGACCTGCTTGTCAGTTTTGATGTAGTTTCCTTATTCACCAAAGTTCCTGTACCTGCACCATCGCAATCATTGAAGAATTGGTTCATCAAGGACTACATACTGAGGTACTCCCCTGGTGAGACACTGCTTAACCAATACATTCTTCACTTGGAATGGAACTTTCTACAAACAAACTGAGGGCACCCCAATGGGCTCCCCCCTATCTCCGGTTATAGCCAACATTTTCATGGAGAAATTTGAGACTGACGCCATCCAGACTGCCACTCTGCGCCCAACCTTTTGGAAGAGGTACGTGGATGACACTTTTGTCATCTGGCCACATGGCCGGCCTGCTCTAGACCAATTCTTCGACCACATCAATTCCATACACCCAGCCATCAGATTTACCATGGAAGTCGAAAAGGATGGCAAGCTAACTTTTTTGGATGTCCTAATAAAAGAGACCTGATGGTTCAATGAGCCACTCTGTATACAGGAAAGCTACCCATACGGATGCTTATCTGAAACCGGATTCCCACCACCATCCATCATAGAAGAATTCTCTCATCAAGACTCTGCACCCTAGAGCCCAATGCATATCCGACCAGGAACACATAGGCAGTGAACTCAAGCACGTACACCAAGCTCTTAAGGCTAATGGTTACTGCGACTATACAATCCGCAAAGCTATCACTCAAACCATGAAGAAGGACCCTCTTGAGGAGCCTTTCAAAGCCATCACTTTATCCTACATTGCGGGGATCACAAAAAATATCTCCAAAATCTTGAATAAACACAAGATCCAGGTCCGTTTCAACACATTACATAAAATCCGTGATCTGGTTCCGTCTGTAAAAGATGTGATTCCAGAAATACAGTACCCTGGTGTCTACAAACTAAGTTGCCTCTGTGGTAGTAGTTACATTGGAGAAACCAAACGACATATCTCGGACCGCATTCGTGAACACAAAGCAGACCTTAAACACGGTAGGACCAACACCTCGGCCATGACAGATCACTGTTATAATTCAGTAGGCTCACATGACATTGACTTCTCCAAGACAGAGGTTATTTGCAAGCCATCTGGCTACCATGAGAGATTTGTTCATGGGGCTATCCACATACACAGAGACAATTTCAACCGAGAAGATGGATTCTGGCTTAGCAATCATTGTAAGGATTTGATAAACCATTTCGGGTCTTAATTGATTGTTCATGCTTACGGTGGCTTTCAGACAGCATACATTAATTTTTCGTCTCCCCCCTCCTCTTTTCCGAACATAGATGGACTCATTCATCCAAACAAACTGTCAAATCGCTATCCGTGGTGCTAACGTTTATAAATAAATAAACAGATACAAACCGCCACTTCTTTCAAATGTTCTTGCCGCTGGTGTTCACACCTGATGATGACTGTTTGTGTTGCAGTCGAAACGTCATAAAAATGTTATTGTTTTATATATATTTTATTATTTTATTGTTTCCTTTCAACGTGACTTTACCAAAAGAACCAATAATATGAATCACTGCAGTCACGGAAGCTTAAAATCAAAATTTAAGTATAAATGTGTCAATTTGACTGCAGCAATCCATACTCTTTGGTTCTTTCGATAAAGTCACGTGGGCTTTAAAATAATAGATCATGACGTTTCGATCGTAACACAAGCAATCATCATCAGGTGGGACAACCTACTTCAGCAGATTTTTCTTGCTGTGGTTGTCCCACCTGATGACGATTGCTTGTGTTGCAATCAAAACGTCTTGATCTGTTATTTTTCTACCTCCGTGACTTTTCCGAAAGAACTAAAGAGTATAAATGTGTCGTTAAACCCGCTACCACCCGACAGCCAATTAGCAAAGTTTGTCAGGTAAACAGAACATGCCAATTCGTTACTAGCACAGCACATCAGTGTGTTGGAGTTTAACTAGCCTGATGAAGCTAGTTGTAATTTCTGGCGAAACGTCGTACTCAGGTTGTAAATGTTTTGCCTTTGGTCTCCAGCAAACCGGTGTGCTGTACTCATAACGAATTGGCATATTTTCTTTACGTGACAAACCTTACTTATTGGCTGTGTCAGGTAGTGGCGGGTTTAACGACACATTTATATTTACGCGCTCTAACAAAAAAAAACTATTATGGATGATATTGGTAGCGAAAGCCTACGTATTAAACTATGTTCTTAAATATAATCTATACCCATGTAATGACACAGTAAAGCCTACATGCGCTGTGAGTGGACTAGTGGCCACGGGAGGTAATGACAGGCCTACAGTGCAAATGCCCTAGTGGCCACGGCAGGTAATGACAGGGGCATCGGTTTTAAGTGCGAAGGAACTGGTGGCTCCGGGAATAATCGAGAAGGGAGCATGGTCAGGTGACGGAAGAGGAGAGTCTGCCAGTGGAGCGAGCGTCCAGATTCAGCGAGAAGGTTCGGGAAGGGGGGGCGTGACCTCGGTTGGTATATAAGGGAGGGGCGCAGGAGACTTGGGGCTGGTGCAGTGGGGTCTCCATCTGATGTCAAGTGAATGCATCTTCAATAAAGTGACATCAAGAGAAGTGTATCAAGTCGTCATTACACCTATATTCGTATTTTTTTGGCATAGAGGTCTGTGAAAAATGTATACTTTTGGATTATCCACGGCTGTCTTCCCTGTCATGAGCCCAGATAATCAAGAGCCTCCTCTAACACTGCTTCTCAAGATGCCGGGTCGAGATTCAGCCGTCCTTAGCAACTTCCGCCCAATCTCAAATCTCCCTTTTCCATCTAAGAATCTTGAGCGAGCCGTCGCTTCATAGTTTCATTTACACCAGCCGTCAATAATTAATCTACTCGATCCATTTAAGTCTGGTTTTAGATCTGGTTATATCTCTGAAACCAGCCTTAGTGATGATAATTAATTACATCCTAATTGCTCTTGATGACGATTCTCCAAGTACTCTGATCCTCCTTGACCTAAGCGCAGCCTTGATCACCCCGTGCCTCACTCTCAACCGACTGGAAGTCTTGACGGGGATCTCAGACACCATGGTGAAAGGGTTCAACTCCAATCTCTCAAACCGTAAGCAATTTGTCACGATGGGCACCTATAAATCCACAACTAACACAGACCCTCGCGGTGTCCCTCTGGGGGGGATCAGCTTTAGGTACCACCCCGTTCTGTCTATTTGGCCCCATTTGGAGCTTTATTATCAAAGGCTCAGCCACCACTTTTATGCAGATGACGCTCAGATCTACCTACAGTGGAGATTGGACGGTGCATCTACAGTTTAACGATTAGCGCAGTCAATGTCTCATGTCAAAGCCTTGACGTCTCAAAACTTGCTCAAAATTATGATAACAGCTTATTTTATATTCGGAACCCCCCATCAGGTATCCAAATCAATCCCTCTAAACTTGGTCATTGATGGTTGGAACATCTTAACACAACTCCTGTTTAATTATTGCCAGAAAGGGTACAAACCCATTCTTAGTAGAGACACCATTTGCCGTTTGTATCAGCTGCGTGCAACCGGCATTTAACAGGTGAACATCCACAAACTCAACTCGAGAGTAACAAAATCTCCAAGCCGGACCGACTCTCTGTTCAAATGTGTTTTAGAATCGCCGTAAGAAGATGCGTCGTGGCTTCTGCGTCTTAAAGCGTTCTCCACGGTGCCTCCCTTGTGGCGATGTTTACTACTCATCCCACCAGGAACGCATTTGAGGCTGAGTCGACCCAAGGGAGGCCCAAGACCGGTTCAGATAATCGATACTGGTGTTGGTGGCCATGAGCGGGAATTTAATTCGGGTTTCTGCTGGGTTCATAGTGCAGCGCTAACCGCTACACTAATACCTGCCATTCGTCACGAAGCGATTGTGACGTCACCACGGCACCTTTGCCAGGCTAGGTGCACTTTGAGGCTGCCTCGTCAAGTGTCAAAAGCTCGCTGCTGGCAGGTCACGGGAGAGACCCTGCACGTGCTATGGGTTGACCGAATGAGACGAGTGGCCGATGCACACCATCTGTGCCCCCTACTGTGCCAACTCGCTGCGTTTTAGTCGCCCGGTGCTCTGCTTCACTGTTGTTGCTGCTGCTGGAGGGCGACTGTCTTCAACATGCCCACCCAACCACCCACCCAACTACCCATTCCGACACCCAGCCAACTTCACCCACACGGTGTTTGTGGAGCGACCGTATGCCCCCCCCCCCCCCCCCGAAACCCTGCAACTCGCGAGTGTCGTTTATGGCGCTCGTTCAACACCGCCGGTTGATCGACTCCGCCAGACCAAAGTCCACGGTGGCGGCAGCAAGTTGGGAAGGCATGGGGCGTTGAGAGTCGCGAGGCGCGCCGTTCCACACCGAAAGGCGACGGACATCAGAAGCGGCGATATCAGTTGAAGGCGAATTAGGAGGCTGCTCAAAAACGGCACGCGGGGCGTTTTGGCACACGGATCCCTTCCATCCGCTCGTCCAATATTCGTTGGCCGATGGTAGGGGCCATGTGTATGCTCTCCGCTCTTGCACAGGTAGGCGTGGAGTGGTGGGGAGGGGGGGGTGCGAGTGAAACCATCTGGGGGCACCGCCGTGGCCAGGAGATGTTAACTACCTCGCCTACTATACTGCAGCTGGTGGGTTCGATACCGACCCTGACGATGTCTGCTGCTGTATATTTGTAGTTTGCATGTCTCTCTCATCATCACCACGGTGGTTAGAAGATGTTAACTACCTCGCCTGGTATACAGGAGGTCGTGGTTTCAATGCCGACCCTGACGATGTCTGCTGCTGTATATTTTGAGTTTTCATGTTTCTCTCTCCCATCACCACGGTGGTTAGATGATGTTAACTACCTCGCCTGGTATACAGGAAGTCGTGGTTTTGATCCCGACCCTGACAATGTTTGCTGCTGTATATTTGGAGTTTGTGTCTCTCTCTTTCTCATCACCACGATGGCTCGATGTGATCTTCCTCGTCAGTATACAGGAGGTCGTCGGTTCGTTCCCGATCCTGATGCCTGCTCTATATTTTGAGTTTGCGTGTCTCTCTTCCCTTGGTCGCGTGGATTTATTTTCTCCGGGTCCCCCCGGTTTTTCCCTCCACGTTTAGAATCAATGTGCATTCAGATTATTTGGCTGCTATAAATATCGAGCTAAGCCACTTCATTGAGCTATTTTTTTGTGGCAGCTCGCTTCAGCTGCTCCACATCGTCCTGTACCACATCACTCCATCTCTTCTCTAGCCCATGCCAGGCCTGTTTAGCCCCCTCTATCTGGCCGAACAAAAGCTGTTTGGGCATGCGGTGGCTGGGCATGCGGGCTACATGGCCCAGCCAATGCTACCTTGCCTGCCGGAGGAGCTCACCGATGAGGCTGTGTCCAGATCTTTCAAACATTTGTGAGCTCCTCACACAACACAGCCTACAGGTTACACACAGGATGAATCGTAGGCAGGTCCAGCCTCAATCTATCTAACCCACGAAGATGTTCCATTAGGGGGGGGGTTCACACCAAGCAACCAATACCAATACCCCTGCCAATGCCACTAAGTGATGGTGACGTCACCACGGCGCCTGTGCCAGGCCAGGTGTACTTTGAGGCCACGTGAAGTGTCGAAGGTTCGCTGAAAGGAGGTCTTAGGACAGACCCAGGTGCCATGGGTTGACCGTCTGAGATGATCAGTAGATGCACCACCAGCTGTACCCCCTACTGTGCCTACGTGTTGTATTTTAGCAGCCTGGCGCTCTGCTCATTGTTGTGAGCGTCACTCCTCTGCCCTCCGTTGTTGCTGGAGGCGGACAACCACACGACCACTACCAACACGACCACTACCACCACCACTACACGGGGGAAGAGACTCAGCATCCTTTATTACGTCGGTACCACCTCAACTGCGCAACCCCTGGGTCATGACATGCATACGGCATGGATAAAACGCCCCTCCTGTGAGGCAAGCCTTTTCCCACTGCGGGGGGTAGCATTCTTGAAACTCGCCACAATTGGCAAATCCCCAAACTCCACGGCGTTGCGGGGAGAACTCGGAGGTGGTTTGGTTCCCGGGTCGCAAAACGACACCCACCCACCCCTCCGGTTGTTTTGCGCTACCCTGGATCAACCCAACACCTTAGACGGGAGAGTATTTTGAACGTAAAATACGATGAGAGTAACCTAGTGAGGAATATAACGTGTACGGTAAAGGTATAGAATAAACAAAAAATTATGTAGTGTACGGTTACCGTACTTAATGGGACCTCCTTTGCCAGTACCAAAACATGAGAATAGGTTTTCCCCTTTTTACTGGCAACGAAACAGGTGTAAAAATGTTAAAACACCAATCTGAAATCTTTAACAAGGAATCATGTCTGCATTAACCACGAAACTTGTGGTCAGAAAGCAAACAAAAAACACACTCTGATAAGATATTGGCATTGTACTCTTTGGTTCTATTGGGTTAAGTCACGTAGGTGAAAATAAAATAACAAAAAATCACGACGTTTCGGCCACAACACAAGTGGCCTTCGTCAGGTGAAGGGGCGAGACTGTCTGGAGGACAGCGCTGGAGTGAGAAAAGCCACGCTTAGATCACGACCTTTAAGCTGTGTGAGAAGAAAACAAAGCGCCTTGACAAAGGAATTAGCATATAATTTAGCATTGAAATGGCTCATTGAAATAGCTAAGTTAAAGTATACACATCCGCAGAGGTACCCCTTGACAAAGGAATTAGCATAGAATTTAGCATTGAAATAGCTGAGTGATTAGCTTGTAACTGGTCACAGAAATAGCTATGTTAAAGTCAGAGCATATACATTCACCGAGGCACCTAGTACTAATCAAACAGGAGAATTTAGCGAAACACAACCACGCTTAGACAGCGGACCTTTAAACTGTGTGCGAGCAAACAAGGTGTTCTGACGAAGAAATTAGCATAAAAATTAGCATTTGATTGGCCGATTTTAGAATAGAGGTGGTGTACGTGCCGGTGGACTTGCCGTTTGGCACGGGGGGGGGGGGGGGGGGAGGAGGAGTTTACCTATTGATGGTGTGAAAAGGGAATTTATAAAAACTGCAAAAGTTTGGGGTACCACTACTTGAAAAAATATACTGCACCATTGAAATTAGTTTAATGTTCAGTTCGATTTAGAACATCTTTCCAATGGTTGCTTAATTTGAAACCATCTTCTCGGTTGAAATTGTGTCTGTGTTTGTAGATCTGAATTGCTTCATGAACAAATCTCTGATAAAAGCCCGTGGGTTTGCAAAGAACCTTGGTATCGGAGAAAATTATATCGTGATCCCCCACAGCGTTGTAACAGTGATCAGCCACGGCAGAAGAATTCGTTTTGCCGTGTTTCAAATCTGATTTGTGCTCGCGAATTCGGTCAGAGACATGTCGCTTTGTCTCCCGGATATAGCAATCACCGCAGGTACAACTCAATTTGTAAACCCCGGGGTACTGTAAGTCAGGAATGACATCCTTCATGGATGGGATCAGATCACGAATTTTGTGTACTGTATTGAACCGGACCTGGATATTGTGTTTGTTTAGAATTTTGGAAATCTTTTTAGTAACGCCTGCTATATATGGAAGTGTGTCAGCCGATAAAGGCAACGCTACTGTTATTATGGATAAAGATTCATACAACAACAAAATCCAGAATCTGCTCAACGATGGAAGTTACTCAAAAATAAAAAAATGACCCTACTAATAGCCTAGCGATAAAAACCAACAAGATCATCACAAGTTCGACCTCCCTAATCGACCCAACTAAACGTCCCTCCCTAAAACCTGCTGCAAGACCCCCTAGATTCTATGGTCTCCCCAAGATTCATAAAGAAGGCACCCCACTTCGACCCATCGTATCCACGATCAACTCCCCTACCTATAGACTAGCCTGTTTTCTGCCAGATACCTTGCTGCCTTTCACTGGCAAGACCGCTTCAGCAGTACTTAACTCAGCCCAATTGGTCTCTATGGTCAAAGACGTTGTACTGTCCCCTGCCGATATTCTTGTCAGCTTCGATGTGGTCTCTTTGTTCACCAAGGTCCCAGTACCTGATACCATTGAAATAATTGAAAATTTGGTCCAACATGGACTAGACCCCGACACCCTGCACTGGTTAGGCACTGCCTCAACAATACCTACTTTACTTGGAATGGCTCCTTCTACAAACAAAATGAGGGTACCCCCATGGGATCCCCCTTATCACCAGTGATATCCAATATTTTCATGGAGAAATTTGAATCAGACGCCATCCAGACTTCCACCCTCAGACCTTCCCTGTGGAAGAGATATGTGGATGACACTTTCCTCATTTGGCCACATGGCCTCCCAGCTCTGAACCTTTTCCTACACCACATCAATTCCAGACATCCCGCCATCAAATTCACCATGGAAGTGGAGAAAGATGGCAAGCTACCATTCTTAGATGTTCTGTTTGAGAGGAGACCTGATGGCTCATTGTGGCATTCTGTCTACAGGAAACCCACCTACACAGATTCCTACTTGAAACCTGATTCCCACCACCACCCAGCCCAAAATAATTCTCTCATCAAAACTTTTTACCATAGGGCTCATTGCATTTCGGACCAACACCACCTGACCAGTGAATTAAAACATGTACACCTGGCCCTCAAAAGGAATGGTTACTCAGACCGTGCCATCCGCCAAGCTGTTTCTCCCTCCATACAGAAACAACCACTTGATACTCCGGTCAAAACCATCACACTTCCATATATAGCAGGCGTTACTAAAAAGATTTCCAAAATTCTAAACACAAGATCCAGGTCCGGTTCAATACAGTACACAAAATTCGTGATCTGATCCCATCCGTGAAGGATGTCATTCCTACCCCGGGGTTTACAAATTGAGTTGTACCTGCGGTGATTGCGATATCGGGGAGACAAAGCGACATGTCTCTGACCGAATTCGCGAGCACAAATCGGAATTCTTCTGCCGTGGCTGATCACTGTTACAACGCTGTGGGGGATCACGATATAATTTTCTCCGATACCAAGGTTCTTTGCAAACCCACGTGCTTTTATCAGAGATTTGTTCATGAAGCAATTCAGATCTACAAACACAGACACAATTTCAACCGAGAAGATGGTTTCAAATTAAGCAACCATTGGAAAGATGTTCTAAATCGAACTAAACATTAAACTAGTTTCAATGGTGCAGTATATTTTTTCAAGTAGTGGTACCCCAAACTTTCGCAGCTCTTATAAATTCCTTTTCACACCATCAATAGGTAAACTCCCCCTCCCCCCCTCCCCCCCCCCCCCCCCCGTGCCAAACGGCAAGTCCACCGGCACGTACACCACCTCTTTTCTAAAATCGGCCAATCAAATGCTAATTTTTATGCTAATTTCTTTGTCAGAACACCTTGTTTGCTCGCACACAGTTTAAAGGTCCGCTGTCTAAGCGTGGTTGTGCTTCGCTAAATTCTCCTGTTTGATTAGTACTAGGTGCCTCGGTGAATGTATATGCTCTGACTATAACATAGCTATTTCTGTAACCAGTTACAAGCTAATCACTCAGCTATTTCAATGCTAAATTCTATGCTAATTCCTTTGTCAAGGGGTACCTCTGCGGATGTGTGAGTATGGATCCTAGCAGTCACGAAAGCTTAAATCTAGTATTGGCATTGTCTTTGAAACTGATTGGTCCACACCAGAGACAGCTTTCTTTCGAGCCTCGTCTCAAAACGGTGTTAGACCAGAGGACGCCAAAAGGCGTCCTGTTTACCGTAGTGTTTCCTGTAAAGTTACCGTAGTGTTTCCTGTAAAGTTACCGTAGTGTTTCCTGTAAAGTTACCGTAGTGTTTCCTGTAAAGTTACCGTAGTGTTTCCTGTAAAGTTACCGTACTGTTTCCTGTAAAGTTACCGTACTGTGTCCTGTAAAGTTACCGTACTGTGTCCTGTAAAGTTACCGTACTGTTTCCTGTAAAGTTACCGTAGTGTTTCCTGCAAAGTTACCGTACTGTTTCCTGTAAAATTACCGTACTGTTTCCTGTAAAGTTACCGTACTGTTTCCTGTAAAGTTACCGTACTGTTTCCTGTAAAGTTACCGTAGTGTTTCCTGTAAAATTACCGTACAGTTTCCTGTAAAGTTACCGTACAGTTTCCTGTAAAGTTACCGTAGTGTTTCCTGTAAAGTTACAGTACTGTTTCCTATAAAGTTACCGTACTGTTTCCTGTAAAGTTAACGTACTGTTTCCTCTACAATTACTGTCAAGTTACTGCACTGTCCACGACAGGAAGAGAAATGGCGTGCGACTGAACCTCGATGCCTCCTCATTGGAGGCTGGGAATGCCACGTGGCCTGCAACCCGCGACAGGAGACGAGACAGGAGTCAAGATGGGAAGACGAGAGGCAAAGCTTTTTGCCGTATAATGAATCCGCGTGTAGGCCTGCGAAATTAACATAATTTATCAAAGACTCAGATTCAATGCGGCACCGTCACAGCGCTCACAGGTGGCCTAAGCGGTGCAAACCTCCATCGTTGTCTGCGGTGCAACACGAAACGTTTTTGTGCGAAACTAACGTCAGGGGACGGTCGTCTCCGAGTTGTTTACTCAAGGAGGATACCCAGCCACGTCAACAACAACGTCAACAACAACAGCAGCTACATCTGCCTTTGTGACGTCACCACGGTGATGTCGCCTGGCTCCGTGCAAATTGAGGCCATCACGCGAAGCGTCGAAGGCTCGCTGCTGGCACGGGGGGTCACGGGACGCGACCCTGCAGGTGCCACGGGTTGACCGACCGAGATGGCTGGCAGCTGCACCACCCGTGCCCCCCTACGGTCCCAGGCTAGGTGCACGAGGTCACGGGACAGACCCTGCAGGTGCCATAGGTGGATTGACTGGCAGATGCACCACCAGCTGTGCAACCTCAAGTACCAAATCGCTGCCAAATGGGCGTTCCTCGGATCCGCACGCATCACACACCCCGGGATGTGTGCCCCCCCTAACCCCCCCCCCCCCACTGACCCTCCCTCCACCCTCTAATCCCCCCTACACACTCCACCCGCCCGATATTTCTGGAACTTTTCTGAAAATTCACCCAAATCCTCCTACTCCGACTCCTCCTTTGCCACCAAATCTCCTCCAGTCATCAGCCAATCCCAGCGCGACCCTTACTCCCCCATAAACCACCACCCCCATCCCCCACTCTCCACCCCACCCCCCACTCTCCCACCCCACTCCCCACTCTCCCCCCACTCTCCCACCCCCCCCCCACTCTCCCACCCCACCCCCCACTCTCCACCCTACCCCCCACTCTCCACCCTACCCCCCACTCTCCACCCCACCCCCACTCTCCACCCCACCCCCCACACTCCCACCCCACCCCCCACTCTCCACCCCACCCCCCACTCTCCACCCCACCCCCCACTCTCCACCCCACCCCCCACTCTCCACCCCACCCCCCACTCTCCACCCCACCCCCCACTCTCCACCCCACCCCCCACTCTCCACCCCACCCCCCACTCTCCCACCCCCACTCTCCCACCCCCCACTCTCCCACCCCCCACTCTCCCACCCCCCACTCTCCACCCCACCCCCCACTCTCCCACCCCACCCCCCACTCCACCCCCCACTCTCCCACCCCCCACTCTCCACCCCACCCCCCACTCTCCCACCCCCCACTCTCCCACCCCACCCCCCACTCTCCACCCACCCCCCACTCTCCCACCCACCCCCCACTTTCCACCCCACCTCCCACTCTCCCACCCCCCACTCTCCCACCCCACCCCCCACTCTCCACCCCACCCCCCACTCTCCCACCCCCCACTCTCCACCCCACCCCCCACTCTCCCACCCCCCACTCTCCCACCCCCACTCTCCCACCCCCACTCTCCCACCCCACCCCCCACTCTCCCACCCCACCCCCCACTCGCCCACCCCACCCCCCACTCTCCACCCTACCCCCCACTCGCCCACCCCACCCCACCCCCCACTCTCCACCCCACACTCTCCACCCCCACTCTCCCACCCCCACTCTCTAATCCCACCCCCCACTCTCTCACCCCCCACTCTCCACCCCACCCCCCACTCTCCACCCCACCCCCCCCTCTCCACCCCACCCCCCACTCTCCACCCCACACTCTCCGCGTCGTCCGTCAGTCGCTGCCCTCCCCATCTCCCTCGTCTCCGCCCCGCTCCGCCGGGCCCCGCAGGCTGCACACGGTGATGCAGCTGCACGCGTGGAACCCGCTGAGCCTCAGGGCCGGGTGCAGGGGCTGAGTGAACCCCCCGGGCACCAGGAACGTGTGCAGCGGCACGGCGGGCTGCTCCGCGTCGTAGAACGACAGCTCGCCGGCGTCGTAGTCCAGGTAGACGCCCAGCCGGCGCAGCCGAGCCTGCTGGCCGCCGCTGCCGTCGCGCCCTCCGGCGCCCCCTGCCCCGGCCACGCCCCCGGCTCTGGCTCCTCCCCCGGCAGAGGCTCCTCCCCCTCGGCCGCCCATCGCCAGCTCTGAGCGCCGCTCGGCGTGCACGGCCGTGTAGCTGGAGCCGGCGCGGCGCGCGCACCACGACACCGCGTTGCGGCCCAGGCCGCAGGCGTTGGCGCTGCCCTTGCGCGCGATGCTGCCGTAGGCGGCGCCCGCGCGCCAGTAAGCGGCGCGACTCACGTCCAGCTCCCAGTAGTGGCGGCCCGGGCCGTAAGCCTGCGTGGCGAGGACCTGGGGGTGGGTGGTAGGGAGGGTGGAGGTGGGTGGGGTGCCGGTCGTGTCGAGATCGGCCTCTGTGGAGGAGGAGGCTCGTGAAGGACGCTGCTACTGCTGGGCAGTTTTAATTTTCAGTTTTCAGTTTCATTTATTAGGTATAACCCTGTGAGCCATGCGGCTCTTCACTCGGGTTCAACCGCAACAAACAAAAACACGAACAAGAAACATCTTAAAGTGACTACACGCAACAGCAAAAATCCAGGAAAAAACAGCAAAGTCGGAGGCAGTCGCCCTTTAGCAACAACGGAGGGCGGAGGAGCGATGCTCACAACAACGAGCGGAGCGACGGGCGACTAAAGCACAGCAAGTTGGCACAGTAGGGGGCACAGATGGAGGTGGATCTACCGGTCATCTCAGTCAGCCAATCCATGTCACCTGCCGGGTCTGTCCCGAGACCTCCTGCACCTAGCCTGGCACGGTGTTGCCTACCTGCTCCCAGTAGTCAAAGCGTCCCGAGTTGTCGGCGCAGCGCTGTTTGCGCTCCCCGCACGCCGCGCTGCGCAGGTCGGCCGAGAGCAGCAGCCTGGGGTGGGCCGTGGAGGGGTCCAGCGTGGGGGAGCGGGCGTCTGGTGGGGGAAGGGGGGGGCAAAGACAGCACGGGGAGGGATGAAATATTCACTCCCGCCCACCCACCCACTCACCCTCCCACCCACCCACTCACCCTCCCACCCACCCACTCACCCTCCCACCCACCCACTCACCCGCACACCCACTCACCCGCACACCCGCCCACCCACCCACTCACCCTCCCACCCACTCCCCCCCCCACACTCACTCCCTCACCCACTCACCCGCCCGCCCACCCACTCACCCCATTCACCCCCCCACCTCCCCACCCACCCCCCTACCCACCCCCCACCCACACTCATGGAAGGGGGCGCGTTGGCAGCCGCCGGCACGGAGATGGAGCCGAAGCTGCGGAGTCGCTCGTCCACTGCCTCCTCCAGCAGCGCCACCTTCTCAGCGCTGAGCTCACGGGACAGCGGCGGACGCTCCGTGGGGGGCTCAGCCCACAACCTGGGGGGGGGGGGTCACGGGGAGGTGGGGTGGGTAGGGGGTGGGTAAGGGTGGGTATGGGTGGGTAGGGGTGGGGGTGAGTAGGGGTGGGTGTGGGTAGGGGTGAGTAGAGGTGGGTAAGGGTGGGTGTGGGTAGGGGTCGGTGTGGGTAGGGATGAGTAGGGGTGGGTAGGGGTGGGTAGGGGTATGTAGGGGTGGGTGGGTAGGGGTGGGTGCACGACAGCAGAACTCTGGACCGGTTTCGACACCCAGTGTCTCATCAGCAGCAGCAGCAGTCAGCCTCTGCATGAACATCAATGCAGCGGTGACGCTGATGGTGCTGGTGATGACGATGGTGATGCTGATAGTTCACCCTAAACACGCTGCATACACTACACACACCACACACGTACACACATACACACTACACCCACACTGCACACACTGCAGCTACACGTACTACACTCTAGACACGTACGCACTACAAAAACTACACACTGCACACACTACACACTACACATGTGTAGTGACATAGAATAAGTAATGTAACAGCATAGCTGTGGCTGATGGCAAGGAAGGGGATCTATGGCTTGCAGCAGCCCTGACGTCAGCAGTCCACGTGATACACCAGAGGGGATATCTGGTGGAAAGGTTACAGAAGGGGCACATGGGGGAAGCTTGGGAACTGGCTGGTAGGCTCTAGAGATGGGGCGTGGCCAGGGCGGAGCGAGGCCACGCCCCTGGGAGCATAAAAGGAGGCCCTGAGCGAGAGCTCGGGGCTGTCGTTTGGAGTGGAAACCCCGTCGTGCTTTTGAAGATCGTCGCTGTCGTCTTCACTCGATATTGTGATGCTAGAAGGTAGTTGGCTGTCTCGGTTCAGCGCCGTCAGTGTCAGACGACTCGTGTTGTGTATAGGCGAACGACCCACGTAGAGTTGTGTATAGGCGAGCGACTCACAGAGTTGTGTATAGGCTCATGACCCACGTAGAGTTGTGTATAGGCGAGCGACCCACAGAGTTGTGTATAGGCGAGCGACCCACGTAGAGTTGTGTATAGGCGAGCGACCCACAGAGTTGTGTATAGGCGAGCGACCCACGTAGAGTTGTGTATAGGCGAGCGACCCACGTAGAGTTGTGTATAGGCTAGCGACCCACGTAGAGTTGTGTATAGGCGAGCGACCCACGTAGAGTTGTGTATAGGCGAGCGACCCACGTAGAGTTGCGACAGAAGAGTGTGCACCAGTGTAGGGTGTGTATTGTGCAAAGGGTGCTCGGTTAAATAAAATAAAACAAATCACGACGTTTCGATCGCAACCCAAGCGGTCGTCATCAGGCAAAGGAATCAGCCTCTAAAGGCAAACTGTTTATGAAGGTTTGGGAATGGGAGTAGCACAAGTGTAGCATGGGCAGTGCATGAGTGCCAATGCAGCAACAATGCCAATGCAGCAACAATGCCAATGCAGTAGCAATGCCAATATAGCAGTAACATTGCCATTGTTGCTGCATTGGCACTCGTGCACAGCCCGTGTGCTTTTGGCATTGTTGATACACTTGGGCAATGCGCATCCCCAAACCTTCATAAACAATTTGCCTTTAGAGGCTGACTCCTTTGCCTGATGACGACCACTTGTGTTGCGATTGAAACGTCATGATTTGTTTTATTTTATTTTATTTCTACCTACTACGTCACTTTACTGAAAAAAACAAAGAGTATGGATTCCTGCGGTCATGAAAGCTTCAAATCAAGATTAGATAAAAGAAGTGCCACCTTAGCGTCTTAGAGGAAGTCACTACACATGCGACACACGCGACACATCCTACACACTGCACATGTACACACAATACACACACCCCTGTACTCATTACACAAACTACAACCTACACACACGACAGATGCTACACACCCCCCTCCCCCCGTAACTCACTTGTCGAAATTCGGCTTGCGGATCTGTCGACAGAAGAGAGAATAAACAAGGTGAGAGTGGTCGCGAGATGCACTACTATACACTACACTATACACTACACTACACATTACACCACGATACACTACACTACTATACACTACACTATACACTACACTACTATACACTACACTACTATACACTACTCTACTATACACTACACTACTATACACTACACTATACATTACACTATACATTACACCACTATACACTACACCACTATACACTACACTACTATACACTACACTATACATTACACCACTATACACTTCACTACTATACACTACACTACACTATACACTACACTACTATACACTACACTCTACACTACACTATACACTACACTATACACTACACCACTATACACTACACCACTATACACTACACTACTATACACTACACTATACACTACACTACTATACACTAAACTACTATGCGCTATATACTACACTACTATACACTATACACTACCACACACCACTACACTACACACTATCACCCCCCCACCACCCCCACCTCCACCCCCACCACCCTACCACCACCACCCCCCACAAACACCACCACCCCACCACCCCCACCCCCACCACCACCCCCCCACCTTGAGGAAGGCGAGCATCCCGTCCGCGTCCCCCACACGCAGCAGCTCCCCCAGCCTCCCGTGGGCGTCCCTCAGGGGCCGGAGCGTGGCCCCACGCAGCGCCTGCAGCTCGCGCTCGGCCCCCCGCAGCTCCCGCTGCAGCTCCTCGCCCAGCAGCGCCAGCACCGCCGCCTCCTCGCCCCGCGCCAGGCGGCGCAGCTCCGCGTACTTGTCCCGGACGCGCTCGCGCACACGCTCCGCAGACTCCTTGCGGTGGCGGTGGGTGGGTGGGGTGGGGTGAATTGGTAGGTGGGTGGGGTTGGGGTGGGTGGGTGGATGGTGGTGGGGTAGTGTGGGTGGGGTGGAGTGAGTGGGGTGGGTGGGGTGGAGTGGGTGGAGTGGGTGGAGTGGGGTGGGTGGGGTGGGTGGGGTGGAGTGGGTGAAGTGGGTGGAGTGGGGTGGGTGGGGTGGGTGGGGTGGCGTGGGTGGGTGGATGGTGGTGGGGTAGTGTGGGTGGGGTGGAGTGGGTGGGGATGGGTGAGGTGAAGTGGGTGGAGTGGGGTGGGGGTGGTGGGAGGTGGTGGAGGAGGAAATGGAGGGGGGTGGGTGGGGTGGCAGAAGTGGGGGGAGAGGTGGAGGAGATGGAGGTGGAGATGGAAGAGGTGGAGGAGTAGGATGAGGTGTCGGAGGTGCAGGAGGTGGAGGAACTTGCAGGAGGAGGTGTAGGTACCTATAGGATGTGTAGGATGAGGTGTTGGAGGAGGTGAAGGATGAGGTGTAGGAGAAGTTGTAGGAGATGTAGGAGGCGTATTTACCTGCAGGCTGGTGCAGCTGCCCTGCAGGTAGTGGATGTGGCTCTCCACGCTCCTCCTGCGGTCGCCCAGCGCCGTCCGGAGGTCGACAAGAGCCCTCTGTGGAAGGGGTGCGGAGCGGCGGCATGAGGACGCCCCGGGGCCTGCCCCTGGGTCGTCTCGGGGGTGGTGGAGGGTGGGGGTGGGTGGTGGGTGGGTAGGTGGGTGGGTCGTGGGTGGGTAGGTGGGTGGGTGTGTGCGTGGGTGGGTAGGTGGGTGGCTTGGTGGGTAGGTGGGTAGGTGGGTGGGTTGGTGGGTGGGTGGGTAGGTGGGTGGGTGTGTGCGTGGGTGGGTAGGTGGGTGGGTTGGTGGGTAGGTGGGTGGGTGGGTTGGTGGGTGGGTAGGTGGGTGTGTGCGTGGGTGGATAGGTGGGTGGGTTGGTGGGTGGGTTGGTGGGTGGGTGGGTAGGTGGGTGGGTGTGTGCGTGGGTGGGTAGGTGGGTGGGTTGGTGGGTAGGTGGGTGGGTGGGTTGGTGGGTGGGTGGGTAGGTGGGTGTGTGCGTGGGTGGATAGGTGGGTGGGTTGGTGGGTGGGTAGGTGAGTGGGTGTGTGCGTGGGTGGGTAGGTGGGTGGGTTGGTGGGTAGGTGGGTGGGTTGGTGGGTGGGTGGGTTGGTGGGTGGGTAGGTGGGTGGGTGTGTGCGTGGGTGGGTAGATGGGTGGGTTGGTAGGTGGGTGGGTTGGTGGGTGGGTTGGTGGGTGGGTAGGTGGGTGGGTGTGTGCGTGGGTGGGTAGGTGGGTGGGTTGGTGTGTAGGTGGGTGGGTTGGTGGGTGGGTGGGTAGGTGGGTGGGTGTGTGCGTGGGTAGGTGGGTGGGTTGGTGGGTGGGTTGGTGGGTGGGTAGGTGGGTGGGTGTGTGCGTGGGTAGGTGGGTGGGTTGGTGGGTAGGTGGGTGGGTTGGTGGGTTGGTGGGTAGGTGGGTGGGTTGGTGGGTGGGTGGGTGGGTAGGTGTGTGCGTGGGTGGGTAGGTGGGTGGGTTGGTGGGTGGGTGAATGGGTGGGTGGTTATGTGGGTGGGTAAGTGGGTGGGTAAGTGGGTGGGTTGGGTGGGGTGGGGTAGGGTTGCCGTGGTGGAGGGCCCCACCCACCCGCTGAGTGGCGAACTCCTCGTAGGCGCTGACCACTTGGTGGCCCTGTGCGGCACAGGAGGCAGCGCAGGCGCGGCACCCCAGGCGCTGCTCGTCGCAGCAGAACGACTCCAGCGGCTCCCCGGCGTGCCTCCTGCAGACGTCGTCGTCGTCGTCGTCGTCGTCGTCAGCGTCGTCGTCGTCCTCTTCGCTGCCTTCGAAGTCAACGCCGTTATTCAATTCGTCGCCACCACCACCATCGTCGCCACCACCACCATCGTCGCCACCACCACCACCATCGTCGCCACCGCCACCATCGTCGCCACCACCACCATCGTCGCCACCACCACCACCATCGTCGCCACCACCATCGTCGCCACCGCCACCATCGTCGCCACCAGCGTTGCCATCATCGCTAGGAGCAGCAGCTTGAACGCCAACATGAGCAGTGTCAACATGAACAGTGTCAATGTGAACAGTGTCAATGTGAACAGTGTTAACATGAACAGTGTCAACATGAACAGTGTCAACATGAACAGTGTCAATGTGAACAGTGTCAACGTGAACAGTGTTAACATGAACAGTGTCAACGTGAACAGTGTCAACGTGAACAGTGTCAACATGAACAGTGTCAACATGAACAGTGTCAACATGAACAGTGTTAACGTGAACAGTGTTAACGTGAACAGTGTCAATGTGAACAGTGTCAATGTGAACAATGTCAACATGAACAGTGTCAACATGAACAGTGTCAACGTGAACAGTGTTAACATGAAGTGTCAACGTGAACAGTGTCAACACAAAGTGTCAACATGAACAGTGTTAACATGAACAGTGTTAACGTGAACAGTGTCAACATAAACAGTGTCAACGTGAACAGTGTCAACGTGAACAGTGTTAATGTGAACAGTGTCAACATAAACAGTGTCAACGTGAACAGTGTCAATACAAACAGTGTCAACATGAACAGTGTCAACATGAACAGTGTTAACATGAACAGTGTCAATGTGAACAGTGTCAACATGAACAGTGTCAATGTGAACAGTGCCAACGTGAACAGTGTCAACATGAACAGTGTCAACGTGAACAGTGTTAACATGAACAGTGTCAATGTGAACAGTGTCAATGTGAACAGTGTCAACGTGAACAGTGTCAACATGAACAGTGTCAACGTGAATAGTGTTAACATGAACAGTGTCAATGTGAACAGTGTCAACGTGAACAGTGGCAACATGAACAGTGTCAACATGAACAGTGTCAACGTGAACAGTGTTAACATGAACAGTGTCAACGTGAACAGTGTCAACGTGAACAGTGTCAACGTGAACAGTGTCAACGTGAACAGTGTAAATGTGAACAGTGTCAACACAAACAGTGTCAACATGAACAGTGTCAACATTAACAGTGTCAACATGAACAGTGTCAACATGAACAGTGTCAACGTGAACAGTGTTAACATGAACAGTGTTAACGTGAACAGTGTCAATATGAACAGTGTAAATGTGAACAGTGTCAACATGAACAGTGTCAACGTGAACAAACTCCATCAGACCCCCCCCCTCGCCGCCTCTGATCTCAGCACCGGATTGGGTATAGTAATTGGGTTCAGATATTAAATAATACACGTTACAACGAATTACTAATCTATAACTGATTACTAATCATAACAACTGATTACTAATCTATTATATAATTACAATACCCTCCCCCTCCCCGCCTCTGATCTCTGCACCTGATTGGGTTAACTGACGATGACGTCACCCTGCTGCTGCTCTATCTAAGACCACCATCATCACCACCACCACCATCACCTCCATCACCATTACCGCCACGATTACCATCACCTCCATCACGACCATCACCACCACCATCACCTCCACCATCACCTCTATGAGTAGCAGCAGTATCGATGCGAAGGCTGTCCGCTCCGTGCTGCTGCCGTTCCTCTGCGCCACCGCTGATCACACCCCACGCCTCAGCATCTCCTCCACCACGTCCACCACCTCCACCACCTTCACCACCTTCACCACCTTCACCACCTCCACCAGTGGCTCCACGCCCCGCCAGTCCCTCCGTCTCCACCTCCTTCCCATCTCCCGGGCGGCCCTCGTCACCATGCCGGTCTCCGTTACCAAACTCCGCCTCCAGTTCCTCATGATCCTCCTCCTCCTCATCCTCCTCATCCTCCTCCTCATCCTCCACCTCCTCGTCCTCCTCCATCTCCTCGTCCACCTCATCCACCTCGCCATTCTCATTCTCATGGCCTGCAGTGCGGGTTGAGGCTTCGTGCCTGTCCCATACCCCCGTCTCAGAGCGGAACTCCCCATGGGGAGTGGCGGTGCTGGGGGCAGAATCGAGCCCTCCGACTCCGACTCCTCCGACTCCATCCTCTGGATGTCCGGGCCGTCCCGAGTCCATGGCTCTCTCCTCTTCTCTCCTCTTCTCTCCTCTTCTCTCCTCTTCTCTCCTCTTCTCTCCTCTTTGCTACAAATGATCTCCTCACGTGGGCCACGCGGGAGACTCTGCGGTGTCTACGACACGAGGGGCCGAGACACAAGGAGAAGATTTTAATCCGACATTTATCGGAGATGTAAGACCGACGATCTCGGCTGCCAGTTGCACTGTGTGTGTGTGTTGGTGTGTGTGTGTTAGGTCAGTGTGTGTGTGTTAGTGTGTGTGTTTGTGTGTGTTTGTGTGTGTTTGTGTTAGTGTGTGTGTTAGGTCAGTGTGTTAGTGTGTGTGTTAGTGTGTGTGTTAGTGTGTGTGTTAGTGTGTGTGTTAGTGTGTGTTAGTGTGTGTGTGTTAGGTCAGTGTGTGTTAGGTGAGTGTGTGTTAGGTCAGTGTGTGTGTGTTAGTGTGTGTGTTAGGGGGCGTGGGAGCGTGGCGGTGAGGTGTGGGAAGCTGTAAGCCCCAGGCTACTTTGGGCTCGCCTTCCCATCAACCGGAGGCGAGGAATGGTGGTCGTGGTTACTTATGCCCCCACCGAAGATGAACATCCGTGGAGGGATGCAGGCAAAGCCGATGAGTCAGATGCCTTCTATGACCTCCTGTCACAGGTGCTGGCTAAAGTGGCCCCTCGGGATAGAGTCATCATGTTGGGTGACTTCAATGCCCGAGTTGGTCATGATACTGGCACCTGGTCTGGAGTGATTGGAGGGCATGGGCCAGATCAGCTCAATAACAATGGTAGGAGGCTGCTAGATTTTTGTGCAGCCCATGGGCTTGTAATTACCAACACGCTGTTCCGGCATCGGCGCATCCACACAACATCATGGATGCATGCCGGGTCCAAGCAAGAACATCTGCTGGACTACATAGTGACGGACCAGCGAATGCGAGCCCATGTCCTTGACACCAGGACCTACCGTGGAGCTGATCTGCCCTCTGACCATCGACTAGTCATCTGTAAGATGCGCCTGCCATTCTTCCACTCCGGTGGTGGGTGTACACCCAGGACCCCATTCCAACCTAAAGTGGCCTGGTCTCAGTTATCTGATGAAAGTTGCAAGCGAGAATTTCATCATCGCTTGCGGCTGGGATTGGCATCGTCCCCGACTCCTCCTGATGTCGAGGGTAAATGGGCGAGGTTTAGGACTGTGACTCATGCAGCTGCAATGGCTGCTTTGGGTACGCGGTCCAGACCTCCCCAGACACCCTGGATGACAGAGGAGTTGTTCAGGATGGTTGAGAAAAAGCGACAGGCCCACTGTCATCGGCTACAGAATCCCACGTCAGAGAATGAGGAGGCTTACCGCAGCCTTCGCTCGGAGGTTCGGAGAGCCGTGAGGCGCTGCAAGGATGGGTGGTGGTCGCGGGTTGCTGAGGAGATGGAGTCTGCCTCAGTGGCCCGTGATCACAAATCGCTATTTAACTCCATCAAAAAAGTAACCTGCAGCGCCACACCTATTACCATCATTAGGGGAAAAAACGGTGATCCAATTTCCGACCCCCAGGAACAGGTTCGCAGATTTGCTGAGCATTTCTGTGAGGTCCTGGGGGAGGGAAAATCCCACAGCCAGGAAAACATCGTGGCACAAAGTGAGGATGACCCTGCTGAGGCTGCGGTGCCTCAAATATTGGATGAAGTCACCCCCTGTGAGTGGCTGGCTGAGGTGCCATCTGCTGAGGAAGTATTGAAGGCGATCCGGAGTCTGAGACCAGGAAAGGCAGCGGGCAGAGATGATCTCCCAAGCGAAATGCTGAGGGAGGGTGGCGTTTGTGCACAGACTGCCCTATATGACATCATAACAACAGTCTGGACCACTGGACGGGTTCCGCAGGATTGGAAGGATGCCCTGGTGGTCCCCCTTTTTAAGAAGGGGGACCGCACAGACTGTAACAACTACAGGGGCATCTCACTCCTCAGTGTGCCGGGAAAGGTCCTGGCAAGGATTATTCAGCATCGCCTTGCCAGGCACGCTGAGGAGAGGCTTGCGGAGCCCCAATGCGGTTTCAGGAAAGGGCGGTCCTGCACAGATGCCATATTTTCTGTCCGTCTGCTACAGCAGAGGTGTAGGGAATTCCAACAAGACCTACATCTCTGCTTTATTGACCTGGTCAAGGCCTATGATACCATCAGTAGGCCTGGGCTCTGGGTCGTTCTTCGTGCTTTTGGAGTACCTGACCCTCTGCTCACGATCATTAAGGACCTTCATGATGGTGAGCGGGCCCGGGTAAAACTACGTGGCCGGGAGTCAGAGCCATTCCCTGTACACCTTGGGGTGCGACAGGGATGTCCTCTGGCTCCCACATTATTTAACATCTATTTTGACCACGTAGTTCGTGAAGCCTTCAATAGCTGTACCGGGGGAATCTCCATATGGTACAGATATAATGGGAGGCTAATCGATGCCCGGGTGCGGTCAAGGGATGGCTCCCTATTGCTCAACCACGTTATGTATGCTGATGACTTGGTAATAGCTGCTCAGTCAGAGGAGGAGTTGGAGACGCTGCTGCTGAGACTGGAGCGTGCCACTAAGAGGTGGGGCCTTACCATCAGCCCCACCAAAACTAAGCACCTGCCTGGGTATTTTGTACCATCGGACACTCCACCCCCACAACTCCCAATCGGTGATGGGGCAGTTGTGGAGAGAGTGGAGAGTTTCCCATACCTGGGCAGTGTGCTTATGACTGGCTCCAGTTTAACAGCAGAGGTCTCACTCCGAATCAGTCGAGCGGCAATATCTTTTCATCGGTTGCGTAACGCTGTGTGGAAGCTACCTGGTCTGTCGCTCCGCACTAAGCTTCAGGTCTTCTCGGCCACGGTCATTCCCTCCCTTCTCTACGCTTGCGAAACGTGGACCCCCCTAATGGAACATCTTCGCCGGTTAGAAACATTTAGGCTGACCTGCCTACGATCCATCCTGGGTTTAACCAGACTGGATTGTGTGAGGAGCTCACAAATCCTTGAAAGATCTGGGCAGGGTCCCATCGGTGAGCTCCTCCGGCAGGCAAGGCTGCGATGGCTGGGTCATGTAGCCCGCATGCCCAGCCACCGCATGCCGAAACAGCTTTTGTTTGGCCGGATTGAGGGGGCAAAGCGGGCGCGGCACGGGCTAGAGAAGAGATGGAGTGATGTGGTACAGGAGGACGTGGAGCTGAGTGGACTTGCCGATGACTGGTACCAGCGGTGTCAAGATCGGCCTCTGTGGAGGAGGCTCGTGAAGGATGCTACTGGGCAGTTGGAGACAGTCGCCCTCCAACAACAACGGAGGGCGGAGGAGCGACGCTCACAACAGCGAGCGGAGCGCCGGGTGGCTAAAGCACAGCAGGTTGGCACAGTAGGGGGCACAGGTGGTGCATCAGCCAGTCATCTCAGTCAGTCGACCCGTGGCACCTGGGTCTGCCCCGTGACCTCCTGCCAGCGGGCGTTCGACACTTCACGTGGCCTCAGGGTGCACATAGCCTGGCACAAGCGTCGTGGTGACGTCACCGCCACTTAGTGGCGAATGGCGGTTGTTGTTGTTGTTGTTAGTGTGTGTGTGTTAGTGTGGGTGTGTGTGTGTTAGGTCAGTGTGTGTGTTAGGTCAGTGTGTGTTAGTGTGTGTGTTAGTGTGTGTGTGTTAGTGTGTGTTAGTGTGTGTGTGTTAGTGTGTGTTGCCGGACGGGCAACTCTGTCCTGGACAGTGCTGTGGGGGGAGGGCCAATTCCGATTGGCTCCTCCCCTCATGGCGTCTGTGTCCACCACAGTGGCTAAACGGGGGCTCTGGACGGGTGCGAGGGGCTGGTAACCCCTCCACCCTCAATTAATTACCACTAAACCACGAGTTAAACTGAAACATGTAACTAATAAGCTTGTGCCAGAGGCCCCGGGGGGACAGGCGTCTATGACGTCTCCTGGCCAAACCCCAATTGGCGGAGCCAGGAGATTGAATCTCTACCCTCGGGGCTCCTCCAGAAACAACGAAAAGCCACTTCGTGTGGCCATGTGGAATGTTCGAACGCTCACTGCGGAGGAGAGGCTGCCACTCCTCTGTCGGGAGCTGGACCGGTACCGCCTGGATCTCTGTGGCGTTCAGGAGGTCCGGTGGACCGGTTCTAGCTCCTGCTACCATGAGGGGTGGACAGTCCTCTACTCGGGGCAGCAGACTGCCAAACAACAGGGTGTGGCTCTTCTTTTGAACAAAATAATGAAGGGGGCGTGGGAGCATGGCGGTGAGGTGTGGGAAGCTGTAAGCCCCAGAATACTTTGGGCTCGCCTTCCCATCAACCGGCGAGGAGTGGTGGTCGTGGTTACTTATGCCCCCACCAAAGACGAACATCCGTGGAGGAATGCAGGCAAAGCCGATGAGTCAGATGCGTTCAATGACCTCCTGTCACAGGTGCTGGCTAAAGTGGCACCTCAGGATAGAGTCATCATGTTGGGTGACTTCAATGCCTGAGTTGGTCATGATGCTGGCACCAGGCCTGGAGTGATTGGAGGGCATGGGCCAGATCAGCTCAATAACAACGGTAGGAGGCTGCTAGATTTTTGTGCAGCCCATGGGCTTGTAATTACCAACACGCTGTTCCGGCATCGGCACATCCACAAAACATCATGGATGCATGCCGGGTACAAGCAAGAACATCTGCTGGACTACATAGTGACGGACCAGCGGATGCGAGCCCATGTCCTTGACACCAGGACCTACCGTGGAGCTGATCTGCCCTCTGACCATCGACTAGTCATCTGTAAGATGAGCCTGCCATTCTTCCACTCCGGTGGTGGGTGTACACCCAGGACTCCATTCCAACCTAAAGTGGCCTGGTATCAGTTATCTGATGAAAGTTGCAAGCGAGAATTTCATCATCGCTTGCGGCTGGGATTGGCATCGTCCCCCACTCCTCCTGACGTCGAGGGTAAGTGGGCGAGGTTTAGGACTGTGACTCATGCAGCGGCAATGGCTGCTTTGGGTACGCAGTCCAGACCTCCCCAGAGACCCTGGATGACAGAGGAGGTGTTCAGAATGGTTGAGAAAAAGCGACAGGCCCACTGTCATCGGCTACAGAATCCCACGTCAGAGAATGAGGAGGCTTACCGCAGCCTTCCCTCGGAGGTTCGGAGAGCCGTGAGGCGCTGCAAGGATGGGTGGTGGTCGCGGGTTGCTGAGGAGATGGCGTCTGCCTTAGTGGCCCTCGATCACAAATCTCTATTTAACTCCATCAAAAAAGTAACCTGCAGTGCCACACCTATTACCATCATTAGGGTAAAAAACGGTGATCCAATCTCTGACCCCCAGGAACAAGTTTGCAGATTTGCTGAGCATTTCTGTGAGGTCCTGGGGGAGGGAAAATCCCTCGGCCAGGAAAACATCGTGGCACAAAGTGAGGATGTCGCTGCTGAGGCTGCGGTGCCTCAAATATTGGAAAAATTCATCACCTGTGAGTGGCTGGCTGAAGTACCATCTGTTGAGGAAGTACTGAAGGCGATCCAGAGTCTGAGACCAGGAAAGGCAGCGGGCAGAGATGATCTCCCAAGCGAAATGCTGAGGGAGGGTGGCGTTTGTGCACAGACTGCCCTATATGACATCATAACAACAGTCTGGACCACTGGACGGGTTCCGCAGAATTGGAAGGATGCCCTGGTGGGCCCCCTCTTTAAGAAGGGGGACCGCACAGACTGTAACAACTACAGGGGCATCTCACTCCTCAGTGTGCCGGGAAAGGTCCTGGCAAGGATTCTTCAACATCACCTCGCCAGGCACGCTGAGGAGAGGCTTGCGGAGCCCCAATGCGGTTTCAGGAAAGGGCGGTCCTGCACAGATGCCATATTTTCTGTCCGTCTGCTACAGCAGAGGTGTAGGGAATTCCAACAAGACCTACATCTCTGCTTTATTGACCTGGTCAAGGCATATGATACCATCAGTAGGCCTGGGCTCTGGGTTGTTCTTCATGCTTTTGGAGTCCCTGACCCTCTGCTCACGATCATTAAGGACCTTCATGATGGTGAGCGGGCCCGGGTAAAACTACGTGGCCAGGAGTCAGAGCCATTCCCTGTACACCTTGGGGTGCGACAGGGATGTCCTCTGGCTCCCACATTATTTAACATCTATTTTGACCACGTAGTTCGTGAAGCTTTCAATAGCTGTACCGGGGGAATCTCCATTTGGTACAGATAAAATGGGAGGCTGATCGATGCCCAGGTGCGGTCAAGGGATGGCTCCCTATTGTTCAACCACGTTATGTATGCTGATGATTTGGTAATAGCTGCTCATTCAGAGGAGGAGTTGGAGGCGCTGCTGCTGAGACTAAAAGCATGCCACGAAGAGATGCGGCCTTACCATCAGCCCCACCAAAACTAAGCGCCTGCCTGGCTATTTTGTACCATCGGACACTCCACCCCCACAACTCCCAATCGGTGATGGAGCAGTTGTGGAGAGAGTGGAGAGTTTCCCATACCTGGGCAGTGTGCTTATGACCGGCTCCAGTTTAACAGCAGAGCTCTCACTCCGAATCAGTCGAGCGGCAATATCTTTTAATCGGTTGCGTAATGCTGTGTGGAAGCTACCTGGTCTGTCGCTCCGCACTAAGCTTCAGGTCTTCTCGGCCACGGTCATTCCCTCCCTTCTCTACGCTTGCGAAACGTGGACCCCCTTAATGGAGCATCTTCGCCGGTTGGAAACATTTAGGCTGGCCTACCTTCGATCGATCCAGGGTTTAGCCAGGCTGGATTGTGTGAGGAGCTCACAAATCCTTGAAAGATCTGGGCAAGGTCCCATCGGTGAGCTCCTCCGGCAGACAAGGCTGCGTTGGCTGGGTCATGGAGCCCGCATGCCAGCCACCGCATGCCGAAATAACTTTTGTTCGGCCGGATCGAGGGGGCTAAATGGGTGCGGCTCGGGCTAGAGAAGTGATGGAGTGATGTGGTACAGGAGGACGTGGAGCTGAGTGGACTTGCTGATGACTGGTACCAGCGGTGTCAAGATCGGCCTCTGTGGAGGAGGCTCGTGAAGGACGCTATTAGGCAGTTGGAGGCAGTCGCCCTCCAACAACAACGGAGGGCGGAGGAGCGACGCTCACAACAACGAGCGGAGCGCCGGGTGGCTAAAGCACAGCAGGTTGGCACAGTAAGGGGCACAGATGGTGCACCAGCCAGTCATCTCAGTCAGTCGACCCGTGGCACCTGGGTCTGCCCCGTGACCTCCTGCCCGCGGGCGTTGGACACTTCACGTGGCCTCAAGGTGCACATGGCCTGGCACAAGCATCGTGGTGACGTCACCGCCACTTAGTGGCGAATGGTGGTTGTTGTGTGTTAGGTCTGTGTATTTGTTTGTACTAATCAGTTACACGTCTCAATTCCATCAAATACACGATCAGGTGTCCGTTTATCATCATTCCATTTTTTATATTTTTCCATTATGCTATTTAATTTTACTCAATGTAAAGCAACCGTGATCACTGAAAGCCACCGCGTGCGCATTAACAAAGCCTACACGTGCAGCAGCCAATGGCGGAGCCAGGATTTTCAGGTAGGGGGGGGGCAACCCCTCCAGCAATAAAAAATATGAGTTGTTAGTAAGGAGTTGTTAGTAAGTAAGGGCTTGCCCCTTGCTCTGTATTCGACGCGTGTGATCGGCATCGCGCTCGCTGAAGGTATTTGCCTTCAGGGAAGTCGTGTACTGTATACACAACTGCGCACAATTCTCCGAGTCGCTTGGAACTGCTTTGCCGTTACTTATTGCCAATTATGGACTAGGACTTTTGTCCTATCATCTCATAGTGTCCCTGGCACGTAATAATATGCCACACGGTGGCAGTGGGGGTCGCAAAATGCGGATAAATCACTAATAAACCCCAATAATCCCATCAAAATTAGGGATTTCGTTCGGATAATTGGGGGGGCACGTGCCACCCCCCCCCCCCCCCCCCCCACTGGCTCCACCAGTGCGTGCAGCGGCTAATCTAGACCCGGTGCCTCTATCATCCACTGAGCAGAGCACCCCACCAGCGCACCATTTGTGAAACACAAACTCAGGTACCGCGTTAGTGAAGAGCGCAAATCGGTAATGCAGTCGGAACCTCGCTCGCAACAAGCTTCTGGAAAAGCTGCAGCCTCCCCAGAGTCGTGCCCTCGTGACCCTCCCCCGCCTGCTCGCCGGCTCTACAAATTAACCTTATGGCGAAACCCTGGGGTCTTGAATAACCGGAAGTCAAAATCGTAATTAATTACTCTTTGGTTCTTTCAGTGAAGTCACATCGAAAGGAAATAAAAAAAATAGAAAACGACGTTTCGATTGCAACACAAGCATCCGTCATCAGGTGTGAATGCTTCAAATAAAGTTCGTAATTAATTAATTCTTTTTGGCGACTCCGTCCCCTCCGCGCTCATAAACGCCGCGACCCGCCAGAAGTCAACCCTCTCGTTCTTCACCGAGCACCTGTCATTGCCAAAATTGCCGTAGTCACAAACAAAACTTTGAAAGTTTGATTAGCGCGTCATGTAGAGCTCGCTGAGAGGAATAGATTGCCGTATCGTTCGCCTTCAAAAAACGTAAGACGATGTCACAACGCAGTTTATGCGAGAGCCGAGGGCTTATGGGAACCCCGGGGTCCCGCCGTAAGGGTCAAATGGCGAGCTTCCCGTGGCTCAGCGGAGCGCGGAGCAGCGGCTCCCGAACGCCCCTCACTGCCAGTGGCTTTGCGGCCTAGGCGCAAGAGGAGCCTGGGAAAGAAGTGCAGCTGAAACTTGAGCCACAGGTTCCTCGGCGGTTGGAACAAGGAGGCTCCGTCACCTAAGGAACCAGTGGGATCGGCTCTCATCTCCACAGCGAGGGCAGCTGGAATCTGTGTCCACAAACCTGGCCGGACACCGTTGTGTTGCAATCGCCGCATGGGCGACCATCCAGCCCCATGGGCGACCATCCAGCTTAGATCCCCAAGCTTGTTAGGGCTCGGCTGTGGGTAGAAAAGCTTCCACTCTGGGGCATTTTGTTCGCATGAAGCACCCGCCCCCAGACATGCTGAGTGCCGTCTGCTGATGGCTGTGATGTAACCATCAAGAGGCAGAGGTCACGCCTGTGACAGGTTTTTAGATCGACTTCTATAGCTGCAACCGCCTTGCCGAGACAACCTTCGATAATCAGGCGTCTGCCCTCCTGCATTTAAAGGCCTAACCGGCAGTGTTTCACTGGGAGGGCGAGTACTGAGCTGTTCCTGGACACTACCGATGGAAGCGCCGACCTTATCCGAGGGGCAATGGCATGGGTAAGTTCATTAAGGAAGTCTCGCAGCAACCCTTTGTAGAGGGGATTCATAGCCGTGCGGCTTATTGTATGTGTTCCCAGATGGTGATCAGAAAAAAGGTGTTGGCCGAATGTCTGCTCGTAGTGCATTGGAGAGAGATGATGATGTGATGGGTAGCGCCTGTCCAACCTGGACCGAGTGAAAGTTCTGCCAACGAAGTTGGCAGAACTTTTGTTACCAACGAAGTTGAATGCGGCTGTGTTGGGGTGGCATTCTCTCCACAGGTCTATCAGGGCCATTGTCTTTCAGCCGCCGGATGAGTCGCTCGCTGGCACGAGGGCAGCGCTCTATCCCAGACCTATCCATTGATCCAAATTGTGCAGTTGAAGTCCCCACCTACAACAACACATTCATCCACGGGGATACCTGCCAAATGTGTGGCTATATGCTTCAAAAGTAGAACCGTATCCTATATCAGAGGTATGTGCATAGACACTGATGAGGTGAACGGTAGTTCCTTGGAATTTTGCAACAAGGACTCTACCACCTACTACATTTTTTTTGCCATGGACTTCTTCTGATACGAAGCCTGGGGACAGCAGAGTTGCCGCCCCTGCAGTTGTGTTAGAAAGGTGACAAGAAAATCTTCTAATCCAAGTCTACCTTCCAGCGTGGCCCATCCTCCTCCACGAGGTTGGTCCCTTGTAGGAAGACAACCGAGCACGTTTGCTCTTTTGCCAAATCAAATTACGCAGAATCTGCGAAGTGCACTTCTGCATCCATTTATATTTAAAGACGCCAAGAGCCACGTAGCTGTCAGCTAGCACTCCCTATCTGAGCATCTTTTCACTTCCGGAGAGAGCCTCACGGAATCGGTCCAGTCTCGTGATCTCGCTCTTCCCCATCTTCCTCTTACCTCGCTGGCCGAGTTGTATAGCGCCCCGCAGGGAAGAGATCACTCTGTTAAAGTCTGTTTTCTTCTTTATGTTCGAGGCACACTTTCGAGTAACTCCAGGAGTCTCTCTGGAGAAGTCAGTGCCTCATCGCCTTGCTCCAGGGTACCAATGCCGTAACCCCAGCGTCTTCGTCACTCGGTGAATCTGAGTTATCCAGTGCTAGTGCTGCAAACCGGTTGGCAGAAACTAAATCGGGGTTCACGTCCCCACGACTTCCTGGGCGCTCTTGGGTATTGCCCACGGCTTGCTGCCCTTTAGGGTTCACGTCTCTTCACGATCCTCATGGCGCTCTTGGGTGTCACCCACACCGTGCTGCTCCTCAGGACTTGCGACTGCTGCTTCTCCTTCCCGGGTAGCAGATTCACCCCCCATCCCCGACATCATTTAGCTGGGTGCTGTCTGAGCATATATCCCCTGCAGGGGTCAAGAGCTTTGTTTGTGCATGTATTGAGGCTTGCTGATGTCACCTGAATATTTTTTTTATCATTCCCTCCTGTTGATGTGGCCTCGTCATCTTGCATATTCGGCGTTGGTTCCTTCACACGTTGGCTGTTCAGCTTCAGCGATTGATGACTCCATTTCTTGGGCAGGGATTGGGCCGCTGCTTGTGGGCGTTTCTTGTGACCCCCTCGTGCCTTTTTCCACCGAGGCGTGCACATTTCTGCCGTCTTCTGAGCAATGTTCTCCATCACTCTCCTTGTCGCTCCGAGGTTCTTCCTCTGACTCCGGTGGAGAGATGCCACCGACTGCGTCCTCCACCCCCACCTCTGCTTCGTGTAAGCTGGAACCAGATCTGTTGAACTTCCTCTTGCAAGACAACGCAGGGCAGGGAGATGCTTCACCCTGCATCAATACACTCAATTCGGGAGTAGGAGCCGACGTTTGCCAATGGGAGTCGCGGCCTGAAGATGCATTGCTGCTTCCACCGGTTCTTGCTGCGCCTCTCTGCCTTTGTTTGCAGGCTCTATCGCAATTTCACCACCCTCGAATCTCTTTTCTCTTTGTATTTCCCCCACATTAGCATGTCGGCAGCATCGTAAATTCTGTGAACAATATCCTAAAATTTCGATTTAAAGCTTTCGTGACTGCAAGGATTCATCTTCTTTGGTTCTTTCGGTAAAGTCACGTAAAATGAGAATAAAATAATAAATTGATAAAGTAAAATAACACAATAAAATTTTATCAATTTATTATTTTATTCTCATTCTACGTGACTTTACCGAAAGAACCAAAGAAGAATATCCTCAAAATTCACAATGAAGCTCCCTTCGCATTGCTCTTGAGGATTGAGCAGCACTTGGAATCTTGGTCCCCATAGGGACTGGGTAAGAAAGGCGACGTGATCTTGCCAAGCTGGACGATGTTCTCCTCCAGTATTTCATCAGGGATTGTTCGGGGGGGGGGGGGGGGGGGAATATTCGAGAGCGATCCTTGTGGGTGGAGATGTCAGTGGCTCAAGCGGTACAAAGAAGCCCGCCGAGACAGAGTTCAGCCTCCAGAGCCGCGGTTCACTGCAGCAGACGAGGGCTGAACGATTTGGGGAACATCTCTAATTGCGACTTTCTTGACAGATATTGCCATTTGATTGACGATTAAATTTGTTAAAGTCAAGCTTCAGTTCAATATTCACTGTGTAATAGATTTAAAACATGTGATGGAGCATTACCACGTGATACCATCAAAATATGAACTGCTCTATATATTCTAATGCAAGGATAACTTAAAATATATTAATTGCTTCCAACATGTATTTTTTAAAATGTTTTAATTTAAATAGAACAATCAAACATAGAACAATTAAGTTAAATAAATAAAGTTATAATAATAAAAAAGTAACAATTCCAATAAGAAAGTAATAAGACTTTCCAAATCGCAAAAAAACCGCAGCCTTTGCGATTTTCTAATCGCATTGTTTCAAACTGCGATTTCAATTTGAAATCGATTAATTGTTCAGTCCTGCAGCAGACTCGGTCGAGATGCAGAAACACCGCCTTGTCTGCTAACCTTGGCAGCGCACGTGACGTCGCGAGCTGGGGGTGACGTCGTCTGCGAGTGACGTCTGCGGGTGACGTCTGCGAGTGCCTCGATGGTCACGTCCGGCGAGGCAAAGCAGCGCGCGACGCGGCATTGAGTTGCGCCCGGCAGCTGCAGGAGTCGACTTTCCAGCAGATGTTATGCTCGTATACGTGGCCCATTGCAAGTTAAAAAAAACTATAACACAGTGCTACACCAACAAAAATACGACACTATGAAAGCTAGAGCCGAACAGCATTATATTACCTAACACTAGATGTATTAATCACGACTGCAGCTATTCTGATGTTTTTATGGGTCAGGACACACTGCAGTCAAGCAGGAGAGGGGTGTGGAGAGGAGAGTACACACAGCCAACTACGAGACGTTTAAAAAAAGTACGAGAGGGCAATAAACACAACAGAAAGTAAAATGGGACATTATTTGCCTGTATCAAAGTATTAAAAAACAATAACAGGTTTTACCCTTTCTGGCAATAAAATAGGAGTTAAGATGCTCAAACACCAAATATAAACTTTTGCGAGGAATCGTCTGCATTAACCACACACGCTACTTGTGGTGGATATGCAAACCAAAACATGCTCTGATAATGATAAACGATGCGTTGTCTTTGAAACTGATTGGTCCCTACCAGAGATAGCGGCCTTCTTTAGGGCCAAGTCTCACCACCAGTGGCAGACCGGAGGACAACGCCAAAAGGTGAACAGTGGAGACCAATCAGTATCAAAGACAACGAATCATTTATAACTATCAGAGCATGTTTTGGTTTGCATGTTCGCCACCAGTATCGTGCGTGGTTAATGCAGTCACGATTCCTCGCAAAGTTTATATTTGGTGTTTGAACATCTTAACACCTGCTGTTTTATAACTGTCAGAAAGGGTAAAACCTATCCTTATTTATTTCAAACTTTCTAATTAATGTTTGAACATCTTAACACCTGTTATGTTATTACTGCTAGAAAGAGTAAAACCTATTCATATTCTTTTTTCAAACTTTCTAATTGGTGTGTGAACATATTAATATCTATTCTTGGTTCTTTTGGTAGTCACGTAGAAGGGAAACAATAAAATAATAAAAATATAAAACAATAAAATTCTCACGTTTCGACTGCAACACAAGCAATCATCATCAGGTGTGAAAACCACAGCAACACCTGCTGTGTTATTACTGTCAGAAAGGGTAAAACCTATTATTTCTTTCAAACTTTATATTTGGTGTTTAAACATCTTAACACCTGCTGTGTTGTCACTGCCAGGGAAGTTAAAACCCTATTATTATATCTTCATACAACAGAAAATATAAATCCAGTGAAGACTGATGGGGGAACAAAAAGAAACACAATGAGCGAGGCCTGCCAAAGACAGGCCTTGCCTGGATGCTAGGCCTCAAAGGCCTGGTGCAGCATCACAAGGCGCAACGCGACACAAATAAACGAAACATTGCCAACTATCACGGCTAAATGAACACGGAGAAGGCGACAGAGACGCGTGATGAACGAGGTGTAATAAAGAGGAGAGGTTTCGATCAAAGTAGGCGCCTACTTCAGCAGTTTTTTTCTTGCTGTGGTTGTCCCACCTGATGACGATTGCTTGTGTTGCGATCGAAACGCCGTGAACTATTAATTTTCTACCTACGTGGCTTTACCGAAAGAACCATTGAGTATGGATTCCTGCAGTCAAGAAAGCTTCAAATCAAGATGGGAACAGGTGTTTAAGCAAAGGGCGAGGCCGGCCTAGGCTACTCAGACCTCGCCTACACACCAGGATGGCAAAGCCTCACACCACCACAAACAATTAGAGCTTGACAACAACCACAACAACAACTACTAAAAACCCGAGACGCGTACATGAAGAAGAAGATGCGTAGCTATAGGAACAGGTTTTACCCTTTAAACTGGCACAAAAACTGACACCTTTATTCAAGGCATCATGTTTGCAATAACCACAACACAAGCAGTCAAAATGCAGACAAAAAAGACAACTCTGATAATAATATGCACTGTCCTTGAATTTGATTGGCCCACACCCGAGACGGCTTTTCTTAGAGCCTAGTCTCCATTGGTTAAAAAGGGTAAAAGGGTAAAACCTATTCCTATATCTTGTTACTGGCAAAGGAGGTCTCATAATGTAAGATGCGTAGCTAATCGCAAGACCTCCACCATAAAAATGCAACAGATGTGACCACAGAAGATGTACGAATTGTAAGAAAATAAAACAAATGTTCAGGAGCTCACTGTACCATCACCTCTATCAGTGTGTGTGTGTAAGATCAGTGTGTGTGTGTTAGATCAGTGTGTGTTAGATCAGTGTGTGGTGTGTGTTAGATCAGTGTGTGTGTGTGTGTTAGATCAGTGTGTGTGTGAGATCCGTGTGTGTTAGATCAGTGTGTGGTGTGTGTTAGATCAATGTGTGTGTGTTAGATCAGTGTGTGTGTGTTAGATCAGTGTGTGTGTTAGATCAGTGTGTGTGTGCTAGATCAGTGTGTGTTAGGCCCGTGTGTGTGAGATCAGTATGTGTGTGTTAGATCAGTGTGTGTGTGTTAGATCAGTGTGTGTGAGATCCGTGTGTGTGTGTTAGATCAGTGTGTGTGTTAGATCAGTGTGTGTGTGTGTTAGATCAGTGTGTGTGTGCTAGATCAGTGTGTGTGTGTTAGATCAGTGTGTGTGTGTTAGATCAGTGTGTGTGTGCTAGATCAGTGTGTTAGGCCCGTGTGTGTGAGATCAGTATGTGTGTGTTAGATCAGTGTGTGTGTGTTAGATCAGTGTGTGTGAGATCCGTGTGTGTGTGTTAGATCAGTGTGTGTTAGATCAGTGTGCGTGTTAGGTCCGTGTGTGTTTGTGTTCGGCGTGTGTCTTAGGTCCGTGTGTTGTTAGGCGTGTGTGTGTGTTAGACGTGTGTGTGTTAGATCAGTTTGCGTGTGTGTTAGGCGTGTGTGTTAGATCAGTGTGCGTGTGTTAGGCGTGTGTGTGTTAGACGTGTGTGTTAGACGTGTGTGTTTTAGTTATGTGTTTGGTCCCTGTGTGTGTTAGGCGTGTGTGTGTGTTAGGCCCATGTGTGTGTTAGGCGTGTGTGTGTGTTCAGGTCCGTGTGTGTGTTAGGCCCGTGTGTATTAGGCGTGTGTGTGTGTGTTAGACGTGTGTGTGTTAAGGTCCGTGTGTGTGTGTGCGAGGTCCGTGTGTGTGTTATGCGTGCGAGTGTGTTAAGGTCGGTGTGTTTTCGGCGTTTGTGTATGTTAGACGTATGTGTGTTAGGTATGTGTGTGTTAGGCGTGTGTGTATATTAGACGCATGTGTATAAGGTCTGTGTGTGTGTTAGGCATGTGTGTGTTTGGTCTGTGTGTCTTCGGCATGTGCGTGCTAGACGTGTGTGTGTTTGGTCTGTGTGTGTGTGTTAGGCGTGTGCGTGTTAGACGTGTGCGTGTTTGGTCTGTGTTAGACGTGTGTGTGTTAGGCGTGTGTGTTCGGTCCGTGTGTGTTAGACGTGTGTGTGTGTGTGTTTGGTCAGTGTGTGTGTTTGGTCAGTGTGTGTGTTAGGCGTGTGCGTGTTAGATGTGTGTGTGTGTGTTAGACGTGTGTGTTTTTGGTCTGTGTTAGATGTGTGTGTGTGTGTTAGGCGTGTGTTCGGTCCGTGTGTGTTAGACGTGTGTGTGTTTGGTCAGTGTGTGTGTTAGGCGTGTGCGTGTTAGACGTGTGTGTTTTTGGCCTGTGTGTGTTAGGCGCGTTTGTGTTAGGCGTGTGTGGTAGGTCAGTGTGTGCGTGTTAGACGTCCAACACCAGTGACGATTATTTGAACCGGTCTTGGGCCTCCCCTAGGTCGACTCAGTCTTAAATGAGTACCTGGTGCAATGTGTAAACATCGCCACTGGGGAGACAAAGGCGGCCGGGCGTGGTGCTGGCCACCCACCCCCTCGTGTGCCAGTGCCGGCCTTCATAGGTGCTCGCTAACAGCACTTGCCCCAAGTCTGTTGAGACTATACGGGGGATCTTTGCATTTGTGTGTATGGCTGTGTGTCTACGTATGTACGTATAGGCGTAGGTACGTGTCTGTGTGTCTAGAGTTAGGTGTATGTATGTCTATGTAGGACGAGGTCTATACGTGTATGTATGTGTGTATAGGGCTAGGTGTCTGTGTGTGTCTGTGTGCGTGTCTGTGTGTGTATGTATGTGGGGAGCGGTAGTGTAGCGGTTAGCGCGCTGCGCTACGAACCTGGCGACACGGGGTCGATTCCCGCTCACGGCCAACACCAGTGACGATTATCTTAACCGATCCCGGGCCTCCCCTAGGTCGACTCAGCCTCAAATGAGTACCTCGTGCAGTGTTTAAACATTGCCACTAGGGAGACAAAGGCGGTCGGGCGTGGTGCTGGCCACCCACCCCCTCGTGTACCGTTACCGGCCTTCATAGGTGCTCGCTAACAGCACTTGTCCCTACAGTCTGTTAAGGCTATATGGGGGATCTTTGTCTTGTCTGTGTATAAGGCTAGGTATCTATATGTTTGTCTGTCTGTCTATGTGTGTCTGTCTGTCTATGTGTGTGTATATGTCTGTCGGGTTCTGTGCCTTACCTCGCTGTCCGTGCCAGAAGAATCAGCGCTCTCTGTCAGCACTCCTCTCTGGCTCCCATCGCGGTTACGTGGGCACCCGCCCAGCCCACCACATCCAGTATCCCCCACCCCCAACTTCTCACCGTCTCTCTCTCGTGTCTGTCTCTGTGTCTCTCCCTATATATCTGTGTGTGTGTCTCTATCTGTGTCCTTGTCGCTCCGTCTGTGTTTGTCTCCGTCTCAGTCCCTGCTCTCTACGAGTGAGGATCTCTATGAATGAGGATATTTACGGGTTTGTTTGTGCATGTGTCTGTGTGAGGATCTCTATGGGCGAGTGAGGATCTCTATGGCTGAGTGAGCGATCTCGATGGGTGAGTGAGTTCTCTATGGGTGAGTGACTATGGGTGAGTGAGGATCTCTATAAATGAGTGATGTCTATGGGCAAGTGAGGATCTCTATGGGTGAGTGATCTCTATGGGTGAGTGACTATGGGTGAGAGTGATGTCTATGAGTGACTATCTCTATGGGTGAGTCACTGTGGGTGCTGCCTTCTCTGGTATCCCCGCTATGCCTGCTGCCGATGCTGCCGCTATATTGGGCCGATCAGATTCGTTACAGATCTTCGGTTTCCCTGTGGGGGGGGGCAGAGGAGGGGTGGGGGGTGGAGGAGGGGGTAGGGGGGTGGAGCGGGGTAGATGGGGGTAGGGGGTTGGAGGGGGTCTCCGAACCCCGGGGAATGCCACGCGGCGCGTCATCCGTGCGCGTTTACATCAAAGACAAAGGTGCCCTGGGTAGCCTTTAGCTGGGCCGCAGAGGCAAGTGCTGCTACTCGCTAGCAGCAGTCTGAAGACCGCCACTGGTGGCGCACACAGAGGGGTGGCCAGCACCAACACGCCCGGCCGCCTTTGTCTCCCCATAGACAGATACACTTTTACACACGGACAAATATCCCCCCGTATAGCCTTTACAGACTATAAGGGGCAAGTGCTTTTAGTAGAGTCGTTGCGGCACCTATGAAAGCTAACAGCGCTGTGGCACAGGGGGTGCCAGTGCCACGCCCGACCGCCTTTGTCTCCCCAGTGCTAGCGATGTTGAATGCACCCGAGGGATATAAAAAGGGGGGGGGGCACGAGGCAAAGGGACCGCTTGGAGGGAGGATGAAGTTGAAGCATCGCGAACCAAAGCCTGGGCCACAGGGAGAGAGCGTTGTGCCCTCAAATGAAAGTTGAGTATTGGAGCAAGAAACGTGCTCACAAAAGGTGTATTGGGTTACATCGCACAAGTATGCGTCGTAGCCCCTCCACCATCTGACGCAGCCATTAAGGTTCGTCACGTTAAACAATTGGTTACTAGTATAGTGTATAGTAGTATAGTGTATTATATAGGTGTCGTGTATCGTGCAGTGTATAGAGAATTGTCTGGCGGCGGCTCGTGGGGGACCACTGCCAAGTGGCCATGCACACGACGATGGGAATTCGCAAACCGGGAAAGATTGAAAGAAATTTATAAAAAGTCCAGCATTTTATTATTTCATACAATGTCATCTTTTTACCCGCCAATCCCCAAAACATCCATAAAATAAAACTCTATTTCTGAACGCAATTAGGCAAACTTAAACGCAGTTTGGAATATTTAAAATACATGTGCATGCGTTGGTGTGTGCACGCGTGTGTTCAATAATGAAGGTGTAACAACTCTCGAACGCCAATCGCGGATCTGTCGGTTTCTAAAACGCGATGTTAATCAAATCGATGCACACATTAATCTGCAGACCCAGGGGGTGAGTTAGTGCAGAGCCCAACACCGCATCCAAATCGTCTCTACAAAAACACCGTGAGAGTGGTGGTTCATTGTGTAAACATGCTTATCAAAGTGCCAATATAAAAACAGATAAAGCATAAAACTACTGTAAAAAAATATATAAACTATTCATGGCAAGGCGACACAATCACAATTACCGCCAGCCGTCACGCACGCCAAGTGTTCTTAAAGAGCTATTGGACGTCTTTATTAAAGTAGAATATATTTTTAAGATTGGTTGATTATCCATTCCTGGAATGTAGTGCTTTCACGTGCGAGTTGAACCTCATGGCTTAAAAACCTCACGGCAAAAGTAGTTAAAGACAATTCAAACCATTTTTAAAAAAGACACGAAGCTGAAAGTTATCCCCACCCCGACTTCCAAATGTGGCTCAAATGTATTTTTTATATATATATTTTTATTATGGCCCAGGGTTCGATAACTTAATCTTGGCAGTGCACAATGGCACTCGGCTACACGAGCCACGCCCCCCCACCCAGGCCTCGCCCCCATCCCACGAACCACGCCCCCCACCCAGGCCCCGCCCCCGTCCCACGAACCACGCCCCCCACCCAGGCCCCACCCCCACCCAGGCCCCACCCCCACCAAGAGCAGTGCCGTGGAGCAGCAGCGGCAGCTCCAGAGTCATGGAGGGTCCGCGCGTTGCCTTGGGGAACGGACCCGCACCGTTAGTACGTTGGCTTACGTACGGTGCCAAAGACGTTCACACTTTACAAATCGAGATTTGTACGCACACAAACGATGGGCAGCAACCAAGAGTTCCAGCCCCCCCCCCCCCATAAATCGCCTCCAACGGATTGTCGGGGCGAGCGCTGTTCGTAGCGAGTATCAGCACTGATGGCGGCCGGGCACTGTGGCACACAAAGGCGTGGGTGGCCAGTACCATCTCTGGCCGCCTTAGTTTCCCCCAGTAGCGATGTTTTATACACTGCCCCAGGTACCCATTTGAGGCAGAGTCGACCTTGGGGGTGGGGGGGGGGAAGGAAGCCCAGGACCGATTGAGATAAATCGGGAGCGGCATTCTCGGGGTTACCGTTCAAGACCACCATTGGGTCTCCAGCACTGGACAACGCCAACTTGTGCATTACCACTCCCCATCAAAAGACAAAAATAAAGATCCCCATGTAGCCTGAAGAGACTGTTGGGGCAAGTGCTGTTATAGCAAGTAGCACCTATAAAGGCCGGAATGGCACACGATGGGGTGGGTGGCCAACACCACACCGCCTTTGTCTCCCCATTTGCAATGTTTTTTTTACGCATCGCACCAGGTACTCAAATTGAGGCCGAGTCGCCCTAGGGGAGGAGGCCCAGGACCGCTTCAGATGATCGCCCACCGGTGTTGGCCGTGAGCGGGAATCAAACTCGGATGAACAGGTTTATAGTGCAGCGTAGCGCTAATCACTACACTACCACTCCCAACGCACACACACACACAACTACACCCACACACAACCAAAGACGAACGCACCTGGGGTGGCGCTCAGCAGAAGTAGACGGGGTTGTAGGCGTCGACCGCCAGGGGCCTCCAGCCGGTGGCCGCAGCCTTGGCGAGGGTTGCCGGGTTGACCCAGTGGAAACGGTCGGCCCCTCGGCCCGCTCGCACCCTCCTGCCGCCACGGCAGCCGTCGTAGGGACGCGGCCTCTCGGCGCGACGCCGCAGGGGCAGGCAGAGGCGGGGGGCCGCCTTGCCCGGGAAGCCGCGCGGAGGGCGGGCGGCCAGGGTGGGAGGATGATGCGGGGGAGGAGGAAGATGGGGAGGCAGAGTCAGCGCCGTGAAGCACGCAGCGGTGGAGGAGGGGAACAGCAGCAGAGAGGCGTCCGTGCGGGAGCATCCCCACTCCGGTGCGGCAGACGACGATGCGGAGGACGACAGCGACGACGATGACAGCGACGACGGCACCGATGCGGAGAACGCGCGGGCTTGCTGCTGCTGCACCTGAACATGGGGTCGGAGGGGCGGAGCGTGCAGGAGCGCATTAAGACAGCGGATTGCCGCATTACGCGCAACTACAGACGCATTAAATAAAAGTGAAAACAATTGCAATTTGTAAAAAAAAAACTCACGTTAGCAGTCTATGGGACATTTTTGGTAGTGCTATCAAAATAACAAAAATAACAGACATTTAACCCCGGCTGGCAATAAAACGGAAGTGCTTAAGATGTTAAAACGCAAAGTAGAGACCTCTTGGAAAGGCATCAAAGTCTGAATTAACCACAGACACCTGGTGACAAAACGTTATCAGAGCTCCAGGTGGTGTTTTTTGGGGTTCGAGCGACACGAAAATACAAGTGTCGTCAAACCTGCCACCACCCGGACAGCCAATTAGCGAGGGGTTTGTCACATGAACAAACGTGCCATTTTGGTTACCAGTTCATACCGGTGTGTTGCAGAGTAAGCCCACCACATTTACAATTCGAGTACAACGTTACATTTATATTCACACGATCAAACCCAAAAAGGACTTCTTTTTGTTGGCGAAAGCCTCCCGAGTGTTCAATTATCAGAGTGTGCGTGTTTGCATGCTTTGGCCACAAGCACGTGTGGTCCTTGTCGACTTTGATGCCTTGCAATAGGCGGCCAGAGGCCATCTTGCTCGCCTAGTATGCGGGAGGTCGCAACCGATCCATCGCCAGATGCCGGTTGTAATTAATGGTGAAACGTCACGGTACTAGAATTGTAAATGTTGCGAGTTCACTGTGCAACACCCAACCGATTACTGCTGTACTCTTACCGAATTACACGTTTAGTTTAATTGATAAACCTTAATTGGCTGTTGGCGGGTTTAACGACGCATCTAGATTTACGTGATCCAACCCAATAACCTCTATTATGGATGTATATTTGGAGTTTGCGCGTCCCTCCCTGGATTTTTTTTTCCGGGCCTCCCGGTTTTTCCCCCTCCACGTTTAGAAACGTGTTTTTTTTACAGCGTTTGTCTGCTATAAATTCACACGCTAAAGCCACTTCGTTGAGCTTGTGTGGCAGCCAGGCTACTTCTGAAAAAAAACTACGCAACTCAGGTGGGCCCTTACCTGGTAAAATCGTTTTTATATTAGTATATATTTGGCGTTTGAACATTAAAGAAAACAGATACAACACTAAACCATCCTACCCAGGTAAAGCACACCAAGATATCAATTGTTTCATTTGGACATTTGTAGCAGACAAAATTATTTTATAAAAATAATAGAAGGCTTACCGCGTGTGTTTACAATCGGGATGGTGAGCAGTTGATAATTATCACCGCCTGAACTAGCCTCGATAGCGAAGCCTGAACACCACAGGCACCCTGTGATAAGCCGGCGAGACGCCCGCTGTTTAATATTTGGAGTTTGCGTCACCCCGTTGGTCGCGTGGATTTCGTCAGTCCTCTGGGTTTTTTTTAACCCCCTTCACATTTGAGAAAAACGTGCGTTTCGGATATTTGGATTATTTTGCTGCTATAAAATTCCAAACGATGGGGCCCCACTTTGGTTGAGCTATCAATTGCGGTAGCCAGGGTCGCTTTTGAAAAATAAAGTTAATAGCTCCGTAAGATGGGGATGGTTTAAATGTCATGTCCATCCGTGCAAGGCGTTTACCCGTCTTCCTGTACTTCGCGTCACCATCATTTTTGTTGTTGTAACGTTCTCATCAGATTCCTCCTGCAATCTCAAATAATCCGATTCCGAACCCCGCCAGGCACCCCCCGCCCCCCCGCACCTGGTAGACGCTGTTGGGGTTGCAAACCGTCTCGATTGGCTGCGCCGCCTGGAAGTTCCCCGCGGCGTCGTCCGAGTGGAGAGACGCGACGGAGGAAGAAATGGACGACGAGGAGGAGGCGGTGAGGGCGACGGTGGAGAAGGCCGGAGAAGATGGGGGAGAGGAGCCGGTGGTGGAGTCACCAGTGGCCCTCTCCACGGCGGCGCTGATGCTGAGCGAGGCCGGCTCGCTGCCCCAAGCGAGACTCGTGACAGTGAACGCGTGGCTCTTCTCGCCGTACCTGCACGGAAGAATCGCCACACACAGGTAGATTGGCTGGGGACCAGGGGGGGGTGTTGAGGGTGGGGGAGAGAGAAAGACACCAACCGGGGCAGAGAGATGGAGACGGGAGATGAGAGAAAGAGGGGCGTGGAGGGAATACCACGGACAGAAGGCAGGGCAGTGTTGTCGAGCCCATGGGCAGTCATTCTTTGGTTCTTTTGGTAAAGTCACGTAGATAAAAAAAATGTGAATAAAAACGGAAAAAAAAATTCGCTGTTTTTTTTCTTATTTTTCTATCTACACGACTTCACCGAAAGAACCAACGAATATGAATTCCAGCAAGTCACGAAAGTCAAGTCAAAACCTACGGGGGACAATGCTGTTGGGGCCCTATGGTCGCGGGAGTCAAACCTGCAGCTGACCTCCCCAGGGTCGACCCAGACGGTGAGCTCACGCGGGAGGCACAGCTCCACGTAGGCGACGCCGCTCGCCTCACACGCCGTCGCCAGCACCGGGTCCACCGCCGCGATGCCGTTCATGCGCAGGCACCTGGAGCAGAATCAGCAGCAGGAACAGTAAAAAAGGGACTCTTCTACTTTAGAAGATTTTAATTTACGAACTTTCAGGAGATACAAACAAAACCGTCCTGTATGTCAAGTCGCCTGCTGTGACCCAGAGTCGTAAGTTCAACCGCGGTGCAAGAGATTTCAGAGGTGGCATATACATCTGCAGGCGATTATCTAACTTTTAAAGCTACTTCGTGTTTAGTGTACACGCCGTACAACACGTTTGGAATTGACAGGAGTAAAGTTTGACTTGCAAACTACTAGACTTTCGAACACAGTACCTCTGGAACCCGACTCGTTCTTAAGTCGAGGAGTCCATGCACCCAGCAAACACAAAGACCCCCCTTCCTCCAGTATAGCTCGAAATACTTTATGGGGCAAGTTCCATCAGCGCGTAGCAGCACCTATGAATGAGGTTGGCTCGGCACAGCACCAGCCCGCCCGACCGCCTTTGCCTCTCCCCAGTAGCGATGTTTACGACACCGCACCAGGTACTTAATTGAGGCCGAGTCGATCTAGGCGAGGCCCAGAACCGGTTTTAATAGTCGTCACCTGGAGTGGGTGGGCGAACGGGAATTTAACTGGGGTCGCCGGGTTCATAGCGCAGAGCTAACCACTACACGACCAAACCACACCACCCCATCCACGACACACCACACCCACCCCATAATCCAATCACTCCCCCCCCCACACCTGTAGGCCTGTCCACGGCTGGGCTGCTCAGGGTACCAGTGGTTCTTGTAGCGGTCAAGGAGGCCCACCGTGAGTTTGGCGGTGAGGCGCGCCACGCGGCGCTCGTCCAGGCGCTCACCCTTGCGCGCGAGGCGCGTCAAGAAGAACACCGCAGCCGCAATCTCCTCCCTCATGGCGGCGGCGAGGCACGTGACAGCGACGAGGCACGTGACAGCGACGAGGCACGTGACAGCCTGTGACGCTGATCCAGTCACTGTAGCGACAGCTAGGGTTGGTGGAGGGGGGGGGGGATTACTGCACGGACAGAGACCCCCACAGGGGAGGCAGAGACTCCGAGAGTCGATCACGACGGCCTCGAGCTCCCCGACTGCTGCTGCCAGTGACGGCGATTCAAGAGCCCCTGCACCACCACTCCCCACACACCACAGCGAGCTAACCGCAGCACCACCGCTCCCCACACAGCGAGCTAACCGCAGCACCACCGCTCCCCACACAGCGAGCTAACCGCAGCACCACCGCTCCCCACACAGCGAGCTAACCGGACCACCACCGCTCCCCACACAACGAGCTAACCGCAGCACCACCGCTCCCCACACAACGAGCTAACCGCAGCACCAGCGCTCCCCACACAGCGAGCTAACCGCAGCACCACCGCTCCCCACACAGCGAGCTAACCGCAGCACCACCGCTCCCCACACAGCGAGCTAACCGCAGCACCACCGCTCCCCACACCACTCACCCGGCTCGCGGTTTCCTCACCAACAGCGACGTTTTCGGACTCGGTAGTAAATAAAAAGTGCATAAAAAGTAAGAATTATCACGATCCTTTCCTCCCTGGACACCACCAAAACGATTTCACGTTTAAAACTCTCCGTCTCTCCCCTCCCCCCTCTCTCTCTGGGTATCTTTTTGCGAGTTAAAAAAACTTTAGTTAAATATATTTCACGTACACGGACAGAATATTCACATTGACATAGACAGATAATCACGTAGCTGTACAAACTCTAGACAAAGAGTCACAGAGATGGCATAACGCGATGTCCCCACGGGAGCGCATGGGGTGGCGCGATGAGTTGCCACAACACGAGGAAGCCGTCGCGCCTGCGAGCCCCCAGGGCATTTATAGGCGAGCGGGGGAGCCCCCAGGGCGTTTTGCTTTGGGGCTCGTTCAGAGACGCTGGTGGTGGTGGTGATTATTGATGATTGGTGATGCTTATTGGTGATTGCTTATTGGTGATGATGTTTGGTGATTGGTTATTGGTGATGGTTATTATTGGTGATTGCTTATTGGTGATGATGTTTGGTGATTGGTTATTATTATTGGTGATGACTATTGGTGATTGGTTATTGGTGATTGGTGGTGATTATTGGTAATCATGGGGGGGGGGGGGGCGGTCGTGAGCTACTCTCCTCCTGCCCCCATCTGTGCTGAGTCGTCCGTGGGTGCTGAGTGGCTGGGCGTGTCCGTGTTAGACCGGTCACGGTAGCTGGCGATCGTGGTGGTGTGGGGGAGAGGTGGGGGGAGAGGGAGAGGTGGGGGGGAGAGACTCCTAGAGATACACAGATTCACAGAGATACACAGAGACTCACATAGACTCATAGAGATATACAGATTCAGAGAGACTTACAGGGATACTAAAGACTCACAGAGACTCAAAGAGATACACAGAGATACACATAAACTCAAAGAAATACACAGGGACTCATAGAGATATAAATACTTACAGAGATACACACAGATTCACAGAGACTTACAGCGACACAGAGACTCACAGAGACTTATAGAGATACACAGATTCACAGAGACTTACAGAGATACAAATAGACTTAAAGAGATTCAAAGAGATACACAGAAACTCAAAGAAATACACAGAGACTCAGGTAAATACACAGAGACTCATAGAGATACAAAGACTCACAGAGATACACAGTGATACACAGTGATTCACAGAGACGTATAGAGATACACAGAGATGCACAGAGATGCACAGAGATTCATAGAAATGCACAGAAATTCACAGAGGCTCATAGCAATACACAGAGACTCCCGGAGACTTACAAAGATACAAAGAAACTCACAGATTCATAGAAATACACACAGATACAAATAGACTAATCGAAATACACAGAGCAGCGCTCCCCATACACACAGAGATACACAGAGACACACAGACACACAGAGATACCCCGAGACTCAAACAGAGACACACAGAGATACACAGATATACCCAGAGACACACAGAGATACACAGAGACACACAGAGACACACAGAGATACCCCAAGACTCATACAGATACACAGATACCCAGAGACACACAGAGATACACAGAAATACACAGAGACACACAGAGACACAGAGATAACCCGAGACACACAGAGATACACAGAGATACCCAGAGACACACAAAGATACACAGAGATACCCCGAGACTGAAACAGATACACATAGATACCCCGAGACTCATACAGATACCCAGAGACTCACAGAGATACCCAGAGACTCACAGAGATACCCAGAAACTCACAGAGATGCACAGAGATACACAGAGATACACAGAGACTCACAGAGACACAGAGACTCAAAGAGACTCACAGAGACACACAGAGATACCCCGAGACTCACAGAGACACACAGAGACTCACAGAGACACAAATATACACAGAGACTCACAGAGACACAGAGATACACAGAGACTCATACAGACACACAGAGACTCACAGAGATACACAGAGACACACAGAGACTCACAGAGATACACAGATACTCACAAAGATACACAGAGACACACATAGACTCACAGAGATACACAGAGACTCACATATATATACAGAGACATACAGAGAGACACAGAGACACACAGAGAGACACAGAGATACCCCAAGACTCAAACAGATACACAGAGACTCACAGAGATACACAGAGATACCCAGAGACACACAGAGATACCCAGAGACACACAGAGATACACATAGATACCCCGGGACTCATACAGATACACATAGATACCCCGAGACTCATACAGATACCCAGATACTCACAGAGATACACAGAGATGCAAATAAATACACAGAGACACACAGAGACACACAGAGATACCCCGAGACTCAGACAGATACACAGAGACTCACAGAGATACACAGAGATACACAGAGACTCACAGAGACACACAGAGACACCCAGAGACTCACAGAGATACACAACGATACACAGAGACACACAGAGATACACATAGACACACAGAGATACACCTAAATACACAGAGACACACAGAGACACACAGAGATACCCAGAGACACACAGAGAGACACAGAGACACACAGAGATACCCAGAGATACACAGAGACACACAGAGATACACAGAGACTCATACAGATACACAGGGATACCCAGAGACTCATACAGATACCTAGAGACTCACAGAGATACCCAGAGACTCACAGAGATACACAGAGACTCATACAGATACACAGAGACTCATACAGATACACAGAGATACACAGAGACTCACAGAGACTCACAGAGATACACAGAGACTCACAGAGGCCCATAGATTCAGACCATTCCTGTCCAGTTTCCACCCCATCCATTCAAGACCTCAAGCCACTCGCTGTCCTCCCTGGGCCTCCTTCCCTCCACCCCTCCGCAATTCCCATTCCAACTCCTACCCCCGCACCCCATCCCGATCGAGCACATCACCTTTGGCCACCCTTATTGGACCACTTAGGGCCCATTTGTAAAGCGCCTCGCGTATAGGGCGCCATTTACATTCAAGTTAAGATAAGAAACCTCCTGCATCGTCGGAGTCTGCATGGATCTCCGGGGCTCTCTGTCTTGCTATTTGATTTTAAGCTCCCTCCAACAACAACCGCCAGGCTCCACGAAGTGGAGGTGACGTCACCATGGCGCTTGTGCCAGGCTATGTGCACGTTCAGTCCACGTGAAGGGTCGAACGCCCGCTGGCAGGAGATCACGGGACAGACCCAGCAGGTGCCATGGGTTGTACTGACTGAGATGAGTGGCACCACCAGCTGTACCCCCCCTACTGTGCCAACCTGCTGTGTTTTATCCGCCCAGTGCTCCGCGAGTTGTTGTGAGCGTCGCTCCTCGGCCCTCCGTTGTTGCCGGAGGGCGACTGCCTCCAACTGCCCAGTAGCGTCCTTCACGAGCCTCCTCCAAAGAGGTCGATCTTGACACCGCTGGTACCAGTCATCGGCAAGTCCACTCAGCTCCACATCTTCCTGTACCACGTCACTCCATCTCTTCTCTAGCCCGTATCACTCCCTCACCCACTCACACACTCACCCACTCACTCACCCACCCACTCACCCACTCACCCACGCACCCACTCACTCACCCACTCACCCATCATTCCAGCTCGTCTCCAGCGCCTCTTTAGCCCCCTTTATCCGGCCAAACAAAGCTGCTTGAGCAAGTGGTGACCTGGCCACCACCACTCTGTGGGCGGGCCACTCTGTGGCCGGGCCACTCTGTGGCCGGGCCACACGGTGGCCGGGCCACGCGGTGGCCGGGCATGCGGGCTCCGTGACCCAGCCAACTCGGCCTCCTCGCCTGCCGGGAGGAGCTCACTGCGACCGCGACCGCCATCCACCCTCGTGCATTGACTCCCACACGTGCTGACCTTTGATCGGAGACTTTATTTGGACACAGGACTCCCTGGGCCCAGCCTTGGATCTTCGGTAATCGAACTCCGTCTGCTCTCCAGCCGTCCCCTTGCACGATCCTCGAGCCCCCCACACCTCTCCGTGAAGCTTCGATCCCCCCAAACCCTGTAGCCAATGCTCCTTCCTTCCTCCACCGACAGCCTTCGACCCTCGCTTCCCACATTTGACGTTTTGGGAATCTCCGCCCACCCCCCCCCCGCCCCCCAATCTCTTTGATCCTCGCCTTCCGACCAATCACCCTGGAAGCTCTCTGCGCCAATTGGAGGCCTCTCTGCGCCAATTGGAGGCCTCTCTGCGCCAATCGGGGGCCTCTCTGCGCCAATTGGAGGTCTCTCTACGCCAATCGGAGGTCTCTCTGCGCCAATCGGAGGCCTCTCTGCGCCAATTGGAGGCCTCTCTGCACCAATTGGAGGTCTCTCTGCGCCAATCGGAGGTCTCTCTGCGCCAATCGGAGGCCTCTCTGCGCCAATCAGAGGCCTCTCTGCGCCAATCAGAGGTCTCTCTGCGGCAATCGGAGGCCTCTCTGCGCCAATTGGAGGTCTTTCTGCACCAATCGGAGGCCTCTCTGCGCAAATTGGAGGCCTCTCTGCGCCAATCGGAGGCCTCTCTGCACCAATCAGAGGCCATGGCCGCCGACTTCCCGACTGTCGGCCTGCCCGTACGCTTGTCTTAGGTAAGCCGTCTGTCACCTCAGTCAATACATAACCCCCCCCCCGCTCCCTCAACCTTTAAACAAAAAAGGAGCCATCCCGGCTAACACCAGGGAGGGAATTGACCAACCCCCAATGGAGCACGAGAACGCCAACTTATGGCAGTAAAATGATTTACGTGGGAGAGGACCGATGATGCGGCGTGGGTAGATTCTACACCCTCCCACGATTGGTAACAGAAGAGATAAAACAACTAACAATAAACTATTTAACACGTAGCAGGCTTTCGCGAACAATATTGTGCATACAAGAGGGGGTTTTTTGGGCTTAGATCGCGTAAATATATAAATGTGTCGTTAACACCCACCACGAATCTAGCTGTCACCTGATGATGCTGGTTGTAATTACTGGCGAAACGTCGTACTCAGATTGTAAATGTCGTGGCTTGGCTTTCCAACACACCGGTATGCTGTACGAGTATACTACGCTACACTATTATACACTACACTATACACTACACAATACACGACACTACACACGACACTAGACACTATACACCACACTATACACGACACTACTACACTATACACCACACTATACACCACACTAATATACTCTGCACTACTATACACTACACTACTATACACTACACTACTATACACTACACTACTATACACTACACTACTATACACTACACTACTATACACTACACTACTATACACCACACTATACACTACACTAATATACACTATACTCTTTGGTTCTATTGGGTAAAGTCATGTAGGTAAAAAATAAAATAACAAAAGTCACGACGTTTCGACCACAACACAAGTGGCCTTCATCAGGTGAACGGACCAACCTGTCCGGAAGACAGCGTTGGAGTGAAAAAAGTCAAGCGCAGGTCGCCTCCTTTAAGCTGTGAGTGGGTAAACAGAAAGACGCCTTGACAAAGGAATTAGCATCAAATGTAAAGCTTAAAGGAGGCGACCTGCGTTGGACTTGTTTAATGGTACAGTATGTTCATTCAATTAGTGGCATCCTAAACTCTCACGGTGGTGCTAATGTATCTTTGATTCTATTTGCGAGCTTGCACAGCTTTACATTTTATGATAATACACGACACTACTACACTATACACCACACGATACACCACACTAATATACTCTGCACTACTATACACTACACTACTATACACTACACTACTATACACTACACTACTATACACTACACTACTATACACTACACTACTATACACTACACTACTATACACTACACTACTATACTCTACACTACTATACACTACACTACTATACACTACACTACTATACACTACACTACTATACACTACACTACTATACACTACACTACTATACACTACACTACTATACACCACACTATACACTACACTAATATACACTACACTACTATACACTACACTATACTACTATACACTACTATACACTACACTAGTCACTACACTATACACTGCTATACACTACACTATACACTACACTATACACTACACTATACACTACACTATACACTACACTACTATACACTACACTACTATACACTACTACACTTTACACTACTACACGCTATACTACTACACTATACACTACGATACACTACACTATACACAACACTATACATGACACTATACACTACACTATACACTACACTAGACACTACACTACTATACACTACACTATACACTGCACTATACACTACATTACTATACACTACACTATACACTGCACTACTATACACGACACTATACACTACTATACACTACACTACTATACACTGCACTATACACTACACTACTATACACTACACTATACACTACTATAGACTACACTATACACTACACTACTATACACTTCACTATACACTGCTATACAGTACACTATGCACTTCACTATACACTATACACGTGGATGTTCTGTTTACGTGACACAACCCTTACTGTTTGGCTGTGTCAGGCGGTGGCGGGTTTAAACCACACAACACTTATATATTAACGTGATCTAACCCCCAAACAAGCCTCTATTATGAACAACAAACAACAACAACCACCAGCACCAGACCGTGGAAAACAGGGCGTGCGAAAAGTCTCCTTTGCTCCAACAGGGACAGCGTCGACTCCGCTGGGCGCATCTTGAACTGGGGGGGTCGGGGGGGGTCAGGGGGATTCCTTGTCGCCGGTCCAGCCGTGGACGGTCCGCTATTTTTGCCGGGTTCTGTGAGCGGTGTAGGCGCATGCGCAATGCGACTCGGGGGGAACGCGCTACGGGCCGCTGCTGCGGCACCGTCGGACGCCCCCGGGGGCACTCTGGCGGAACGGGACGTGGGCACGGGGTGATTTGGTGGCGACTGGCGAACGAATCCAGGAGGGGCGACGTCGGCCAGACCCCTGCCGCGGTTTCGGCAGCCTGCGCGCGACGGGGTCAACGTGAGGTCAACGTGACCGTGCCTTGCCATGGTTACGTTCGGCCCCGCGGCGAAGGCGCGTCTGTGTCAACAGCCCCCACGACGACGACGACGGCGGCGACCTGCGTCTCGCCTCGTCAGCGGCCCGCACCTCTGTCGTGTTTTGCGGCCGTCGCCTCCGCTGCTCGCTCGGAAACGGGGTGGGTCGAGCGCGACCTGCGAGGGCGCAGGTCAGTGGGGCGTGACCTGCGGTGGGGTGGAGGTGGAGGGGGGGCATGTGGGAACAGCCGGTACGCCGCCAAGATCCCCCGGGTTATGGAGATCACAGTCGACCAGTGCCTCATCTATGGCATGGCAGAGCGTGGATGTTGTGGTTCTGCTCAGCCGTCTGTCTTGAGTGAGGAGGGGCGATGTGCGGGAGTGGAGGCAGTGAATATGAATGATTGAGCCATCGTGAGAGAATTGCAATGGTTGAGTCAACTCAACCCAACTCAACCCATCCCACCCCACCACAACTCAACCCACCCCAACTCCACCCCAACTCAACCCAACTCTACCCACCCCAACTCAACCCACCCCAACCCAACTCCATCCAACCCAACCCACCCCACCCCAACCCAACTGAACTGGGCTGTCACCCGCGGCCTCCTCCGAACGGCGCTGCCGCGATGGCCACGGATCCCTCGTAGACGCCCAGCGCGGGGAACAGCGGCTCCGTGAATACGCCGTGGAACGAGTGGAGGTGGCGGGAGCCCTGCACGCAGTAAAACGACAGCACCCCCTCCTCCCACTCCAGGTAGACGCCGATGCATTGCCCAACCGTGCCGCCACCACCACCACCGCCACCACCACTACCACCACCTCCCGCACTACCACCACTCGTACCACCACCATCTGTACCATCAGTGCCACCGCCACCACTACCTTCACCGCCACCACCACCTACACCACCATCACCTGCACAACCACCGCCCGTACCACCACCATCTGTACCATCAGTGCCACCGTCACCCCTACCACTACCTTCACCGCCACCACCACCTACACCACCATCACCTGCACAACCACCGCCCGTACCACCATCTGTACCATCAGTGCCACCGTCACCCCTACCACTACCTTCACCGCCACCATCTCCACCACCATCACTCCCACCACCTGCACCACCCGCACCACCACGACCACTTCCACCGCCATCACCACTCACACCACCACTACCAACATCACCACCACTTCCCCTATCACCACCACCTCCACCACCACCCCCGACCACCACTACCACCTCCTCCCCCAAGAAGGTCTGCGCCCCGTTGTGCCGCACCGAGTAGTGGCCGTCCCACTTCTCGAGGCACCAGGAGGCGCCGCTGAGACCCAGGCGGCCCGCCCGGGCCTTGCCCCGGCGAGGGATCGAAGCCTCGGCCACCCCGACGAGGCAGCGTGCCGACGAGCCCACGTCCACCTCCCAGTAGTGGTGGCCGCGCGAGAGGCCCTCGCGGCACAAGGCCTGGTCCCAGTGCTCAAAGCGCTCCGGGTGGCGGCGGTGGTGGTGGTGAGGAGGAGGGCCGGAGAGCCGCGTCACCGTGCGGAGGTCGGCCGACACGGCGAGGGATGGGTGGGCGGAGTTCACGTTCACGGTAGGGGAGCATCCGTCTGTACCGTGGAGGGGACGGCAGCGGCGGCAGGAGCAGCGGCAGTAGCAGCAGTGGTCAGTTTAACACGTAGCAGGCTTTCGCGAGCAATGTCATCCATGATACAGGTCTTTTGTGTTAGATCGCGTGAGATTAGATTACGCAATCTATCCCAAAAAACTGTATTATGGAGTAATATCAGTAGCAGCAGCAGTAGCAGTAGTGTTAGCAGTAGTAATAGAAATAGTAACAGTAGTAATAGAAGTAGTAACAGCAGTAGTAGCGGTAGTGTTAGCAGTAGTAGCGGTAGTGTTAGCAGTAGTAGTAGTGTTAGCAGTAGTAGTAGAAATAGTAACAGTAGTAGTAGCAGTAGTAACAGCAGCAGTAGCAGCAATAGTCGCTGTAGTAGTATTAGCAGTAGTAGCAGCAGAATCAGTATTAGATGTATCAGTAGTAGTAGTGTTAGCAGTAGTAGTAGCAATAGTAACAGTAGTAGCAGTAGTAGCAATAGTAGTAGCAGTAGTAGCAGCAGTAGTAGTAGCAGCAGTCGTAACAGGAGGGGTACTAGTAGCAATAGTATCATCAGTAGTAGTAGCATCATCAGTAGTGGATAGTAGTGAATAGTGTATAGTCGTATAGTGCACAGTTTAGTGGTTAGTGTATTGTAGTACAGTGTATAATATATAGTAGCATAGTGTATGATAGTGTTGTGTATAGTAGTGTGTAGTGTAGTGGAAAGTGTAGTGTGTGGTAGTGAGTGACCCACAGAAGAAGGGCAGCATGATAATCTGTATAGTACTGTAGTGCATAGTGTAGTGTATAGTGTAGTGTATAGTAGTGTATAGTGTAGTACATAGTGTAGTGTATAGTAGTGTATAGTAGTGTAGTGTATAGTGGAGTGTATAGTGGAGTGTATAGTAGTGTATAGTGTATTGTGTAGTGTATAGTAGTGTATAGTAGTGTATAGTGTAGTGTATAGTAGTGTATAGTGAAGTGTATAATGTAGTATATAGTGTAGTGTATAGTGTAGTGCATAGTGTAGTGTATAGTGTAGTGTATAGTAGTGCATAGTGTAATGTATAGTGTAGTGTATAGTAGTGCATAGTGTAGTGTATAGTGTAGTGTATAGTGTAGTGTAGTGTGTAGTGTATAGTGTAGTGTAGTGTGTGGTAGTGTAGTGACCCACAGAAGAAGGGCAGCATGATCATCTTGACGCCGCCCAGCGAGATCAAATTGGCGAGCTCCATGCCCTCCTCAGTGACGAGCCGCAGTGGCAGGGCCTCGACCCTGCAGGTGGTGGAGGTGGTGGTGGAGGTGGTGGTGGTGGTGGTGGTGGTGAGGAGGTGGTGGAGGTAGTGGAAGAGGAGGAAGAGATGATACAAAGGCGGCCGGGCGTGGTCGGGTTGATGCTGTAGCAACAGCAGTCCAATACAACTCTTGAACTAAATTTGTCCCTCACCAGGGTGTAGCGAGACTCCACTGAGCTTGCTGTGCAGTGGCTCTTAGAAGCCATCCCCTGGCCATCACAACATGATAGCAGCTCAACCAAGTCGGCTGATATCATCGCCATCACCACCATCAGCATCATCATCGTCGTCGTGTGGACATTTATAGCAGCAGCCACATACTCTAGACGCAGAGAGTTAAATAGAGACACACAGAGATCCATAGAGACCCATATAGACACGTAGAGACCCATCGAGACACATGGAGACCCATGGAGATGCATAGAGACCCATAGAGACTCATAGATATTCTAGAGATACCTGTAGACCCATAGAGACATATAGAGACCCATGGAGATGCATAGAGACCCATATAGACCTACAGAGATGCATAGAGATACATAGAGATGCATGGAGATACATAGAGACCCATAGAGACTCATAGATATTCTAGAGATACCTAGAGACCCATAGAGACATATAGAGACCCATAGACGCCCAGAGACCCATGGAGATACCTAGAGACCCATAGAGACCTATAGAGACGCATAGAGACACATACTCATAGAGACCCTAGAGACACATACAGACTCATAGAGACTCATATAACTATATAAAGACCCATGGAGACACATAGAGACACATGGAGACCCATAGAGGCCCATAGAGACCCACATACACCCACACTAAAACTGGGCTATGTGTATGTAACCAGGTTTAAGGCCCCAATGAGCTGTTTAGAAGCGACCCTGGCCATCACAACATGATAGTGGCTTAACCAAGTGGGCTGGTATCATCCCAACCACCATCCCCACCACCATCATCATCATCGTGTGGAGATTTATAGGCAAACACTCTGAAGGCGCCTGATGTTGATTCTAAATGTGGATGGGAAAATACCGGAGGACACGGAGACAATTCCACACTGCCAAATCTACAGCAGCAGCAGGCATAATCAGGGTCGGGATCGAAACCACGACCTCCTGTAGGCCAGGCGAGGTAGTTAACATCTCATTGCCACCGTGATGGTGATGAGAGATGACGCAGACTCCAATTATACTGCAGCAGGCATCGTCAGTATTGGGATCGAAACCACGACCTCCTGTAGACCAGGCGAGATAGTTAACATCTCATAGCCACCGTGATGGTGATGAGAGATGACGCAGACTCCAATTATACTGCAGCAGGCATCGTCAGCGTTGGGATCGAAACCACGACCTCCTGTAGACCAGGCTAGGTAGTTAACATCTCCTAGCCACCGATTGCTGGGTGTGAGCGTGCATCAAGCAAGGCACCTCGTGTCTTTGTTCCGTCGTTTCTGAAACACACAGAGCACACACACAGCACACATACATACATACACACGTACACACAGCACACATACATACACAACAGACACATACACACATATACACATACACAACACACACATACACAACACACACATACACAACACACACATACACAATAGGCATACACAACACACATACACAACACACACACATATATGTAATGACAGGGTGACACCTGCCGGCCTGAAGGGGTAATTACGGTTATGGCAGGATTACATAATGCCTTGTCTTGACTTAAAGCTTTCGTGACTGCAGGAATTAATATTCTTTGGGTCTTTCGGTAAAGTCACGTAGATTAGGTTAAAAGAAAATAAGGAAAATAACAAAAAACTACGACGTTTCGATCGCAACACAAGCGGTCGTCATCAGGAGGAAAAATATTGGGGGAAAGCTGCTGAGGCAGGCTATTTTTAAAGGTTTAAAATGGGTGTAGCCCAATGGTCATAAACAAATTGGGAGGGGCTAGTTATGTTAATGTGATCGATTAGCATGATAATGGCAGATCCCCAGTGGCGCTGTTTACACACCAGGTTCTAATTTGCGGCTGAGTCGACCTAGGGGAGGCCCAGGAGAATCGTCACTGGTGGTGTTGGCCGTGAGCGGGAATCGAACTTCATATCGCAGCACGCTAATCGCTACACCACCGCTCCAAACACACACACTCACACACACTCACCCAACAACAACACACATACACACACTCACACACATACATACACATACATACACTCGCACACACATACACACACTCACACACGTACACGCACATTCACACACAACAATAACCGCCATTAGCCACTAAGTGGCTAGCTACTCGCTCACAGCAGCAGTGTCTGTGAAGGCCGCCACTGGCGGCACACACAGATGGGTGGCCAGCACCAACACGCCCGGCCGCCTTTGTCTCCCCATAGACAGACACTTTTAAACATCGAGAAAAATCCCCTGTATAGCCTTGACAGACTATAAAGGGCAAGTGCTGTTAGTCGAGTCGTAGCGGCACCTATGAAGGCTACAACAACAACCGCAAATCGCCACGAAGTGGTGGTGACGTCACCACGACGCTTGTGCCAGGCTATGTGCACCTTGAGGCCACGTGAAGAGTTGAACGCCCGCTGGCAGGAGGTCACGGGGCAGACCCAAGTGCCAGGGGTCGACTGACTGCGACAACTGGCTGATGCACCACCTTTTCCCCCTACTGTGCCAACTTGCTGTGCTTTAGCCAACCGGCACTCCGTTCGTTGTTGTGAGCGTCGCTCCTCCGCCCTCCGTTGTTGTTGGAGGGTGACAGCCGCCAGCTTCCCAGTAGCGTCGTTCACGAGCCTCCTCCACGGAGGCCGATCTTGACACTGCGGTTACCAGTCATCGGCAAGTCCACTCAGCTCCACATCCTCCTGTACCATATCACTCCATCTTTTCTTTAGCCCGTGCCGCGCCCGCCCAGCCCCCTGGATCCGGCCGAACAAAATCTGTTTCGGCATGCAGTGGCTGGGCAAGCGGGCTACATGGCCCAGCCAATACTGCCTTGCCTGCCGGAGGAGCTCACCGATGGGACTTTGTCCAGATCTTTTTAACTCCTCACACAATCCAGTCTGGTTAAACCCAGGATGGATCGTAGGCAGGCTAGCCTAAATGTTTCTAACCGACAAAGATGTTCCATTAGGGGGGTCCACGTTTCACAAGCGTAGAGAAGGGAGAGAATGACCGTGGCTGAGAATGGCTGAAGCTTTGTGCGGAGGGATAGACCAGGTAGCTTCCACAGAGCGTTACGCAACCGATGAAAAGACATTGCCGCTCGACTGATTCTGAGCGAGACCTTTGCTGTTAAACTGGAGCCGGTCATGAGCACACTGCCCAGGTATGGGAAACTACCCAGGCAGGTGCTTAGTTTTGGTGGGGCTGATGGTAAGGCCCCACCTCCTAGTGTCACGCTCCAGTCTCAGCAGCAGCGTCTCCAACTCCTCCTCTGAGTGAGCAGCAATCGCCAGATCATCGGCATACATAACATGGTTGAGGAATAAGGAGCCATCCCTTGACAGTACCCGGGCATCGATTAGCCTCCCATTGAATCTGTACCAGATGGAAATTCCTCCTGTACAGCTATTGAAGGCTTCACGAACGTGGTCAAAATAGATGTTAAATAATGTGGGAGCCAGTGGACATACCTGTCGCACCGCAAGGTGTACAGGGAATGGTTCCGACTCTGGCCGCATAGTTTTACCCGGGCCCACTCACCATCATGAAGGTCCTTAATGATCGTGAGAAGAGGGTCAGGGTCTCTGAAAGCACTAAGAACTAACCAGAGCCCAGGCCTACTGATGGTATCATAGGCCTTGAATAGGTCAATAAAGCAGAGATGTAGATCTTGTGGGAATTCCCTACACCTCTGCTGTAGCAGACGGACAGAAAATATGTCATCTGTGGAGGACCGCCCTTTCCTGAAACCGCATTGGGGCACTGCAAGCATCTCCTCAACGTGTCTAGCAAGGCAATGTTGAATAATCCTTGCCAGGACCTTTCTCAGCACACTGAGGAGTGAGATGCCCCTGTAGTTATTACAGTATGTGCAATCCCCCTTCTTAAAGAGGCGGACCACCAGGGCATCCTTCCAGTCCTCCGGAACGCGTCCAGTGGTCCAGACTGTTGTTATGATATCATGTAGGGAGATAATCTCTGCCCAGTGCCTTGCCTGGTCTCAGACTCTGGATCGCCTTCAGTACTTCCTCAGATGGCGCCTCAGCCAGCCACTCACAGGGGGTGACTTCTTCCAATATATGAGGCACCGCAGCCTCGGCAGGGTCATCCCCACTTTGTCCCACGTTGTTATCCAAGCTGAGGGATGTCCTCTCTCCCAGGACCTCACAGAAATGCTCAGCAAATCTTCAAAACTGTTCTTTGGGATCGGAGATTGGATCTCCGTTCTTTTCCCTAATGATGGTAATAGGTGTGGTGCTGCAGGTTCCTTTTTTGATGGAATCAAAGAGCGATTTGTGATCGCGGGCAATGAGGCAGACGCCATCTCCTCAGCAACCTGCGAACACCACCCATCCTTGCAGCGCCTCACGGATCTCCAAACCTCCGAGAAAATGCTGCGGTAAGCCTCTACATTCTCCAAGGTGGGATGTTGTAGCCGATGGGAGTGGGCCTGTCGCTTTTTCTCAGCCAGCTTGAACACCTCCTCGATCAGCCAGGGTCTCTGGGGAGGTCTTGACCATGTACCCAAAGCAGCCATTGCAGCTGCATGAGCCACAGTCCTAAACCTCGCCCATTTCCCCTCGACATCAGGAGGAGTCGGGGACGATGCCAACCCCAGTCGCAACCGTGATTAAATTCTCGCTTGCAACTTTCATCAGCTTCCGGAGACCATGCCACTAAGAGTTTGAATGGGGTCCTGGGTGTACACCACCACTGGAGTGATAGAATGGCAGGCGCATCTTACAGATGACAAGTCGATGGTCAGTGGGCAGATCAGCTCCATGGTAGGTCCTGCTATCAAGGAAATGGGCCCGCATCCGCTGTTCCATCACTATGTAGTCCAGCAGATGTTCTTGCTTGGACACGGCATGTATTCCTTGATGTTGTGTGGATGCACCGATGCCGGAACAGTGTGTTGGTAATTACAAGCCCATGGCCTGCACAAAAATCTAGCAGCCTCCTGCCGTTGTTATTGAGCTGATCTGGCCCATGCCTTCCAATCACTCCAGATCAGGTGCCAACATCATGACTAACTCGGGCATTTAAGTTACCCAACAAGATAACTCTATCCCGAGGGGCCACTTTAGCTAGATAGCAGGTCATGGAAGAAATCTGACTCATTGGCCTTGCCTGCATCCCTCCACGGATGTTAGTCTTCAGTGGGGGGAAAAATAACCACGACTACCACTCCTCGCCTATGGTTGATGGGAAGGCGAGCCCAAAGTAGCCTGGGGCGTAGAGCTTCCCACACCTCACCGCCACGCTCCCACGCCCCATTTATTATTTTGTTCAGAAGAAGAGCCACTCTCTGTTGTTTGGTAGTCTCCTGCCCCGAGTAGAGGACTGTCCACCCCTCATGGTGGCAGGAGCCAGAGCCGGTCCACCGGACCTCCTGCATACCCCAGAGATCCAGGCGGTACCGTTCCAGCTCCTGACAGAGGAATGGCAGCCTCTCCTCCGCAGTGAGCGTTCGAATATTCAAAGTGGCCACACGTGGTTTTTTGTTGTTTCTGGAGGAGGGTAAGAATTTAGTCTCCTGGCTGCGCCAAATGGGATTTGGCCAGGAGACGTCAGAGATCTCTGTCCCCCCGGGGCTTCCGGCACAAATTTATTAATTACATTTTTCAGTCGTGGTTTTGTGGTAATCAATTGGAGGTGGAGGGGTTACCAGCCCCTCGCACCCATCCAGAGCCCCTTTTTGGCCGCTGTGGTGGTGCCATGAGGGGAAAGGCCAATTGGAATTGGCCCTCCCTCTACAGCACTGCCCATGACAGCGTTGCCCGTCCGGCACCAGGAGCAGGTAGGGGGTTGTTTTGCCGGACTCACACACTCACACACATTCACACACACACCCCCCACCCGCCCCCTCATCCTCCTCCTTCCTCATTCCCCATTCCCCTCTCCCACTTCAAACCTCCTCCTCCTGCTGCTGCTGTTTGTGGAGGCGCTCCAAGTGGCTCTCGATCCAGGCAAGCACCGCTCCCCCCTTCTCGTCCACCTCGGCCAGCGCCGCCCACTCCTCCTGGTCCAGCTGCAGGCGGCGGCTCGCGTAGCGAGCGCAGAGCTCCACTTTGCAGCGCAGCAGGGACGCCTGGGTGGTGGGGTGGATGAGGGGGTGGGGGGGGATGAGGGGGTGGGTGGGGGGGGGGGTGGGTGGGGGGGTGAGTGGGTGAGTGGGTGGGTGGGTGGGGGGGTGAGTGGGTGGGTGGGTGGGGGGGTGAGTGGGTGGGGGGGGGGTCGGGGGGGTTGGTGGGTTGGAGGGGTGGGTGGGGGGGTGGGAGTGTGAGTGGATGGGTGAGTGGGTGGGTGAGTGGGTGGGTGAGTCGGTGAGTGAGTGAGTGGGTGAGTAGGTGGGTGGGTGGGTGAGTGAGTGAGAGAGTGATTGAGTGGGTGGGTGAGTGATTGAGTGGGTGGGTGAGTGAGTGGGTGGATGGGTGGGTGAGTGTCTGGTTGGGTGAGTGGGTGGCTGAGAGGGTGGGTGAGTGGGTGGGTGAGTGGGTGAGTGGGTAAGTGAGTGGGTAAGTGAGTGGGTTAGTGGATGGGTGAGTAATTGGGTGAGTGGGTTGGTGAGTGGGTGGGTGAGTGAGTGGGTGAGTGGGTCGGTTAGTGGGTGGGTTGGTGGATGGGTGGGTAAGTGGGTGGGTGGGTGAGTGGGTGGGTGAGTGGGTGAGTGAGTGACTGAGTTGGTGAGTGAGTGAGTTGGTGAGTGAGTGGGTGGGTGGTGGGTTGGTGAGTGAGTGGGTGAGTGGGTGGGTGGATAGGTGGGTGAGTGGCTGGTTGGGTGAGTGGGTGGCTGAGTGGGTGGGTGAGTGAGTGGGTGAGTGGGTTAGTGGATGGGTGAGTAGTTGGGTGAGTGGGTGCGTGGGTGAGTGGGTGGGTGAGTGAGTGGGTGAGTGGGTGGGTTAGTGGGTGGGTTAGTGGATGGGTGGGTTAGTGGATGGGTGGGTAAGTGGGTAGGTGAGTGGATGGGTGGGTAAGTGGGTGGGTGAGTGGGTGGGTGAGTGGGTGAGCGAGTGACTGAGTTGGTGAGTGAGTGGGTGGGTGGTGGGTAGGTGAGTGGGTGGGTTAGTGGGTGAGTGAGTTGGTGAGTAAGTGAGTTGGTGAGTAAGTAGGTGGGTGAGTGGGTTGGTGGGTGAGTGAGTTTGTGAGTGATAAGTTGGTGAGTATCCTCCCGTACCCGCACCGCTGCGTGCGACTCCACCAGGCGCCTCACGGTGGAGGAAGGAGACGCCATTCCTCGTGCCTGAACACAAATACACAGAGACGTGTGGCCTGAACACAGAGACAATAAGACGTGGGGCCTGAACACAGAGACGTGAGGCCTGAACACAGAGACACAGAGACGTGTGGCCTGAACACAGAGACAGAAACGTGAGGCCTGAACACAGAGACACAGAGACGTGAGGCATGAACACAGTGACACAGAGACGTGGGGCCTGAACACAGAGACGTGTTACCTGAACACAGAGATACAGAGACGTGTGACCTGAACACAGAGACAGAGACGTGAGCCCTGAACACAGAGTCACAGAGACGTGTGGCCTGAACACAGACACAGATACGTGTGGCCTAAACACAGAGACACAGAGACGTGTGGCCTGAACACAGAGACAGAGACGTGAGGCCTGAACACAGAGACACAGAGACGTGAGGCATGAACACAGTGACACAGAAACGTGAGGCCTGAACACAGAGACGTGTGACCTGAACACAGAGACACAGAGACGTGTGACCTGAACACAGAGACACAGAGACGTGAGGCCTGAACACAGAGACACAGAGACGTGAGCCCTGAACACAGAGACACAGGAACGTGGGGCCTGTACACAGAGACACAGAGACGAGTGACCTGAACACAGCGACACAGAGACGTGTGGCCTGAACACAGAGACACAGAGACGTGTGACCTGAACATAGAGACACAGAGACGGGGGGCCTAAACACAGACACAGAGACGTGGGGCCTAAATACAGAGACACAGAGACGTGAGGCCTGAACACAGACACAGATAGTGAGGCCTGAACACAGAGACACAGAGACGTGGGGCCTAAATACAGAGACGTGAGTCCTGAACACAGAGACACAGAGACGTGTGACCTGAACACAGACACAGATACGTGTGACCTGAACACAGAGACACAGAGACGTGAGGCCTAAACACAGAGACGTGGGGCCTAAACACAGAGACACAGAGACGTGAGGCCTAAACACAGAGACACAGAAACATGAGCCCTGAACACAGAGACACAGAGACATGAGCCCTGAACACAGAGACACAGAGACGTGTGACCTGAACACAGACACCGATACGTGTGACCTGAACACAGAGACACAGAGACGTGAGGCCTAAACACAGAGACACAGAGACGTGTGACCTGAACACAGAGACACAGATAGGTGAGGCCGTGAGGACTAAACACAGAGACACATAAACGTGTGACCTGAACACAGAGACACAGAGACGTGTGACCTGAACACAGAGACACAGAGACGTGAGGCCTGAACACAGAGACACAGAGACGTGAGGCCTGAACACAGAGACACAGAGACGTGTGACCTCAACACAGAGACACAGAGACGTGAGGCCTGAACACAGAGACACAGAGACGAGTGACCTGAACACAGAGACAGAGACGTGTGACCTGAACACAAAGACACAGAGACGTGAGGCCTGAACACAGAGACACAGAGACGTGAGGCGTGAACACAGAGACACAGAGACGTGAGGCCTGAACACAGAGACACAGAGACGTGTGACCTGAACACAGAGACGTGAGGCCTGAACACAGAGACACAGAGACGTGTGGCCTGAACACAGAGACAGAAACGTGAGGCCTGAACACAGAGACACAGAGACGTGAGGCATGAACACAGTGACACAGAGACGTGGGGCCTGAACACAGAGACGTCTTACATGAACACAGAGACACAGAGACGTGTGACCTGAACACAGAGACAGAGACGTGAGCCCTGAACACAGAGTCACAGAGACGTGTGGCCTGAACACAGACACAGATACGTGTGGCCTAAACACAGAGACACAGAGACGTGTGGCCTGAACACAGAGACAGAGACGTGAGGCCTGAACACAGAGACACAGAGACGTGAGGCATGAACACAGTGACACAGAAACGTGAGGCCTGAACACAGAGACGTGTGACCTGAACACAGAGACACAGAGACGTGTGACCTGAACACAGAGACACAGAGACGTGAGGCCTGAACACAGAGACACAGAGACGTGAGCCCTGAACACAGAGACACAGGAACGTGGGGCCTGTACACAGAGACACAGAGACGAGTGACCTGAACACAGCGACACAGAGACGTGTGACCTGAACACAGACACAGATACGTGTGACCTGAACACAGAGACACAGAGACGTGAGGCCTAAACACAGAGACGTGGGGCCTAAACACAGAGACACAGAGACGTGAGGCCTAAACACAGAGACACAGAAACATGAGCCCTGAACACAGAGACACAGAGACATGAGCCCTGAACACAGAGACACAGAGACGTGTGACCTGAACACAGACACCGATACGTGTGACCTGAACACAGAGACACAGAGACGTGAGGCCTAAACACAGAGACACAGAGACGTGTGACCTGAACACAGAGACACAGATAGGTGAGGCCGTGAGGACTAAACACAGAGACACATAAACGTGTGACCTGAACACAGAGACACAGAGACGTGTGACCTGAACACAGAGACACAGAGACGTGAGGCCTGAACACAGAGACACAGAGACGTGAGGCCTGAACACAGAGACACAGAGACGTGTGACCTCAACACAGAGACACAGAGACGTGAGGCCTGAACACAGAGACACAGAGACGAGTGACCTGAACACAGAGACAGAGACGTGTGACCTGAACACAAAGACACAGAGACGTGAGGCCTGAACACAGAGACACAGAGACGTGAGGCGTGAACACAGAGACACAGAGACGTGAGGCCTGAACACAGAGACACAGAGACGTGTGACCTGAACACAGAGACGTGAGGCCTGAACACAGAGACACAGAGACGTGTGGCCTGAACACAGAGACAGAAACGTGAGGCCTGAACACAGAGACACAGAGACGTGAGGCATGAACACAGTGACACAGAGACGTGGGGCCTGAACACAGAGACGTGTTACCTGAACACAGAGATACAGAGACGTGTGACCTGAACACAGAGACAGAGACGTGAGCCCTGAACACAGAGTCACAGAGACGTGTGGCCTGAACACAGACACAGATACGTGTGGCCTAAACACAGAGACACAGAGACGTGTGGCCTGAACACAGAGACAGAGACGTGAGGCCTGAACACAGAGACACAGAGACGTGAGGCATGAACACAGTGACACAGAAACGTGAGGCCTGAACACAGAGACGTGTGACCTGAACACAGAGACACAGAGACGTGTGACCTGAACATAGAGACACAGAGACGTGAGGCCTGAACACAGAGACACAGAGACGTGAGCCCTGAACACAGAGACACAGGAACGTGGGGCCTGTACACAGAGACACAGAGACGAGTGACCTGAACACAGCGACACAGAGACGTGTGGCCTGAACACAGAGACACAGAGACGTGTGACCTGAACATAGAGACACAGAGACGGGGGGCCTAAACACAGACACAGAGACGTGGGGCCTAAATACAGAGACACAGAGACGTGAGGCCTGAACACAGACACAGATAGTGAGGCCTGAACACAGAGACACAGAGACGTGGGGCCTAAATACAGAGACGTGAGTCCTGAACACAGAGACACAGAGACGTGTGACCTGAACACAGACACAGATACGTGTGACCTGAACACAGAGACACAGAGACGTGAGGCCTAAACACAGAGACGTGGGGCCTAAACACAGAGACACAGAGACGTGAGGCCTAAACACAGAGACACAGAAACATGAGCCCTGAACACAGAGACACAGAGACATGAGCCCTGAACACAGAGACACAGAGACGTGGGACCTGAACACAGACACCGATACGTGTGACCTGAACACAGAGACACAGAGACGTGAGGCCTAAACACAGAGACACAGAGACGTGTGACCTGAACACAGAGACACAGATAGGTGAGGCCGTGAGGACTAAACACAGAGACACATAAACGTGTGACCTGAACACAGAGACACAGAGACGTGTGACCTGAACACAGAGACACAGAGACGTGAGGCCTGAACACAGAGACACAGAGACGTGAGGCCTGAACACAGAGACACAGAGACGTGTGACCTCAACACAGAGACACAGAGACGTGAGGCCTGAACACAGAGACACAGAGACGAGTGACCTGAACACAGAGACAGAGACGTGTGACCTGAACACAAAGACACAGAGACGTGAGGCCTGAACACAGAGACACAGAGACGTGAGGCGTGAACACAGAGACACAGAGACGTGAGGCCTGAACACAGAGACACAGAGACGTGTGACCTGAACACAGAGACGTGAGGCCTGAACACAGAGACACAGAGACGTGTGGCCTGAACACAGAGACAGAAACGTGAGGCCTGAACACAGAGACACAGAGACGTGAGGCATGAACACAGTGACACAGAGACGTGGGGCCTGAACACAGAGACGTCTTACATGAACACAGAGACACAGAGACGTGTGACCTGAACACAGAGACAGAGACGTGAGCCCTGAACACAGAGTCACAGAGACGTGTGACCTCAACACAGACACAGATACGTGTGGCCTGAACACAGACACAGAGACGTGTGGCCTAAACACAGAGACACAGAGATGTGTGGCCTGAACACAGAGACAGAGACGTGAGGCCTGAACACAGAGACACAGAGACGTGAGGCATGAACACAGTGACACAGAAACGTGAGGCCTGAACACAGAGACGTGTGACCTGAACACAGAGACACATAGACGTGTGACCTGAACACAGAGACACAGAGACGTGAGGCCTGAACACAGAGACACAGAGACGTGAGCCCTGAACACAGAGACACAGGAACTTGGGGCCTGTACACAGCGACACAGAGACGTGTGACCTGAACACAGCGACAGAGAGACGTGTGGCCTGAACACAGAGACACAGAGACGTGTGACCTGAACATAAAGACAGAGAGACGGGGGGCCTAAACACAGACACAGAGACGTGGGGCCTAAATACAGAGACACAGAGACGTGAGGCCTGAACACAGACACAGATAGTGAGGCCTGAACACAGAGACACAGAGACGTGGGGCCTAAATACAGAGACGTGAGCCCTGAACACAGAGACACAGAGACGTGTGACCTGAACACAGACACAGATACGTGTGACCTGAACACAGAGACACCGAGACGTGAGGCCTAAACACAGAGACGTGGGGCCTAAACACAGAGACACAGAGACGTGAGGCCTAAACACAGAGATACAGAGACATGAGCCCTGAACACAGAGACACAGAGACATTAGCCCTGAACACAGAGACACAGAGACGTGTGACCTGAACACAGACACAGATACTTGTGACCTGAACACAGAGACACAGAGACGTGAGGCCTAAACACAGAGACACAGAGACGTGTGACCTGAACACAGAGACACAGATACGTGAGGCCTAAACACAGAGACACAGAGACGTGTGACCTGAACACAGAGACACAGAGACGTGAGGCCTGAACACAGAGACACAGAGACGTGAGGCCTGAACACAGAGACACAGAGACGTGTGACCTCAACACAGAGACACAGAGACGTGAGGCCTGAACAAAGAGACACAGAGACGAGTGACCTGAACACAGAGACAGAGACGTGTGACCTGAACACAGAGACACAGAGACGTGAGGCCTGAACACAGAGACACAGAGACGTGAAGCGTGAACACAGAGACACAGAGACGTGAGGCCTGAACACAGAGACACAGAGACGAGTGACCTGAACACAGACACAGAGACGTGAGGCCTGAACACAGAGACACAGAGACATGAGGCCTGAACACAGAGACACAGAGACGTGTGACCTGAACACAGAGACACAGAGACGTGAGGCCTGAACACAGAGACACAGAGACGTGAGCCCTGAACACAGAGACACAGGAACGTGGGGCCTGTACACAGAGACACAGAGACGAGTGACCTGAACAGAGCGACACAGAGACGTGTGGCCTGAACACAGCGACACAGAGACGTGTGACCTGAACACAGCGACAGAGAGACGTGTGGCCTGAACACAGAGACACAGAGACGTGTGACCTGAACATAGAGACACAGAGACGGGGGGCCTAAACACAGACACAGAGACGTGGGGCCTAAATACAGAGACACAGAGACGTGAGGCCTGAACACAGACACAGATACGTGAGGCCTGAACACAGAGACACAGAGACGTGGGGCCTAAATACAGAGACGTGAGCCCTGAACACAGAGACACAGAGACGTGTGACCTGAACACAGACACAGATACGTGTGACCTGAACACAGAGACACAGAGACGTGAGGCCTAAACACAGAGACGTGGGGCCTAAACACAGAGACACAGAGACGTGAGGCCTAAACACAGAGACACAGAGACATGAGCCCTGAACACAGAGACACAGAGACATTAGCCCTGAACACAGAGACACATAGACGTGTGACCTGAACACAGACACAGATACTTGTGACCTGAACACAGAGACACAGAGACGTGAGGCCTAAACACAGAGACACAGAGACGTGTGACCTGAACACAGAGACACAGATACGTGAGGCCTAAACACAGAGACACAGAGACGTGTGACCTGAACACAGAGACACAGAGACGTGTGACCTGAACACAGAGACACAGAGACGTGAGGCCTGAACACAGAGACACAGAGACGTGAGGCCTGAACACAGAGACACAGAGACGTGTGACCTCAACACAGAGACACAGAGACGTGAGGCCTGAACACAGAGACACAGAGACGAGTGACCTGAACACAGAGACAGAGACGTGTGACCTGAACACAGAGACACAGAGACGTGAGGCCTGAACACAGAGACACAGAGACGTGAGGCCTGAACACAGAGACACAGAAACGAGTGACCTGAACACAGACACAGAGACGTGAGCCCTGAACACAGAGACACAGAGACATAAGGCCTGAACACAGAGACACAGAGACGTGTGACCTGAACACAGAGACACAGAGACGTGAGGCCTGAACACAGAGACACAGAGACGTGAGCCCTGAACACAGAGACACAGGAACGTGGTGCCTGTACACAGAGACACAGAGACGAGTGACCTGAACAGAGCGACACAGAGACGTGTGGCCTGAACACAGCGACACAGAGACGTGTGACCTGAACACAGCGACAGAGAGACGTGTGGCCTGAACACAGAGACACAGAGACGTGTGACCTGAACATAGAGACACAGAGACGGGGGGCCTAAACACAGACACAGAGACGTGGGGCCTAAATACAGAGACACAGAGACGTGAGGCCTGAACACAGACACAGATACGTGAGGCCTGAACACAGAGACACATTGACGTGGGGCCTAAATACAGAGACGTGAGCCCTGAACACAGAGACACAGAGACGTGTGACCTGAACACAGACACAGATACGTGTGACCTGAACACAGAGACACAGAGACGTGAGGCCTAAACACAGAGACGTGGGGCCTAAACACAGAGACACAGAGACGTGAGGCCTAAACACAGAGACACAGAGACATGAGCCCTGAACACAGAGACACAGAGACATTAGTCCTGAACACAGAGACACAGAGACGTGTGACCTGAACACAGACACAGATACTTGTGACCTGAACACAGAGACACAGAGACGTGAGGCCTAAACACAGAGACACAGAGACGTGTGACCTGAACACAGAGACACAGATACGTGAGGCCTAAACACAGAGACACAGAGACGTGTGACTTGAACACAGAGACACAGAGACGTGTGACCTGAACACAGAGACACAGAGACGTGAGGCCTGAACACAGAGACACAGAGACGTGAGGCCTGAACACAGAGACACAGAGACGTGTGACCTCAACACAGAGACACAGAGACGTGAGGCCTGAACACAGAGACACAGAGACGAGTGACCTGAACACAGAGACAGAGACGTGTGACCTGAACACAGAGACACAGAGACGTGAGGCCTGAACACAGAGACACAGAGACGTGAAGCGTGAACACAGAGACACAGAGACGTGAGGCCTGAACACAGAGACACAGAGACGAGTGACCTGAACACAGACACAGAGACGTGAGGCCTGAACACAGAGACACAGATACGTGAGGCCTAAACACAGAGACACAGAGACGTGTGACCTGAACACAGAGACACAGAGACGTGAGGCCTGAACACAGAGACACAGAGACGTGAGGCCTGAACACAGACACAGATACGTGAGGCCTGAGCACAGAGACACAGAGACGTGGGGCCTAAATACAGAGACGTGGGGCCTAAATACAGAGACACAGAGACGTGAGGCCTGAACACAGACACAGATACGTGAGGCCTGAACACAGAGACACATTGACGTGGGGCCTAAATACAGAGACGTGAGCCCTGAACACAGAGACACAGAGACGTGTGACCTGAACACAGACACAGATACGTGTGACCTGAACACAGAGACACAGAGACGTGAGGCCTAAACACAGAGACGTGGGGCCTAAACACAGAGACACAGAGACGTGAGGCCTAAACACAGAGACACAGAGACATGAGCCCTGAACACAGAGACACAGAGACATTAGTCCTGAACACAGAGACACAGAGACGTGTGACCTGAACACAGACACAGATACTTGTGACCTGAACACAGAGACACAGAGACGTGAGGCCTAAACACAGAGACACAGAGACGTGTGACCTGAACACAGAGACACAGATACGTGAGGCCTAAACACAGAGACACAGAGACGTGTGACTTGAACACAGAGACACAGAGACGTGTGACCTGAACACAGAGACACAGAGACGTGAGGCCTGAACACAGAGACACAGAGACGTGAGGCCTGAACACAGAGACACAGAGACGTGTGACCTCAACACAGAGACACAGAGACGTGAGGCCTGAACACAGAGACACAGAGACGAGTGACCTGAACACAGAGACAGAGACGTGTGACCTGAACACAGAGACACAGAGACGTGAGGCCTGAACACAGAGACACAGAGACGTGAAGCGTGAACACAGAGACACAGAGACGTGAGGCCTGAACACAGAGACACAGAGACGAGTGACCTGAACACAGACACAGAGACGTGAGGCCTGAACACAGAGACACAGATACGTGAGGCCTAAACACAGAGACACAGAGACGTGTGACCTGAACACAGAGACACAGAGACGTGAGGCCTGAACACAGAGACACAGAGACGTGAGGCCTGAACACAGACACAGATACGTGAGGCCTGAGCACAGAGACACAGAGACGTGGGGCCTAAATACAGAGACGTGAGCCCTGAACACAGAGACACAGAGACGTGTGACCTGAACACAGACACAGATACGTGTGACCTGAACACAGAGACACAGAGACGTGAGGCCTAAACACAGAGACGTGGGGCCTAAACACAGAGACACAGAGACGTGAGGCCTAAACACAGAGACACAGAGACATGAGCCCTGAACAGAGAGACACAGAGACATTAGCCCTGAACACAGAGACACAGAGACGTGTGACCTGAACACAGACACAGATACTTGTGACCTGAACACAGAGACACAGAGACGTGAGGCCTAAACACAGAGACACAGAGACGTGTGACCTGAACACAGAGACACAGATACGTGAGGCCTAAACACAGAGACACAGAGACGTGTGACCTGAACACAGAGACACAGAGACGTGTGATCTGAACACAGAGACACAGAGACGTGAGGCCTGAACACAGAGACACAGAGACGTGAGGCCTGAACACAGAGACACAGAGACGTGTGACCTCAACACAGAGACACAGAGACGTGAGGCCTGAACACAGAGACACAGAGACGAGTGACCTGAACACAGAGACAGAGACGTGTGACCTGAACACAGAGACACAGAGACGTGAGGCCTGAACACAGAGACACAGAGACGTGAAGCGTGAACACAGAGACACAGAGACGTGAGGCCTGAACACAGAGACACAGAGACGAGTGACCTGAACACAGACACAGAGACGTGAGGCCTGAACACAGAGACACAGAGACATAAGGCCTGAACACAGAGACACAGAGACGTGTGACCTGAACACAGAGACACAGAGACGTGAGGCCTGAACACAGAGACACAGAGACGTGAGGCATGAACACAGAGACACAGAGACGTGTGACCTGAACACAGAGACACAGAGACGTGAGGCCTGAACACACAGACACAGAGACGTGAGGCCTGAACACAGAGACACAGAGACGTGAGGCCTGAACACAGAGACACAGAGACGTGAGGCCTGAACACACAGACACAGAGACGTGTGACCTGAACACAGAGACACAGAGACGTGAGGCCTGAACACACAGACACAGAGACTTGAGGCCTGAACACAGAGACACAGAGACGTGAGGCCTGAACACAGAGACACAGAGACGTGAGGCCTGAACACACAGACACAGAGACGTGAGGCATGAACACAGAGACACAGAGACGTGAGGTCTGAACACAGACACAGGGACGTGAGGCATGAACACAGAGACACAGAGACGTGAGGCATGAACACAGAGACACAGAGACGTGGGGCCTAAACACAGAGACGTGAGCCCTGAACACAGAGACACAGAGACGTGTGACCTGGACTCACCCCACTGACCCTCTCACCCCACTCACTCACTCCACTCACCTTACTGACCCCACCCGTGTCGCCTCGCCTGCGCTGCGTTGGTAGTGAGCAGCAGCGTCTGTGAAGCGCTGCACCACTCCGGCACGGCCGTCTTTGTCTTCCCCGAGGAGCGTTGGAGACTACAAACTGCAGCGCCCCAGATACAGTCACTCATTTGAGGCTGATTCAGCCTGCTAACACGACGCCTACCCAGCCTGCATACCCACCCACCCACTCACCCACATAACCCCCCACCCACCCACATAACCCCCCACTCACCCACCCACATAACCCCCCACTCACCCACCCACTTACATACCCCCCAACTCACCACCCCACTCACTCAACCACCCACCCACTCATCCATTCATCCCCCCAACTCATTACTCCACTCACCACCCCACTCACACACACACTCCCCCCCACTTACTCTCCCACTCACCCACCCACTCACCCCTCCACTTACCCACCCACTCACCCACTTATCCACCCACCCACTCACCCCGACCCTACCACTCACCCACCCCACTCACCCACCCCACTCACCCCCCCCACTCACCCCCCCCCACTCACCCCCCCCCCACTCACCCCTCCCCACTCACCCCCCCCCACTCACCCCCCCCATTCACCCCCCCCACTCACCCCCCCCACTCACCCCCCCCACTCACCCCCCCCCCACTAACCCCCCCCCACTAACCCCCCACTCACCCCCCCACTCACCCTCCCCCACTAACCCCCCCACTCACCCCCCACCAACCCCCCACTCACCACTCACCACCCTGAGTTGCGGAATGCCGTAACTCAGGGTTGGACGTCGCAGCAAACCGGAACGGTCACGGACAAATAGAGACAAAGCTCCCCCAGGTAGCTGTGTGTGTGTGAAGCTGTGTGTAGCTGTGTGTGTAGCTGTGTGTGTAGGTGTAGGTATGTGTGTCGCAGCGGGCGTTCGACACTTCACGTGGCCTCAAGGTGCACGTGGCCTGGCACAAGCGTCGTGGTGACGTCACCGCCACTTAGTGGTGAATGGCGTTTTTTGTAGTTGTAGCTGTGTGTGAGTGTGTGTGTGTAGCTGGACAGATCTAACGGGAGGCTGATCGATGCCCGGGTGCGGTCAATGGATGGCTCCCTATTGGTCAATCACGTTATGTATGCCGATGATTTGGTAATTGCTGCTCACTCAGAGGAGGAGTTGGAGGCGCTGCTGCTGAAACTGGAGCGTGCCATTAAGAGGTGGGGCCTTACCATCAGCCCCACCAAAACTAAGCACCTGGCTGGGTATTTTGTACCATCGGACACTCCACCCCCACAACTCCCAATTTGTGATGTGGCAGTTGAAGAGAGTGGAGAGTTTCCCATACCTGGGCATTTTCGCTGGTTAGAAACATTTAGGCTGGCCTGCCTTCTGATCCATCCTGGGTTTAACCAGGCTGGATTGTGTGAGGAGCTCACAAATCCTCGGAAGATCTGGACAAAGTCCCATCGGTGAGCTCCTCCGGCAGGCAAGGCTGCGTTGGCTGGGTCATGTAGCCCGCATGCCCAGCCACCGCATGCCGAAACAGCTTTTGTTCGGCCGGATCGAGGCGGCTTAAACGGGCGCGGCACGGGCTAGAGAAGATATGTAGTGACGTGGTACAGGAGGATGTGGAGCGGAGTGGATTTGCCGATGACTGGTACTAGCGGTGTCAAGATCGGCCTCTGTGGAGGAGGCTCGTGAAGGACGCTGCTACTGGGCAGTTGGAGGCAGTCGACCTCCCACAACAACAGAGGGCGGAGGAGCGACGCTCACAACAACAAGCGGAGCGCCGGGTGGCTAAAGCACAGCAAGTTGGCACAGTAGTGGTGCATCAGCCACTCATCTCAGTCATCTCAGTCAGTCGACCCGTGGCACCTGGGTCTGCCCCGTGACCTGCCAGCGGGCGTTCGACACTTCACGTGGCCTCAAGGTGCACATGGCCTGGCACAAGCGTCGTGGTGACGTCACCAACACTTAGTAGCGAATGGCGGTTGTTGTTCTAGCTGTGTGTGTGTGTAGCTGTGTGTTTGTAGCTGTGCGTGTTTGTAGCTGTGCGTCGTGATGACGTGACGTCGTCTTGTTGACGCGACGTGAAGTGAAACGAGGAGAAGCATTCAAGGCGAACTTTTGATTTACTGAAATTGCCTTTTAAACGAAGATCACACTCATTTTACATCATGAAGAGGCCACGATTCGAATCGGCGTTGATTCTAATCAACAGCTAAGAGAAGCATAACCCACAAATAACACGAAGCCCTCCAACTCCCAGAATTAAACTCACAATCGCACTACAATATTATCACAAATAAAATAATCCTAATTTATTACTCAGTGGTACATCATAACGATTGATATATATTATGAAAAAAAATGTATTTTTATTCAATTGTGATTTGAAGCTTTCGTGACTGCAAGAATCCATACTCTTTGGTTCTTCCAGTAAAGGCACGTGACACTTTCTTCATTAACAACTTTCACGGTCTCGTCCGCACGCGCTCCACAATAGCTCAGCCCAGATTGTACACAACACAGGCCGCCCAACACTGACAGCGCCGACTGAGATAGCCGACTGCTCTCCTTCATAGCGCGACATCTAGCGGAGACGTTTAGCGACGACGGCGACGAGACGACAGCGACGACGAGATGAGTCCACTCCCAGAACCAGCAGCTTCGAGCCCCCCGTACTCGGCGCGGCCCTGGCTCCGCCCTGACCGCGCCTCCCTTCTAGAACCTGCTAGCAGGTTCCAGGGGCCTCCAGACGGGGTCCTCCGTGACCCTTGACTCAGTTCCTCCGCTCTAACAACAGGCACCGTGCTCACGCCCTCATGGCTCACGCCCTCATGGCGTGTGTCCTCTGTCTGTCCACCACAGCTGCCGCTGTTGTCCAACAGCCGGCACTGTTACACTGCACAAATATACACCGGGTGCTTCAAAATGTTCACACTCCTGAGACTTTGCAACGATGCCACGAGAAATGCACCTCCGGGCTCTGGAGACCGCCTGGAGATTCCAGGAATGCGTTGACAACGATGGCGCACAAGTGAAGACTCTTATTCTTGGGTCTTTCAGTGAAGTCACGTGGATAGGTTCAAAGAAAATAACAAAAAAATAACAAAAAACTACGATGTTTCAGTCGCAACACAAGCGGTCGTGTTCAGGAAAAGGCTTTTTCCTGACCACCGCTTGTGTTGACCGAAACGTCGTAGTTTTTTCTTAATTTTTTGTTATTCTCTTAAAGACGACCACTTGTGTTGCGATCAAAACGTCGTAGTTTTTTGTTATTTTTTGTTATTTTCGTTGAACCTATCTACGTGACTTTAACGAAAGACCCAAGAATATGAATTCCTGCAGTCACGAAAGCCAAGATTTAAGTGGAGACTCTTTGACTTTTTTAAAGCTATTAACATTACATTTGTTCATAATGCATTTGTTATCATGTTACAGTCTATTGTTATCTGTTATTTTTCCATTAAACACGATAGTCACATGTAAGTGTTAATTTTTTTAAGCATCCTGTATATGGGAATGTGTACGTTAACTCTAATTAATTGTATATGCATGTTTCTACGTGATTACTAATGGCTGCTCTATAATCGAGCATTTCTAAGCATGATTGCCCGTTTTTTAACTACATTCTATTTTATCGTCACCCTAATCGCTGCCAGTATAGAACGATGTTCAAGGTTTTGGCATTTGTATTTTACCAATTCCTCTTTTGTAGCAGGAAGCAGTTTCCGCGATGCAGCGGTCTCTTCGTTCAACATCTCAAAAAACCAGCGCATGAGTGCATCGAATTTGTCATTACAGTGAGCGTCAAACTTCCACGTTTTGAACTCCGTGGCCTTTGCCTCGGACCACTTCATGCTATTGTCTCCCCAATTGACCCGGCAACTATCCTCTAATAAATTGCATGACTCTGCTAATAAATGTTTGTTTTTTCTGTTATGCGTGCCGTGAAGGCCACGCGGCTGGTGGCAGCTGTGGTGCACCTTTGTGTCGTCATCGTTCTCGTGGTGACCCCGTGACCCCCAGCACAGAGCTCCACACCAGCAGCATTGTGCCGTGCAGCCGAGACGACTTTAGACCCTCTCGTCTGTTGACGGCGCCACAAAGTTCACGCTGTCGGGGTCTCCCTTTGCCTCGGCGTCATTGAGCCCTTCCAGGACGCTGTCACGAAGTAAAGATATGTCCATTTGTGATACAGATTGTTCGTCTAAGCAGCTTTTGTATTCGAGGTCTTCGGCATCGGTCAGGTAATCACGAGTGAATTTCTGCATTGATGCGATATCCTGACATTTCCGGATTTCCTGAACGACGTGCTCCAGTTCAGCTGCGTACGTAGCCTTAAACGCCTCGGTCGTTTTATAACAGACGTGGCTGTCGACCCTCTCGGAGAACCACTTTTTGATCGTGGAATTTGGATGTCTGAAGTGCCGCAGGGCCTCTTTGGTTTGTTTATTATCGACCTGGGTGGCCAAATGCTCAAAGTAGGTGAGGCGAACCTTCTCACTATTGGTTGTCCAGTGCAAATTCAGGACGGCTTCTACCTTTTTGCGATTTCCAGACTTAATCGATCTCTGTCGAATAGCGTCCAGGAGATATTTGGCAATGATTCTCCCTTCGGAAGCAAATGAAAATCCACCTCGAAGTTGAATTTCTATTATTGATCTGAACTCCTCCCTCTTTTGTTGCAGTATTGCAATTGGGCAGTGTTGTTTTTCCCATTTATCTTGACACACTGACATGAGTTCTCCAAATTTACGGAGAGTGAATAAGTGGGCTTCCCACTTGATATCTGTCGGCAGTTTAACATGTTTTTCTTCATAAAGACGTATAGATGTTTCTATTCTTTTTTTGAGTTCACGAATCATACCATTTTCAAAATGCTCAGCCTTCTTATCCTTGAGTATTTGCTTAGGCAATGATTCTAAATCATTCTCTAGCGAAGCGATATTTTCAATTATGCTGTTATCGTTTTTTTTCGATGACCATGTCCATGGCCATGACCACCAATTTTTATGTACCGGTACTGCTTCTACTTCTCTAATCCCAAATGACTTCAGAGGTGTCTTGTTACCGTATCGAGCAGGTATAGATGGCGCTTGCTCATATTCATCTTCTAGCTCCTCTTTGAGTTTTCTATCATTTGGTAAATTCGTTCTCATCAAAGTAGCGATCCTGGAGAGACTCGATAGAATATTATCGACAATAATGCTGCGTTCCTTGTCAGAGAAATTTTCAGCCGGCCGTTTTATCAATTCTGTTTTTAGGCATCGCTTAATTTCCTTCAAGAACTGCTCCGAGCAGCCTTGACGCACCATGGCGGCATCCAGTATCTGTGTGAGGGCCGTCAAAGTGGACTGGCGGATGCGCTGTACATAGCTGTTAACAGATTGCATTATCTCGAGCTCGCACTGTTTTTCTTTTGCATATGCCTTTAAACTATAGATTTTTGTAGAGAAATCCTCACATGCATCGCATCTGGATGTTTTTGATGCACCATTGTTACAGCCATGAGGCAGGGCATTGAATTCTTTTTCGAACACTCTCAACACATTTTGGTAAGCCAGATGTTGATTTTTTTCATTCCAATCCTGCACCTCTGTACGCATTTTTCTTTTCAGCTTCTCTGTGTGTGAAAAAAATGCTGCATCAGCTGCCTCTTTCACGGCTGAAATTCGATGGCCACGGTCATTTAATTCGTAAATCTCTTTGATGTTTTTTAATCGGACGGCAAAATTGTCATTGGAGACACAACTCCAAAAGCTCTGTAAACGCGAGTGCCATTCTGAGAAGAACACCGAGCCACCCGACTTTGCACAAGTATCCAGGATCGTTTTATACAGATCCAGCACATCCTCGTGGTACTGCTCAGATGGGGGAGAACCAGCACTAGCCCCGTTCTTGAACGGGCGGAATTGTTTTAGAAGCTTTCACTAATGGAGACTAGGCTCTAAGAAAAGCTGTCTCGGGTGTGGACCAATCGAATTCAAGGACAGTGCATATTATTATCAGAGTTGTCTTTTTTGTTTGCATTTTGACTGCTTGTGTTGTGGTCATTGCAAACATGATGCCTTGAATAAAGGTGTCAGTTTTTTGTGCCAGTTAAAAGGGTAAAACCTATTCCTATATCTTGTTTCTGGCAAAGGAGGTCTCATAATGCTGATGTTTGTTCAGAGGGAAAATCTGTTTGCTTGGTAATTCCACGCACCATCACGTACTCATAAGGTGTAATCATTGCCAAGGATTTGCCAAACACTGAGTGCCAATCTTAACGCACCAGCACAACCGCTTTGGTAGCTTGCACAACATCTCTCTGCATTATTGCGTCATTCGGCTGACTCCTTCGCCTTGTTAAACTTCTGAATATTGTCCACAGCATCTTTGAATGTCTGCAAAGACCAACCCCGGTTGAATATTTTAACCCTTTATGCAAATATATCAGAAAGTTCGCTTCATTTAGTGATTCAAATAAGTAAGTGAAATGTCGTGCAATTTCTTTCAGAGCAATAATTTTCTGAAAAGTGCTCCAAGCACTTTCCAAACTTGAAAAGTATTTTCGCAACAGAGACACACTGTTGCATGGGAACTTATCTTGAAATTCCTTTGGAATGAATGTGTGATCCATGAGGTTCATCGTTTGAAGCACGTCGTAGTCCTCGATTACACGTCTAATGAGGTACTTGAACGAAGAATTGGTCCAGAGACCTTCCATTGATTTTCTTGCAGCGCAAGGTTTGACAGCAGTTGCAGCACCCCGACAACTGCCTTGGGCTCATTTGCCCCTTTGAGTTTGTCAAACGCAAGCTGCAGCATGACCAGGTGACGATTATACTGTAATTTGGAGAGATGTTGAATCAGTGTGTGAAGCTGACGTTTCTCCATGCATTGAGTAATGGATGTGTTTGAGCTGGAATATTGAGAGTTACTAAAATCAATTCGACCAACATATATATTTATGACATCATAGACATTAAAGCAATACGAGTCATTCTGATACATCCGTTTCAAAATTGAAGTCAGTGCTTTTACATGAGTGATTCCGTCTTGGCTTTCAGAACTGACCACATAGTCATCTGCTGTTGCTAGAAATATGTTGCATTTAACATGGCGATCACTCTCCTGCAAAATTTGAATTCTACTAGCAATATCTCCTGGGCATTCTGGGTCATCTGCAAGTGACTGCATAGCATTGTTAACCCTCATTACACTATCATCAGTGCGTGGACCAGATGGCAATTGAAATTGCTGTACAATTGCTTTGGCCGACTTAACCTTGGCTAACAACTTATCACGTGAACTTAACCACTCTTGCAGCCCAGTACTGATCAACTCACAATCTTGTAGCTCTAGACGGTCCTTGCTAAAACTGCAGTCCACGTTTCTCCATCCGTGTTTCTCGAGAATACTGCACATTTTTGGATTATCCCTTATGGCAAAATGTGTAACCATTGCAATTACATCCATGTCTACTCGGGAAAGGCCATTGCGTACAATGTGCAGTGCATCGGTAAACTTCTCATCGACATTATCCTCAAACGACTGCATCCTTAGGTTATTATAATTGTGCGCGTAATTATTGGCTTGATCCATGAGTTCCATGGCCTTCACTGCGTAAATGGCTCTGTTGTGATAGATAGAACACTTCAAGGACTCTGGTGACAGGTCGGACAAATCGGGCTCATTGTGTTCAGAGGTTGCCGCTTTGTTGAAGAGATCAACAAGAATCATAATGTCCAGATGGTCGAGCCATATGGCTTTCACTTCCTTGTGACGAAGGACAAACAATAAGGGCGCTTCGTGCTGGTTGACAATGTCCAGCCTACCCGCCACCCACTTTCCATTGGCACAGGCGAGTCGTTTCAAGCTGTCGCGAAGGCCGACTATGAATTCATACGCAGTATCCAATGCATCGATTGGAACAAAAAACATCCAATCGAAGTCGCCACTCCAGAGGCACTCTAAAGATTCCATGTAGGAGGAGGCAATGTGTACATCTCCCATTTTCAATAATTCTACCAGGCGATGAAGCTCTTTAAGTTCGTTCGTCTGAAGCGGCAAAGTGATGTTGAAGCGTGAAGCCATGATCGTGTAAAACTGATTCTCCACTGACGAGTCTGTGGTCACGATGGCACCAACAATCCCAAGGATGAGTGGAATATCAGCCACCTGATAACACTTTTGGTGTTCTAAAGCCTTCATTGTAAGAGAGAAGTTGTCAGAGATGGAAGGCAGTGCAATTCCCACATCAATGTTTTGCTCTTTTAGTGCATGACTGATTTTAAAGAGGCGATGTTCGACTCTGTGTTCATCCATTCGTTCAACAATTCACGGTTGGTAAAGATGCAAATTTCAGTCTCCATTTGAGTTGCATCTTTCTCATGGATTCCGTAAAGTTCGTGTTTTCCATCCATCACGAATTTGTCCACCTTTGTGTATATGTCAACTGCGCTGAACTGAGACATTTCATATTCTTCTATGATCTTGTGAAGCTCACTGGATGTGATTACCGCCTGCTTATAATCTCTCAAAGCCTTACAGGCACAAATGAAGAATGATTCGACTTTTCTGTTTAGTATCTTCTCGTATTGTGAAATGTCTTGAGAGAGTGGGGAGCTGGAGTCCGAGAGGACGCGCTGCAGACGATGCTCTTTCTTGAGCACTCGTCTCTTAATGCAGTCGGGCTGACGAGAATCCTGCAGGGAGATGAGCATGGCTCTGAAGTCACAAAGTAAATTCTCGCTGATCTGCATGTAGAGCTTCTCCACGTCAACGTCTAGGAACTGAGCAATGGGTACAAGCACCCAGCGAATCGGCACTCCCGTGATGTTTGTGTCACCGAACTTGTAATGTTGCTCATTGGCAACAGACATGTCGATATTTTCCACCAACTCAAACATCTCCTTGACCGTAGACGGCTGCCACTTCATTGGCGGCTTGGAGTAAATGTTGATCTGTGTGCGGTAGTCATTCGCCTCGCTCGTGTCCAACCACTCGAGCTGAGCTTTCAGAGAGGCCATTACTTTGCCAAAACCGAGTTTCCCAAGCGCATTGCCGCTGATGCTGTCACTCGTTTTGGTCTCATTCTGCGTGACCAATACGTGCGCGTTCACTTCCGCACCCAAGATCACCCTGTATGCCACGTGTGTTGCTTTGATGCGTCCTTTCATCAGCTGGGTGTGTACGTGCTAATCGATTTCCGTTTTAGCCCTTGGAAGCAAGGAGATTGAAAAGTTTTCCAAATTGTACTGACAGATTCATTTTACTTCATTCACGCTTCTCACAGATTTATTGCTATAGTCTGCCAATCCTTCAACTTTAATGAATCCACATAGCAGCTCCAGGCTCATGGAGCCATGGGCTTTGATCATTGTGATTTGGTCTTCGGTTCCCTTGATGTGTTTTAAGCTGTACTCAAGCTTCTTGAGTGGGTGGGCAATGAGGTGGTCAGATTTGAGTTGATTCTTGAACAGGTTTTGATGAGTTGTTTCAGAGCTATGACAATTCCAAAGCTCACCAAGGCCACTGACACCATTCTTTATAATCGGTAGAACAATGGTGACGTCTTCCATGTACACGTCGCCTTTCTTGACAATATTTCCACTTTCCTAAAAAGATACAAACGTGTTTAATGGTCAATTAACGTAATCTTCAGTCTAACAAGTAGTAGTATTATCCATAATAGAGGGAAGTTTTGGGATAAATTGCATAAATATACATTTGTGTTGGCAAATCCACCACAACCACCACCTGACACACCCAATCAGTGAGGGGTTTGTCACAAAAACAAAACGTGGTGCCAATTCGTTACTAGTGTAGAGGCACAGTGCTGGAGGAGCGCCGAGCGCCGGGTGCCTCGATTGGACTAGCTAAGGGCACATGACCGGAAGCAGGCCTCGATTGGACGAGCTAAGGGCAAGTTACCGGAAGCGGTGTCTCGATTGGAGGAGTTAAGGACACGTGGCCGGAAGCGGAGAGCGCCGGCCTTGATACAGCAAGGGGCGGGGCCAGGGCCAAGGGATAAAGGGGGAGCGCGACGGGATTCGGGGCTCGTTCAGGGTTCAAGCTAGTTAACACACACGCACATAGGGAGCAGCCTAGGCCAAGTTAGCCACACTTAGCAACAGAATCCGGTGTACAGTGAACTGTATAATAAACGCGTTGCCTCCTCAGTCGACATACACTAGACTAGTTTAACACTAACCGGTTGTTGCGTGTTGGAGGGTAAACCCACAAAACACATTAGAGTAACCGTGACGTTTCGCCAGGAATCACAACAACCAGCCTCTATTATGGATAACATGATTGTATAAATATACGGAGAGATAATACAAACAAAGACCTGTAGTTACCTGTGATGGCTGCCCATCTGTTTGCTCTGCTGCAGTCTCCATGTCGAGACCCCAATGGAAGGCTGTAACACCCAGAACGCCACAGACAAAGTGAACGTTATTCACATGGACATGGATAAGCAATCCGCTGGGACCAACAATACATTTTACTGGTGGATGGATTGTGTACAGATTATTACTTTGTTCTAAATATATATTTTTAAGCAAACACAATCATTAACATGACTGCACAAAACCCGACAAGCAATGCAAGATTGTTAACAGGCATTCTATTTACAGCCACAAACCTGCTACGTTAGTACGAATCGCCATCGCTATCACGTCATAACGTGGAATGCGTGCACCCAATCACCCATCCGCTCACCCACCCACTCATCCACTCACCCACCCACCCACACGCCCCCCCCCCCCACGCACCCACTTACTGACCAACTTACCTATTCACCCACCCACTCACCCTTCAGCCCACCTTTGATCCACCTTGGCAGAGTGCATCGTTGTGCATTTTAACAGCCACATGAAATTACTTCCTTGACCAAATAATTTCCCATTGACTACTCACCTCGTGTTTAAGAGGTAGCAGGAGTGGGGCAAGCCGACATCGTCAGGCAGGTGAACTTTGGGGTTCAGACTGCTGGCAATTCACCTAAGAGTTTTACAAAAGCCACAGATAAATTCTACGTTAGTCCAACAGATATTCCATAATAACAGGAATCGTAAAAATGCGCTATCCTAAATGCATACTTGGAGCATGAAAAGTAGTCTTTGTTAAGTAATAATATGCCGAGGCGATATGCTGCGAGGATGTTATTTAATTTAATCTTCCCTAGGATCCAAAGGATAATTGTGGCTAAGTAAATTGCATTGACAGGAGGACAAATTGAAAAGTTCGGAGCGATTTTAAATTTAGTGGCCAGGGCTTCTGTAGTCATGGCAAGATATGTCTACGTTCGATTTGCAATATCTCGTCAACTTCTTTCATTCTGGTTAACACGTCGAAGGCTTTTGTGACCAATATAATCCATAATACAAGCTTTTTGGGTTAGATCGCGTAAATATACAAAATAATAAGGTTTCTCATGTAAAAACAGAACATGCCAATTCCTTACCAGTGTAGCGTAGCAATGCCGACTGGCGGCCAGAAGTAACAATTGCGGGTGTACCCACCCAAGAAGAGACAGTATACACTGGCGCGTTCTCAAAGGGGAAGAACTGAAGCAAGGGTCACGGAAGGGATCCATCTTGAAGCCCCCAGAACCAGCTGGAAGGTTCGAGAATGGAGGCGTGGCCAGGGCAGGGCCGGGCTCCGCTGGAAGCTTCAAAGGGGGCGAGAGAGAGAGAGAGAGCTCTGGGCTGTGCGTGGGAGTCGGGGTCGTCTCGTCGTTGCTGCCTTCTTCATCAACGCCTTCGGCACTGCTAGATAGCCAGCCAGCTATCTAGTCAGTTAGCGCCCTCGTTGCTAGACGGTCAGTGTTGTGTTACGTGCTAGCGAGTGTAACAGTGCAAGTTATGAGTAATAAATAAGAAGGCGCCTCTACAGTTTATTGTCTATGAAGTACATAGCTGCACAAACGGAGAGGCAGTCAGACACAAGCGTGAGCATTGTGTGGACCGCAGAGCTAACGAGCAACACGGCTCCCTATTGGCTGAAAGAGCGCACCTACAAATAAGCTCGCTCGCCGTTGGCGGAGGGAGATGAATGACGTCTGACGTAACCTCCCGACGCGGAAGGTGAGAGGTCGGAAGGCGCACTCAGCCAATAGGAGATGAGAAGAGGTTGTGACGAGAAACGACGGGGGGAGAGACGTGATTGGTTGGAGAGACACGAGGGAGAGAGAGCTGTAAAGAGAGGGGAAGAGGATCGGGGGGGGACTCAGCACGCTTTTGATGGTGGAAGTTGACGTGAACGTACGCAGCCGAAGATAATAAAATCTTCTCACACCTTTCCTATAACTAGCGTGTTGGAGTCGTTACACTAAGACAGCACCCCGGTGTGTTGTAAATGTTGTGGCTTGGCTCTCCAACACACCGGTGTGCTGTACTAGTATACTACTTTATACACTACACTATACACTACACTATACACTACGCTATACACTACACTACTATACACTACACTACTATATACTACACTACTATACACTACACTATAAACTAGTGCTGTACTAGTAACGAATTGGCATGTTCTGTTTACGTGACCACTAAACCTTCCTAATTGGCTTTGTCGGATGGTGGCAGGTTTAACGACACAACATTTATATATTTAAAATAATAAAAATATAAAACAATTAAATTCTCACGACGTTTCGACTGCAACACAAGCAATCATCATCAGGTGTGAAAACCTGATGACGATTACCGAAAGAACCAAGAATATGAATCCCTGTAGTCACGAAAGCTTTAAATCCACATTATATATTTATGCAATCTAACCCAAAAAAAGTGTTTTATGGATTATTTCATTCTCACTAATATATTAAACGTACTTTTTTTGTTAGTATGACTATATATTCACAATTATCGACAGCATAATCAATCATTTTGTAAAATTACAAATATATAGTTTGTTGTACATATCAAAGTAACTTAAAAGACAAATGTTTGACTATCGCTAATATAAGTCATGTTAATGTTTAACTATCGGAGACACGTATAGTCAAGAGGTATCAAATATGTTAGTCCAGGATTATTCTATTTTATACACTATTCCTGTGCTCCCGTGTCAAACATCAAGCCGCAGCTACCAGTGTGGGAGAGACACTGATCCAGAATAGGATTGATAAATAGGCTGTAAATGTAACAAAGACAAAGATGCCCCGTCTAGCCTTTAAAGACTGTTGGGGCAAGTGAAGTTGGTAGCAGCACCTAGGAAGATCGGAATGGCACACGAGGGGGTGGGTGGCCAGCACCACGCCCAGCCCCCTTTGTCTCCCTAGCGGCGATGTTTTCACATCACACCAGGTACTCATTTGAGGCTGAGTCGACCTAGGAGAGGCCCAGGACCGGTTCTGTTAGTGTCCATGAGCGGCAATGTTTACGCAGCGTATATGCTAACTGCTGCGCCACCGCTCCCCACATGTAAACAACATGTATGTATGTGTACACACACGCATGTGTACAATGGATAAAACTAAAACAACTCCAAAAAACACAAATACGTACAGGCATCAGAAAAAATGTGCAAGTGCTTTCGCACTCTCACTTCAAGATACAGGTGTAGTGGAATAGCGCTGTCTGCTGGCGAAAAAGGGGAACCTCGGTGTACGGCAGTGTCGACGCCAGCAGGCCATGAGAGACACGAGAGGGGGACATCTAAAGGGGAAACGTCACAGGAGGGGCACACAAGGAACCCGCTGGTAGGTTCCAGAAAGGGGGCGTGGCCGGGGGCACAGCGAGGATCAGCAGCGTGTGTGCTGGCTGAGCCGTCTGTTCATGGCTAACCGCTCTCACATAGCGATAGCGTAGGAACACACAACTATAGAACCCACGGCAGTTAGTGTTACCTCGTTGGGATCTATAAATAATAGTGTTGCCTCCAACTTTAGTGTGCTTGTGCCTCTGTACATCACACTACACAAGTATGAAAGATACGGGCATCAAAGATGCAGGTATTAAAGATACAGCCGTTACAGATACAGACAGTAAAGATTCAGCGAATTTAGATGCAGGCATTAAAGATGCAGGCATTAAAGATTCAGGCATTATAGGATACAGACATTAAAGATATATGCATTACATGTACAGCCATTAAATTTACATCCATTAAAGATTCAGGCATTAAAGATGCTGTCATTAAAGAGCAACACTCTCATTAATAAAAGACGTACCGTTTTCGTCAATTTAACGAGAGTTGTGTTTTGACGTTCAAACCACCCAATAGACACACAAAAGACGTCTATTGCAAGGCATCGTCAAGTCTTGCATTAACCACATAACGTAGTTGTGGTAACACATCCACACAAACAATGGTTCTGATACCAATAATAATAATAATCATCATAATGTTACTATACCAGCAGCTAGAGGCTTCCTCTGTGGCCTCGTGGCTGCCCCAGCGGTGTGAGTAGACTAGAGAAGACGGTCAGCAGGTGAACAGCAAACAGAGTGGCAAGTATCAGAGCACTTAAAGATTTAACTGATCAACCTAAGCATTAGGCCGTCTGTGGTGCAGGCCAATGAGTCTCAAGTTCAATGCACACATCATCATTATCATCATCATCAAAGCAGTGTTTGGTTGCATGACGTGTGGTAAATGCAGACAGTTCCTTGGGATAGGTGTGTATGTGTCTACTGTGTGGGTAAACATCGTTACACCCTCCTGTGTTAATGCCACGAATGCGTTTTGAGGAGGTGAGTTTGAAGCGAATTGTCAATGGTGAGTGTCTAAACAACAACAACAATGGTGATAGTGGTGAGTGGTGAGCATGTGGTTAATGTCATGTTTGTTGTAATTTGGTGTGCGAGGTGCACGGGTGATGAGTGTATGTGGGTAGTGTTGAGTCTATGGGCAGTCTTGAATCTACATGGGCAGTGTTAGTCGATGGGCAGTGTTGAATCTACACGGGCATTGTTAGTCTATGGGTAGTGTTGAGTCTATGGGCAGTGTTGAGTCTATGGTAGTGTTGAGTCTTTGGGTGGTTTTGAGTCTATGGGTAGTGTTGAGTCTATGGGTAGCAGTGTTGAGTCTATGGGCAGTGTTGAGTCTATAGGTAGTGTAGAGTCTATGGGTAGTGATGAGTCTATGGCCGTGTAGAGTCTATGGGTAGTGTTCAGTCTATGGGTGGTGTTGAGTCTATGGGTAGTGTTGAGTCTATGGGTAGCAGTATTGAGTCTATGGGCAGTGTTGAGTCTATGGGTAGTGGCGAGTCTATGGGCATTGTTGAGTCTATGGGCAGGTTTGAGTCTATAGGTAGTGTTGAGTCTGTGAGCAGTGTTGAGTCTATGGGCAGTGTTGAGTCTATGGGTAGTGTTGAGTCTCTTGGTAGTGTTCAGTTTATGGTCAGTGTTGAATCTATGGGCAGGGTTAAGTCCATGGTAGTGTTGAGTCTATGGGTGGTGTTGAGTCTATGGGTAGTGTTGAGTCTATGTGTAGCAGTGTTGAGTCTATGGGCAGTGTTGCATCTATGGGTAGTGATGAGTCTATGGTAGTGTTGAGTCTATGGGCAGTGTTGAGTCTATCGGTAGTGTTGAGTCTATGGTCAGTGTTGAATCTATGGGCAGGGTTGAGTCTATGTTAGTGTTGAGTCTATGGGTGTTGTTGTGTCTATGGGTGGTGTTGAGTCTATGGGTAGTGTTGAGTCTATGGATAGCAGTGTTGAGTCTATGGTTAGTGATGAGTCTATGGGCTGTGTTGTGTCTATGGGTATTGTTAAGTCTATGGGCAGTGTTGAGTCTATGGGCAGTGTTGAGTCTATGGGTGGTGTTGAGTCTATGGGTAGCAGTAATGAGTCTATGGGCAGTGTTGAGTCAATGGGTAGCCGTGTTGAGTATATGGGCAGTGTTGAGTCTGTGGGTAGTGATGAGTCTATGGGTAGTGTTGAGTCTAAGGGCAGTGTTGAGTCTATGGGTATTGTTGAATTTATGGGTAGTGTTGAGTCTATGGGCATGGTTGAGTCTATGGAAGTGTTGAGTCTATGGTAGTGTTGAGTCTATAGGTGGTGTTGAGTCTGTGGGCAGTGTTGAGTCTATGGGTAGTGTTGAGACTATGGGTAGTGTTGAGTCTATGGTAGTATTGAGTCTATGGGCAGGGTTGAGTCTATGGTAGTGATGAGTCTCTGGGTGGTGTTGAGTCTATGGCAGTGGTTCTTAACCTGGGTTCGATCGAACCCCAGGGGTTCGGTGAGTCGATCTCAGGGGTTCGGCAGAGCCCCCGCCACGGAGGTCCGGACACACTTGAATTATTGTGTAAATTTGTGATGACACACACAGCCCGCTTGGCCATCACTGGCTGCAGATGATCATGCTACACTGCTTGGCCAATCAGCGCTGTGGGGAATTTAGTGCGTACTCAGTAGTCAACGTGTGACTGTTGTTGTCGTACGTCGTGTGATTTCTTTAATATTTTATCCATACTAACTATGTCGGGCAAAAGAAGAAAGTGGTCGGACGAATATGTACAACATGGATTCTCATGTATCACGGAACGTGATGGGAGTGAGCGTCCTATCTGCATGATTTGCAACGCCAAGTTGAGCAACTCTAGTCTTGCACCGGCAAAACTAAAGGAACACTTCTTGAAGCTGCATGGAGACGGGGAATACAAGAACACAACACTTGGTGAATTCAGGGTGAAGAGAGCCAGATTCGATGAAAGGGCCACTCTGCCTGCTCTTGGATTTGTACCTGTTAACAAACCGATCCTGACAGCATCGTACGAAGTTGCTTACCTGATCGCAAAGCAGGGCAAGCCACACACCATTGGTGAAACACTTGTGAAACCAGCTGCATTAAAGATGGCGAATATGATACTCGGAAAAGCGGCCGAAGGTAAATTATCCCAAATTCCCCTTTCAAATGACACCGTCAGTGACAGAATAGAAGACATGAGTAAAGACATCTTGGCTCAAGTAGTCGCGGATCTGATTTCAAGCCCGGCAAAATTCAGCCTTCAACTCGACGAAACCACAGACGTTTCTGATCTAAGCCAGCTTGCTGTTTTTGTACGCTATGTGAAAGACGACATGATAAAAGAAGAGTTTTTATTTTGTAAGCCTCTTACAACAACAACGAAGGCAGCCGATGTGAAGAAGCTTGTGGATGACTTCTTCAGAGACAACAATCTTTCATGGGATATGGTTTCTGCAGTTTGTACGGACGGAGCTCCAGTCATGCTGGGAAGAAAGTCTGGTTTTGGTGCGCTAGTAAAGGCCGATGCACCACACATCATTGTGACGCATTGTATTCTGCACAGGCATGCGTTGGCAACAAAAACCTTACCTCCAAAAATGGCAGAAGTATTAAAAACTGTGGTGGAATGTGTGAACTATGTGCGAAAAAGTGCTCTGAGGCACCGCATCTTCAGTGAGCTGTGTAAAGAAATGGGCTCTGAATTTGAGGTACTTCTGCTCCATTCTAATATTCGGTGGTTATCCCGGGGACAGGTGCTGAATCGTGTTTTTGCCATGCGTGTGGAATTAGCCCTGTTTTTGCAAGAGCACCAACACTGCCATGCAGATTGCTTCAAAAATCCTGAGTTCATTCTCATTTTAGCGTACATGGCTGATATATTCGCAGCTCTCAATCATCTCAATCAGCAGATGCAGGGTGGTGGAGTCAATATCATGGAAGCGGAAGAACACCTGAAGGCTTTTCAAAAAAAGCTACCGTTATGGAAACGACTAACAGAGAACAATAACTTCGCAAACTTCCCGCGTCTGGACGACTGTGCAAGTAAGATCGAAGATGTGTCTGGAATCGGAGATATTTCTGTATCCACGGAACTGAAGCAAACAATTGCCACGCACTTAGATGAGCTTGCAAAGTCTCTCGACGGATATTTCCCTACAAGAGAGTCATATCCAGCATGGGTGAGACAGCCGTTCACGTTTTCTGTTGAAACAGCAGATGTCAATGATGAATTCCTCGACGAAATCATTGAAATTCAGCAGAGCCAGGTTCAACAGCAACTCTTCAGAACAACAACGCTCTCAACGTTTTGGTGTCGACAAATGAACAAGTATCCAGTTATTGCTAAGAAAGCCCTGGATTTTTTTTATACCATTTGTTACAACATATCTTTGTGAGCAATCCTTTTCGAGGATGCTGGACATAAAAACGAAGAAAAGGAACAGACTTTGCTGTGAAAATGACATGAGAGTGGCACTTGCCAAGGTGAAGCCACGCATATCTGAACTGATCTCTCAAAGGCAACAGCAGAAGTCACATTGATTTCCAGGTATGTAATTTGTTGTGAGTTTATGCATTGTGTTGGTTTTATTCTTTGAACAAGGTAATGTTCATGCACGGCTCATTTTGTGTACCAGTAAAAAACATATCTATGTCTTGAATTTGAAAAAAATCACATTTTATTTTTCACTAAAGAGGGGTTCGGTGAATGCGCATATGAAACTGGTGGGGTTCGGTACCTCCAACAAGGTTAAGAACCACTGGTCTATGGGTAGTGTTGAGTCTGTGTGTAGCAGTGTTGAGTCTATGGGCAGTGTTGAGTCTATGGGCAGTGTTGCGTCTATGGGTAGTGATGAGTCTATGGTAGGGTTGAGTCTATGGGCAGTGTTGAGTCTATCGGTAGTGTTGAGTCTATAGTCAGTGTTGAATCTATGGGCAGGGTTGAGTCTATGTTAGTGTTGAGTCTTTGAGTGGTTTTGAGTCTATGGGTAGTGTTGAGTCTATGGGTAGGAGTGTTGAGTCTATGGGCAGTGTTGAGTCTATAGGTAGTGTAGAGTCTATGGGTAGTGATGAGTCTATGGCCGTGTTGAGTCTATGGGTAGTGTTCAGTCTATGGGTGGTGTTGAGTCTATGGGTAGTGTTGAGTCTATGGGTAGCAGTGTTGAGTCTATGGGCAGTGTTGAGTCTATGGGTAGTGGCGAGTCTATGGGCATTGTTGAGTCTATGGGCAGGTTTGAGTCTATAGGTAGTGCTGAGTCTGTGAGCAGTGTTGAGTCTATGGGCAGTGTTGAGTCTATGGGTAGTGTTGAGTCTCTTGGTAGTGTTCAGTTTATGGTCAGTGTTGAATCTATGGGCAGGGTTAAGTCCATGGTAGTGTTGAGTCTATGGGTGGTGTTGAGTCTATTGGTAGTGTTGAATCTATGTGTAGCAGTGTTGAGTCTATGGGCAGTGTTGCATCTATGGGTAGTGATGAGTCTATGGTAGTGTTGAGTCTATGGCCAGTGTTGAGTCTATCGGTAGTGTTGAGTCTATGGTCAGTGTTGAATCTATGGGCAGGGTTGAGTCTATGTTAGTGTTGAGTCTATGGGTGTTGTTGTGTCTATGGGTGGTGTTGAGTCTATGGGTAGTGTTGAGTCTATGGGTAGCAGTGTTGAGTCTATGGGTAGTGATGAGTCTATGGGCTGTGTTGTGTCTATGGGTATTGTTAAGTCTATGGGTGGTCTTGAGTCTATGGGTAATGTTAATTCTATGGATAGCAGTGTTGAGTCTATGGGTAGTGATGAGTCTATGGGTAGTGTTGAGTCTATGGGTGGTGTTGAGTCTGTGGGTAGTTTTGAGTCTATGGGTAGCAGTGTTGAGTCTATGGGCAGTGTTGAGTCTATGGGTAGCAGTGTTGGGTCTATGGGCAGTGTTGAGTCTATGGGTAGCAGTGTTGGGTCTATGGGCAGTGTTGAGTCTATGGGTAGTGTTGAGTCTATGGGCCGTGTTGAGTCTATGGGCCGTGTTGAGTCTATGAGTAGTGATGAGTCTATGCGCAGTCTTGAATATACTTGGGCAGAGAGTAACAATGGATCACGATCTGATCAGATAATCTGATTGCCGTAGAACGGATTGTGCAGCGAGAATGAAATGCAAACATATCCGCAGGGTAATCACAGTTATCAAAGCACCGTCTGGCAAGCGAACCTCACTTTAGTGTATCGTGATGACAACGTGTCCATAGTTGAATGTTTGTTTTATGGGATAAGATGTTTACGCGATCTAACAAACCTTCCAAAGTATGAGTATTGGTGGCTAGCGCCTTCTGTGTTGAAATGCTCAGGCGTATTATTGTGAAAGTGTAGAACGAGCAGGCGTTATAAAGTGCTTACCCAATTCCTCCTCGCGATTCCAATAGGCTGTGGTGGTTGTCATTTTATGAGTGAGCGGTATTTAAACGCTGCCTTGTTGGTTTCAACACATGTGTGTGTGTGAAGTACACCCACGCCTTTTCCACGAGGTGCAAAGCTAGGCGCCGTCGAGATCAGCACACACACACAGACAAAGACACACAAAGACACGCACCCAACTTTGTGTGTGTCTTTGTGTGGGGAGCGGTGGGGTAGCGGTTACCTGGCGACCCAGGTTCGAATTCCGCTCACAGCAAACACCGTCAGTGACGATTCTCTGAACCGATCCTGGACCTCCCCTTGGTCGACTCAGCCTCAAATGAGTACCTGTTGTAGCGGTGTGTAGTAAACATCGCTGGCACTGGGGAGACAAAGGCGGCCGGGCGTGGTACTGGCCACCCACCCCCTCGTGTGCCGTGCCGTGCCGGGCTTCATAGGTGTTGCTACTCGCGAACAGCACTTGCCCCTACAGTCTGTTACAGGCTATACGGGGGATATTTGTCTTTGTATGTGTTTGAGTGTGTTTGTGTCAGTGTCTTTGTGTGTGCGTCTGTCTTTGTGCGTGTGTGACGTACACACATCAAAATATTTTGTACCCCCTCGAATGTCCTACGATGCGAGATCATCACTGATGTGTTCCCTGCACACGGAACGACGAAGCAGCGTCGGGTATAATTAAGGGAAACATGTGGAATCGGGAGACTTGTGAGCGGTTTTGATTTTAGTCTTCCTGTCGCACCGCTGCTGATGCAGAGTCAACGACTGCGATTTCACACTCAGCTTGGTCAAGCCACGGATAGCAATTGGATGAGTAGGTGGGTGGGTGAATGGCTGAGTGAGTGAGTAGGTGGATGAGTGAGTGGATTAGCGGGTGGGTGGGTGAGTGGATGGATGAGTGAGTTAGTGGGTGGATGAGTGAGTGAGCAGGTGGGTGATTGAGTGGGTGTATATGGGTGAGTGTGGGTGAGTGTGGGAGTGTATGGGTGTGTATGGGTGTTTATGGATGAATGTGGGTGAGTATGCGTGTGTATGGGTGAGTGTGGGTGTGTATTGGTGAATATGGGTGAGTGTGGTTGAGTGTGGGTGAATGTGGGTGAGAGTGGGTGAGAGTGGGTGAGTGTGGGTGGGTGAGTGTGGGTCAGTGTGGGTGAGTGTGAGTTGGTGTGAGTGAGTGTGAGTTTCTCATCGGCGAAGATGTTCCATTTTGGAGGTCCATTTTTCGCAAGCAGAAGACCTGAAGCTTCGTGTGGAGCGACAGACCAGGGAGCTTCCACACAGCGCCATGCAGTAGATGAAAAGATAATGCCGCTCGACTGATTCGCTGTGAGACCTCTGCTAATAAACCTAAGCCGGTCATAAGCACACTGCCCAGGTATGGGAAACTCTCCACTCTCTAAACAACTGCCCCATTCTCTTTAGTTTTTTCGGTAAAGTCACGTTGAAGAGAAACAACAAAATAATAAAATATATATAATACAATAAAAAATTCTCACGACGTTTCGACCATAACTCAAACGGTCATCTTCAGGTGTGTTGGTTTGCATACATTTATTTTTAAACGGCGCATTTATTTATTTATAAAAAACGTTAGCGTCACGCGCAGCGATTTGGCAGTTTACCTAGGACTAGTCCATCTATATTTTGAAAAGAGGAGGGGGGAGACGAATTTTTTTATAATGTATGCTGTCTGAAAGCCAATGTAAGCATGAACAATCAATTAAGAACTGAAATGGTTTATCAAATCTTTCCAATGATTGCTAAGATAGAATCCATCTTCTCGGTTGAAATTGTCTCTGTGCTTGTATATGTGGATAGCCTCATGAACGAATCTCTCATGGAAGCCAGATGGCTTACAAAGAACCTCTGTCTTGGAAAAGTCAATGGCATGTGAGCCTACTGAATTAGAACAATGATCTGCTACGGCCGAGGTGTTGGTCCTACCGTGTTTAAGGTCTGCTTTGTGTTCACGAATGCGGTCCGAGACATGGCGTTTGGTTTCTCCAATGTAACTACTACCACAGAGGCAACTTAGTTTGTAGACACCAGGGTATTGTATGTCCGGAATCACATCTTTTACAGACGGAACCAGATCACGGATTTTATGTAATGTGTTGAAACGGACCTGGATCTTATGTTTATTCAAGATTTTGGAGATCTTTTTTGTGATCCCAGCAATGTAGGGTAAAGTGATGGTTTTGAAAGGCTCCTCAAGAGGGTTCTTCTTCATGGTTTGAGTGATAGCTTTGCGGATTGTATAGTCGGAGTAACCATTAGCCCTAAGAGCTTGGTGTACGTGCTTGAGTTCACTGCTTATGTGTTCCTGGTCGGATATGCATTGGGCTCTGATACAGAATCTTGATGAGAGAATTCTTCTGTGATGGATGGTGGTGGGAATCCGGTTTCAGATAAGCATCCGTATGGGTAGCTTTCCTGTAGACAGAGTGGCTCATTGAACCATCAGGTCTCTTTTTAATTAGGACATCCAAAAAAGGTATCTTGCCATCTATTTCGACTTCCATGGTAAATCTGATGGCTGGGTGTATGGAATTGATGTGGTCGAAGAATTGGTCTAGAGCAGGCCGGCCATGTGGCCATCTGGCTTCCATGAGAGATTCGTTCATGAGGCTATCCACATATACAAGCACAGAGACAATTTCAACCGAGAAGATGGATTCTATCTTAGCAATCATTGGAAAGATTTGATAAACCATTTCAGTTCATAATTGATTGTTCACGCTTACATTGGCTTTCAGACAGCATACATTATAAAAAATTTCGTCTCCCCCCTCCTCTTTTCAAAATATAGATGGACTAGTCCTGGGTAAACTGCCAAATCGCTGCGCGTGACGCTAACGTTTTTTTATAAATAAATAAATGCGCCGTTTAAAAATACATTTATGCAAACCAACACACCTGAAGATGACCGTTTGAGTTATGGTCGAAACGTCGTGAGAATTTTTTTATTGTTTTATATATATTTTATTATTTTGTTGTTTCTCTTCAACGTGACTTTACCGAAAAAACTAAGAATATTAATTACTGCAGTCACGAAAGCTTTAAATCAAAATTTAACTGCCCCATCACCAATTGGGAGTTGGTGGGGGTGGAATGTCCGATTGTACAAAATACCTAGGCAGGTACTTAGTTTTGGTGGGGCTGATGGTAAGGCCCCACCTCTTAGTGGCAAGCTCCAGGTTCAGCAGCAGCACCTCCAACTCCTCCTCTGAGTGAGCGGCAATTACCAGATCATCGGCATACATAACGTGCTTGAGCAATAGGGAGCCATCCCTTGACCGCACCGGGCATCAATAAGCCTCCCATTATATCTGTACCAGATGGAAATTCCTCCAGTACAGCTATTGAAGGCTTCACGAACTACGTGGTCGAAATAGATGTTAAATAATGTGGGAGCCAGAGGACATCCCTGTCGCACCCCAAGATGAACAGGGAATGGCTCGAACTCCTGGCACCTCAGCCAGCCACTCACAGGGGATGACTTCCTCCTCCAATATTTGAGGCACCGCAGCCTCAGCAGGGTCATCCCCACTTTTTGCCACGATGTTTTCCAGGCTGAGGGATTTCCCCTCCCCCAGGACCTCACAGAAATGCTCAGCAAATCATAAAACCTGTTCCTGGGTGTCGGAGATTGGATCGCCGTTCTTTCCCCTAATGATGGCAATAGGTGTGGCGCTGCAGGTGACTTTTTGATGGAGTTAAAGAGTGATTTGTGATCGCTGGCCATTGAGGCAGACTCCATCTCCTCAGCAACCCGCGAACACCACCCATCCTTGCAGCACCTCACGGCTCTCCGAAACTCCAAGTGAAGGCTGTGGTAAGCCTCCTAATTCTCCGACGTGGGATGTTGTAGCCGATGAGAGTGGGCCTGTCGCTTTTTCTCAACCATCCTGAACACTTCCTCTGTCAGCCAGGATCTCTGGGGTGGTCTGGACCGTGTACCCAAAGCAGCCATTGCAACTGCCTGAGCCACAATCCTAAACCTCGCCCATTTCCCCTCGACATCAGGAGGAGTGGGGGACGATGCCAACCCCAGCCATAAGCTGTGATGAAATTCTAGCTTGCAACTTTCATTAGCTACCTGATACCATGCCACTAAGGGTTTGAATTGGGTCCTGGGTGTACACCCACCACTGGAGTGGAGGAATGGCAGGCGCATCTTACAAATGACAAGTCGATGGTCAGTGGGCAGATCAGCTCCACGGTAGGTCCTGGTGTCAAGGACATGGGCCCGCATCCGCTGTTCCGTCACTATGTAATCCAGCAGATGTTCTTGCTTGGACCCGGCATGCATCCACGATGTTGTGTGGATGCGCCGATGCTGGAACAGCGTGTTGGTAATTACAAAATTGAGCAGCCTCTGACCGTTGTTATTGAGCTGATCTGGCCCATGCCTTCCAATCACTCCTGACCAAGTGTTAGCATCATGACCAACTCGGGCATTGAAGTAATCCAACAAGATGACTATCCTGAGGGGCCACTTTAGCTAGCACCTGTGACAGGAGGTCATGGAAGGCATCTGACTCATCGGCCTTGCCTGCATCCCTCCACGGATGTTCGTTTTTGGTGGGGGCATAATTAACCACGATCACCACTCTTCGCCTCTGGTTGATGGGAAGACGAGCCCAAAGTAGTCTGGGGCTTACAGCTTCCCACACCTCACAGCCACGCTCCCACGCCCCCTTCATTCTTTTGTTCAGAAGAAGAGCTGCTCCCTGTTGTTTGACAGTCTCCTGCCACGAGTAGAGGACTGTCCAACCCTCATGATGGAAGGAGCCAGAGCCGGTCCACCGGACCTCCTGAATACTACAGATATCCAGGCAGTGCCGGTCCAGCTCCCGACAGAGGAGTGGCAGCCTCTCCTCCGCAGTGAGCGTTCAAACATTCAACGTGGATATCCAGAGTGTTTTTTTGTTTGTTTCTGGAGGAGCCCCGAGGGTAGAGATTCAATCTCCTGGCTCCGCCAAATGGGGTTTGGCCAGGAGACGCCATAGACGCATGTCCCCCCGGGGCCTCCAGCTCAAGCTTAGTTTTTTTAAAATCGTTGTTTGGTGGTAGTTAATTGAATATGGAGGGGTTACCAGCCCCTCGCACCCGTCCAGAGCCCCCATTTGGCCACTGTGGTGGTCACAAACGCCATGAGGGGAATGGCCAATCTAAGTTGGACCTCCCCCAATGCACTGCCTACCACAGCGTTGCCATCTGGCACCACGAGGAGGTCGGGGGTGGTTTTTGCGTGACGCAGCACTCGCCCCCACCACTCCCTCGGCTCTCGCCTGCACTCGGGGCACCAAACCACCCACTTTCCACACCCCCCCCACCCCCTACTCGCCCACCCACCTATCTACCAACTTACCTACCTAGCCACCTGCCCATTTGTTCACCGACAATCCCACTCACCTATTTGGCAACTATTCTATACCTATCTGCCTACTCGAGTGCCCACGGTCCACCCCACCCTTCTCAGACATCTTTCCTTCTAGATTTAAAGTTTTCATGACTGCAGGGATCCATATTCTTTAGTTCTTTCGGTAAAGTCACGTAGGTATAAAATGAAATAAATTAAATCACAACATTTCGATTGCAACACAAGCAATCATCATCAGGCAGGGTGACGTCATCGTCTAACCCAATCTGGTGCAGTGATTTTAGGCGGAATGGGAGAGTTTTGTAATTATATAATGCATTGGTAATTATTAAATTATTATTAATTAGTATTTTATTTCCCCTATAAGGAATTGTAATTGTAATATGGTGGAGGGTTACGACAGATTTATAAATAACGCAATCTAACCCAAAAACGTTTATTATGAATAATATTGGTCGCGAAAGCCTACGTGTTAAACTCGAATAAAATATATTGTTTTTTTTCAGGTTTGTGTAAATTATGCTATTCTTATCTCAATATTGGTCTCTCGTATCTGGCTTATTGTTGTGACGGTTGAGGATTGGGCTTGCTCGTCCTTGTGTGCCAAAGAGATGGAGGAGACAACTGGACTTGCGTCTAAAACACAGGAACCGCTCAATAGAGTAACAATAATATGGGTTGTCCACCTACAATACAGCACCAGCACGGCTACACCCACACTCTCCCATACCCATCCTCACCCATCCTCACCTACCCACACTCACTCATCCACACTCACCCACCCACACTCACTCATTCACATTCACCCACCCACACTCACTCATCCACACTCACCCACCCACACTCACCCACCCACACTCACCCAGACACACCCACACTCACCCACACCCACCCTCACCCATCCTCACCCACCCACACTCACTCATCCACACTCACCCACCCACCCACACCCACCCACACCCACCCTCACCCACCCACACCCACCTACACTGACCCATACCCACCCACCCCTCACTCACCCGCCCACACTTACCCTCACCCACCCATACTCACCCACACCCACCCACCCTCTCCCAAACTCACCCACACTCACCCACACTCACCCACACTCTCCCCACTCACCCACACTCACCCACACTCACCCACCCACACTCACCCACACTCACCTTCACTCACCCACACTCACCCACACTCTCCCATACTCGCCCTTACTCACCTACACTCACCCACACTCACCCACACCCACCCTCACCCATTCTCACCCACCCACACTCACTCATCCACACTCACCCACCCACACCCACCCTCACCCACACTCACCCACACTCACACACACTCACCCACACTCACCTACACTCACCCACACACACTCACACACACTCACCCACACACACCCACACTCTCCCACACTCTCCCAAACTAACCCAAACTATATTCTTGGTTCTTTCGGTAAAGTCACGTTGAAGGGAAACAATAAAATAATAAAATATATTTATAAAACAATATTATTTTATTGTTTCCCTTCAACGTGACTTTACCGAAAAAACCAAGAATATGAATCACTGCAGTCACAAAAGCTTTAAATCAAAATTTAACCCATACTCACCCACATTCACCCACCCTCACCCACCCACCCACACTCACCCACACACACCCAAACCTTCCCACACTCAACCACACTCACCCACACTCACCCTCACTCACCCACCCACACTCACTCTCACTCACCCACCCACACTCACCCACACCCACACACACCCACACCCACACACACCCACACCTTCCCACACTCACCCACACATTCCCACACTCACCCACACTCACCCACACTCACTCACTCACACACCTACACTCACCCACACTCACACACACACACACTCACCCACACACACTCACTCACACTCACCCACACTCACACACACTCACCCACACTCACCCACACTCACACACACTCACCCACACACACTCACTCACACTCACCCACACTCACACACACTCACCCACACTCACCCTCACTCACCCACACTCTCCCACACTCTCCCATACTAACCCAGATTCACCCACACTCACCCATACTCACCCACATTCACCCACCCACACTCACCCACCCACCTCACACTACCACACTCACCCACACCCACCTACACTCGCCCACCCACACCCACCCACGCTCGCCCACCCACACTCGCCCAACCACACTCACCCACCCACAGCCACGCAGACGTGTGTGTGTATTTGTGTGCTTCCTGTAAATTCTCCGTGACACCAGCCAAACAGCGTATAAATAGCGCGCGCTGTTAACATTACAATCACAGAGCCGAGTGGAATCGCGAGGAGAAGCGGTAAGCACTGGGAAAGAGCTTTGAGGTTACATCGCGTAAATATATGAATGTTGCGTCGTTAAACCGGCCACCACCCGACACAGACAACTAGTGAGGGTTGTCACGTAAACAGAGTGTGGCCAATTCGTCACCAGTACAGCACTAGTGTATAGTGTAGTGAATCTTAGTGCAGTGTATGGTGTACTGTATAGGAGTGTACTGTATAGGAGTGTACTGTATAGTCGTGTAGTGTATAGTATTGCGTATAGAGTAGTATACTCGTACATCACTAGTGTATAGTGTAGTGTATAGTGTAGTGTATAGTAGTGTGGTGTATAGTAGTGTAGTGTATAGTAGTGTAGTGTATAGTAGTGTAGTGTATAGTAGTGTATAGTATAGCAGTGTAGTGCATAGTAGTGTATAGTGTAGTGTATAGTAGTGTATAGTGTAGTGTATATTAGTGTAGTGTATATTAGTGTAGTGTATAGTAGTGTAGTGTATAGTAGTGTAGTGTATAGTAGTGTAGTGTATAGTAGTGTATAGTGTAGTGTGTAGTAGTGTATAGTGTAGTAGTGTATAGTGTAGTAGTGTATAGTAGTGTAGTGTATATTAGTGTAGTGTAACGTAGTGTATAGTGTAGTAGTGTATAGTGTAGTGTATATTAGTGTAGTGTAACGTAGTGTATAGTCTAGTGTATATTAGTGTAGTGTAACGTAGTGTATAGTGTAATGTATATTAGTATAGTGTAACGTAGTGTATAGTGTAGTGTATATTATTGCAGTGTAACGTAATGTATAGTGTAGTAGTGTATATTAATGTAGTGTAACGTAGTGTATAGTGTAGTGTATAGTGTAGTGTATAGTGTGGTGTATATTAGTGTAGTGTAACGTAGTGTATAGTGTAGTAGTGTATAGTGTAGTGTATATTAGTGTAGTGTAACATAGTGTATAGTGTAGTGTATAGTGTAGTAGTGTATAGTGTAGTGTATAGTGTATATTAGTGTAGTGTAACGTAGTGTATAGTGTAGTGTATAGTGTAGTAGTGTATAGTGTAGTGTATATTACTGCAGTGTAACGTAGTGTATAGTGTAGTAGTGTAACGTAGTGTATAGTGTAGTGTATAGTGTAGTAGTGTATAGTGTAGTGTATATTAGTGTAGTGTAACGTAGTGTATAGTGTAGTGTATAGTGTAGAAGTGTATAGTGTAGTGTATATTAGTGGAGTGTAACGTAGTGTATAGTGTAGTGTATAGTGTAGTATTCTCGTACAGCACACCGGTGTGTTTGAGAGCCAAGCTACAACATTTACAATCTGAGTACGATAATCACTTTAAAACAACTTTGCTTTCTTACAGGAATACGCCTTTGCATGTGAACACGGTAGGCGCTCGCGAATAATATTCACAACTTGAGTGTTTGTAGATCGCGTAAAATATCTAACCCAGCCCGCCCTCCCACCCAAAAAGAACAACAATTAATTACGGATTTATTTTCATCAATCGTTCCATGAACTGTGATTACCCCGCGTATATGTTTCGTGTTTAATTCTCACTTGCACATTCGTTTATCTGTTATTTTGTATACTCCGACGAACGTTATTCTAATTCTCGGACAAAATGCATGGATGGCAATCAAATGGTCTGATAGATCGCCCACGACTAACACTGCCCATAGACTCAACACTGCCCATAGACTCAACACTACCCATAGACTCAACACTGCTATAGACTCAACACTACCCATAGACTCAACACTGCCTATAGCCTCAACACGACTTATAGACTCTATACTACCCATAGACTCAACACTACCCATAGACTCGACACTGCCCATAGACTCAACACTACCCATAGACTCAACACTACCCATAGACTCAACACCACCCATAGACTCAACACTACCAATAGACTCAATACTGCCTATAGCCTCAACACTACCCATAGACTCAACACTACCCATACACCCAACACTGCACATAGACACAACACTGCCCCTAGACTCAACAACACCCAGAGACTCAACACTGCCCATAGACTCAACACCCCCATAGACTCAACACTGCACATAGACTCAACACTACCCATAGACTCAACACTACCCATAGACTCAACACTGCCCATAGACTCAACACTACCCATAGACTGAACACTGCCCATAGACTCAACACTACCCATAGACTCAACACTGCCCATAGACTCAACACTTCCCATAGACTCAACACCACCCATAGACTCAACACTACCCATAGACTCAACACTGCTATAGACTCAACACTACCCATAGACTCAACACTGCCTATAGCCTCAACACGACTTATAGACTCTATACTACCCATAGACTCAACACTACCCATAGACTCGACACTGCCCATAGACTCAACACTACCCATAGACTCAACACTACCCATAGACTCAACACCACCCATAGACTCAACACTACCAATAGACTCAATACTGCCTATAGCCTCAACACTACCCATAGACTCAACACTACCCATACACCCAACACTGCACATAGACACAACACTGCCCCTAGACTCAACAACACCCAGAGACTCAACACTGCCCATAGACTCAACACCCCCATAGACTCAACACTGCACATAGACTCAACACTACCCATAGACTCAACACTACCCATAGACTCAACACTGCCCATAGACTCAACACTACCCATAGACTGAACACTGCCCATAGACTCAACACTACCCATAGACTCAACACTGCCCATAGACTCAACACTTCCCATAGACTCAACACCACCCATAGACTCAACACTACCCATAGACTCAACACTACCCATAGACTCAACACTACCCATAGACTCAACACCACCCAGAGACTCAACACTGCCCATAGAATAAAATAACACAATAGTAATTATTTATCAATGTATTATATTATTCTCATGTTTCGTGACTTTACCGAAAGAACCAAAGAAGATGAATCCTTGCAGTCACGAAAGCTTTAAATCGAAATTTAACTGCCCATAGACTCAAGACCCCCATAGACTCAACACTGCACATAGACTCAACACTACCCATAGACTCAACACTGTCCATAGACTCAACACTACCCATAGACTGAACACTACCTATAGACGCAACACTACCCATAGACTCAACACTGCCCATAGACTCAACACTTCCCATAGACTCAACACCACCCATAGACTCAACACTACCCATAGACTCAACACTACCCATAGACTCAACACTACCCATAGATTTTGATTTAAAGCTTTCGTGACTGCAGTAATTCATATTCTTAGTTTTTTCGGTAAAGTCACGTTGAAGAGAAACAACAAAATAACAAAATATATATAAAACAATACAAAATTCTCACGACGTTTCGACCATAACTCAAACGGTCATCATCAGGTGTGTCGGTTTGCATAAATTTATTTTGAAAACGGCATATTTATTTATATATATAAAAATAACGTTTGCGTCACGCGCAACGATGGCAGTTTGCCAGGACTAGTCCATCTATTTTTTGAAAAGAGGAGGGGGGAGACGAAATTTGTTTTTATGTAAGCTGTCTGAAAGGCACTGTAAGCGTGAACAATCAATCAAGAACTGAAATGATTTATCAAATCTTTCCAATGATTGCTAAGATAGAATCCATCTTCTCGGTTGAAATTGTCTCTGTGTTTGTATATGTGGATAGCCTCATGAACGAATCTCTCATGGAAGCCAGATGGCTTACAAAGAACCTCCGTCTTGGAAAAGTCAATGGCATGTGAGCCTACTGAATTAGAACAATGATCTGCTACGGCCGAGGTGTTGGTCCTACCGTGTTTAAGGTCTGCTTTATGTTCACGAATGCGGTCCGAGATATGGCGTTTGGTTTCTCCAATGTAACTACTACCACAGAGGCAACTTAGTTTGTAGACACCAGGGTATTGTATGTCCGGAATCACATCTTTTACAGACGGAACCAGATCACGGATTTTATGTAATGTGTTGAAACGGACCTGGATCTTGTGTTTATTCAAGATTTTGGAGATCTTTTTTGTGATCCCAGCAATGTAGGGTAAAGTGATGGTTTTGAAAGGCTCCTCAAGAGGGTTCTTCTTCATGGTTTGAGTGATAGCTTTGCGGATTGTATAGTCGGAGTAACCATTAGCCCTAAGAGCTTGGTGTACGTGCTTGAGTTCACTGCTTATGTGTTCCTGGTCGGATATGCATTGGGCTCTATGATACAGAGTCTTGATGAGAGAATTCTTCTGTGATGGATGGTGGTGGGAATCCGGTTTCAGATAAGCATCCGTATGGGTAGCTTTCCTGTAGACAGAGTGGCTCATTGAACCATCAGGTCTCTTTTTAATTAGGACATCCAAAAAAGGTATCTTGCCATCTATTTCGACTTCCATGGTAAATCTGATGGCTGGGTGTATGGAATTGATGTGGTCGAAGAATTTGTCTAGAGCAGGCCGGCCATGTGGCCAGATGACAAAAGTGTCATCCACGTACCTCTTCCATAAGGTTGGGCGCAGAGTGGCAGTCTGGATGGCGTCAGTCTCAAATTTCTCCATGAAAATGTTAGCTATAACTGGAGAAAGGGGGGAGCCCATTGGGGTGCCCTCAGTTTGTTTGTAGAAAGTTCCATTCCAAGTGAAGTATGTATTGGTTAAACAGTGTCTCACCAGGGGGGGTACCTCAGTGTTTAGTCCTTGATGAACCAAGTCTTCAATGATTGCAATGGTGTCAGGTACAGGAACCTTGGTGAATAAGGAAACTACATCAAAACTGACAAGCAGGTCGTCTGGGGACAGGGAAATACCCTTGATTGTTGATACCAGGTGAGTAGAATTTTGTACCGCAGAGGTGGTCTTTCCAGTGAAAGGACGCAGGATTTCAGACAAAAAACGAGCTAGTTTGTAGGTGGGGGAGCTGATAGTAGAGACTATGGGACGAAGAGGTGTATCAACTTTATGTATTTTTGGTAAGCCGTATAATCTTGGTGGCCTGGCAGCAGAAGGTTTCAACGAAAACTGTTTAGATTGATCAATTAATGTGGTTGAATCAGAAATTATTTTGTTGGTTTGTGTGACGAGGCTGTTGGTGGGATCTCTTTTTATTTTTGTATAACTACCATCGTCGAGTAATTCTTTAATTTTGTTGTTGTATTCTATTTTATCCATGATAACAGTAGCATTGCCTTTGTCAGCTGAGAGAACTACAATATCATTCCTCTTTTTTAATTTATATAATTCAAAACGCTCATCTTTGCTGAGGTTGCTAGCTGGCATCTTAGCGTTTTTGAGGGTTGCAGCGATTTCAGATCTTGCTACGTCTGCAGCGATGTGACCCAGGCCCCTGAGAGCAACGTCTACTTGGGCAATTATATCATTAACTGGTATGTGTTTAGGTGTGACTGCAAAGTTTAGACCTTTAGCTAAAACGGATTTCAGACCATCGGAAATAGAACTGTTACTGCGATTAATTACGACTTTATTAACGTCTAACTTTTTGGTGTGTGGGTCCGGTCTTTTGTTTAAGAGGAGGTTAAATTTGGAAATCAGGTTTTCCTTACATTTGGTCGACATCGTAGCAGCTGAAGAGGCAGTCATATTGTCTACATGTTCCCAATCCGATGTGGACATTATTGCCGTCAATGATAAGTGTGATTTGTAGAGTGTCTTGTCTAACTGATCTAGTTCTGTGCGTATAAGTCTGATTTTTTCTGAGATAAGAGCTAAGCTAGTTTTGAAAAGAATTCGTTTCGCATTAGAAGAAGTTACAGTAGCAGAGGTGAGTGTAAATGCGATTGGTATTACCCCAGAGTCGCGGCATCTCTTCAGGAAGGTGAGAGACTCGATCAGCTGAGCTTTCTTATCCCGGAGTTTGTTGAAAGATCTTAAAGTTATGTGAAAACCCTCCCCGTAGAGGCGATTAAATTTTGATTTAAAGCTTTCGTGACTGCAGTAATTCATATTCTTAGTTTTTTCGGTAAAGTCACGTTGAAGAGAAACAACAAAATAACAAAATATATATAAAACAATACAAAATTCTCACGACGTTTCGACCATAACTCAAACGGTCATCATCAGGTGTGTCGGTTTGCATAAATTTATTTTGAAAACGGCATATTTATTTATATATATAAAAATAACGTTTGCGTCACGCGCAACGATGGCAGTTTGCCAGGACTAGTCCATCTATTTTTTGAAAAGAGGAGGGGGGAGACGAAATTTGTTTTTATGTAAGCTGTCTGAAAGGCACTGTAAGCGTGAACAATCAATCAAGAACTGAAATGATTTATCAAATCTTTCCAATGATTGCTAAGATAGAATCCATCTTCTCGGTTGAAATTGTCTCTGTGTTTGTATATGTGGATAGCCTCATGAACGAATCTCTCATGGAAGCCAGATGGCTTACAAAGAACCTCCGTCTTGGAAAAGTCAATGGCATGTGAGCCTACTGAATTAGAACAATGATCTGCTACGGCCGAGGTGTTGGTCCTACCGTGTTTAAGGTCTGCTTTATGTTCACGAATGCGGTCCGAGATATGGCGTTTGGTTTCTCCAATGTAACTACTACCACAGAGGCAACTTAGTTTGTAGACACCAGGGTATTGTATGTCCGGAATCACATCTTTTACAGACGGAACCAGATCACGGATTTTATGTAATGTGTTGAAACGGACCTGGATCTTGTGTTTATTCAAGATTTTGGAGATCTTTTTTGTGATCCCAGCAATGTAGGGTAAAGTGATGGTTTTGAAAGGCTCCTCAAGAGGGTTCTTCTTCATGGTTTGAGTGATAGCTTTGCGGATTGTATAGTCGGAGTAACCATTAGCCCTAAGAGCTTGGTGTACGTGCTTGAGTTCACTGCTTATGTGTTCCTGGTCGGATATGCATTGGGCTCTATGATACAGAGTCTTGATGAGAGAATTCTTCTGTGATGGATGGTGGTGGGAATCCGGTTTCAGATAAGCATCCGTATGGGTAGCTTTCCTGTAGACAGAGTGGCTCATTGAACCATCAGGTCTCTTTTTAATTAGGACATCCAAAAAAGGTATCTTGCCATCTATTTCGACTTCCATGGTAAATCTGATGGCTGGGTGTATGGAATTGATGTGGTCGAAGAATTTGTCTAGAGCAGGCCGGCCATGTGGCCAGATGACAAAAGTGTCATCCACGTACCTCTTCCATAAGGTTGGGCGCAGAGTGGCAGTCTGGATGGCGTCAGTCTCAAATTTCTCCATGAAAATGTTAGCTATAACTGGAGAAAGGGGGGAGCCCATTGGGGTGCCCTCAGTTTGTTTGTAGAAAGTTCCATTCCAAGTGAAGTATGTATTGGTTAAACAGTGTCTCACCAGGGGGGGTACCTCAGTGTTTAGTCCTTGATGAACCAAGTCTTCAATGATTGCAATGGTGTCAGGTACAGGAACCTTGGTGAATAAGGAAACTACATCAAAACTGACAAGCAGGTCGTCTGGGGACAGGGAAATACCCTTGATTGTTGATACCAGGTGAGTAGAATTTTGTACCGCAGAGGTGGTCTTTCCAGTGAAAGGACGCAGGATTTCAGACAAAAAACGAGCTAGTTTGTAGGTGGGGGAGCTGATAGTAGAGACTATGGGACGAAGAGGTGTATCAACTTTATGTATTTTTGGTAAGCCGTATAATCTTGGTGGCCTGGCAGCAGAAGGTTTCAACGAAAACTGTTTAGATTGATCAATTAATGTGGTTGAATCAGAAATTATTTTGTTGGTTTGTGTGACGAGGCTGTTGGTGGGATCTCTTTTTATTTTTGTATAACTACCATCGTCGAGTAATTCTTTAATTTTGTTGTTGTATTCTATTTTATCCATGATAACAGTAGCATTGCCTTTGTCAGCTGAGAGAACTACAATATCATTCCTCTTTTTTAATTTATATAATTCAAAACGCTCATCTTTGCTGAGGTTGCTAGCTGGCATCTTAGCGTTTTTGAGGGTTGCAGCGATTTCAGATCTTGCTACGTCTGCAGCGATGTGACCCAGGCCCCTGAGAGCAACGTCTACTTGGGCAATTATATCATTAACTGGTATGTGTTTAGGTGTGACTGCAAAGTTTAGACCTTTAGCTAAAACGGATTTCAGACCATCGGAAATAGAACTGTTACTGCGATTAATTACGACTTTATTAACGTCTAACTTTTTGGTGTGTGGGTCCGGTCTTTTGTTTAAGAGGAGGTTAAATTTGGAAATCAGGTTTTCCTTACATTTGGTCGACATCGTAGCAGCTGAAGAGGCAGTCATATTGTCTACATGTTCCCAATCCGATGTGGACATTATTGCCGTCAATGATAAGTGTGATTTGTAGAGTGTCTTGTCTAACTGATCTAGTTCTGTGCGTATAAGTCTGATTTTTTCTGAGATAAGAGCTAAGCTAGTTTTGAAAAGAATTCGTTTCGCATTAGAAGAAGTTACAGTAGCAGAGGTGAGTGTAAATGCGATTGGTATTACCCCAGAGTCGCGGCATCTCTTCAGGAAGGTGAGAGACTCGATCAGCTGAGCTTTCTTATCCCGGAGTTTGTTGAAAGATCTTAAAGTTATGTGAAAACCCTCCCCGTAGAGGCGATTAAATTTTGATTTAAAGCTTTCGTGACTGCAGTAATTCATATTCTTAGTTTTTTCGGTAAAGTCACGTTGAAGAGAAACAACAAAATAACAAAATATATATAAAACAATACAAAATTCTCACGACGTTTCGACCATAACTCAAACGGTCATCATCAGGTGTGTCGGTTTGCATAAATTTATTTTGAAAACGGCATATTTATTTATATATATAAAAATAACGTTTGCGTCACGCGCAACGATGGCAGTTTGCCAGGACTAGTCCATCTATTTTTTGAAAAGAGGAGGGGGGAGACGAAATTTGTTTTTATGTAAGCTGTCTGAAAGGCACTGTAAGCGTGAACAATCAATCAAGAACTGAAATGATTTATCAAATCTTTCCAATGATTGCTAAGATAGAATCCATCTTCTCGGTTGAAATTGTCTCTGTGTTTGTATATGTGGATAGCCTCATGAACGAATCTCTCATGGAAGCCAGATGGCTTACAAAGAACCTCCGTCTTGGAAAAGTCAATGGCATGTGAGCCTACTGAATTAGAACAATGATCTGCTACGGCCGAGGTGTTGGTCCTACCGTGTTTAAGGTCTGCTTTATGTTCACGAATGCGGTCCGAGATATGGCGTTTGGTTTCTCCAATGTAACTACTACCACAGAGGCAACTTAGTTTGTAGACACCAGGGTATTGTATGTCCGGAATCACATCTTTTACAGACGGAACCAGATCACGGATTTTATGTAATGTGTTGAAACGGACCTGGATCTTGTGTTTATTCAAGATTTTGGAGATCTTTTTTGTGATCCCAGCAATGTAGGGTAAAGTGATGGTTTTGAAAGGCTCCTCAAGAGGGTTCTTCTTCATGGTTTGAGTGATAGCTTTGCGGATTGTATAGTCGGAGTAACCATTAGCCCTAAGAGCTTGGTGTACGTGCTTGAGTTCACTGCTTATGTGTTCCTGGTCGGATATGCATTGGGCTCTATGATACAGAGTCTTGATGAGAGAATTCTTCTGTGATGGATGGTGGTGGGAATCCGGTTTCAGATAAGCATCCGTATGGGTAGCTTTCCTGTAGACAGAGTGGCTCATTGAACCATCAGGTCTCTTTTTAATTAGGACATCCAAAAAAGGTATCTTGCCATCTATTTCGACTTCCATGGTAAATCTGATGGCTGGGTGTATGGAATTGATGTGGTCGAAGAATTTGTCTAGAGCAGGCCGGCCATGTGGCCAGATGACAAAAGTGTCATCCACGTACCTCTTCCATAAGGTTGGGCGCAGAGTGGCAGTCTGGATGGCGTCAGTCTCAAATTTCTCCATGAAAATGTTAGCTATAACTGGAGAAAGGGGGGAGCCCATTGGGGTGCCCTCAGTTTGTTTGTAGAAAGTTCCATTCCAAGTGAAGTATGTATTGGTTAAACAGTGTCTCACCAGGGGGGGTACCTCAGTGTTTAGTCCTTGATGAACCAAGTCTTCAATGATTGCAATGGTGTCAGGTACAGGAACCTTGGTGAATAAGGAAACTACATCAAAACTGACAAGCAGGTCGTCTGGGGACAGGGAAATACCCTTGATTGTTGATACCAGGTGAGTAGAATTTTGTACCGCAGAGGTGGTCTTTCCAGTGAAAGGACGCAGGATTTCAGACAAAAAACGAGCTAGTTTGTAGGTGGGGGAGCTGATAGTAGAGACTATGGGACGAAGAGGTGTATCAACTTTATGTATTTTTGGTAAGCCGTATAATCTTGGTGGCCTGGCAGCAGAAGGTTTCAACGAAAACTGTTTAGATTGATCAATTAATGTGGTTGAATCAGAAATTATTTTGTTGGTTTGTGTGACGAGGCTGTTGGTGGGATCTCTTTTTATTTTTGTATAACTACCATCGTCGAGTAATTCTTTAATTTTGTTGTTGTATTCTATTTTATCCATGATAACAGTAGCATTGCCTTTGTCAGCTGAGAGAACTACAATATCATTCCTCTTTTTTAATTTATATAATTCAAAACGCTCATCTTTGCTGAGGTTGCTAGCTGGCATCTTAGCGTTTTTGAGGGTTGCAGCGATTTCAGATCTTGCTACGTCTGCAGCGATGTGACCCAGGCCCCTGAGAGCAACGTCTACTTGGGCAATTATATCATTAACTGGTATGTGTTTAGGTGTGACTGCAAAGTTTAGACCTTTAGCTAAAACGGATTTCAGACCATCGGAAATAGAACTGTTACTGCGATTAATTACGACTTTATTAACGTCTAACTTTTTGGTGTGTGGGTCCGGTCTTTTGTTTAAGAGGAGGTTAAATTTGGAAATCAGGTTTTCCTTACATTTGGTCGACATCGTAGCAGCTGAAGAGGCAGTCATATTGTCTACATGTTCCCAATCCGATGTGGACATTATTGCCGTCAATGATAAGTGTGATTTGTAGAGTGTCTTGTCTAACTGATCTAGTTCTGTGCGTATAAGTCTGATTTTTTCTGAGATAAGAGCTAAGCTAGTTTTGAAAAGAATTCGTTTCGCATTAGAAGAAGTTACAGTAGCAGAGGTGAGTGTAAATGCGATTGGTATTACCCCAGAGTCGCGGCATCTCTTCAGGAAGGTGAGAGACTCGATCAGCTGAGCTTTCTTATCCCGGAGTTTGTTGAAAGATCTTAAAGTTATGTGAAAACCCTCCCCGTAGAGGCGATTAAATTTTGATTTAAAGCTTTCGTGACTGCAGTAATTCATATTCTTAGTTTTTTCGGTAAAGTCACGTTGAAGAGAAACAACAAAATAACAAAATATATATAAAACAATACAAAATTCTCACGACGTTTCGACCATAACTCAAACGGTCATCATCAGGTGTGTCGGTTTGCATAAATTTATTTTGAAAACGGCATATTTATTTATATATATAAAAATAACGTTTGCGTCACGCGCAACGATGGCAGTTTGCCAGGACTAGTCCATCTATTTTTTGAAAAGAGGAGGGGGGAGACGAAATTTGTTTTTATGTAAGCTGTCTGAAAGGCACTGTAAGCGTGAACAATCAATCAAGAACTGAAATGATTTATCAAATCTTTCCAATGATTGCTAAGATAGAATCCATCTTCTCGGTTGAAATTGTCTCTGTGTTTGTATATGTGGATAGCCTCATGAACGAATCTCTCATGGAAGCCAGATGGCTTACACTGGAAAGACCACCTCTGCGGTACAAAATTCTACTCACCTGGTATCAACAATCAAGGGTATTTCCCTGTCCCCAGACGACCTGCTTGTCAGTTTTGATGTAGTTTCCTTATTCACCAAGGTTCCTGTACCTGACACCATTGCAATCATTGAAGACTTGGTTCATCAAGGACTAAACACTGAGGTACCCCCCCTGGTGAGACACTGTTTAACCAATACATACTTCACTTGGAATGGAACTTTCTACAAACAAACTGAGGGCACCCCAATGGGCTCCCCCCTTTCTCCAGTTATAGCTAACATTTTCATGGAGAAATTTGAGACTGACGCCATCCAGACTGCCACTCTGCGCCCAACCTTATGGAAGAGGTACGTGGATGACACTTTTGTCATCTGGCCACATGGCCGGCCTGCTCTAGACAAATTCTTCGACCACATCAATTCCATACACCCAGCCATCAGATTTACCATGGAAGTCGAAATAGATGGCAAGATACCTTTTTTGGATGTCCTAATTAAAAAGAGACCTGATGGTTCAATGAGCCACTCTGTCTACAGGAAAGCTACCCATACGGATGCTTATCTGAAACCGGATTCCCACCACCATCCATCACAGAAGAATTCTCTCATCAAGACTCTGTATCATAGAGCCCAATGCATATCCGACCAGGAACACATAAGCAGTGAACTCAAGCACGTACACCAAGCTCTTAGGGCTAATGGTTACTCCGACTATACAATCCGCAAAGCTATCACTCAAACCATGAAGAAGAACCCTCTTGAGGAGCCTTTCAAAACCATCACTTTACCCTACATTGCTGGGATCACAAAAAAGATCTCCAAAATCTTGAATAAACACAAGATCCAGGTCCGTTTCAACACATTACATAAAATCCGTGATCTGGTTCCGTCTGTAAAAGATGTGATTCCGGACATACAATACCCTGGTGTCTACAAACTAAGTTGCCTCTGTGGTAGTAGTTACATTGGAGAAACCAAACGCCATATCTCGGACCGCATTCGTGAACATAAAGCAGACCTTAAACACGGTAGGACCAACACCTCGGCCGTAGCAGATCATTGTTCTAATTCAGTAGGCTCACATGCCATTGACTTTTCCAAGACGGAGGTTCTTTGTAAGCCATCTGGCTTCCATGAGAGATTCGTTCATGAGGCTATCCACATATACAAACACAGAGACAATTTCAACCGAGAAGATGGATTCTATCTTAGCAATCATTGGAAAGATTTGATAAATCATTTCAGTTCTTGATTGATTGTTCACGCTTACAGTGCCTTTCAGACAGCTTACATAAAAACAAATTTCGTCTCCCCCCTCCTCTTTTCAAAAAATAGATGGACTAGTCCTGGCAAACTGCCATCGTTGCGCGTGACGCAAACGTTATTTTTATATATATAAATAAATATGCCGTTTTCAAAATAAATTTATGCAAACCGACACACCTGATGATGACCGTTTGAGTTATGGTCGAAACGTCGTGAGAATTTTGTATTGTTTTATATATATTTTGTTATTTTGTTGTTTCTCTTCAACGTGACTTTACCGAAAAAACTAAGAATATGAATTACTGCAGTCACGAAAGCTTTAAATCAAAATTTAATCGCCTCTACGGGGAGGGTTTTCACATAACTTTAAGATCTTTCAACAAACTCCGGGATAAGAAAGCTCAGCTGATCGAGTCTCTCACCTTCCTGAAGAGATGCCGCGACTCTGGGGTAATACCAATCGCATTTACACTCACCTCTGCTACTGTAACTTCTTCTAATGCGAAACGAATTCTTTTCAAAACTAGCTTAGCTCTTATCTCAGAAAAAATCAGACTTATACGCACAGAACTAGATCAGTTAGACAAGACACTCTACAAATCACACTTATCATTGACGGCAATAATGTCCACATCGGATTGGGAACATGTAGACAATATGACTGCCTCTTCAGCTGCTACGATGTCGACCAAATGTAAGGAAAACCTGATTTCCAAATTTAACCTCCTCTTAAACAAAAGACCGGACCCACACACCAAAAAGTTAGACGTTAATAAAGTCGTAATTAATCGCAGTAACAGTTCTATTTCCGATGGTCTGAAATCCGTTTTAGCTAAAGGTCTAAACTTTGCAGTCACACCTAAACACATACCAGTTAATGATATAATTGCCCAAGTAGACGTTGCTCTCAGGGGCCTGGGTCACATCGCTGCAGACGTAGCAAGATCTGAAATCGCTGCAACCCTCAAAAACGCTAAGATGCCAGCTAGCAACCTCAGCAAAGATGAGCGTTTTGAATTATATAAATTAAAAAAGAGGAATGATATTGTAGTTCTCTCAGCTGACAAAGGCAATGCTACTGTTATCATGGATAAAATAGAATACAACAACAAAATTAAAGAATTACTCGACGATGGTAGTTATACAAAAATAAAAAGAGATCCCACCAACAGCCTCGTCACACAAACCAACAAAATAATTTCTGATTCAACCACATTAATTGATCAATCTAAACAGTTTTCGTTGAAACCTTCTGCTGCCAGGCCACCAAGATTATACGGCTTACCAAAAATACATAAAGTTGATACACCTCTTCGTCCCATAGTCTCTACTATCAGCTCCCCCACCTACAAACTAGCTCGTTTTTTGTCTGAAATCCTGCGTCCTTTCACTGGAAAGACCACCTCTGCGGTACAAAATTCTACTCACCTGGTATCAACAATCAAGGGTATTTCCCTGTCCCCAGACGACCTGCTTGTCAGTTTTGATGTAGTTTCCTTATTCACCAAGGTTCCTGTACCTGACACCATTGCAATCATTGAAGACTTGGTTCATCAAGGACTAAACACTGAGGTACCCCCCCTGGTGAGACACTGTTTAACCAATACATACTTCACTTGGAATGGAACTTTCTACAAACAAACTGAGGGCACCCCAATGGGCTCCCCCCTTTCTCCAGTTATAGCTAACATTTTCATGGAGAAATTTGAGACTGACGCCATCCAGACTGCCACTCTGCGCCCAACCTTATGGAAGAGGTACGTGGATGACACTTTTGTCATCTGGCCACATGGCCGGCCTGCTCTAGACAAATTCTTCGACCACATCAATTCCATACACCCAGCCATCAGATTTACCATGGAAGTCGAAATAGATGGCAAGATACCTTTTTTGGATGTCCTAATTAAAAAGAGACCTGATGGTTCAATGAGCCACTCTGTCTACAGGAAAGCTACCCATACGGATGCTTATCTGAAACCGGATTCCCACCACCATCCATCACAGAAGAATTCTCTCATCAAGACTCTGTATCATAGAGCCCAATGCATATCCGACCAGGAACACATAAGCAGTGAACTCAAGCACGTACACCAAGCTCTTAGGGCTAATGGTTACTCCGACTATACAATCCGCAAAGCTATCACTCAAACCATGAAGAAGAACCCTCTTGAGGAGCCTTTCAAAACCATCACTTTACCCTACATTGCTGGGATCACAAAAAAGATCTCCAAAATCTTGAATAAACACAAGATCCAGGTCCGTTTCAACACATTACATAAAATCCGTGATCTGGTTCCGTCTGTAAAAGATGTGATTCCGGACATACAATACCCTGGTGTCTACAAACTAAGTTGCCTCTGTGGTAGTAGTTACATTGGAGAAACCAAACGCCATATCTCGGACCGCATTCGTGAACATAAAGCAGACCTTAAACACGGTAGGACCAACACCTCGGCCGTAGCAGATCATTGTTCTAATTCAGTAGGCTCACATGCCATTGACTTTTCCAAGACGGAGGTTCTTTGTAAGCCATCTGGCTTCCATGAGAGATTCGTTCATGAGGCTATCCACATATACAAACACAGAGACAATTTCAACCGAGAAGATGGATTCTATCTTAGCAATCATTGGAAAGATTTGATAAATCATTTCAGTTCTTGATTGATTGTTCACGCTTACAGTGCCTTTCAGACAGCTTACATAAAAACAAATTTCGTCTCCCCCCTCCTCTTTTCAAAAAATAGATGGACTAGTCCTGGCAAACTGCCATCGTTGCGCGTGACGCAAACGTTATTTTTATATATATAAATAAATATGCCGTTTTCAAAATAAATTTATGCAAACCGACACACCTGATGATGACCGTTTGAGTTATGGTCGAAACGTCGTGAGAATTTTGTATTGTTTTATATATATTTTGTTATTTTGTTGTTTCTCTTCAACGTGACTTTACCGAAAAAACTAAGAATATGAATTACTGCAGTCACGAAAGCTTTAAATCAAAATTTAATCGCCTCTACGGGGAGGGTTTTCACATAACTTTAAGATCTTTCAACAAACTCCGGGATAAGAAAGCTCAGCTGATCGAGTCTCTCACCTTCCTGAAGAGATGCCGCGACTCTGGGGTAATACCAATCGCATTTACACTCACCTCTGCTACTGTAACTTCTTCTAATGCGAAACGAATTCTTTTCAAAACTAGCTTAGCTCTTATCTCAGAAAAAATCAGACTTATACGCACAGAACTAGATCAGTTAGACAAGACACTCTACAAATCACACTTATCATTGACGGCAATAATGTCCACATCGGATTGGGAACATGTAGACAATATGACTGCCTCTTCAGCTGCTACGATGTCGACCAAATGTAAGGAAAACCTGATTTCCAAATTTAACCTCCTCTTAAACAAAAGACCGGACCCACACACCAAAAAGTTAGACGTTAATAAAGTCGTAATTAATCGCAGTAACAGTTCTATTTCCGATGGTCTGAAATCCGTTTTAGCTAAAGGTCTAAACTTTGCAGTCACACCTAAACACATACCAGTTAATGATATAATTGCCCAAGTAGACGTTGCTCTCAGGGGCCTGGGTCACATCGCTGCAGACGTAGCAAGATCTGAAATCGCTGCAACCCTCAAAAACGCTAAGATGCCAGCTAGCAACCTCAGCAAAGATGAGCGTTTTGAATTATATAAATTAAAAAAGAGGAATGATATTGTAGTTCTCTCAGCTGACAAAGGCAATGCTACTGTTATCATGGATAAAATAGAATACAACAACAAAATTAAAGAATTACTCGACGATGGTAGTTATACAAAAATAAAAAGAGATCCCACCAACAGCCTCGTCACACAAACCAACAAAATAATTTCTGATTCAACCACATTAATTGATCAATCTAAACAGTTTTCGTTGAAACCTTCTGCTGCCAGGCCACCAAGATTATACGGCTTACCAAAAATACATAAAGTTGATACACCTCTTCGTCCCATAGTCTCTACTATCAGCTCCCCCACCTACAAACTAGCTCGTTTTTTGTCTGAAATCCTGCGTCCTTTCACTGGAAAGACCACCTCTGCGGTACAAAATTCTACTCACCTGGTATCAACAATCAAGGGTATTTCCCTGTCCCTAGACGACCTGCTTGTCAGTTTTGATGTAGTTTCCTTATTCACCAAGGTTCCTGTACCTGACACCATTGCAATCATTGAAGACTTGGTTCATCAAGGACTAAACACTGAGGTACCCCCCCTGGTGAGACACTGTTTAACCAATACATACTTCACTTGGAATGGAACTTTCTACAAACAAACTGAGGGCACCCCAATGGGCTCCCCCCTTTCTCCAGTTATAGCTAACATTTTCATGGAGAAATTTGAGACTGACGCCATCCAGACTGCCACTCTGCGCCCAACCTTATGGAAGAGGTACGTGGATGACACTTTTGTCATCTGGCCACATGGCCGGCCTGCTCTAGACAAATTCTTCGACCACATCAATTCCATACACCCAGCCATCAGATTTACCATGGAAGTCGAAATAGATGGCAAGATACCTTTTTTTGGATGTCCTAATTAAAAAGAGACCTGATGGTTCAATGAGCCACTCTGTCTACAGGAAAGCTACCCATACGGATGCTTATCTGAAACCGGATTCCCACCACCATCCATCACAGAAGAATTCTCTCATCAAGACTCTGTATCATAGAGCCCAATGCATATCCGACCAGGAACACATAAGCAGTGAACTCAAGCACGTACACCAAGCTCTTAGGGCTAATGGTTACTCCGACTATACAATCCGCAAAGCTATCACTCAAACCATGAAGAAGAACCCTCTTGAGGAGCCTTTCAAAACCATCACTTTACCCTACATTGCTGGGATCACAAAAAAGATCTCCAAAATCTTGAATAAACACAAGATCCAGGTCCGTTTCAACACATTACATAAAATCCGTGATCTGGTTCCGTCTGTAAAAGATGTGATTCCGGACATACAATACCCTGGTGTCTACAAACTAAGTTGCCTCTGTGGTAGTAGTTACATTGGAGAAACCAAACGCCATATCTCGGACCGCATTCGTGAACATAAAGCAGACCTTAAACACGGTAGGACCAACACCTCGGCCGTAGCAGATCATTGTTCTAATTCAGTAGGCTCACATGCCATTGACTTTTCCAAGACGGAGGTTCTTTGTAAGCCATCTGGCTTCCATGAGAGATTCGTTCATGAGGCTATCCACATATACAAACACAGAGACAATTTCAACCGAGAAGATGGATTCTATCTTAGCAATCATTGGAAAGATTTGATAAATCATTTCAGTTCTTGATTGATTGTTCACGCTTACAGTGCCTTTCAGACAGCTTACATAAAAACAAATTTCGTCTCCCCCCTCCTCTTTTCAAAAAATAGATGGACTAGTCCTGGCAAACTGCCATCGTTGCGCGTGACGCAAACGTTATTTTTATATATATAAATAAATATGCCGTTTTCAAAATAAATTTATGCAAACCGACACACCTGATGATGACCGTTTGAGTTATGGTCGAAACGTCGTGAGAATTTTGTATTGTTTTATATATATTTTGTTATTTTGTTGTTTCTCTTCAACGTGACTTTACCGAAAAAACTAAGAATATGAATTACTGCAGTCACGAAAGCTTTAAATCAAAATTTAATCGCCTCTACGGGGAGGGTTTTCACATAACTTTAAGATCTTTCAACAAACTCCGGGATAAGAAAGCTCAGCTGATCGAGTCTCTCACCTTCCTGAAGAGATGCCGCGACTCTGGGGTAATACCAATCGCATTTACACTCACCTCTGCTACTGTAACTTCTTCTAATGCGAAACGAATTCTTTTCAAAACTAGCTTAGCTCTTATCTCAGAAAAAATCAGACTTATACGCACAGAACTAGATCAGTTAGACAAGACACTCTACAAATCACACTTATCATTGACGGCAATAATGTCCACATCGGATTGGGAACATGTAGACAATATGACTGCCTCTTCAGCTGCTACGATGTCGACCAAATGTAAGGAAAACCTGATTTCCAAATTTAACCTCCTCTTAAACAAAAGACCGGACCCACACACCAAAAAGTTAGACGTTAATAAAGTCGTAATTAATCGCAGTAACAGTTCTATTTCCGATGGTCTGAAATCCGTTTTAGCTAAAGGTCTAAACTTTGCAGTCACACCTAAACACATACCAGTTAATGATATAATTGCCCAAGTAGACGTTGCTCTCAGGGGCCTGGGTCACATCGCTGCAGACGTAGCAAGATCTGAAATCGCTGCAACCCTCAAAAACGCTAAGATGCCAGCTAGCAACCTCAGCAAAGATGAGCGTTTTGAATTATATAAATTAAAAAAGAGGAATGATATTGTAGTTCTCTCAGCTGACAAAGGCAATGCTACTGTTATCATGGATAAAATAGAATACAACAACAAAATTAAAGAATTACTCGACGATGGTAGTTATACAAAAATAAAAAGAGATCCCACCAACAGCCTCGTCACACAAACCAACAAAATAATTTCTGATTCAACCACATTAATTGATCAATCTAAACAGTTTTCGTTGAAACCTTCTGCTGCCAGGCCACCAAGATTATACGGCTTACCAAAAATACATAAAGTTGATACACCTCTTCGTCCCATAGTCTCTACTATCAGCTCCCCCACCTACAAACTAGCTCGTTTTTTGTCTGAAATCCTGCGTCCTTTCACTGGAAAGACCACCTCTGCGGTACAAAATTCTACTCACCTGGTATCAACAATCAAGGGTATTTCCCTGTCCCCAGACGACCTGCTTGTCAGTTTTGATGTAGTTTCCTTATTCACCAAGGTTCCTGTACCTGACACCATTGCAATCATTGAAGACTTGGTTCATCAAGGACTAAACACTGAGGTACCCCCCCTGGTGAGACACTGTTTAACCAATACATACTTCACTTGGAATGGAACTTTCTACAAACAAACTGAGGGCACCCCAATGGGCTCCCCCCTTTCTCCAGTTATAGCTAACATTTTCATGGAGAAATTTGAGACTGACGCCATCCAGACTGCCACTCTGCGCCCAACCTTATGGAAGAGGTACGTGGATGACACTTTTGTCATCTGGCCACATGGCCGGCCTGCTCTAGACAAATTCTTCGACCACATCAATTCCATACACCCAGCCATCAGATTTACCATGGAAGTCGAAATAGATGGCAAGATACCTTTTTTGGATGTCCTAATTAAAAAGAGACCTGATGGTTCAATGAGCCACTCTGTCTACAGGAAAGCTACCCATACGGATGCTTATCTGAAACCGGATTCCCACCACCATCCATCACAGAAGAATTCTCTCATCAAGACTCTGTATCATAGAGCCCAATGCATATCCGACCAGGAACACATAAGCAGTGAACTCAAGCACGTACACCAAGCTCTTAGGGCTAATGGTTACTCCGACTATACAATCCGCAAAGCTATCACTCAAACCATGAAGAAGAACCCTCTTGAGGAGCCTTTCAAAACCATCACTTTACCCTACATTGCTGGGATCACAAAAAAGATCTCCAAAATCTTGAATAAACACAAGATCCAGGTCCGTTTCAACACATTACATAAAATCCGTGATCTGGTTCCGTCTGTAAAAGATGTGATTCCGGACATACAATACCCTGGTGTCTACAAACTAAGTTGCCTCTGTGGTAGTAGTTACATTGGAGAAACCAAACGCCATATCTCGGACCGCATTCGTGAACATAAAGCAGACCTTAAACACGGTAGGACCAACACCTCGGCCGTAGCAGATCATTGTTCTAATTCAGTAGGCTCACATGCCATTGACTTTTCCAAGACGGAGGTTCTTTGTAAGCCATCTGGCTTCCATGAGAGATTCGTTCATGAGGCTATCCACATATACAAACACAGAGACAATTTCAACCGAGAAGATGGATTCTATCTTAGCAATCATTGGAAAGATTTGATAAATCATTTCAGTTCTTGATTGATTGTTCACGCTTACAGTGCCTTTCAGACAGCTTACATAAAAACAAATTTCGTCTCCCCCCTCCTCTTTTCAAAAAATAGATGGACTAGTCCTGGCAAACTGCCATCGTTGCGCGTGACGCAAACGTTATTTTTATATATATAAATAAATATGCCGTTTTCAAAATAAATTTATGCAAACCGACACACCTGATGATGACCGTTTGAGTTATGGTCGAAACGTCGTGAGAATTTTGTATTGTTTTATATATATTTTGTTATTTTGTTGTTTCTCTTCAACGTGACTTTACCGAAAAAACTAAGAATATGAATTACTGCAGTCACGAAAGCTTTAAATCAAAATTTAATCGCCTCTACGGGGAGGGTTTTCACATAACTTTAAGATCTTTCAACAAACTCCGGGATAAGAAAGCTCAGCTGATCGAGTCTCTCACCTTCCTGAAGAGATGCCGCGACTCTGGGGTAATACCAATCGCATTTACACTCACCTCTGCTACTGTAACTTCTTCTAATGCGAAACGAATTCTTTTCAAAACTAGCTTAGCTCTTATCTCAGAAAAAATCAGACTTATACGCACAGAACTAGATCAGTTAGACAAGACACTCTACAAATCACACTTATCATTGACGGCAATAATGTCCACATCGGATTGGGAACATGTAGACAATATGACTGCCTCTTCAGCTGCTACGATGTCGACCAAATGTAAGGAAAACCTGATTTCCAAATTTAACCTCCTCTTAAACAAAAGACCGGACCCACACACCAAAAAGTTAGACGTTAATAAAGTCGTAATTAATCGCAGTAACAGTTCTATTTCCGATGGTCTGAAATCCGTTTTAGCTAAAGGTCTAAACTTTGCAGTCACACCTAAACACATACCAGTTAATGATATAATTGCCCAAGTAGACGTTGCTCTCAGGGGCCTGGGTCACATCGCTGCAGACGTAGCAAGATCTGAAATCGCTGCAACCCTCAAAAACGCTAAGATGCCAGCTAGCAACCTCAGCAAAGATGAGCGTTTTGAATTATATAAATTAAAAAAGAGGAATGATATTGTAGTTCTCTCAGCTGACAAAGGCAATGCTACTGTTATCATGGATAAAATAGAATACAACAACAAAATTAAAGAATTACTCGACGATGGTAGTTATACAAAAATAAAAAGAGATCCCACCAACAGCCTCGTCACACAAACCAACAAAATAATTTCTGATTCAACCACATTAATTGATCAATCTAAACAGTTTTCGTTGAAACCTTCTGCTGCCAGGCCACCAAGATTATACGGCTTACCAAAAATACATAAAGTTGATACACCTCTTCGTCCCATAGTCTCTACTATCAGCTCCCCCACCTACAAACTAGCTCGTTTTTTGTCTGAAATCCTGCGTCCTTTCACTGGAAAGACCACCTCTGCGGTACAAAATTCTACTCACCTGGTATCAACAATCAAGGGTATTTCCCTGTCCCCAGACGACCTGCTTGTCAGTTTTGATGTAGTTTCCTTATTCACCAAGGTTCCTGTACCTGACACCATTGCAATCATTGAAGACTTGGTTCATCAAGGACTAAACACTGAGGTACCCCCCCTGGTGAGACACTGTTTAACCAATACATACTTCACTTGGAATGGAACTTTCTACAAACAAACTGAGGGCACCCCAATGGGCTCCCCCCTTTCTCCAGTTATAGCTAACATTTTCATGGAGAAATTTGAGACTGACGCCATCCAGACTGCCACTCTGCGCCCAACCTTATGGAAGAGGTACGTGGATGACACTTTTGTCATCTGGCCACATGGCCGGCCTGCTCTAGACAAATTCTTCGACCACATCAATTCCATACACCCAGCCATCAGATTTACCATGGAAGTCGAAATAGATGGCAAGATACCTTTTTTGGATGTCCTAATTAAAAAGAGACCTGATGGTTCAATGAGCCACTCTGTCTACAGGAAAGCTACCCATACGGATGCTTATCTGAAACCGGATTCCCACCACCATCCATCACAGAAGAATTCTCTCATCAAGACTCTGTATCATAGAGCCCAATGCATATCCGACCAGGAACACATAAGCAGTGAACTCAAGCACGTACACCAAGCTCTTAGGGCTAATGGTTACTCCGACTATACAATCCGCAAAGCTATCACTCAAACCATGAAGAAGAACCCTCTTGAGGAGCCTTTCAAAACCATCACTTTACCCTACATTGCTGGGATCACAAAAAAGATCTCCAAAATCTTGAATAAACACAAGATCCAGGTCCGTTTCAACACATTACATAAAATCCGTGATCTGGTTCCGTCTGTAAAAGATGTGATTCCGGACATACAATACCCTGGTGTCTACAAACTAAGTTGCCTCTGTGGTAGTAGTTACATTGGAGAAACCAAACGCCATATCTCGGACCGCATTCGTGAACATAAAGCAGACCTTAAACACGGTAGGACCAACACCTCGGCCGTAGCAGATCATTGTTCTAATTCAGTAGGCTCACATGCCATTGACTTTTCCAAGACGGAGGTTCTTTGTAAGCCATCTGGCTTCCATGAGAGATTCGTTCATGAGGCTATCCACATATACAAACACAGAGACAATTTCAACCGAGAAGATGGATTCTATCTTAGCAATCATTGGAAAGATTTGATAAATCATTTCAGTTCTTGATTGATTGTTCACGCTTACAGTGCCTTTCAGACAGCTTACATAAAAACAAATTTCGTCTCCCCCCTCCTCTTTTCAAAAAATAGATGGACTAGTCCTGGCAAACTGCCATCGTTGCGCGTGACGCAAACGTTATTTTTATATATATAAATAAATATGCCGTTTTCAAAATAAATTTATGCAAACCGACACACCTGATGATGACCGTTTGAGTTATGGTCGAAACGTCGTGAGAATTTTGTATTGTTTTATATATATTTTGTTATTTTGTTGTTTCTCTTCAACGTGACTTTACCGAAAAAACTAAGAATATGAATTACTGCAGTCACGAAAGCTTTAAATCAAAATTTAATCGCCTCTACGGGGAGGGTTTTCACATAACTTTAAGATCTTTCAACAAACTCCGGGATAAGAAAGCTCAGCTGATCGAGTCTCTCACCTTCCTGAAGAGATGCCGCGACTCTGGGGTAATACCAATCGCATTTACACTCACCTCTGCTACTGTAACTTCTTCTAATGCGAAACGAATTCTTTTCAAAACTAGCTTAGCTCTTATCTCAGAAAAAATCAGACTTATACGCACAGAACTAGATCAGTTAGACAAGACACTCTACAAATCACACTTATCATTGACGGCAATAATGTCCACATCGGATTGGGAACATGTAGACAATATGACTGCCTCTTCAGCTGCTACGATGTCGACCAAATGTAAGGAAAACCTGATTTCCAAATTTAACCTCCTCTTAAACAAAAGACCGGACCCACACACCAAAAAGTTAGACGTTAATAAAGTCGTAATTAATCGCAGTAACAGTTCTATTTCCGATGGTCTGAAATCCGTTTTAGCTAAAGGTCTAAACTTTGCAGTCACACCTAAACACATACCAGTTAATGATATAATTGCCCAAGTAGACGTTGCTCTCAGGGGCCTGGGTCACATCGCTGCAGACGTAGCAAGATCTGAAATCGCTGCAACCCTCAAAAACGCTAAGATGCCAGCTAGCAACCTCAGCAAAGATGAGCGTTTTGAATTATATAAATTAAAAAAGAGGAATGATATTGTAGTTCTCTCAGCTGACAAAGGCAATGCTACTGTTATCATGGATAAAATAGAATACAACAACAAAATTAAAGAATTACTCGACGATGGTAGTTATACAAAAATAAAAAGAGATCCCACCAACAGCCTCGTCACACAAACCAACAAAATAATTTCTGATTCAACCACATTAATTGATCAATCTAAACAGTTTTCGTTGAAACCTTCTGCTGCCAGGCCACCAAGATTATACGGCTTACCAAAAATACATAAAGTTGATACACCTCTTCGTCCCATAGTCTCTACTATCAGCTCCCCCACCTACAAACTAGCTCGTTTTTTGTCTGAAATCCTGCGTCCTTTCACTGGAAAGACCACCTCTGCGGTACAAAATTCTACTCACCTGGTATCAACAATCAAGGGTATTTCCCTGTCCCTAGACGACCTGCTTGTCAGTTTTGATGTAGTTTCCTTATTCACCAAGGTTCCTGTACCTGACACCATTGCAATCATTGAAGACTTGGTTCATCAAGGACTAAACACTGAGGTACCCCCCCTGGTGAGACACTGTTTAACCAATACATACTTCACTTGGAATGGAACTTTCTACAAACAAACTGAGGGCACCCCAATGGGCTCCCCCCTTTCTCCAGTTATAGCTAACATTTTCATGGAGAAATTTGAGACTGACGCCATCCAGACTGCCACTCTGCGCCCAACCTTATGGAAGAGGTACGTGGATGACACTTTTGTCATCTGGCCACATGGCCGGCCTGCTCTAGACAAATTCTTCGACCACATCAATTCCATACACCCAGCCATCAGATTTACCATGGAAGTCGAAATAGATGGCAAGATACCTTTTTTTGGATGTCCTAATTAAAAAGAGACCTGATGGTTCAATGAGCCACTCTGTCTACAGGAAAGCTACCCATACGGATGCTTATCTGAAACCGGATTCCCACCACCATCCATCACAGAAGAATTCTCTCATCAAGACTCTGTATCATAGAGCCCAATGCATATCCGACCAGGAACACATAAGCAGTGAACTCAAGCACGTACACCAAGCTCTTAGGGCTAATGGTTACTCCGACTATACAATCCGCAAAGCTATCACTCAAACCATGAAGAAGAACCCTCTTGAGGAGCCTTTCAAAACCATCACTTTACCCTACATTGCTGGGATCACAAAAAAGATCTCCAAAATCTTGAATAAACACAAGATCCAGGTCCGTTTCAACACATTACATAAAATCCGTGATCTGGTTCCGTCTGTAAAAGATGTGATTCCGGACATACAATACCCTGGTGTCTACAAACTAAGTTGCCTCTGTGGTAGTAGTTACATTGGAGAAACCAAACGCCATATCTCGGACCGCATTCGTGAACATAAAGCAGACCTTAAACACGGTAGGACCAACACCTCGGCCGTAGCAGATCATTGTTCTAATTCAGTAGGCTCACATGCCATTGACTTTTCCAAGACGGAGGTTCTTTGTAAGCCATCTGGCTTCCATGAGAGATTCGTTCATGAGGCTATCCACATATACAAACACAGAGACAATTTCAACCGAGAAGATGGATTCTATCTTAGCAATCATTGGAAAGATTTGATAAATCATTTCAGTTCTTGATTGATTGTTCACGCTTACAGTGCCTTTCAGACAGCTTACATAAAAACAAATTTCGTCTCCCCCCTCCTCTTTTCAAAAAATAGATGGACTAGTCCTGGCAAACTGCCATCGTTGCGCGTGACGCAAACGTTATTTTTATATATATAAATAAATATGCCGTTTTCAAAATAAATTTATGCAAACCGACACACCTGATGATGACCGTTTGAGTTATGGTCGAAACGTCGTGAGAATTTTGTATTGTTTTATATATATTTTGTTATTTTGTTGTTTCTCTTCAACGTGACTTTACCGAAAAAACTAAGAATATGAATTACTGCAGTCACGAAAGCTTTAAATCAAAATTTAATCGCCTCTACGGGGAGGGTTTTCACATAACTTTAAGATCTTTCAACAAACTCCGGGATAAGAAAGCTCAGCTGATCGAGTCTCTCACCTTCCTGAAGAGATGCCGCGACTCTGGGGTAATACCAATCGCATTTACACTCACCTCTGCTACTGTAACTTCTTCTAATGCGAAACGAATTCTTTTCAAAACTAGCTTAGCTCTTATCTCAGAAAAAATCAGACTTATACGCACAGAACTAGATCAGTTAGACAAGACACTCTACAAATCACACTTATCATTGACGGCAATAATGTCCACATCGGATTGGGAACATGTAGACAATATGACTGCCTCTTCAGCTGCTACGATGTCGACCAAATGTAAGGAAAACCTGATTTCCAAATTTAACCTCCTCTTAAACAAAAGACCGGACCCACACACCAAAAAGTTAGACGTTAATAAAGTCGTAATTAATCGCAGTAACAGTTCTATTTCCGATGGTCTGAAATCCGTTTTAGCTAAAGGTCTAAACTTTGCAGTCACACCTAAACACATACCAGTTAATGATATAATTGCCCAAGTAGACGTTGCTCTCAGGGGCCTGGGTCACATCGCTGCAGACGTAGCAAGATCTGAAATCGCTGCAACCCTCAAAAACGCTAAGATGCCAGCTAGCAACCTCAGCAAAGATGAGCGTTTTGAATTATATAAATTAAAAAAGAGGAATGATATTGTAGTTCTCTCAGCTGACAAAGGCAATGCTACTGTTATCATGGATAAAATAGAATACAACAACAAAATTAAAGAATTACTCGACGATGGTAGTTATACAAAAATAAAAAGAGATCCCACCAACAGCCTCGTCACACAAACCAACAAAATAATTTCTGATTCAACCACATTAATTGATCAATCTAAACAGTTTTCGTTGAAACCTTCTGCTGCCAGGCCACCAAGATTATACGGCTTACCAAAAATACATAAAGTTGATACACCTCTTCGTCCCATAGTCTCTACTATCAGCTCCCCCACCTACAAACTAGCTCGTTTTTTGTCTGAAATCCTGCGTCCTTTCACTGGAAAGACCACCTCTGCGGTACAAAATTCTACTCACCTGGTATCAACAATCAAGGGTATTTCCCTGTCCCCAGACGACCTGCTTGTCAGTTTTGATGTAGTTTCCTTATTCACCAAGGTTCCTGTACCTGACACCATTGCAATCATTGAAGACTTGGTTCATCAAGGACTAAACACTGAGGTACCCCCCCTGGTGAGACACTGTTTAACCAATACATACTTCACTTGGAATGGAACTTTCTACAAACAAACTGAGGGCACCCCAATGGGCTCCCCCCTTTCTCCAGTTATAGCTAACATTTTCATGGAGAAATTTGAGACTGACGCCATCCAGACTGCCACTCTGCGCCCAACCTTATGGAAGAGGTACGTGGATGACACTTTTGTCATCTGGCCACATGGCCGGCCTGCTCTAGACAAATTCTTCGACCACATCAATTCCATACACCCAGCCATCAGATTTACCATGGAAGTCGAAATAGATGGCAAGATACCTTTTTTGGATGTCCTAATTAAAAAGAGACCTGATGGTTCAATGAGCCACTCTGTCTACAGGAAAGCTACCCATACGGATGCTTATCTGAAACCGGATTCCCACCACCATCCATCACAGAAGAATTCTCTCATCAAGACTCTGTATCATAGAGCCCAATGCATATCCGACCAGGAACACATAAGCAGTGAACTCAAGCACGTACACCAAGCTCTTAGGGCTAATGGTTACTCCGACTATACAATCCGCAAAGCTATCACTCAAACCATGAAGAAGAACCCTCTTGAGGAGCCTTTCAAAACCATCACTTTACCCTACATTGCTGGGATCACAAAAAAGATCTCCAAAATCTTGAATAAACACAAGATCCAGGTCCGTTTCAACACATTACATAAAATCCGTGATCTGGTTCCGTCTGTAAAAGATGTGATTCCGGACATACAATACCCTGGTGTCTACAAACTAAGTTGCCTCTGTGGTAGTAGTTACATTGGAGAAACCAAACGCCATATCTCGGACCGCATTCGTGAACATAAAGCAGACCTTAAACACGGTAGGACCAACACCTCGGCCGTAGCAGATCATTGTTCTAATTCAGTAGGCTCACATGCCATTGACTTTTCCAAGACGGAGGTTCTTTGTAAGCCATCTGGCTTCCATGAGAGATTCGTTCATGAGGCTATCCACATATACAAACACAGAGACAATTTCAACCGAGAAGATGGATTCTATCTTAGCAATCATTGGAAAGATTTGATAAATCATTTCAGTTCTTGATTGATTGTTCACGCTTACAGTGCCTTTCAGACAGCTTACATAAAAACAAATTTCGTCTCCCCCCTCCTCTTTTCAAAAAATAGATGGACTAGTCCTGGCAAACTGCCATCGTTGCGCGTGACGCAAACGTTATTTTTATATATATAAATAAATATGCCGTTTTCAAAATAAATTTATGCAAACCGACACACCTGATGATGACCGTTTGAGTTATGGTCGAAACGTCGTGAGAATTTTGTATTGTTTTATATATATTTTGTTATTTTGTTGTTTCTCTTCAACGTGACTTTACCGAAAAAACTAAGAATACTACCCATAGACTCAACACCACCCAGAGACTCAACACTGCCCATAGAATAAAATAACACAATTGTAATTATTTATCAATTTATTATTTTATTCTCATTCTACGTGACTTTACCGAAAGAACCAAAGAAGATGAATCCTTGCAGTCACGAAAGCTTTAAATCGAAATTTAACTGCCCATAGACTCAAGACCCCCATAGACTCAACACTGCCTATAGACTCAACACTACTTATAGACTCAACACTACCCATAGACTCTACACTACCCATAGACTCAACACAACCCATAGACTCAACACCACCCATAGTCTCAACACTGCCTATCGACTCAACAGTACTTATAGACTCAACACTACCAATAGACTCTACACTACCCTTAGACTCAACACTACCCATAGACTCTACACTACCCATACACTCAACACTGCACATAGACACAACACTGCTCCTAGACTCAACACCACCCAGAGACTCAACACTGCCCATAGACTCAACACCCCCATAGACTCAACACTGCCTATAGACTCAACACTACTTATAGACTCAACACTACCCATAGACTCTACACTACCCATATACTCAACACCACCCATAGACTCAACACCACCCATAGACTCAACACTGCCTATAGACTCAACAGTACTTATAGACTCAACACTACCCATAGACTCTACACTACTCTTAGACTCAACACTACCCATAGACTCAACACTACCTTAACACTGCCCGTAGACTAACACTGTCCATCTTTAATGTCTACATCTTTAACGCCTACATCTTTAATGGCTGTATATTTAATGCCCGTATCTTGAATGGATCTATCTATAAGTGAGGGTGCAAAAGCGCATGCACATGTTTTGCTGGTATCCGTACGTATTTGTGTTTTTTGGAGTTGTTTGAGTTGTGTCCAGTATTTACGCGTGGTGTGTGTAGACGTACATGCATGTTATTTATATGGGGGGAGCGGTGGCGCAGCGGTTAGCGTATACGCTGGGCGAACAAATCCAGCGGCCCGAGTTCCAATCCTGCTCACGGCCACCAACATTACCAGTGACAGCGATTATCAAAACCGGCCCTGGGACTCCCCTAGATCGACTCGGCCTAAAACCAGTTACCTGGTGCGATGTGAAACTATTGTATTAATTGGCTGTCGGGTGGTGGCGGCCTGAACGACACTTATATATATTTTACGCTATCTAACCCAAAAAACGTGTATTATGGATGATATTGTTCACGAAAGCCTTCTACGTGTTAAACAGAATTAAAAAGAAGTTGACGAAACATTGCAAATCGAGCGTAGACATATCTTGCCACGACCCACAAGCCCTGGCCACTGTTAATTTAAAATCGCTCCAAACTTTTCAATTTATCCTCCTGTCAATGCAATTTACTTAGCCACAATTATCCTTTGGATCCTAGATAACATTTAACTAAATAACATCCTCGCAACACATCGCCTCGGCTTATTATTACTTGACAAAGACTCCTTTTAAGTACTCCAAGTATGCATTTAGGATAGCGTATTTTTACGGTTCCTAGTATTATTATTATTTTTATGGAATATCTGTTGGACTAACGTAGAATTTCTTTTTGGCTTGTGTAAATACTCTTAGGTGGGTTGCAAGCGGCCTGAATCCCAATGTCCATCTGCCTGACGATGTCGGCTTGCCCCACTCCTGCTACCTCTTAAACACGAGGTGAGTAGTCAATGGGGAATTATTTGGTCAAGGAAGTCATTTTATGTGTGGCTGTTAAAATGCACAACAACGATGCACTGTGCCAAGGTGGATCGAAGGTGGGCTGAGGAGTGAGTGAGTGCGTGAGTGAGTGGGTGGGTGTGTGATTGGGTAAGTTGGTCAGTAATTGGATGTGTGAGTGAGTGGGTGCGTGATTGAGTGGGTACGTTGGTCAGTAAGTGGGTGGGTGGGTGAGTGTGCGTGGGTGAGTAGGTGGTTGAGTTAGTAAGTTGGTCCGTGAGTGGGTGAGTGAGTAGGTAAGTTGGTCAGTGAGTGGGTGGGTGATTGGGTGCACGCGTTCCACGTCATAACGTGATAGCGATGGCAGTTCGTACTGACGTAGCAGTTGTGTGGCTGTAAATAGAATGCCTATTAATAATCTTGCATTGCATCATTGGTTTTGTGCAGTCATGTCAATGATTGTGGTTGCTTGAAAATATATATTTAGAACAAAGTAATAATCTGTACACAACCCATCCACCAGTCAAATGTATTGTTGGTCCCATCGGAGTGCCGATCCATGTCCATGCGAATAACGTTCACCTTGCCTATGGCGTTCTGTGTGTTGCAGAACTTCCATTGGTGTCTCGACATGGAGACTGCAGCAGTGCAAACAGATGGACAACCATCACAGGTAACTACAGGTCTCTTTTTCCCATCCTGGAAACTAATCTAACTCTTGTTTATATGTATATATATTTATAATACTGCGTATCGTTGTCGTTAACTTATTATTGCTTCACCAGTCCGGTGAAGTAAGGTTAAATAACCCTTACTCCAATTGTAACGCGGTACTTTGTCCAGCCGCTGGACAGAGGTCGTTACTGCTGATACGGTCGCAATTTAGTATGTGCCCTCTTTCGATGGGAGCGCTCTGTGTGCCACAGATCAGCAGATTTAATTTAAAACATGGTGGCCTATCCTTCCTGTATATAAATATACTAGCAGGAAGTACCCAGCGTTGCCCGGGCCAAAAATTTATATCTAAACTACTTTTAAAAATCTTACATATACATACACAGATACTAAGGTATTGTGAAAGGCCAGTGGGCCGTTTGTCCATTTCTCCATCAACAAAATTATAAGAGGCTTGGAGAAGTCCAAAGTTTATAGAAAGTGTGGGGTAAATAGTTGATATCAAAGGTTTGCAAAAATTGTCGCCCCCACCCCCCATCATAAAATAAATTTACCCCTGCGTAGGTATATATACCTACACACCCTACATACACCAGAGTAAGTCGTATCTATTGACTCTGTATCTACTGACTGTACAGTATTATCTACTGAACCAGTAGTAGCTACTGACTGTTTAGTAGTATTTACTGACTGTAGTAACTACAGACACTATAGTAGTATGTACTGGCCCTACAGTAGTATCTATCGACTTTACAGTAGTAACTACTAACTCTTTAGCGGCATCTACTGTCTCTATAGTAGCATCTACTACCTATAGCAGTAGCTACTGACTCTATAGTAGTATCTACTGACTGTATAATAGTTTCTACTGACTCTATAGCAGTAGTTACTGACCGTAGTATCTACTGACTGTATAGTAGTATCTTCTAACTGTAGCAGTATATACCGACCGTGGTGGTATATACTGACTGTTTTAGTATCTACTAACTCTACAGTAGTATTTACCAACTCGATAGCGGTATCTACTATCACTACGGCAGTGCATACCGACATTGGTGGTACCTGCTATCACTACAGCAGTGCATACTGACTGTGGTGGTATCCTACATTGACTACAGCAGTGCACACTGACTGTGGTGGTACCTGCTATGATTACAGCAGTGCATACTGTGGTGGTACTTGCTATGAATACAACAGTGCATACCGACCTTGGTGGTACCTGCAATGATTATAGCAGTAGTACATACTGTGGTGGTACCTGCTATGATTACAGTAGTGCATAATGACTGTGGTGGTACTTGCTTTGGTTACAGCAGTGCATACTGTGGTGGTACCTGGTTTCACTACAGCAGTGCATACTGACTGTGGTGGTACCTGCTATTATTACAGCAGTGCATACTTACTGTGGTGGTACCTGCTGTGATGACAGCAGTGCATAGTGACTGTGGTAGTACTTGCTATCACTACAGTAGTACTTTCTGACTCTATAGCACAAAGTACTAACCAGACAGGGTGCCGTGGTGAAGCTTAGTCTCGCGCAGAGCCCCCCGCCTCGCCTAGATTGCCCAGCCAGCCGAGGTGACACCTTGGCAGGCTGGGGTTGGGCCGCTAGCCCCCCCCCCCCCCCCCACCATCCCCCCGCCCGCGCTAGAATCATACTATGTAAGCGCTATCATATTAATATGTACGGACTGTATAGTAGTAACTGCACGTATCGGGGTGGGGGGGGGACATCACACATTGAAGAATTTAGCTCAGCGTTTTGTCTTTTTTAATAGCATTTTTAACGCGAAAGAAGATTTCCCCCTCACCCCCACAAACACTGAGTATTTATTTCTATTTCGATTTAAAGCTTTCGTGACTGCAGGGATTCATCTTCTTCGTTGTTTCGGTAAAGTCACGTAGAAAGGAAATAATAAAATAATAAAAATACAACATAATAAAATAAAATTCTCATGACGTTTCAGCCACAACACAAGCAGCCGTCCTCAGGTGAAGAACAGAGGTGTCTGAAAAACAGCGTCGTAATGAACACTAAGCTTGGCAGCGTATATTTAAGCTGGGTTGGAGGGGCAGAGTGCCTTGACAAAAGGGTTTACATATCAACAGAGGAATTTAGCATATTGACACTAAAGAACTGCAACTGCCCTACTTCCATCCAATAAACCAATGTGAAAAATCTAAATATAAACTACATCAATATGATCAATGTGCTCAATATACTCTCCAATAAGCTGAGCTATTAACATTAAGTAACTGGGTATACACTACACTATGTAATGACTAACATATAGTGAACCGATAAAGAACTAAAATATAAACTACATCAATATTATCAATATACTCAATATACTCTCCAATAAGCTGGAAGAACGTAGGGTAGATGTCTGAATGGCATCTGTTTCAAATTTCTCCATGAAAACATTCGCTACCACTGGTGATAAGGGGGAACCTATGGGGGTACCTTCATTTTGTTTGTGGAAAGTGCCATTCTAGGTGAAGTAAGTGTTGGTAAGGCAGTGCCTAACCAGAGTAGGAACATCAGGGTTCAGTCCATGTTGGACTAAATCTTCAATTATTGCTGAGGTGTCAGGCACAGGCACCTTGGTGAACAGAGAAACCACACCAAAGCTGACGAGAAAATCATCTGGGGACAGTGAAATGTCTTTGATTAGGGAGACCAAGTGAGCTGAGGTATGTACTGCTGAGGTAATCTAGCCAGTGAATGGAATAAATATGTTAACCATAATAGAGGGTGGTTGTTGTAATTACTGGTGAATCATCGCGGTTACTCGAATGTATTTTGTGGATTTACCCTCCAACACACAACAACCGGTTAGTGCTAAACTAGTAACGAATTGGCACCACGTTTTGCTTATGTGACAAACCCCTCACTGATTGGCTGTGTCAGCTGGTGGTTGTGGTAGATTTACCAACACACATTTACATTTACGCGATTTATCCCAAAAATACTCTCTATTATGGATAATATTAGTTGCAAAAGCCGTGCTACTACTACTTGTTAGACTGAATATTACGTTATTGACAATTGAACACGTTTGTATCTTTTTAGGAAAGTGGAAATATTGTCAAGAAAGATGACGTGTACATGGAAGACGTCACCATAGTTCTACCGATTGTAAAGAATGGTGTCAGTGGCCTTGGTGAGCTCTGGAATTGTCATAGCTCTGAAACAACTAATCAAAACCTGTTCAAGAAACAACTCGAAAGTGAACACCTGATTGCCCACCCACTCAAGAAGCTTGAGTACAGCTTGACACACATCAAGGGAACTGAAGACCAAATCGCAATGGTCAAAGCTCATGGCTCCATAGGCCTGGAGCTGCTATGTGGGCTCATTAAAGTTGAAGGATTGGCAGACTATAGCAATAAATCTGTGAGAAGCGTGAACGAAGAAAAAATAATCTGTCAGTACAATTTGGAAAACTTTTCAATCTCCTTGCTTCCAAGAGCTAATATGGAAATCGATGAGCACGTACACACCCAGCTGATGAAAGGAAGCATCAAAGCAACACACGTGGCATTCAGGGTGATCTTGGGCGCGGAAGTGAATGCGCACGTACTGGTCACGCGGAATGAGACAAAAAGGAGCGGTGGCATCAGCGGCAATGCGCTTGGGAAACTTGGTTTTGGCAAAGTAACGGCCTCTCTGAAAGCTCAGCTCGAGTGGTTGGACACGAGCGAGGCGAATGACTACCGCACACAGATCAACATTCACTCCAAGCCGCCAATGAAGCGGCAGCCATCCACGGTCAAGGAGATGTTTGAGTTGGTGGAAAATATCGACGTGTCTGTTGCCAATGAGCAACATTACAAGTTCAGTGACGCGAACATCACGGGAGTGCCGATTCGCTGGGTTCTTGTACCCATTGCGCAGTACCTGGACATTGACGTGGAGAAGCTCTACTTGCAGATCAGCGAGACTTTACTCTGCGACTTCAGAGCCATGCTCATCTCCCTGCAGGATTCTCGTCAGCCCGATTGCATTAAGAGACGAGTGCTCGAGAAAGAGCATCGTCTGCAGTGCGTCCTCTCGGACTCCAGCTCCCCACTCTCTCGAGACATTTCACAATACGAGAAGATACTCAACAAAAATGTCGAATCGTTCTTTATTTGTGCCTGTAAGGCTTTGAGAGATTATAAGCAGGCGGCAATCACATCCAGGGAGCTTCACAAGCTCATAGAAGAATATGAAATGTCTAACTTCAGCGCAATTGACATATACACAAAGGTGGACAAATTCGTGATGGATGGAAAACACGAACTTGACGGAATCCATGAGAAAGATGTAACTCAAATGGAGGCTAAAATCTGCACCTTTACCAACCGTGAATTGTTGAACGAATGGATGAACACAGAGTCGAACATTAAAATATTGTTGCAGACAAAGGGTGGCCGTTCCAGTGGAGTATTCCATCGCCTCTTTAAAATCAGTCATGCACTAAAAGAGCAAAACATTGATGTGGGAATTGCACTGCCTTCCATCTCTGATGACTTCTCTCTTACAATTAAGGCTAGAGAACACCAAAAGTGTAATCAGGTGGCTGATATTCCACTCATCCTTGGTATTGTTGGTGCCATCGTGACCACAGACTCGTCAGTGGAGAATCAGTTTTACACGATCATGGCTTCACGCTTCAACATCACTTTGCCGCTTCAGACGAACGAACTTAAAGAGCTTAATCGCCTGGTAGAATTATTGAAAATAGGAGATGTACACATTGCCTCCTCCTACATGGAATCTTTAGAGTGCCTCATGAGTGGCGACTCTCACTGGATGTTTTTTGTCCCACTTGATGCATTGGACACTGCCTATGAATCCATAGTCGGCCTTGGCGACAACTTGAAACGACTCGCCTGTGCCAATGGAAAGTGGGTGGTGGGTAGGCTGGACATTGTCAACCAGCACGAAGCGCCCTTATTGTTTGCCCTTCATGACAAGGAAGTGAAAGCCATATGTCTAGACCATCTGGACATTATGATTCTTGTCGATCTCTTCAACAAAGCGGCTACCTCTGAACACAATGAGCCCGATTTGTCCGTCCTGTCGCCAGAGTCCCTGAAGTGTTCTATCTATCACAACAGAGCCGCTTACGCAGTTAAGGCCATGGAACTCATGGATCAAGCAAATCATTCTGAGCACAATTATAATCACCTAAGGATGCAGTCGTTTGAGGATAATGTCGATGAGAAGCTTACCGATGCACTGCACATTGTCCGCAGTTGTCTTTCCCGAGTAGACATGAATGTTATTGCAATGGTTACACATTTTGCCATAAGGGATAATCCAAAAATTAGCAGTATTCTCGAGAAACACGGATGGAGAAACGTGGATTGCAGTTTTGGCAAGGTCCATCTAGAGCTGCAAGATTGTGAGTTGATCAGTACTGGGCTGCAAGAGTGGTTAAGTTCTGAAAACCAAGATGGAATGACTCATGTAAAATCACTGATTTCAATTTTGAAACAGATGTATAAAAATGACTCATATTGCTTTAATGCCTATGATGTCATAAATATATATGTTGGTCGAATTGATTTCAGTAACTTTCAATATTCCAATTCAAACACATCCATTGATCAATGCATAGAGAGACATCAACTTCACGCATTGATTCAACATCTCTCCAAATTACAGTATAATCGTCACCTGGTCATGCTGCAGCTTGCTTTTGACAAACTCAAAGAGGTAAATGAGCCCAAGGCAGTTGTCGGGGTGCTGCAACTGCTGTCAAACCTTGGGCTGCAAGAAAATCAATGGGAAGATCTCTGGACCAATTCTTCGTTCAAGTACCTCATTAGACGTGTAATCGAGGACTTTGACGTGCTTCAAACGATGAACCTCATGGATCACATATTCATTCCAAACGAATTTCAAGATAAGTTCCCATGCAACAGTGTGTCTCTAATGCCAAATGACTTTTTAAGTTTGGAAAGTGTTTTGAGCACGTTTCAGAAAATCATTACTCTGAAAGAAATCCCACGACATTTCACTTCCAAATTTGTACAGTCCATTGCCAAGGATGCCACTTTGGAGAAATCGCTAAATGAAGCCAACGCTCTGATATATTGGAAAGAAAGGGATAAACAATTCAGCGAGGTTTGGTCTCTGCAGACAATCAAGGATGCTGTGAAAAATATTCACAAGTTTAACAAGAATAAAGAGTCAGCCGAATTACGTAGAATGCAGAGAGATGTTGGTATCGATGTGAAGGTTGATCGTCAAGCAACTACCTCCAGTGTGCAAGTTAAGAAAGCGGTTGTGATGGTGCGTGAAGATTGGCACTCAGTGTTTGGCAAATCCTTGCCAATGATCACAACGTATGAGTACGTGATGGTGCGTGGAGTTATCAAGCAACCAGATTTTTCCTCTGAACAAACATCATCAATCATGAATGAAGCTCTGCCATATTTCATGCAGACATTTAAAATGTGGGGGGGCAATATTCTTAGAGCAGATGCGATCTGTAGGTTGTGTCAAAGAGAAACTGCAACCGTCATTGGCCATGCCAGTAAACGTCCCAATTTTACAGCTAACATTGGTAATGCGCGCAATGCTCAGCAAACACGACAGAAGAACAAAGCTTCCCTGTCTCGACTCGACTGCATCGTTGCTCTGCTCAGTGCTGCTGATTGCACAGTCGTTCAAGAGATGCTGCAGATAATGACCAAGTTCCCAATGGCGCTCCCGCTGGTGATGCCAGATCTGGAACTTGCAGGCAAGTTGAAGGTGATGCTTCTCCTGTTTGCCGGCAACACGATTAAGTGGGAGTCTCAACCTGGCGTCATTGCTGAGAACCACCTGTTCCTCAGCCCTTTCAGACTCATCCTGGCCGTTAGACTCGGCAGCGGTTCTTGCGGGAAGAGCACAATCCTCAACCAGCTCATGGCCGTGGAGAACATGTTCTCGTCGTGTGGGGAACCAGGAGCCCAGCGAGGGCCACCTCTGACCCTGGCCGGGACGGTGGAGTTCACGTGGCTCACACAGGAGACGTGCAGCGCCAGCCTGTGGGAATCTGTCATGCAGGAGTTTTACTTGCAGGGGCAGCAGGAGATTGTGCTCCTTGCGAACCTCCATGGCGATGCCCTCGAGCACCCAACAACTCTCGAGTTCCTGAAGACGTTCACCTCAGCATACCTGATTTTCATGATGCCAGGAACAAAGAACATCTTGGCAAAGAGAAATGAGGAGTTTGTCAAACATGCACGTTCTGAAGATGAATCCTTCTTCCTCCTTGTCGATCCTTCAGCGGACTGCGATGAAGCAGACGAAATCATCATTCAGACATCAACGCTGACAAAGGACGCTACTCTGGAGAAGGTGCGCTCCATTTTCAAAGAAATTCTAAAAATTCCTTCTCAAAAAATTACGCTCAACCGGAAGCTTGAAAGCAACGAAATATGCGACCCACTGTCTCTCGCACATGGGATTGAATGTTTCGAATCACAACGAGTGATAGATTTCGTTCAACAGAAGACGTGTAAAGATATTAGAAAAGCCATGCATTTTCAAATGCATACAACCAGTCAAAGAACAAATCTGATTCGATCATGGAGGGACAACGAGATACTCCAGCAGCTGATGACACTTTATGCGGCAGTTTTGAGCCTGCCTCTTTCAGAAAGACTAAAAGCCATGGCCCATCTTGAGAGGGATATCTCACTCCTATCCAATGCAGAATCCTCGAATATTAGACAAAAAGTTGCAACTAAAATTGAGGACTTGCAAGGACAAAATGTTCAAAAGAGTCAAGACAAGACATTTGTGAATAAAATAAAAATGGATATTAATGATAACTTGAAAGAGCTAGACCATATGTGCCTTGGTTTGGAGCATTTCTTTCGTGAGTTGGGTCATATTTATGAGATAGTACAAGGGGGTCAAAGTAAAAATGAAGACATATTAACATTTCCAAAATTGTATGGAGAGTTGCTCACCCAAGGCCATGCCATTGAACTGCTTAATGGTGACACCAGCGAAATGCCCGGAGCGTGGTTGGCAGACATCTTTCAACATATTTCCCGCAACTTCCCAACACTCCGCATATTCGTGATCTCCATACTGGGATTGCAGTCGTCTGGGAAATCCACGCTCCTGAACGCCCTCTTCGCTTGCAAATTCGCCGTCTCCGTTGGCCGCTGCACCCGCGGTCTCTTTATGAGGCTGCTCTTCTTGGAGGAGAAGCTCGTGAAGAAGCTCAAATGCGACGTGATCGTGCTCATCGACACCGAGGGACTTGGGGCGCCAGAGAAAATGAGCGACGACAACGCGGAACAAAAAGACCGAATACTCGCAACGTTCGCAATGAGCGTGAGCAACCTCACACTCATCAACGTCCTCGGGGAGTACATGCGGGATTTGGCTGAAATCCTGCAGATCGCGATCGTCGCGATGGCTCGGCTCGAAGAGGTTAAGATGGCGCCGGACATCCTCATGGTGCAGCATCTCACGGAGAGGAACTCGGCCATCATGTCATCGGCACAAAACCAATTCTGTCAAGCGATTGAAAAGGCACTGGAGCTTACGGAGAAGAAGGATTTTGACACGGGCATTGCCGATGTCAGCTGCTTGAAGAACCTGACTGACAGGATCCAGAATGGGAAGCTTCTGAAACAATTCCGCCCATTCAAGAATGGGGCTAGCGCTGGTTCTCCCCCATCGGCGCAGTACCATGAGGATGTGATGGATCTGTATAAAACGATCCTGGATACTTGTGCAAAGTCGGGTGGCTCGGTGCTCTTCTCAGAATGGCACTCGCGTTTACAGAGCTTTTGGAGTTGCATCTCCAAGGACAATTTTGCCGTCCGATTCAAAAACATCAAAGAGATTTATGAATTCATTGACCGTGGGCACCGAATTGCAGCCGTGAAAGAGGCCGCTGATGCAGCATTTTTTTTGCACACAGAGAAGCTGAAAAGACAAATGCGTACAATGGTGCAGGATTGGAATGAAAAAACTCAGCATCTGCCTTACCAAAATGTGTTGAGATTATTCGAAAAAGAATTAAAAGTGGTGCCTTATGGCTGTAACGATGGTGCATCAAAAACATTCCGATGCAAGGCATGTGAGGATGTCTCTACAAAAATCTATAGTTTACAGGCATATGCAAAAAAAAAACATTGCGAGCTGGAGATAATGAAAACGGTTAACAGCTATGTACAGCGCATCCGCCAGTCCAATTTGACGATCCTCACCCAGATACTGGACGCCGCTGTGGTGCGTCAAGGCTGCTCGGAGCAGTTCTTTAAGGAAATTAAGCGATGCCTAAAAACGGAATTGATGAAACGGCCAGCTGGAGATTTCTCTGACGAGGAACGCAGCATTATTGTCGAGAATATTCTATCGAGTCTGTCCAGGATCGCTACTTCGATAAGAAAGGATTTACCAGATGATAGAAAACTCAAAGAAGAGCTAGAAGATGAATATGAGCAAGCGCCTTCTGTGTCTGCTCGATACGGTAACAAGACACCTCTGAAGTCATTTGGAATCAGAGAAGTAGAAGCAGTAGCAGTACAGAAAAATAGGTGGTCACCGCCATTGAAATGTCCATGGTTACCGAAAAAGATCGATAACAGCATAATTGAAAATATCGCTTTGCTAGAGAATGATTTAGAATCATTGCCTAAGCTAATACTCAAGGATAAGAAGGCTGAGCATTTTGAAAATGGTATGATTCGTGAACTTAAAAAAAGAATAGAAACATCTATACGTCTTTATGAAGAAAAACAACATGTTAAACTGCCGACAGATATCAAGTGGGAAGCCCACTTATTCACTCTCCGTAAATTTGGAGAATTCATGTCAGTGTGTCAAGATAAATGGGAAAAACAACACTGCCCAATTGCAATCCTGCAACAAAAGAGGGAGGAGTTCAGAGCAATAATAGACATTCAACTTCGAGGTGGATTTTCATCTGCTTCCGAAGGGAGAATCATTTCCAAATATCTCTTGGATGCTATTCGACAGAGATCTATTAAGTCAGCAAATCGCAAAAAGGTAGAAGCCGTGCTGGATTTGCACTGGACAACCAATAGTGAGAAGGTTCGCCTCACCTACTTTGAGCATCTGGCCACCCAGGTCGATAATAAACAAACCGCAGAGGCGCTACAGCACTTCGCACATCCAAATTCCACGATTGAAAATTGGTTCTCCAAGAGGGTCGACAGCCACGCCTGTGGAAAAACGACCGAGGCATTTAAGGCGACATACACCGCTGAACTGAAGCACGTCGTTCAGGAAATCCGGAACTGTCAGGACATCGCATCAGTGCAGAAATTCACTCGTGATTACCTGACCCATGCCGAAGACCTCGAATACAAAAGCTGCTTAGACAAACAAGCTGTATCGCAAATGGACATATCTTTACTTCGTGACAGCGTCCTGGAAGTGCTCAATGACGCCGAGGCAAAGGGAGACCCCGAGAGCGTGAACTTTGTGGCACCGTCAACAGACAAGAGGGTTCAAAGTCGTCTCGGCTGCACGGCACAATGCTGCTGGTGTGGAGCTCTGTGCTGGGGGTCACGGGGTCACCACGAGAACGATGACGACACAAAGGCGCACCACAGCTGCCACCAGCCTCGTGGCCTTCACGGCACGCATTACAGAGACACCAAACATTTATCAGCAGTGCCATGCAATTTATTAGTGGATAATTGCCGGGTCTATTGGGGAGACAAATGCATGAAGTGGTCCGAGGCAAAGGCCACGGAGTTCAAAACGTGGAAGTTTGACGCTCACTGTAATGACAAATTCGATGCACTCATGCGCTGGTTTTTTGAGATGTTGAACGAAGAGATCGCTGCATCGCGGAAACTGCTTCCTGCTACAAAAGAGGAATTGGTAAAATACGAATGCCAAAACCTTGAACATCGTTCTATACTGGCAGCAATTAGGGTGGCGCTAAAATAGAATGTCGTTAAAAAAACGGGCATTCATACTTAAAAATACTCGATTATAGAGCAGCCATTAGTAATCATGTAGAAACATGCATATACAATTAATTAGAGTTAAGGTACACACACATATTCCCATATACAGGATGCTTAAAAAAAAGTTAACACTTATATGGGACTATCGTGTTTAATGGAAAAATAACAGATAATAGACTTCGATTTAAAGCTTTCGTGACTGCAGGGATTCATCTTCTTTGTCCTTTCGGTAAAGTCACGTAGAATGGAAATAAAATAATAAAAATAAAACATAATAAAATAAAATTCACACGACGTTTCGGCCACAACACAAGTAGCCTTATTCTTAGTATTTTCGGTAAAGTCACGTTGAAGGGAAACAACAAAATAATAAAATATATATAAAACAATGAAAAATTCTCACGACGTTTCGACCATAACTCAAACGGTCGTCTTCAGGTGTGTTGGTTTGCATAAATTTATTTTTAAACGGCGCATTTATTTATTTATAAAAAAACGTTAGCGCCACGCACAACGATTTGGCAGTTTATTTAGGACTAGTCCATCTATATTCTGAAAAGAGGAGGGGGGAGATGAATTTTTTTATAATATATGCTGTCTGAAAGCCACTGTAAGCGTGAACAATCAATTAAGACCTGAAATGGTTTATCAAATCTTTCCAATGATTGCTAAGATAGAATCCATCTTCTCGGTTGAAATTGTCTCTGTGCTTGTATATGTGGATAGCCTCATGAACGAATCTCTCATGGAAGCCAGATGGCTTACAAAGAACCTCTGTCTTGGAAAAGTCAATAAAAAATCCGTGATCTGGTTCCGTCTGTAAAAGATGTGATTCCGGACATACAATACCCTGGTGTCTATAAACTAAGTTGCCTCTGTGGTAGTAGTTATATTGGAGAAACCAAACGCCATGTCTCGGACCGCATTCGTGAACACAAAGCAGACCTTAAACACGGTAGGACCAACACCTCGGCCGTGGCAGATCATTGTTATAATTCAGTAGGCTCACATGACATTGACTTTTCCAAGACAGAGGTTCTTTGTAAGCCATCTGGCTACCATGAGAGATTCGTTCATGAGGCTATCCACATATACAAGCACAGAGACAATTTCAACCGAGAAGATGGATTCTGGCTTAGCAATCATTGGAAAGATGTTTTAAACCATTCAGGTCTTAATTGATTGTTCTCGCTTACAGTGGCTTTCAGACAGCATACATTAAAAAATGTCGTCTCTCCCCTCCTCTTTTCAGAATATAGATGGACTAGTCCTAAATAAACTGCCAAATCGTTGTGCGTGGCGCTAACGTTTTTTTATAAATAAATAAATGCGCCGTTTAAAAATAAATGTATGCAAACCAACACACCTGAAGACGACCGTTTGAGTTATGGTCGAAACGTCGTGAGAATTTTTTATTGTTTTATATATATTTTATTATTTTGTTGTTTCCCTTCAACGTGACTTTACCGAAAAAACTAAGATTATGAATTACTGCAGTCACGAAAGCTTTAAATCAAAACAAGTAGCCTTCTTCAGGTGAAGAAACAGGTCTGTCCAGAAGACAGCGATTGAGTGAATGCTGCCAAGCAAGGACCGCGTCTTTTTAAAGGTGTGTGGGCGGAGTTAATTAGCATGTCACCCAGCCCCCACCTCAGGAGCGGAGGAGGGTGGCGGCTGGGCACAAGAAAACACCAAAGCAGAGCAACCAAGGTGCGTTGCTCTGTCCTGTGTTGCACCATAACCATGTTATAAACTGGACTACTATACAATATTATACCCTCCAATCTAAAATACATGGCATAATATCATATCATAGACAAATTCCATCTTTGAATTATACAATGTATAATTAAAATTATAATTCAAATTATACATTGCATAATTCAAAGGTGGAATTTGTCTATGGATATGATATGCCATGTATTTTAGATTGGAAGGTATAATATTGTATAGTAGTCCAGTTTATAACATGGTTATTGTGCAACACAGGACAGAGCAACGCACCTTCGTTGCTCTGCTTTGGTGTTTTCCTGTGCCCAGCCGCCACCCTTCTCCGCTCCTGAGGTGGGGGCTGGGTAACATGCTAATAAACTCCACCCACACACCTTTAAAAAGACGCGGTTCTTGCTTGGCAGCGTTCACTCAAGCGATGTCTTCTGGACAGACCTGTTTCTTCACCTGAAGAAGGTTACTTGTGTTGTGGCCGAAACGTCGTGAGAATTTTATTATGTTTTATTTTTATTATTTATTTCCATTTTACGTGATTTTACCGAAAGAACCAAGAAGATAATAGACTGTAACATTTTAACAAATGTATTATGAACAAATGTAATGCTAATAGCTCAAAATAGTCAGTCTCCACTTAAATCTTGGGTTTCGTGACTGCAGGAATTTATATTCTTGGGTCTTTCGATAAAGTCACGTAGATAGGTTCAATGAAAATTACAAAAAATAACGAAAAAACTACGACGTTTTGATCACAACACAAGCGGTCGTCTTTAAGAAAATAACAAAAAATAAACACATTTTTTGGTTATTTTCTTTGAACCTATCTACGTGAAATTTCGATTTAAAGCTTTCGTGACTGCAAGGATTCATCTTCTTTGGTTCTTTCGGCAAAGTCACGTAGAATGAGAATAAAATAATAAATTGATAAAATAAAATAACACGTGACTTTACCAAAAGACCCAAGAATCAGAGTCTCCACTTGTTCGCCATCGTTGTCAAGGCGCGCCTGGAATCTTCTCCAGGTGGTCTGCAGAGACCAGAGGCGCATTTCTCGTGGTGTTGTTTGAAAATTCTCTGAAGTGTTCACTTTATTTTGAAGCACCCTGTGTGTGTATATATTAATCATTTACCTGCACATTCTTACGTTAGATAATGCCCGCATGATGCAGATAAACGTCCCTTTATATGTGACCGTTGCTTCGGCATGAATGCACGGCCGTGCGGGGTAAACGAAGCGATGTCAACGCTTAGCCAAAGGGTCGAGGGTCAGCAGCAATCGCGACAACAACAAATTTTTACTTTAAACTTTCGTGACTGCAGGAATTAATATTCTTGGTTCTTTCGGTAAAGTAACGTAGATAGAAGAAAAATAATAATATAAAATAAAGTGAACACAAATAATAAAAATAAAATTAAAATAAAAAAAAACAAAAAACACTTTACCGAAAGATCCAAGAATAACGACAAAAACACAGCGCTCGATTTGCTCCGATCGGAAGTGCGTGATGCCATCTCCCCATCAAGTGAGCGTGAGGCGGTGCTCGAGTGGAATTGCATCCAACCCCCCCAAACTTTCCAGCGGGCTACTCACCCCGACACCAGGAGCCTCGTCCACCCCCGCTGCTCGTACGATAACAAAACAGAGTGATGGCTTGTAACAAATCTGCAATCTGCAATGCTCACCACGCGCTACGAATGTGCTTACAGCTGTCACCAGACCTCGTTTTTAATGACGATCGCACGCACGCTTATTTGCTAAACGTGCTAGCGTTGTCATAGCTTTGGCATACACACACACACATATATAAATATATCTATAGTTATCATGTTGTACCACTGAGTAAAAAATGAGGATTATTTTGTGATAATATTGTAGCGCTATTGCGAGTTTAATTCTGGGAGTTGGGGGGCTTCATGTTATTTACGGGTTATGCTGCTCTTAGCTGTTGATTAGAATCAACGCCGATTAGAATGGTGGCTTCTTTATGATGTAAAATGAGTGGGTGAGCTTCGTTTAAAAGGCAAACCCAATAAATCAAAAGTTTGCCTTGAATGCGTCTCCTCGTTTCACTTCACGTTGCGTCATCACGACGACGTTGCGTCATCACGACGACATTGCGTCGACACAACTTTGCATCAACACGACGACGTTGCGTCAACACGACGACGTTGCGTCATCACGACGACATTGCGTCATCACGACGACATTGCGTCAACACAATGACGGTGCGTCAACACGACGTTTCATCAACACGACGCTACATTAACACGACGTTTCATCAACACGGTGCCGTTGCGTCAACACGAAGTTGCATCAACACGACGACGTTTCATCAACACGACGTTGCGTCATCACGACGACGTTGCGTCAACACTACATTGCATCAACACGACGACGGTGCAACCTGCGGTTCCGGAACTGCATTCTGACTTAAAACTTTCGTGACTGCAGGAATCCATATTCTTGGTTCTTTCGGTAAAGTCACGTAGAAGGGAAACAATAAAATAATAAAAATACAAATATAAAACAAAATGTTTTATTATTTCATTGTTTCCCTTCAGCGTGACTTTACCGAAAGAACCAAGAATAGGAATCCATATTCTTGGTTCTTTAGGTAAAGTCACGTGGATAGAAATAATAATGAAGTGATTAAAAATAAAGTGAATAAAAATATCACGACGTTTCGATCGCAACACAAGCAGTCGTCATCAGGAACAGGGAGGTTAGCCTCTGAGGGCAAGCTGCTTATAAAGGTTTAGAGGTGGGCGGGGCAGCTAATGTTAATGTCGGGGAGGTCTCCGACATCGACAGTAGGTCTATACCAATCAGAGAGCTATTTATAAAGGTTTAGAGATGGGCGGGGCAGCTAATGTTAATGTCGGGCAGGTCTCCGACACCGGTAGTAGGTCTAAACCAATCAGATGTTTTTAAAGGTTTAGAGATGGGCGGGGCAGCTAATGTTAATGTAGGAGAGATTTCCGACACCGACAGTAGGTCTACACCAATCAGAGAGCTGTTTATAAAGGTTTAGAGATGGGCGGGGCAGCTAATGTTAATGTGGGAGAGATCTCCGACACCGACAGTAGGTCTACACCAATCAGAGAGCTGTTTATAAAGGTTTAGAGATGGACGGGGCAACTAATGTTAATGTAGGAGAGGTCTCTGACACCGTCAGTAGGTCTACACCAATCAAAGCATTGCACCTTGCTCCACAGACCCACACTGCTGACGGTGGAGGTAAACAAGAAAACACAAATGAAGTCATGACCCAAAGTGGTTGATGACATATTTCCAATGATTGCTGAGTCTATAACCTTCCTCTCGGTTGAAGTTGTCTCTGTGTCTGTATATGTGGATGGCTTCATGAACTAATCTTTTTTAATAGCCAGTAGGATGGCAAAGTACCATCGTCTTAGAGAAACAATTTCGTGTGAACCAGCCGCATTAAAATAATGATCAGCCACGGCCGAGGTATTGGTCCTACCGTGTTTCAGATCTGCCTGATGTTCACGAACACAGTCCGAGACATGTCGCTTAGTTTCCCCAATGTAACTGCTGCCACAGACACAGCTTTGTTTGTAGATTCCAGGGTGTTGCATGTCAGGAATCTTGTCCTTCACAGATGGGATCAGATCACGATTTTTATGTACTGTGTTAAAACGGACCTGGATCTTGTGTTTGTTCATGATTTTGGAAATCTATTTGGTTACCCCTGCTATGTATGGCAGTGTGATGGTCTTGATTGGATCCTCAGATGGTTCCTTCCTCACGGTTGGGGTGATGGCTTTGCGGATTGTGTCGTCAGAATATCCATTCGTCTTGAGAGCTTGGTGTACGTGGTTGAGTTCACTGGTTAGGTGTTCATGGTCGGAGATACATTGAGCTCTATGGTGTAGCGTTTTGATGAGGGAATTCGTCTGAGATGAATGGTGGTGGGAGTCAGGTTTTAAGTAGGCGTCAGTATGGGTTACTTTCCTGTAGACAGTGTGTCCTATTGAACCATCTGGCCTCCTTTCGATTAAAACATCCAAGAAAGGTAGCTTGCCATCCTTTTCCACCTCTATGGTGAATTTGATGGATGGGTGTATGGAATTGATGTGGACAGATGACAGACGTAACATGGGTTATCTCCGGTTGAAGCCAATAATTTCATGACAAATTTGAGACAGACGCCATCCAGGCATCCACTCTACACCTGTCCCTGGAATCGATCTGCAGACGGCGGTCTTCTCGCACAGCCAGCTCTATGTCGCCTTATCTCGATCCCGCAATCCCAAACAGGTGAAAGTCCGCATTAAACCGAACCCCAAGGCCATCTACTTAACGACGAGAGAAAATTCACACGAAATGTCGTTTTCAATTAAGTCTTCCAGATGTAAGATGATATAAGCTTTTAATCAAGAAATACAATTATCCAATTCAAAACATAATACAATTAAAAGATATTTCATTTTAAAACTTCAAAACAGAGCATCGGGTGCTTGCGTGAATGCGTCGTTCGTGTGCAATTTTTTTTGTGACTTTCCTGGGCAAAGGCCTAAATGGTTGTGAGGGGCACCATAGGCGCCCACGAACAACCCCTCGTAGTATACTTTTTGGTTATTTCGGTAAAGTCACGTAGGTAGAAAAATAATAGATCACGACGTTTCGATTGCCACACAAGCACCCACAGAGAGACACAGAGAGAGAGAGAGACACAGAGAGACACACAGAGAGAGACACACATCTAGAGAGATACACAGAGAGAGAGACACAGAGAGATACACAGACATAACAACAACCGCCATTCGCCACTAAGTGGAGGTGACGTCACCACGACGCTTGTGCCAAGCCAGAGATAACAACAACCGCCATTCGCCACTAAGTGGCGGTGACGTCACCACGACGCTTGTGCCAGGCTATGTGCACCCTGAGGTCACGTGAAGTGGCGAATGCCCGCTGGCAGGAGGTCACGGGGCAGACCGAGGTGCCACGGGTCGACTGACTGAGATGACTGGCTGATGCACCACCTGTGCCCCCTACTGTGCCAACCTGCTGTGCTTTAGCCACCCGGCGCTCCGCTCATTGTTCTGAGCGTCGCTCCTCCGCCCTCCGTTGTTGTTGGAGGGCGACTGCCTCCAACTGCCCAGTAGCGTCCTTCACGAGCCTCCTCCACAGAGGCCGATCTTGACACCGCTGGTACCAGTCATCGGCAAGTCCACTCAGCTCCACGTCCTCCTGTACCACATCACTCCATCTCTTCTCTAGCCCGTGCCGTGCCCGCTTAGCCCCCTCAATCCGGCCAAACAAAAGCTGTTTCGGCATGCGGTGGCTGTGCATGCGGGCTACATGACCCAGGCATCGCAGCCTTGCCTGCCGGAGGAGCTCACCGATGGGGCCCTGCCCAGATCTTTCAAGGATTTGTGAGCTCCTCACACAATCCAGTCTAGTTAAACCCAGGATGGATCGTAGGCAGGCCAGCCTAAATGTTTCTAACCGGCGAAGATGTTCCATTAGGGGGGTCCACGTTTCGCAAGCGTAGAGAAGGGAGGGAATGACCGTGGCCGAGAAGACCTGAAGCTTAGTGCGGAGCGACAGACCAGGTAGCTTCCACACAGCGTCACGCAACCGATGAAAAGATATTGCCGCTCGACTGATTCGGAGTGAGACCTCTGCTGTTAAACTGGAGCCAGTCATAAGCACACTGCCCAGGTATGGGAAACTCTCCACTCTCTCCACAACTGCCCCATCACCGATTGGGAGTTGTGGGGGTGGAGTGTCCGATGGTACAAAATACCCAGGCAGATGCTTAGTTTTGGTGGGGCTGATGGTAAGGCCCCACCTCTTAGTGGCACGCTCCAGTCTCAGCAGCAGCGTCTCCAACTCCTCCTCTGACTGAGCAGCTATTACCAAATCATCAGCATACATAACGTGGTTGAGCAATAGGGAGCCATCCCTTGACCGCACCCGGGCATCGATTAGCCTCCCATTATATCTGTACCATATGGAGATTCCCCCGGTACAGCTATTGAAGGCTTCATGAACTACGTGGTCAAAATAGATGTTAAATAATGTGGGAGCCAGAGGACATCCCTGTCGCACCCCAAGGTGTACAGGGAATGGCTCTGACTCCCGGCCACGTAGTTTTACCCGGGCCTGCTCACCATCATGAAGGTCCTTAATGATCGTGAGCAGAGGGTCAGGTACTCCAAAAGCACGAAGAACGACCCAGAGCCCAGGCCTACTGATGGTATCATAGGCCTTGACCAGGTCAATAAAGCAGAGATGTAGGTCTTGTTGGAATTCCCTACACCTCTGCTGTAGCAGACGGACAGAAAATATGGCATCTGTGCAGGACCGCCCTTTCCTGAAACCGCCAGAGATACACACAGAGGGACACACACAGAGACTGACACCCACACAAAGTGACATACAGAGAGAGAGGCATACATACACACAAAGAGACACAAAGAGAGAGACATACAAGGAGACACACAAAGTGACAAACAGAGAGAGAGAGGCACACATACACACAAAGAGACACACAGAGAGAGACACACACACGACAACATCGCAGCAGTAATAGTCTGCTAAAAAACGAGAGCCACCGCCACATCGAGGGAAAGGGGGCAACGTTGGCTTTGTTAGTAAGACATTTAGCCCGTTCATGTAAAGACATTTAACTTGGTAATGTAACTCAGAGAGTCAGAAAAACTGCTGACAATGGCAGGTAGGATGGAAACATCAACAACCAGTTAAGGCTTTAGCTGGTTAATAACATCCTTCCAATGATTGCTCAGCTTATACCCATCTTCTCGGTTGAAGTTGTCTCTTTGTTTATATATCTGGATGGCTTCATGAACAAATCTTTAATGGTAGCCCAAAGGTTTGCAAGTACCTTGGTCTCGGAAAAAAAATGTCGTGTGAGCCCACAGCATTCAAGCAGTGATCAGCTATGGCAGAGGTATTGGTTCTGCCGTGTTTCAGATCTGCCTTGTGTTCGCGAACACGGTCCGAGATATGTCGTTTTGATTCCCCAACGTAACAGCTACCGCAGGTACAAGTCAGTTTGTAGACTCCAGGATATTGCATGTCAGGAATGACATCCTTCACAGATGGGATCAGGTCACGGATTTTGTGTACTGTGTTGAATCTAACCTGGATCTTGTGTTTGATTAAGATTTTGGAAATCTTTTTGGTAACCCCTGCTATGTATGGCAAGGTGATGGTTTTGATTGAGTCCTCAGATGGTTCCCTACCCATGGTTGGGGATACAGCTTTACGGATTGTGCGGTCAGAATATCCATTCATCTTGAGGGTTTGTTGTATATATTGTTATTTATTGTTATTTTTAAAAAAATATGATAAAATATTAAAATACACATTTTTTTCATATTTTTTCATAGATTGAATGCTTTTCAAATGGTTAGAAGAACATCAACGATCAGATTTTCAAGATTATGTGATTTAAAGGAAAACAAACAGCTACTACCTCAATGATAGAATTCATTCTTGATTTTAAGCTTTCGTAACTGCAGGAATCCAAACTCTTTGGTTCTTTCAGCAAAGTCACGTAGGTAGAAAATAAAATAAATCACCACGTTTCGGGCGCAACAAAAGTGTCTGTCATCAGGTGTGAAAGCATGGTCTGCTGCTGAGGCAGACTGATTTAAAAAGGTTTGAAATGGGTGTAGCCCAAGGATCATAAAGAAGTGGGCGGGGCTAGTGATGTTAATGTGAGAAATTAACATGTAACTGTAAGATAGGAGAGCGGTCTCCTCGACAAGGGCATGGAAGTGGCTATGTTAATGTGAGGGATTAGCGTGATGTTAATGTCAGAGATTAGCATGTTAATGTAAGATCGAAGAGTGGCTTCAACGAGGAAAGAGAAGAGGGCATAAGAGTGCAATCCAAAGGCATGAGAGTGCAATCCAAAGGACATATGAGCATGAGAGTACAATCCAAAGGACATGTGAGCATGAGAGTGCAATTCAAAGGACATGTGAGCATGCGAGATCTAAGAGAGGGGCATAGAAAGAGAAACACAGAGAGTCGAAAATAACAGCCGACATAGGCAGTTAGGATGAAAACATCACAATCAGTTAAGTATTTACCTGGTTAATAACGTCCTTGAAATGATTGCTCAGTTTGTACCCATCTTCTCGGTTGAAGTTGTGTCTGTGTTTAAATATCTGGATGGCTTCATGAACAAATTAAGGAGGCTGCTCTCCGACCTAACAGTTGCATGCTAATTCTCACATTAACATCACTAGCCCCGCCCACTTCTTTATGAACCTTGGGCTACAACCATTTCAAACCTTTTATAAACAGTCTGCCTCAGCAGCAGATCATGCTTTCACACCTGATGATGGACGCTTGTGTTGCGCCCGAAACGTCGTGATTTATTTTATTTTATACCTACGTGACTTTACCAAAGGAACCAAAGAGTTTGGATAGCATTCATCCCGATACCGTGGATTTGTGCATGAGGGTCAGCGATCGTGATTCACGCTCCACCACCGCACGATCCTGGCACCCGCGAGCTGTAAGGTCACGAGGCGTCTTCAGTCTCCCGTCTTCCCTGCGTCCGCAAATACCTCAAGTCTCACCAGGAGGGGGGGGGGGGGGGGAGGGGGAGCGTCGATGAGCAGTCGGCTCGGTCCGTCGCTGCAGTCGGCTCGCGACTCTCCAATCGGCATGCTGCCAGTTCGCCGCTGGCCGCTGCACGAGAACCCCAGTGGCTCTGGCCGCTGGCTCTCCACGTGGGGCTCCACCGGCAGTTGGATCGCTCTGCTGCCGCGGTCGGCCCCCGACGTGCCCGGAGTTGGCCTCCGCTGTGCGAGCACTCGCCGTGCCTCCCCTCCCCGGAGGTTTTCCCTGCTGAGCAGCGGCCTTCACGCCCCCTTCTCCCTGCACGCTCGGACGACTCTCCTCGTAGGGCATCGGTCGCTGGGCTCGACCGTCAGCGGAATTTTCCAGCCTGTCGCTTGGGCAAATATCCTGTGCGCACTCAGTACTGATGTGGACCTTGGGTCTCTACTTGGGAAGATGCTGAGTGTCGCCACGGCGTGGAGTATTATACAAAAAATGCCCTCGCACCACTAATGGCATTAAAAAGACTGCATTAGGGAACCTCGCCACTAGGGTGCTCTCATGAACTTGTGACCTGCTGTCACGCAACTTATCGCAACACTACAGGTGCAGTGCTCGGCTCCGCAAGCGACCCAAAAAAAAACCCTGCAACAATAAAAAAATGTGAGAGAAACTTTCTAGCGACACTCCGAGTATCCGTTAGCAGGGACTCAACTCGATTGCCAGGAGTCTGAAAGTGCAGGACTGACGACTACGATTTTGGGTGCTGTTCAAATCGAATTTTTAGATCATGTGGTGGATTACTTAGGACACCTCATGGCCCAACATCCTCCACTCATCTTTGTGCAACTTGATGCATCTGGCAAGTCAGCCTGAGTTCATTCCCGGTTAAAGTTCTGCAAACCTCCTGGCGCCTGATGCTATAACCTCCTAAAAAATTCCCTCCCACCGGAGGTCATCTTGCGAATTATGTGGGCACAGACCCACTTAATTGCCCCGAGGTGTGTCTGTTGTTTTTGTGTCTTTGTGTATGTGTCTGTGTGTTGTTGGGAGCGGTAGTGTAGCAGTTAGCACACTGCGCTACGAAACAGGTGACCCGAGTTCGATTCCTCCTCACGGCCAATACCCAGTGACGATTATCTGAATTGGTCATGGGCCTCCCCTAGGTCGGCTCAGCCTCGAATGAGTAGCTGGTGTGGTGTGTAAACATCGCCACTGGAGAGACAAAGGCGGCCGGGCGTGCTGTTGGCCACCCACCTCCTCGTGTGCCGTGCCGCCTTCATAGGTGCTGCTCGCTGGCAGCACTTGCCCCTACACTCTGTTAAGGCGACACGGGGATCTTTTTGGTCATAGTGGGAAGGCCTTCCCCTCTCTGGGTGTTCACGTACAGGTTTATCCCTCACCCATATAGAGCCCGGCTCGGCTCGTTAGAGTCCCGTTCGCAACCAACTAATTAATTTTCAAAGGACGCATTAAGGTCTGAAGCGTCTCCCCGCCTTTTCACGCACGGTGCATCGAGCGGGAGCGAGGTCAGCCCGAGTTCATCTCTGGTTCTGGCTCCACAGACCTCCTGGCGCCTGAGGTTGTCATCGCAATAAAAATTTACCTTCCACCTTGTCGCCCCCCGCATTCATCTGGTCGGTTTTTAGTGGCCCGGAGCCAATGACTGCCACCTCGGCCACACTCCCCCCACCTCCCTGCCTCCAGAGGTTAACTCAAGGCTCGTGTGGACGCAAATGTTCTCAATTGCCCTTTGGAATGTGTTTTTGCTCTTTGTTGCCTGGTTCACTCAGTTCAAATCTCTCCCTCAGTCAATACGGTGCCGTATTCTGCTGATTTATGACTTACTCCTTAGGTCGACTTAGCCTAAATATGATTATTTGGTCTTGCATGGTGTGGCTTTGGTTGTACCCCTTGAATTATTACGTTTAACCTGCTTATCGCAGGCAGTATGGCGTAATAGTAATTTTAATGAATATATACAAAATAGTCACATTACAACTGTAAAGAATCTTTGTTGATAGCCAGTGGGTTTGCAAAGTACCTTCGTGAGCCCACCGCATTAAAGCAATGATCAGCCACGGCTGAGGTATTGGTCCTACCGTGTTTCAGATCTGCTTCATGTTCACGAACACAGTTCGTAACTACTGTTACAGACACAGCTTAGTTTGTAGACGCCGGGGTATTGCATGCCAGGGACCACATTCTTCACAGATGGGATCAGATCACGAATTTTACGTACTGTATTCAATCGAACCTGGACCTTGTGTTTGATCATAATTTTAGAAGAAATTTGGCGACGCCTGCTATGTATGGCAAGGTGATTGTTTTGATTGGGTACTCAGATAGTTATTTCCCAACGATTGGGGAGATAGCTTTACGGATTGTGCAGTCTGAATATCCATTCGTATTGAGAGCTTGATGTACATGTTTCAGCCTACGTGTTAAACTGATGTTTCAGTTCACTGGTTAGGTCTTCATGGTCGGAGATACATAGAGCTCTATGATGTAGAGTTTTTATAAGGGAATTCTTCTGGGATATGTGGTGGTGGGAGTCAGGTTTTAGGTAGCCGTCAGTATGAGTTACTTTCCTGAAGACAGAGTGTCCCATTGAGCCATCTGGTCTCCTTTCGATATAAACATCTAAGAATGGTAACTTGCCATCCTTTTCCACCTCCATGGTGAATTTGATGGCTGGGTGTATTGAATTGATGTGTTTGAGGATGGTGAATTTGATGGCTGGGTGTATGGAATTGATGTGGTTGAGGAATTGGTTCAGAGTCGGTCGACCATGTGGCCTTATGACGAACGTATCATCTCCATATCTCTTCCACAAGGACGGACGTAGAGTGGATTCCTGGATGGCGTCTGTCTAAAATTTTTCCATGAAAACATTGGCTACAACTGCAGATAAGGGAAACCCCATTGGGGTACCTTCAACTTGTTTGTAGAAAGTTCCATTCCTGGTGAAGTAAGTGTTGGTGAGGCAGTGTCTCACCAGGGCCGCTACATCAGCATTCAGTCCTTGTTGGACGAAATCTTCAATTATTGAAATGGTGTCAGGCACAGGAACTTTGGGAAACAAAGATACTACATCAAAACTAACGAGCAAATCACCCGGAGATAGTGAGATGTCCTTAATTAACGATACCAAGTGAGCTGAGTTAAGTACAGCTGAGGCGGTCTTACCAGTGACTGATTCTAAGGTATCAGACAAAGATTCGGGCCAATTTGTAGGTGGGTGAGCCAGTGATGGAGACAATAGGACGAAGTGTTGGTGTACCTTCATTATGGATTTTGGATAAACCATACAATCTGGGTGGTCTAGCAGCAGAGGGTTTTAATGAAAACCGCTTGGTTGGTTCGATTAAAGATGTCGAGTCAGTGATGCTATTTAACACGTAGGCTTTCGCAACCAATATTATTCATAATAAAGATTTTTGGGTTAGATCGCGTTATTTATAAATGTGTTGTAACCCTCCACCACCCGACATGGCCAATCAGCAAAAAAGTGTCACGTTGACAAAAGACAATTAGTTCACTACTTCTCTGTTGTAGAGGGAATCCACTTCATTTACAGTTTGAGTACGACGTTTTGCTGGTAATTACATCCAGCATAATCGGGCAATTCTGGATGTAATTACCAGCGAAACGTCGTACTCAAACTGTAAATGTTGTGGATTCACTCTTCAACACACCGGTGGGCTAAAGTAGTGAACTAATTGTCTTTTGTCAACGTGACACTATTTTTTCTGATTGGCCGTATCGGGTAGTGAAGGGTTACAACACATTTATAAATAACGCGATCTAACCCAAAAACCTTTATTATGAGTGAAAATATTGTTGCTTTTCATAACGAGGCTGTTGGTGGGATCTCTTTTAATTTTTGTGTAGCTACCATAATAAATGAGGTCCTGAATGTTGTTATTGTATGTGGTTTCGTCCATGATGACCGTGGCATTGCCCTTGTCAGCTGAGAGGATGACGATGTCATCTCTCTTTTTTAATTGAGAAAACTCAAAGCGCTCATTCTTACTGATGTTGCTGACAGGTATCTTAGCGTTTTTTAGGATTCCAGCGATTTCCGATTTTGCCACGTCTGAAGTGATGTGTTACAGAGCCTTAAGGGCTACATCGACCTGGGCAATGATATCATCATCTGGGATGTGTTTAGGGGTGACTACGAAATTCAACCTTTAACTAGAACCGATTATAGGCTGTCAGAAATTAGACTGTTACTATGATTGATAAAACATATTGTCAGCATCTAACTTTTTAAGGTGTCGATCTGGCTTCTTCTTGGAAAGGAGGTTGAACTTGGAAATTAGGTGAGCTGACATTGAGGCAGCTGAAGAGGCTGTCATGTTATCTACATGTTGCCAATCAGATGTATACTTTTTTCCGTCAATGTTAAGTGTGATTTCAGGAGAGTCTTGTCCAAAACATCTAGTTCAAATAAGAACAATCATTTTCTCTCTGAGATCAGGGCTAAGCCTGCCCTGAACAAGATCCGTTTAGCATGAGGAGAAGTGACAGCAGCAGATGTCAATGTAAAGGCGATCGGTATTGCCTGAGTGTCGCGACATCTCTACTGAAATGTGAGCGACTCGATCTATCAAGTTAACGCTTAATACTTTGATGTTTGAAACTATTCCTGGGAGGTGGTGGTCAATCCAATTTTACAACTTGTCCAAGTCAAGGTTTGTTGATAATTAACCTCCAGGTGCCGACACTCCTTGAGTGAGGGCAAGGCAGGTGGGGGGGGGGGAGTTGCTCCTCTGGCCGTTGTTGTCTCAAGGGAAGGGTTCACAGGCATCGTTACTGCGTTTTTTAGAACACGTTAAATCCAGACGTATAAAATAACTATTACATAAAATTGGCAATATCTCTCTGAATATAAATTTTTTGCAGAGCATATATACAAAAGTGTACAGGTATCTTTGTATGGGTGGGTGGATGTACAGGTGTCTGCGCTTGGGTGGATGTACAGGTGGCTGTGTGTGGGTGGGTTGGTGGGTGTACATGTGTCTTTGTATGGGTGGGTGGATGTACAGGTTTCTGTATGTGGGTGGGTAGGTGTCCAGGTGTCTTTGTGTGGGTGGGTGTTCAGGTGTATGTGTGTGAGTGGGTGTACAGGTGTATGTGTGTGGGTGGGTGTACAGGTGTAGATGACCTTGCTGAGGCTGCGGTTCCTCAAATATTGGAGGAAGAAGTCACCCCCTGTGAGTGGCTGGCTGAGGTGCCATCTGTTGAGGAAGTACTGAAGGCGATCCAGAGCCTGAGACCAGGAAAGGCACCGGGCAGAAATGATCTCTTAAGCGAAATGCTCTCTTAAGCGAAATGCTGAGGGAGGGTGGCGTTTGTGTACAGACTGTCCTATATGTCATCATAACAACAGTCTGGAGCACTGGAGGGGTTCCGCAGGATTGGAAGGGTGCCCTGGTGGTCCCCCTCTTAAGGGGGGCCACACAGATTGTAACAACTACAGGGACATCTCACTCCTCATTGTGCCATTTTTTACGTCCAACTTTTACAGCAGACCTAAATTTCTGCTTTAATAACCCAGTCAAGGCCTATGATACCATGAGTAGGCATGGGCTCTGGGCTGTTCTTCGCTCTTTCGGAGTTCCTGACTCTTTGCTCACAATCATTAAGGACCTTCATGATGGTGAGTGGACTGGATAAAACTTCGTGGCGAGGAGTCGCATCCATTCCCTGTTCACCTTCGGGTGACAGGGATGTCATCTGGCTCCCACATTACTTCACATCTAATTTGACGACATATCTCGTGAAGCCTTCGATGGCTGTGCCGGAGGAATTTCCATCTGGTACAGATACAATGGGAGGCTGATCGATGCCCGGGTGTGGTCAAGGCATGGCTCCCTATTGCAGAACCATGTTCTGTATGCCGATAATCTGGTAATCGCTCACTCAGAGGAGGAGTTTGAGGCGCTACTGTTGAACCTGGAGCTTGTCACTAAGAGGTGGGGCCTTACCATCATCTCCACCAAAACTAAGCACCTGCCTGGGTATTTTGTACTACCGGACACTCCACCCCCACAACTCCCAATTGGTGATGGGGCAGTGGTGGAGAGAGTGGAGAGTTTCCCATACCTGGGCAGTGTGCTCATGACCGGCTCCGGTTTAACAGCAGAGGTCTCACTCAGAATCATTCGAGCAGCATTATATTTTCATCGGCTGCGTAACGCTGTGTGGAAGCTACCTGGGCTGTCGCTCCACCGGAAGCTTTGGGTCTGCTCAGCCAGTCATGCCCTCTCTTCTCTACGCTTGTGAAACGTTGACCTCCCTAATGGAACATCTGCGCTGGTTAGAAACCCACACTCATCCACACTCACTCACACTCACATTCACTCACACCCACCCAGACCCACCCACACTGACACCTGCTCAACCACTCACGCACTGACTCTCTCACTCACCCACTCACTCACCCACCAACTCACCCACTGACTCACTCACCCACCCTCCCACACACTCACCCACTCACACACTCACCCACTAACTCAGACCACTCACTCACTCACCCACCCACGCACCCACCCAACCACTCATTCACTCACTCACCCACCCACCCACTCATCCACTCACTCACCCACAAACTCACCCACTCACTCACCCACCCACCCACCCACGCACCCACCCACCCACGCACCCACCCACCCACGCACCCACCCACGCACCCACCCACTCACTTACTCATTCACCCACCCATCCAATTTTTATCCGTGGCTTGACCAAGCTGAGTGTGAAATCGCAGTCGCAGGCTCTGCATCAGCAGCAGCCGTACGACAATAAGACGAAGACCAAAACAAATCTCACCAACCTCCCGACTTCCACATTTGCCCCTTAATTAGACCCGACGCTGGTTCCTCATTCCGTGTGCACGGAACACATCGGTGCTGATCTCGACTCCGTCAACCGTTTGCACCTCGTAGGAAAAGCGTGGGGGTACAGAAAACATCGACCTTTAGAATTAAAACTTTCGTGACTGCAGGAATTCATATTCTTGGTTCTTTCGGTAAAGTCACGTAGATAGAGAACAAAAATCTCAATTAAAAGCAAAAACACCCCACGACGTTTCGATCGCAACAGAAGCGGTCTTCTTCAGTTTCCCTGCTGTGATTGTCTCACCTGATGACGGTTGCTTGTGTTGTGATCGAAACGTCGTGGTTTTTCTTTGCTTTTAATTTTGATTTTTGTTCTCTACAGTGAGGGAAAAAAGTATTTGATCCCCTGCCGATTTTGTACGTTTGCCCACTGACAAAGAAATGATCAGTCTATAATTTTAATGGTAGGTTTATTTGAACAGTGAGAGACAGAATAACAAGAAAATCTAGAAATACGCATGTCAAAAATGTTATAAATTGATTTGCATTTTAATGAGGGAAAAAAGTATTTGACCCCCTCTCAATCAGAAAGATTTCTGGCTCCCAGGTGTCTTTTATACAGGTAACGAGCTGAGATTAGGAGCACACTCTTAAAGGGAGTGCTACTAATCTCAGCTTGTTACCTGTGTAGAGTAAAATGGGGACGTGACGTCATGTGTGCCGTCTAGTGCAATGACGTCACGGAACGTGGCGTCATGCGCGCTGGGCGGCTCGATGACGTCATGTCTCCTCTAGTATTTAAGGGGGACCCCGTGACGAAAGCGGGGTCACTGTGGGAACGGGTAGAGTGAGAAGGGTGGAGAGGGAACCAGGGGTAGAGAGGGATCGACGAGAGTCAGGAGTGAAGCCGGTGGTAGCCGTAGGAGGTGTTGCTCTTCCCGGTCAGTGGGGTTGGCTAGTGCCCCCATCCGACTCGAGGGAGAGAGACCGGAGCTAGCCGGGCTGGACCAGGACTTAGTGTAGGACCCCTAACCCCTGGGAGTTGTCACACCCGTTGTGTTATTGTAATATACTTAATAAAGCTTTGGCGAAAGCCCTTACCTTCAAGCCGTCTCCGAGTCGTCGTCAGTTGCACCTCAACACCTGTATAAAAGACACCTGTCCACAGAAGCAATCAATCAATCAGATTCCAAACTCTCCACCATGGCCAAGACCAAAGAGCTCTCCAAGGATGTCAGGGACAAGATTTTAGACCTACACAGGGCTGGAATGGGCTACAAGACCATTGCCGAGCAGCTTGGTGAGAAGGTGACAACAGTTGGTGCGATTATTCGCAAATGGAAGAAACACAAAAGAACTGTCAATCTCCCTCGGCCTGGGGCTCCATGCAAGATCTCACCTCGTGGAGTTGCAATGATCATGAGAACGGTGAGAAATCAGCCCAGAACTACACAGGAGGATCTTGTCAATTATCTCAAGGCAGCTGGGACCATAGTTACCAAGAAAACAATTGGTAACACACTACGCCATGAACGACTGAAATCCTGCAGCGCCAGCAAGGTCCCCCTGCTCAAGAAAGCACATATACATGCTCGTCTGAAGTTTGCCAATGAACATCTGAATGATTCAGAGGACAACTGGGTGAAAGTGTTGTGGTCAGATGAGACCAAAACGGAGCTCTTTGGCATCAACTCAACTCGCCGTGTTTAGAGGAGGAGGAATGCTGCCTATGACCCCAAGAACACCATCCCCACCGTCAAACATGGAGGTGGAAACATGCTTTGGGGGTGTTTTTCTGCTAAGGGGACAGGACAACTTCACCGCATCAAAGGGATGATGGACGGGGCCATGTACCGTCAAATCTTGGGTGAGAACCTCCTTCCCTCAGCCAGGGCATTGAAAATGGGTGGTGGATGGGTATTCCAGCATACAATGACCCAAAACACACGGCCAAGGCAACAAAGGAGTGGCTCAAGAAGAAGCACATTAAGGTCCTGGAGTGACCTAGCCAGTCTCCAGACCTTAATCCCAGAGAAAATCTGTTGAGGCAGCTGAAAGTTCGAGTTGCCAAACGTCAACCTCGAAACCTTAATGACTTGGAGAAGATCTGCAAAGAGCAGTGGGACAAAATCCCTCCTGAGATGTGTGTAAACCTGGTGGCGAACTACAAGAAACGTCTGAAACTCTGTGATTGCCAACAAGGGTTTTTGCCACCAAGTACTAAGTCATGTTTACAGAGGGGTCAAAATGCAAATCAATATATGACATTTTTGACGTACTTTTTTCTGGATTTTTTGTTGTTATTCTGTCTCTCACTGTTCAAATAAACCTACCATTAAAATTATAGGCTGATCATTTCTTTGTCAGTGGGCAAACGTACAAAATCAGCAGGGGATCGAATACTTTTTCCCTCACTGTATCTGTGTGACTTTACCGAAAGAACCAAGAGTATACATCGATCTTTGTTCTTCACACACACACAAAGACACACAAACACACAGGTGTGTGTGTGTGTGTGTCTTTGTGTGTGCTTCCTGGTCATTTTATTGTCTCGTTCTAGTCCGGGAATTTGCGTCATAATTGAAGAGGAAAACAGCCAGGCAGCCTATAAATACCGCCCACTCTTAACATTACCACCACCACCACCACCGCCATTGGAATCGCGAGAAGGGGTAAGCGCTTTGAAACGCCTACTCTTTGTACACTTTCTACAATCATACGCCTTAGCATTTCAACAAAGTAGGCGCTCGCCGCCAATACTCATAACTAGAGGGTTTGTTAGATCGCGTCAAACATCTGAACCCCCCCCCCCCCCCCCAATTATTGCTACGTTGTCATCACAATACACTAAAGTATATTTTGCTCAATCATGGGGCCTCCTTTGCCAGTACCACAATAGGAGAATAGATTTTCCCCTTTTTCTGGCAACAAAACAGGTGTCAAGATGTTAAAACACCAAATTGAAAACTTTAACTAGGAATCATATCTGCATTAACCACGTATACTTGTGGTCAGAATGCAAACAAAAACACAATGATAATATATTGGCATTGTCTATGAAACTGATTGGTCCACACCAGAGACAGCTTCTTTTCGAGCCTCGTCTCAAACGGTGTTAGACCAGAGGACGCCCAGTAGACACACACAAACACCTATCCCAAGGAACCGTTTGCATTTACCACACGACATGCAAACAAACACTGCTTTGATGATGATCATAATGTAGGCATTGAACTTGAGACTCATTGGCCTGCACCAGAGACGGCCTAATGCTCTGGTTGATCAGTTGAATCTTTAAGTGCTCTGATGCTTGCCACTATTGTTGCTGTTCGCCTTCTGACCCGTTTTCTCTGGTCTACTAACACCGGTGGGGCAGCCAAGAGGCCATAGAGGAAGCCTCTAGCGGCTGGTATAATAACATTATGATGATGGTTTTTATTGGTATCAGAACCATTGTCTGTGTGCAAGTTTTACCAGAACTACGATGTGTGACTAATGCAAGACTTGACGATGCCTTGCAATAGAGGTGTTGTGTGTGTGTCTATTGGGTGGTTTGAACATCAAAACACCACTCCCGTTTAATTGCGGAAAAAGGTACAACTTATTTTATTGCTATTTCATACACTAAGTTTCGCGTGAATGAGAGTCTTGATCTTTAATGGCTGTTTCTTTAATGCCTGTATATGTAATGCATGTATCTGTAATGCCTGTATCTTTAATGGCTGTATCTTTAGTGGCTGTATCTTTAATTTATGAATCTTTAATGCCTGTATCTTTAGTGGCTGTAACTTTAATGTCTTAATCTTTAAAGCCTGAATCTTGAATGCCTGAATCTTTAGTGGCTGTATCTTTAATACCTGAATCTTTATTGCCTTCATCTTTAATACCTGAATCTTTAAAGCCTGAATCTTTAATGTCTGTATCTTTAATACCTGAATTATTAATTCCTGAATCTTTAAAGCCTGAATCTTTAATACCTGAATCTTTAATGCCTGAATCTTCAAGACCTGAATCTTTAATTTCTTAATCTTTAATTCCTGAATATTTTAATGCCTGAATCTTTAACAGCTGAATCTTTAATGCCCATATCTTTAATGCCTGAATCTTTAATTCCTGTATCTTTAATGTCTGTATCTTTAAAGCCTGAATCTTTAATGCCTGCATCTTTAATGCCTGCACCTTTAATACCTGAATCTTTAATGCCTGTATCTTTAATGGATGAATCTTTAATGCCTGTTTCTTTAATGGCTGAATGTTTGATGCCTGTATCTTTAATTCCTACACCTTTAAAGCCTGTATATTTAATGGCTTTATCTGTAATGGCTGTATCTTTAATTCCTGTTTCTTAATGCCTGTATAACTGGAGCTTTAATGGCGGCATCTTTAATGCCTGAATCTTTAATGCCTTCATCTATAATTCCTGTATATGTAATGCTTGCATCTTTAATGCTTGTGTAATGGGTTCGCAAACGTAGACTTGGGGGCAACACATTTTTCCAGTTCCAACACACGAGGTAACTAGCCCCTTAACAGAATAACAACCTATGGTGGGGACGACCAGGCTAACTACACTAGTTATTACACTAGTTACTACACTAGTTACTACACTAGTCACTATGCTAGTTACTACGCTAGTTACTACACAAGTTACTACACTAGCTACTACACTAGTTAATACACTAGTTAATACCCTAGTTACTACACTAGCTACTACACTAGTTATTACACTAGTTACTACACTAGCTACTACACTAGTGACTACACTAGTCACTACACTAGCTACTACACTACTAACTACACTAGTTACTACATTAGCTACTACACTAGCAACTATACTAGTTACTACACTAGTCACTACACTGCTACTACACTAGTTACTACACTAGTGACTAGACTAGTTACTACACTAGTTACTACACTAGTTACTACGTTACTGCTACTACACTAGTTACTACACTAGTTGCTACACTAGTAACGACACTAGTTACTATACTAGTCACTACACTAGTCACTACACTAGCTACTACACTAGTCACTACACTAGTCACTACACTAGTTATTACACTAGTCCCTACACTAGTCACTACACTAGCTACTGCACTAGTCACTACACTAGCAACTACACCAGTAAAAACACTGGTCACTACACTAGCTACTACACTAGTTACTGCACTAACTACTACACTAGTTACTACACCAGTTACTAGTCACTGTACTAGTCGCTACACTAGCTACTTCACTAGTTACTACACTAGCTACTACACTAGCTACTACACTAGCTACTACACTAGTTACTACACTAGTTACAACGTAATTGCTGCTACGGACCGGATCCAACAGCTCGGGTCCAGGTCTACGTGTTGGAGTCTCGTTGAACGTAGAGCGTAGATGAAGGTTCCTTCAGGATGAATAACAACCACGCCGGTCCATCACGGGACCCGGCTGAGATCCTCTGTGGCGTGTCCGCCTCCACCGTTGGCCACGCCCACTTTTCAGAATCCTCCAGTAGGATCTGGGTCCCGACCACGTGACCACCCCTAGCCCCCTCTTGGGGCCCCTTTGTAGACTTTACCGGTCACCGTATCCTCTAAGGGGGTCAACCAGAGTGCCACGGCCTTAGTAACCTCGTTCCTACGGCCGGCACTCCCACACCCTCTCCTGTAGGGGCCGGCACTGCACTCCAAGCGTGGTGCCATTCAGCGCTATCACTCAGCGCTCACCGGGCCCCTCTGGGGCCGCCACTACACAGTTACATCCCGCGATGTCACTACACCTTCTCTATGGGTCTCTATGTATCCATAAACATGAATACAGTAGTGTATAGTGTAGTGTGTTGAGTATAGTATACAGTGTAGTGTATAGTGTAGTATATACTGCAATAGTGTAGTGTATAGAAGTATATTTTCTAGGGTATAATAGTGCGGTGTATAATGTAATGTATAGTGATGTAGTGTACAGTGCAGTGTATAGTAGTGTAATGTATAGTAATGTAGTGTATAGTAAAGAATAGTGCAATGTATCGTTTAGGGTATAGTGTAGTGTATATTGTAGTGTAGCAGTGTATAGTTTTCATGTTTCAGTTTATTTATTTTGGTATAGCCCTGTGAGCCATTCGGCTCTTGAATCGGGTGCAACCACAACAAAACAAAACAGGAACAAGAAAAACATCTTGAAGTGACTATGTGGCTGTGCAAACAGAAAATCTATGAAAAAAACCAGCAAAATATTCCTGAAAAAAACACCGTACACCAACGCTGTGTGCAAAAAATCCCAGTGGGATGCAAGTCAAACAACAACAACAACCACAAGAAAACTTAGATTAAGGCCATCAGTCTAACTCCGTACTACAACAAAACAAACATGTCCAAACCCAAAAACTTTTCCAAATCACCAAAAAACAAAGCTATAATTGCAAGGTAACAGTGATCACAGGGACTGTGACCCAATTTTAGCAATAAACTACATAAATAATAGAGCCATAGTTGGCTGCATGAGTTACTCCACAATAACAGAAGCATCAGTCGCAGTATCAAATTTTTCAATGTACCTTTAAGATCAGCACGCTAAATCAAAATACAGATAATACTTTGCAGCGTCATCCGGAGCGAAACATTTTATTTTATTTTACGCCAATGAATAGCAGTGGCAGCTAGGGGTGTACAACTCCTCCAGAGAAGTTTTGAGAAAAGATCTCATTGGTAGCTATTCAAGTTGCAGATGATTGGAAATAGCATTCCAGACTCTGGGGGCATCAATAGCAAAGGCCCTTCTTCCAGTTTTTGTACGGCAATAGGGAATGTGAAGCTGGTAAATGAGCGAAGATCTGAGGTCAAATTTGTTCTTTGAAACAGAGAGGAGATCCAGCAGGTAGTCAGCGGATTTTTTTTGTAAGTACATCATGAATAAATAAGATCTGGTGCACAAGCCGTCGAACATTAAGAGATGTTAAGTTTGACCCAATATAGAGATCACAGTGGTGCGTCCTATATGGGCAGTTCAATGTAAATCTTAAGGCCGAGTGATAGATGGAATCAAGCTTCTTCAGTACAGTACTTGGAGCTTATTTATACACGATGTCACAGTAGTCAAGTAGAGGCAGTATGGTAGCTTTTATCAATTCCAAACGGAACATTGGGGAGAAGCAGTGCTTGTGTCGATACAGAAAACCAATTTATATTTTTGTCTTTTTACCAATATAATCAATGTGATCTTAAAAATTCAGCTTTGAATCCAGGATGACCCCAAGATACTTATAGATCTTGACTTGCTCTATTTGATAATTATTTAAGGAATGTAATTGGAGAAAAAAAACTTCCTGCTTTAGTCCTGGTGAGAAGCATAGCACCTTGGTTTTGGAGGTATTCAGGACTAGTTTAAGAGCAACTAGCTGATGTTGTAGTTTATTGAAATCACCCTGTAGCTTAGCAGTCACGTCATCCGGAGAGCGGCCAGCAGTAATCAGTATCGTGTCAGTATAGTATAAGAGGGTCGCGTAGAGTGTAGTGCATAGTAGTGTTGTAGAGTAAAGTAGTGTTGTAGTGTATAGTGTAGTGTATAGTCGTGTAGTGTATAGTGTATACTAGTGTAGTATATAGTGTAGTGTATTAGTGTAGTCTGTAGTGTAGTGGAGAGTAGTGTAGTGCATTATGGAGTGGAGAAATGTAGCCTATAGTGTAGTGTATATCGTAGTGTAGCAGTGTATAGTATAAGAGTGTCGAGTAGAGTGTAGTGCATAGTAGTGTTGTAATGTATAGTGTAGTGTAATGTACAGTGTATAATAGTGTAGTGTATAGTCGTGTAGTGTATAGTGTAGTGTATTAGTGTAGTCTATAGTGTAGTGAAGAGTAGTGGAGTAGTGTCGTGCATAGGATAGTCCATAGTGTAGTGTATAGTGTAGTGTTAAGTGCAGTTTGTAGTGTCGTGTATAATAGTGCATAGTAGTGTAGTATATAGTATTGTAGTGCAGAGTAGTGCAATGGATATTACTGTATAGTAGTGTAGTGTATAGTGTAGTGTATAATGTAGTGTATAGTATAGTGTAGCAGTGTGGTGTATAGTGTAGTGGATAGTAGTGGAGTGTATAGTAGTGCATAGTATAGTGTATAGTATTTTATAGTAGTGTAGCGTATGTGTAGTGTATAGTAGTGTGATGTATAGTAATGCATAGTCTTGCATAGTCTATATTATTGTATTGTATAGTAGCCTATAGTAGTGTATAGTGTAGTGTATAGTAGTGCAGTTTATACTGTAGTGGTGTATCGTGTGTTGTATAGAGCGGTGTCGTGTATAGTAGTGCAGTAGTGTATAGTAGTGTAGTGTATTGCGTAGTGTATAGTAGTATAGTGTATAGCGTAGTGTATAATGGTTTAGTGTAGCGTATAGTATAGTGTAAAGTAGTGTATAGTAAAGTGCACAGTAGTATAGTGTCGCGTGTAGTGTATAGTGTAGTGTATGGTATATTGTAGTGTATAGTCAACACTACACTACCATACACAATACACTACACTCAGAGCCGGATTAAGATGTTGTAGGCCCCTGGGCTACAGGCACTGTGAGGCCCACAGTTATCATTTCAAAAGGAAAAAAGTTAATGGAAAATACATTTAATTTTTACAAGGCTAACAACAAATAAAGTTCACCATTAACTAAATAAATATTTTTTTACTTCGTCTCTGGAGGCGCTCCAGCTGGCTGAGGCCCCTGGGCTGCAGCCCCTAAAGCCCCGTGCCTTAATCCGGTCCTGACTACACTATACACTACACTATACACTACACTATACACTACACTATACACTACACTATACACTACACTATACACAACACTATACACTACACTATACACTACACTATACACTACACACTACACTATACACAACACTACTATACACTACACTACTATACACTACACTATTCACTACACTATACACTACACTATACACTACACTACTATACACTACACTATACACAACACTACTATACACTACACTACTATACACTACACTATACACTACACTATACACTACACTACTATACACTACACTACTAAACACTACGCAAGCTCACTAACAAACCGTGTTGCCCACAGAACTCTCCACAGGGAGGACATCGCTCGTTGCTGCGATTGTAAGAGGCACATTTACAACATGGGCTCAGAACAGAGCAAAGGTGAACTACAAACTACACATACAGTCTATGTCTCTTGTTGAGTCTATGGGTAGTGTTGAGTCTATGGGAAGTGTTGAGTCTATGGGTAGCAGTGTTGAGTCTATGGGTAGTGCTGAGTCTATGGGTAGTGTTGAGTCTATGGGAAGTGTTGAGTCTATGGGTAGCAGTGTTGAGTATATCGGTAGTGTTGAGTCTATGGGTAGCAGTGTTGATTCTATGGGTAGTGTTGAGGCAATGGATAGTGTTGAGTCTGTGGGTAGTGTTGACTCTATGGGTAGTGTTGAGTCTATGGATAGTGTTGAGTATATGGGCAGTGTTAAGTATATGGGTAGTGTTGAGTCTATGGATAGAAGTGTTGAGTCTATGGGTAGAAGTGTTGAGTCTATGGGTAGTGTTGAGTCTATGGGAAGTGTTGAGTCTATGGGGAGCAGTGTTGAGTCTATGGGTAGTGTTGAGTCTATGTGCAGTGTTGAGTCTATGGATAGCAGTGTTGAGTCTATGGGCAGTGTTGCATCTATGGATATCAGTGCTGAGTCTATGGGTAGCGTTGAGTCATGGGTAGCTGTGTTGAGTCTATGGGTAGCTGTGTTCAGTCTATTGGTGGTGTTGAGTCTATGGGTAGCTGTGTTCAGTCTATTGGTGGTGTTAAGTCTATGGCTAGTGTTGAGTCTATGAATAGCAGTGCTGAGTGTGTGTGATTATGTGTAATGTTGTTTGACGTGTTTGATTGTGTGTGGTGGTGTGTAATATGCGTAATGATGGTGTGTGTGATGATGTGTGATGTCTGTGATGATGACGTGTGACGTGCGTGACGTGTCGACGATGCGTGACGAGTGTATGATGATAATGTGTGTGGGGTGTTATTTTACAGGGCAGGCGAAATCAACCTTCAACCAAACACGTGAGACTCATGGCCTCAACTGCGCGATCTGCGAGGGCATCTTCTACGACCCCGTGTTCCTACCGTGTGGCCACACTTTCTGCCGCATTTGCTTCGACGTCCACTGGCAGCTGGAACGAACGCGGAGGAAATGCCCCTGCCCACAGCGGGCGTGCAAACTGCGCTGGGAGTGGAAGCCGCATTTGCGGATGGACGAGGAGCTGAGCGCGGAGGCGGAGCGAGCGAGGCAGAGCCTCGTGTCGACGCAACTTGGCGGCGATGGACCGCCGTGGGAGCGAAACGTGGAATGGGTGAGTTTGGTCGGAACGCCATTCCTTCCGATATGCTTGAGGTCGGTGAGGTTCCGATCCCGGAACCCTGACGATGACCTGGCCACTGCTGTATATGTGGAGTCTGCGTCTCTCTATCTCTCATCATCATCACAGTGGCCCAGGAGATGTTAACTACCTCGCCTGGTATGCGGGAGGTCGTGGGTTCAAACCCAATGCCTGGCTGCTGCATAGTTGGAATTTGCAGCTCAGTGGGGCCTTACACCTGGCAACATAAACATCGTTTAGTTTTAGTATGGGTCTCTATTTATCTCTCTGGGTCTCTGTGTATCTCTATTATCTCTATGCATCTCTATTTATCTCTATGGATATCTATGTATGTATGGGTCTCTATGGGTCTCTGTATATCTTTGTGTCTCTCTATGGATATATGTATCTTTACGTATCTCTATGGGTCTAGACGTGTCTCTATGGGGCTCTACGTATCTCTATGGGTCTTTTCGTGTCTCTATGATTCTCTACGTATCTCTGTGTCTCTACATATCTCTATGGGTCTCTACGAAGTGTCGTACGCTCACTGGCAATATGTCACGGGACCCTGCAGGTGCCATGGGGTGACCGACTGAGATGACTTAGAAATAAATCACCAGCTGTACCCCCTACTTGCCCACTCACACACCACACTCACTCACCCACTCACCAGATCATCCACACACATCATACCATGGTTGACTAATAAGAAGCCATCCCTTGACCAGACCCGGGCATTGATCAGCCTCCAATTGCATCTGTATCAGAGGGAAAATCCACCAGGACATCTGTGGAAATCTTCAGAACAGAAAATGGCTCCGACATCCAGTCACACAACTTTACCCGGGCCTGACCACCATCATGAAGGTTCTTAATGATTGTGAGTAGATGGTATTGGAATCTGAAAGCACGAAAAAGAACCCAGAGCCCAGACCTACTGATGGTATCATAGGCCTTGACCAGGTCAATAAAGCAGAGATGTAGGTCTTGTTTAAATTCCCTACACTGCTGCTGTAGTAGACAAACAGAAATTATGGCATCTGTGCAGGACCGCCCTTTCCTGAAACCGCACTGGGGCTCTGCAGAGCCTCTCCTCAGCGTGCCTAGCAAGGCAATGCTGAATAATCCTTACCATGTCCTTTCCCGGCACACTGAGGAGTGAGATGCCTCTGTAGTTGTTACAGTCTGTGCGGTCCCCCTTCTTAAAGAGGGGACCACCAGGGCATACTTCCAATCCTGCGGAACCCGTCCAGTCGTTCACACTGTTGTTATGATGTCATGTCGGGCAGTCTGTCCACAAACGCCACCCTCCCTCAGCATTTCACTTGGGAGATCATCTCTGCCCGGTGCCTTTCCTGGTCTCAGACTCTGGATCGCCTTCAGTACTTCCTCAACAGATTGCACCTCAGCCAGCCACTCACAGGAGATGACTTCTTCTTCCACCTCCCCAAACACACAGAGGCACACAAAGACAAAGACACACACACTGGGTGAACACGTTTCAAAGGGCACTCCGAAAGGGTTACGACTTTGCGTGATTACTTGTCATGATGCCACTGTCACATTTCAATGCCTTTGCATTCCCACATCTCCCCCCTCCACCTTTTGTTGCTGTCGTCAACATTGTCATTTACCGCTAACAGTCCCGAGCGAGCAGGAAACTCGCAGAGACATTTCCCGAATGGAGGGCGAAGAGGATTGAGGTCTTGAAGATGCTCGCCGGCATGATCGTTAAGCTGAGGAAGAGGAAGCGCGATGGCAACATCTCCAAGGTGACCGGCTCTTCTGCGGGCATCGCTGGTGGCATCATGCTCATCACGGGCTTTGCCCTCATCCCGGTGACCTTCGGCGCATCTCTGGGCCTCAGCATCGCCGGCACCGCAATGGGGGTTGCCGGAAGCATCACGGCCGCGGGGGCTTCGATCGCCGTTACTGTGATGAACAAAGCCTCGACCAAGGAGGCGACAGAAAATATTGAGAAGGATAAAATTGCCGGCGAGAAGCTCGCCAAAGTGGTGGAGTCAGTTTCCTCGGCGGCGAGCGAGTTTGAGGTTGTTACCATGGGCACGCTGCTGGCCAAGAGGGTGTGCGCCAAAGGAGGCACAGAAGCGCCCGTGGACACCGCGGAGACAGCCAAAGTCGCCGTGGGTGGAATATTTGCCGCAGGCGGCACGGTGAAAGGGGTGGTGAACATCGTCAAAAATTCAAAGGCGTTGGTGAAAGTGGCCACGACCGGCGCCATCGTCGCTGACGACGTCGCCTCAGCAGTGGTGAAGGGCGCGGTGAGAGGCGGCTTGCGGATAGCTGGGGTCGCGGTGATCTCCCTGTTACTTGTCGTCGACGTGGTCAGCCTGATCCGGACCGGGGTCGAATTGCACAAGGATAACCCGTCAGAGACAGAAGCGCACTGGCAGGAGACGTACGACGACTTGAAGTTGCATCTGATCAGCATGGAGAAAATCAACGATTATGCCCAGAGAATTAGGAAATAGATGACGGGTATCCACCCCCTCGATACGTACAGCAAGGTCTCAGAGTACATGATGGGGGCTCAGCGTACACGGTTCCCGCTCATACCACGACCGACCACCCCCGATTTGTACTTACACTTGTACCCGTATCACCCGCGCAAGACACGAGTCCACTCAGCTATAGCATCTTTCATATTGTTCATATACAGTAGAGTACACTCATATAGTAATATAGTAGTATAATTATACAGTAGTATATAGTAATATACAATAATATAGTAGTATATAGTAATAGTAGTAATATACAATAAAATATTTGTATATAGTAGGAAACTGATATAGTAATATAGTGAGAAGTTTATTGTGTTATTTAATTATTTTATTCTCATTCTATGTGACTTTACCGAAATAACCAAAGAAGAGTAATATAGTAGTATAGTAATATAGCAGTATATAGTAATATAGTAGTATATAGTAATATAGTAGCATATAATAGTTTAGTAATATAATAGTATAGTAATATAGCAGTATACAGCAGTATAATAATATAGTAGTAAAGTAATATAGTAGTATATAGACATATAGTAGTATATAGTAGTATGGTAATACAGTAGTATATAGTAAAATAGTAGTATAGTAATACAGTAGTATATAGTAATATAGTAGTATATAGTAATACAGTAGTATATAGTAATATAGTAGTATATAGTAGTATAGTAATATAGTAGTATAGTAATATAGTAGTATATGGTAATATAGTAGTATATAGTAATATAGTAGTATATAGCAATATAGTAGTATATAGTAATATAGTAGCATATAGTAGTTTAGTAATATAATAGTATAGTAATATAGCAGTATACAGCAGTGTAGTAATATAGTAGTAAAGTAATATAGTAGTATATAGACATATAGTAGTATATAGTAGTATGGCAATACAGTAGTATATAGTAATATAGTATATAGTAGTATAGTAATACAGTAGTATATAGTAATATAGTAGTATATAGTAATACAGTAGTATATAGTAATATAGTAGTATATAGTAATACAGTAGTATATAGTAATATAGTAGTATATAGTAGTATAGTAATATAGTAGTATAGTAATACAGTAGTATATAGTAATATACTAGTATATAGTAGTATAGTAATATAGTAGTATATAGTAATACAGTAGTATATAGTAATATAGTAGCATTTAGTAATATAGTAGTATATAGTAGTATATGAATATACTAGTATATAGTAATATATACTACTATATTCATTAATTGAACAGACCAAACTGTTTTCCTTATAATCCTCTGCTGCTAGACCACCCAGATTTTACAGCTCATCAAAAATCAATAAAGAAGGTACAGCCCTTCATCCCATTGTCTCCACCATTGGCTAACCCACCTACAAGACCTTGAAGCCATTCACTGGTAAGACCACCTCAGCTGTACTTAACTCAGCTCACTTGGTATCGTCAATTAAAGACATCTCACGGTACCCAGGTAATTTGCCTGTTAGTTTCGATGTAGTTTCTTTGTTCACCAAAGTTCCTGTGCCCGATACCATTGCAATCGTTTAAGTTCTGGTCCAACAAGGATTGAATGCTGATGTACCAGCTCTAGTGAAACACTGCCTCACCAACACTTACTTCACCTGGAATGGAAATTTCTACAAACAAGTTGAAGGCACCCCAATGGGTTCTCCCTTATCTCCAATTGTCGCTAATGTTTTCAAGGAAAAATATGAGACAGACACCATCCAGGCATCCACTCTATGTCCGTCCTTGTGGAAGAGGCACGTAGATGACACGTTCGTCATCTGGCCACATGGTCGACCGGCTCTGAACCAATTCCTCAACCACATCAATTCCATCCACCCAGCCATTAAATTCACCATAGACACACACATATATAATTTAGACTACTGTATAGGCACACATATATAATGTAGACATGAATGCATAGACACACACATATATACTCTGAGACATTACTGTATATAGTGAGACCTCACTGTATATATAGACGGCGAGACCTTGATGCATATACAGTGAGACCTAACTGCATATGTACAGTGAGACCTTTCTGTATTCATATATACTCTGAGACATTTATATATACAGTGAAACCTCACTGTATATATAGTGAGACCTGACTGAGACATTACTCTATATATACAGTGAAATATTACTGTCTATGCATAGACAGCGAGACCTCACCGTATAGACGCGAATTGGCTGCATTCTTCAGGAACCGCGTGTAAATACGCACTTTTAGCAAGCCGTAAATTTGCTTTTTCCTGATTGATTTAGAACGAGACAATCAGGGCTGTGACGTGAGACCATTGTGTAGCTGCTCTCCTCGAGCTGTCAATGCCCTGAGACGTGTGGCATGGTCCTTGTACTGGTTGCCTTTTGGCGTCGTTCTCTGGTCTAACACTGCTGGTGGAGACTAGGCCCTAAAGAAGTCTGCTGCTTCTGGTGTAGGCCAATCAGTTACAGAGACAATGCCTTGTAACATTGTAGTTACATTAATAAATTATTAGAGGCAATGTCTACTAAGTAATAATATATTTTACTGGTCTTCTGACACTGGTAGTGAGACACTGGTAGTGAGACTAGGCCCTAAAGAAGGCTGCTGTCTCTGGAGTAGGCCAATCAGTTACCAATGTAATGGGTTCAATCAGGGCGCACATTGGAACTTGGAGGCAACACGTTTAATTAACCAACATCACGTAACCCTTAACGGAATAACAACCTAAGGTGGTAACCCACCATTCATCCACTTAGCTAGGTACACTTGGAGTAGATGGCTATTAACATTCTGGTCGGGGCGACTACAAGTCGGACAAAGCCAGCCAACACGCTGTCCACAAGCGTGACGCCCGGAGTCCAGCCAGGACGAAGCCCGGTCCCCCGCCCCCGGAGCTCAGCCTTTATCCTTACGGTGTGACCAGGCCCCGCCCTTGGCCACGCCTCTTTTCCCGATCCTTCGTGAGGGTTCAGGACCTACATCACGTGTTCCTCAACCCTGCCCCCCCCCCCCCCCCGTTCACACCACATCTGGTCACGTGCCCCTTCCTGTTTTCCCAGCCTCTCCTGGTATGATTTTTTTTATTTGAAGCTTTCATGACTGCAGGAATCCATACTCTTTGGTTCTTTCGATAAAGCTAAGTAGGTATACAATAAAATAATTCACGACGTTTTGGGCACAATACAATCGTCGCTTGCTTTCCCACCTGATGACGGACGCTTGCTTTGCACCCGAAACGTGATTTATTTTACTTTAAACCTACGTAACTTTACCGAAAGAACCAAAGAGTATGGTCCCCTGGTGTGCTCATCCGGTTCCCGGGAGAAGCTCCGCCCCTACAGTACTACCAACACTGTCTCTACACAACGGTACTCACATCAATAACACTACACAAAGACAATGTCACCTAACATTACAGTTACATTATCATTAAATGCATTGTAGGCCATTCAGTTACAAAGTCACTGCCATCAATATATGGCCAGAGCCATGGATTTTGTTTGTCTGGTCACCGCAAGTTCCGTGCGGTGGTCAATGCATAAACTTGATTCCTTGCAAAAGGTTTATGTTTGGTGTTTGAACATCTAAACAGACCTCCTGCTGTTTCACTACCGCCAGAGAGGGTACACAGCACCCACTCTTAGCTGTTCACAATGAGCGGTGCATTTCGAATAATCATTACAAACTCTACGCCTAACCCCAACAGCAACAACATCAAAATACAGGGTGCTTCAACATTTTTGTAAACACTTATATTGGAAAATCGTTTTTAATGCACTGTAACTGATAACAAATGTAATGTTAACAGCTTCAAAGAGTAAAAAATTAAAACTTTCGTGACTGCATTAATTACTCATTTTTTTTTTTCGGTAAAGTCACGTATGTAGAAATACCATAAAATTATATTAAAATAAATAAATCATGACGTTTTGACCACAACACAAGCGATCTTCATCAGGTGTAAAAAACATACAGCACATAGGGTGACATCAACGCAACACACAGAGAGCGTTAAACTGCACAGAGGTAAATACAACAAGAAGATGAGAGACGAGAATTCAACAAACCTAAGAAAAATGTACGTGATGCAAAACCAGTCGGCCAACGACACAGTTAGACACTTGCATGGCAGACCACGAATTTCAGAAGAGTGCTAAATTTCGTGTTCATCCTCTGGGTTGAACATACCAGCATAGACAGAGTGAACAAATACGAGGTACAAGATAGCAGAAACACAAACACAGGGGGTAAGAAGGGGAAAGACGGACAGAGAAGCAAGAAAAAGGGGCTGGAGGGATGAGCAGAGGCTTAAAATAGGCAGTAGAGGTGGGGAGAGGGGCCGAAGAAAGCAAGGGGCACGGCAGCAGCAGAAGAGGGGGGAGGGGCAGGAAAATGTAAGGGGGCGCAATAAGTTTAGGGCAGAATTGTAAAGGTAACTTCCCCGTAGAAGTGTGTTAATAAAGAATTGAAGCTTTCGTGACTGCATAAATTACTCATTGGTTTTCTACTTTACCGAAAAAAAACAGAGCTTGGAGGTGGCACATTTCTCGTGGTGTTGTTCTACATTCTCCGAAGTGTTCACATTTTTTTGAAGCACCCTGTATATACACACCGCCTATATCACTGTCCACACTTACATATTAAAACGATTAAATAATCATTAATTCACAACCAAAAATAATAATTACATACACGTGTACACCCACCCACACACATGTGTACACACACAAACACTCACATGTACACCCACACACACGTATACACACACAAACACTCACGTGTACAGACAACAACAACAACAACCGCCATTCGCCACTAAGTCGCGGTGACGTCACCACGACGCTTGTGCCAGGACAAATGCACCGTGAGGCCACGTGAAGTGTCGAACGCCCGCTGGCAGGAGGTCACGGGGCAGACCCAGGTGCCACGGGTCGACTGACTGAGATGACTGAGATGACTGGCTGATGCACCACCTGTGCCCCCTACTGTGCCAACTTGCTCTGCTTTAGCCACCCGGCGCTCCGCTCGTTGTTGTGAGCGTCGCTCCTCCGCCCTCCATTGTTGTTGGAGGGCGACTGCCTCCAACTGCCCAGTAGCGTCCTTCACGAGCCTCCTCCACAGAGGCCGATCTTGACACCGCTGGTACCAGTCATCGGCAAGTCCACTCAGCTCCACGTCCTCCTGTACCACATCACCCCATCTCTTCTCTAGCACGTGCCGCGTCCGTTTAGCCCCCTCGATCCGGCCGAACAAAAGCCGTTTCGGCATGCGGTGGCTAGGCATGCGGGCTACATGACCCAGCCATCGCAGCCTTGCCCGCCGGAGGAGCTCACCGATGGGACATTGCCCAGATCTTTCAAGGATTTGTGAGCTCCTCACACAATCCAGTCTGGTTAAACCCAGGATGGATCGTAGGCAGGCCAGCCTAAATGTTTCTAACCAGCGAGGGTGTTCCATTAGGGGGGTCTACGTTTTGCAAGCATAGAGAAGGGAGAGAATGACCGTGGCCGAGAAGACCTGAAGCTTAGTGCGGAGCGACAGACAAGGTAGCTTCCACACAGTGTTACACAACCGATGAAAAGATATTGCCGCTCGACTGATTCGGAGTGAGACCTCTGCTGTTAAACTGGAGCCAGTCATAAGCACACTGCCCAGGTATGGGAAACTCTCCACTCTCTCCACAACTGCCCCATCACCGATTGGGTGTTGTGGGGATGGAGTGTCCGATGGTACAAAATACCCAGGCAGGTGCTTAGTTTTGGTGGGACTGATGGTAAGACCCCATCTCTTAGTGGCACGCTCCAGTCTCAGCAGCAGTGTCTCCAACTCCTCCTCTGAATGAGCAGCTATTACCAAATCATCGGCATACATAGCGTGGTTGAGCAATAGGGAGCCATCCCTTGACTGCACCCGGGCATCGATCAGCCTCCCATTATATCTGTACCATATGAAGATTCCCCCGGTACAGCTATTGAAGGCTTCCCGAACTACGTGGTCAACATAGATGTTAATAATGTGGGAGGACATCCCTGTTGTACCCCAAGGTGTACAGGGAATGGCTCGGACTCCCGGCCACGTAGTTTTACCCGGGCCCCCTCACCATCATGAAGGTCCTTAATGATCGTGAGCAGAGGGTCAGGGACTCCAAAAGCACGAAGAATAACACAGAGCCCAGGCCTACTGATGGTATCATAGGCCTTAACCAGGTCAATAAAGCAGAGATGTAGGTCTTGTTGGAATTCCCTACACCTCTGCTGTAGCAGACGGACAGAAAATATGGCATCTGTGCAGGACCGCCCTTTCCTGAAACCGCATTGGGGCTCCGCAAGCCTCTCCTCAGCGTGCCTGGCAAGGCGATGTTGAATAATCCTTGCCAGGACCTTTCCCGGCACACTGAGGAGTGAGATGCCCCTGTGGTTGTTACAGTCTGTGCGATCTCCCTTCTTAAAGAGGGGGACCACCAGGGCATCCTTCCAATCCTGCAGAACCCGTCCAGTGGTCCAGACTATTGTTATGATGTCATATAGAGCAGTCTGTGCACAAACGCCACCCTCCTTCAGCATTTCGCTTGGGAGATCATCTCTGCCCGCTGCCTTTCCTGGTCTCAGACTCCAGATCGCCTTCAGTACTTCCTCAACAGATGGCACCTCAGCCAGCCACTCACAGGGGGAGACTTCTTCCAATATTTGAGGCACCGCAGCCTCAGCAGGGTTATCCTCACTTTGTGCCACGATGTTTTCCTGGTTAAGGGATTCTCCCTCCCCCAGGACCTCACAGAAATGCTCAGCAAATCTGCAAACCTGTTCCTGGGGGTCGGAGATTGGATCACCGTTTTTCCCCTAATGATGGTAACAGATGTGGCGCTGCAGGTTACTTTTTTGATGGAGTTAGTGAGCGATTTGTGATCGCGGGCCACTGAGGCAGACTCCATCTCCACAGCAACCCGCGACCACCACCCATCCTTGCAGCGCCTCACGGCTCTCCGAACCTCCGAGCGAAGGCTGCGGTTGACCAACTCGGGTATTGAAGTGACCCAACAAGATGACTCTATCCCGAGGGGTCACTTTAGCCAGCACCTGTGACAGGAGGTCATAGAAGGCATCTGTCTCATCGGCTTTGCCTGCATCCCTCCACGGATGTCCGTCTTCGGTGGGGGCATAAGTAACCGCAACCACCACTCCTCACCTCCGGTTGATGGGAAGGCGAGCCCAAAGTAGCCTGGGGCTTACAGCTTCCCACACTTCACTGCCACGCTCCCACGCCCCCTTCATTCTTTTGTTCAAAAGAACAGCCACTCCGTGTTGTTTGCTAATCTACTGCCCCGAGTAGAGGACTGTCCACCCCTCATGGTGGCAGGAGCCAGAACCGGTCCACCGGACCTCCTGGATGCCACAGTGATCCAGGCGGTACCGGTCTAGCTCCCGACAGAGGAGTGGCAGCCTCTCCTCCGCAGTGAGCGTTCGAACATTCCACGTGGCCATCTGTAGTGGCTTTTCGTTGTTTCTGGAGGAGCCCCGAGAGTAGAAATTCAATCTCCTGGCTCCGCCAATTGGGGTTTGACCAGGAAACGTCATAGACGCCTGTCCCCCGCGGCCTCCGGCACAAGCTTATTAGTTACATATTTCAGTCATAGTTTAGTGGTAATGAATTGAAGGTGGAGGGGTTTACCAGCCCCTCGCACCCATCCAGAGCCCCCGTTTAGCCACTGTGGTGGTCACAGACGCCACGAGGGGAGTAGCCAATCAGAATTGGCCCTCCCCCCACAGCACTGTCCACGACAGAGTTGACTGTCCGGCACTGCGAGGAGGTAGGGGGTTGTTTTGTATATACCCTCAAATGTACACACACACCACGCGTGCACACAAGTAATTTTCTATTCCTGTGTGTGTGTGGTAACTATTATGTTGCTTATACCTTTCATTTGTGTAAACATTTCTTGATTATTGCTTCGTGATTTAGATCTTGAGCTGACGGGTTTCATGTTGACGTTGCTCGTCCAATTTCTAATCACATTCCTCGATTGCTTTTAATACTCACTATTATCTGACGGATTTAATTTGCTGTAGTTACAACAATGATAATAATCGCCAAGCATACGATGTAGCCCTGAACGTGATTATACAAATATAATTATCGTATCCTGCACATCTTTTTACATTCAATTAGCATGGATGAAGATCAACATACAACTGAAATTGTCAATGTCGAAGGCTCTCTTCTGGCAGGAGGTCACGGGACAGACCCAGCAAGGGTCATATATTGACCAACTGAGATGACTGGCAGATGCACCACCTATGCCCCCGACTGTGCCAACTTGCTGCGATGTATATGCCCGGCACTCCGCTCATTGTGGTGAGCGTCGCTCCTCTGCTGTTGCTGGAGGGTGACTGCCTCCAACTGCCCAGCAGCGTCCTTCACGAGCCTCCTCCACACAGGCCGATCTTGACACCGCTGGTACCAGTCATCGGCAAGTCCACTCAGCTCCACGTCCTCCTGCACCACGTCACTCAATCTCTTCTCTCGTCCGTGAGCCTCGCCCGTTTAGCCCCCTCTATCCTGCCGAACAGAAGCTGCTTGGGCATGCAGTAGATTGGCATGCGGGCTACATGACCAAGCCAACGCAGTCTTGTCTGCCGGAGGAGCGCACTGATGATGGGACTTTGTCCAGATCTTTAAAGGATTTGTGAGCTCCTCACACAATCCAACTTGCAGGTTACACCCAGGATAGATCGTAGGCAGGTCCAGTCTGAATGGTTCTAACCGGCAAAGATGTTCCATTGGGGAGGGGGAGGGGAGGGGTTCCACGTTTCGCAATCGTAGAGAAGGGAGGAAATGACCGTGGCCGAGGAGACCCGGAGCTTTGAGATGTAGTTAACATTTGACTACGGACAATCAACGTTTGGCCAATATTATGACCTCTAAGCTGACACCCCATGTGAAAAATACGTGCACTGCTTATTGCGAATACAAATCGTGGTTTATTAATCAATAAAAGCCTCTGTCGAATCACCTCATTCGTTTGACGGCTGCCTGACCTCCTGCTGTGAAATTTCTTGCTTTGGAAACGCACTACGTAGTGTAGAAGTACACCATTTTCAATGGGTGCAAGTGTGAACAACAGCCATGTTAACACGTAGGCTTTCGCGACCAATATCATCCATAAAATAGTTGTAAATGTTGTGTATTGTATTAGTATACTACACGAAACACTACACTATACACTACTATACACTACATTATACACTACACTGTACACTACACTGAACACTCGTGCTGTACGAGTAACGAATTGGCCACGTCCTGTGTATGCGACACTAAACCTTACTGATTGGCTGTGCCAGGTGGTGGGGGGTTTAACGACACCACATTGGCACAATGACGCGATCTGACCCTCAACAAAACTTGTATTAATTGTCTCAGCCTCGCTGTGCGCTGCATTGCACCACTGTCCGTGTAGTTAACCTCGCATTGAATAAACCATCAGAGCCAGAGGTGAACATCCACCTCCAACGTATTTAATGAATGAGAATGAATGAACATACATGAGCTTCGATGAGTATCAATGAGTTTCAACGAGATTCATGTTCCTCAACGAGCTAAAACTGATGGAAAACAGAACACAAAATACAGCATCCATGAATACTTGCAATATCAATACAATTAATGAACACTGCAGCATCACAACATTTGACTTAAAACTTTCATGACTGCAAGGATTCATATTCTTTGGTTCTTTCGGTAATGTCACGTAGATAGAAAAAATAAAAATATATAAATAAAATTAATCAAAATACCACGACTTTTCGATCGCAAAACAAGCGGTCGTTTATGTGTTACGATCAAAACGTCGTGATATTTAATTCACTTTATTTACATTTTATTTATTAAATCATTTTTTTATATCTACATGACGTTAACGAAATAACCAAATAACTTTGTCTTAGATAATCTGAATCTCAACAATAGGTCCTGGATGGACCAGGCATCTACATTAGCACTGAAGAGCCACACAACAAGAGAATAAGCTACTGCGTTAAATAAGATCACTTTGTGTAATCACCGTACTGCAGCCTAAATGTACAGCGCTGCATATAACACTGAACTGTGGATGAGAAGCTTCTCAATCCTTGCTCTCAAGAACGCATTAAAGTTACAGGGGCACAAGCCTGTCTCGACTTATCCAACTGACAAAAACATTCAGGCGTCGTTGTTAACTAGGCCCCATATTCATAGCAACAATTACACAGCATTCTAAGGGCATTGACAGCATTATAACGGGAATACCAACATTATTACAGCATTCCCCAGCATTATGAGAACATAAGCGAACTTACAGACAATGTTCTTTGGTTCTTTCGGTAAAGTCACGTAGAATGAGAATAAAATAATAAATTGATAAAATAAAATAACGCAATAAAATTCTCACGACGTTTCGGCCATAACACAAGCGGCCTTCATCAGGTGAAGGGACGAGACTGTCTGGAGGACAGCGCTGGAGCGAACACAGCCACGCTCAGATCGCGACCTTTAAGCTGTGTGAGAAGAAACAGAGCGCCTTGACAAAGGAATTAGCATAGAATTTAGCATTGAAAAAGCTGAGTGATTAGCTTGTGACTGGTCACAGAAATGGCTATATTAAAGTCAAAGCATACACATCCACAGAGACACCCCTTGACAAAGGAATTAGCATAGAATTTGGCATTGAAATAGCTGAGTGATTGGCTTGTGACTGGTCACAGAACTGGCTATGTTAAAGTCAAAGCATACACAATCACAGAGGCACCTAGTACAAATCAAACAGGAGAATTTAGCATTGAAATAACTGAGGGATTAGCTTGCGACTGGTCATAGAAATAGTTATGTTAAAGTCAAAGCCTACACATCTACAGAGGCACCTAGTACAAATCAAACAGGAGAATTTAGCATTGAAATAACTGAGTGATTAGCTTGTGACTGGTCACAGAAATGGCTATGTTAAAGTCAAAGCCTACACATCTGAGCTATTAACAGTAACTAGGTATACACTACACTATATAATGAATACTATATAGTAAACCAATAAAAAACTAAAATATAAATAACCTCAATGTTATCAATAAACTCTATATATTCTCCAATCAGCTAAGATACCAACAATAAGTCGTTATATATCACAATGCTATATGGCGAAAAAATGGGTGGATTCTTAACCTCAACTTTAGCACCACGGATAGCTACGAGCCCCGTTCAGACGGACGAGTTCATCCATGGTCGGAACGGAGGAGGGGGAGAGAGACAGCTGCGAGGCGCTGTTATACTCCATGTTGTAAACCATATCATTAACCGTGGTGTGAGAGGTATTAAGAGTCAATGCCAGCAAAAGAGCTGCGGTCTGAAGGTCATCGTAAAATACAATTAATTAAGAATGGAAATGGTCTAAAAAATCTTTCCAATGGCTACTAAGCCAGAATCCATCTTCTCGGTTGAAATTGTCTCTGTGCTTGCATATGTGAATGGCCTCATGAACGAATCTCTCATGGTAGCCGGTTGGTTTGCAAATAACCTCCGTCTTGGAGAAGTAAATGTCATGTGAGCCCACTGAATTATAACAGTGATCTGCCACGGCAGAGGAGTTCGTTCTACCGTGTTTCAAGTCTGCTTTATGTTCGTGGATGCGGTCCGAGATATGTCGTTTGGTTTCTCCAATGTAGCTACTACCACAGAGGCACTTTAGTTTGTAAATGCCCGGGTACTGTATGTCTGGAACAGCATCTTTTTACAGATGGAACCAGATCACGGATTTTATGTACTGTGTTGAATCGGACCTGGATCTTGTGTTTATTCAGGATTTTGGAGATCTTTTTAGTGACCCCTGCAATGTAGGGTAAGGTGATGGTTTTGAGTGGCTCCACAAGAGGATCCTTCTTCATGACTGGAGTGATGGCTTTGCGGATTGTGTAATCAGAGTAACCATTAGCCCTGAGAGCCTGGTGTACGTGCTTGAGTTCACTGGTAATGTGTTCCTGGTCGGAAATGCATTGGGCTCTATGGTATAGAGTCTTGATGAGGGAGACAATGCTTCTCAGAGTCCCGCAATGCACAGATGCACCCATTTTCACTGAGACGCTAATTGTGCATCCACGTTGTCCTCTGTGCAATGGCCGATACCCCCTGCTGGCCTCGTGGCTTAGAGACCCTTAACCCAGAACTTCCTGGTCACGTTACCAAACTCAGCACCCTCACACCAGGAAGATCCTGTATAAGCACGCACCCCCATATCTCTCGTGGGACAGAACATTACGAACAATAGCCATGTCAGACGTGAGTAACATCTGCATCGCATGATCGTTGGGTTCCACTGCAGCACCAAGACTCAGTGCACTGCAAGGGGTGGGTGTACACGAGTGTGTGTGTACACGAGTGTGTGTGTGTGTACACGTGTGTGTGTGTGTGTACACGTGTCTTTGTGTGTATACAGTTAGATAGTGCGGCGGTGATTTTACCGAAAGAACCAAAGAGTAAGGATTCCTGCAGTCACGAAAGCTTCAAATCAAGATTTGTGGACTATCTGTTTGCTTAAACATGTTCACATTATAACTAGATTCGAAGCTTTCGTGATTGCAGGAATTACTCTTTGGTTCTTTCGGTAAAGTGACGTGGAAAATAAAATCAAATAATAATAGAAGACGACGTTTCGATTGCAACACAAGCAACCATCATCAGGTAAAAATGAATAATAAAATAAAAATAGTAAACTTAGAAACACAATACAACACAGAGAATCGGCAAACACAACAGTCCACACCCTACCTGGTTGATTACGTTCTTCCAAAAATTGCTAAATTTGAGAGAGAGACAAAACACAGACACGGAGACACACAGACAGACACATGCAGAGACAGAGACACACACAGACACACAGAGCGAGAAACACACCAAGACAAACAGAAAGACAATGCCTCTGTGTCGAGCCCTTAAATAGAGAAAAATAGTTGTGTGGAATTCGTTAATATTATAATAGGTTTTCCCCCTCTTTTCTGGCAACAAAACAGCTGTGTTAAGATGTTAAAACACCAAACTGAAACCTTTTACAAGGAATAATGTCTGCATTAACCACAATGCTTTTGGTGAGAATGCAAACAAAAAAACATACTCTGATAATTTCCGCAAAAAAAACTATTATCATATTTTGGTACTGGCAAAGGAGGTCCCATGATATAGATTCTCACCCCAAGCTCTCAATGTGCTGATGGTGGCGTTGTCTTTGTGCTGTTCGCCTTTTGGCGTCCTCTGGTCTAACACCGTTTGAGACGAGGCTCAAAAGAAAGCTGTCTCTGGTGTGGACCAATCAGTTTCAAGGACAATTGTGGTGCCACAGAAACGAAGCCGCTCCGTGGGAGCCGCGCCTGTGGCGGGGGTGCCGCAGCCACGAAGCCACCCGGCTTCCGTCACAGCGCTTCCCCCACCACACCCCCCACATGAACACAAACACAGACACACACACACAGACACACACACACAGACACACACAGACACACGCACACCCACATAGAGCCCTGAGGGGAGGTCACCTGGCCGACATGTTTTTACCCAGGAGCCCTCTGATGGGACGGAACTTCGCGTTTTCCTGCGACCAGGGAATTGAGCGACCTCCCCCGAGGCTAGCGCACACCGCGGCGACGTGACTTGGGTTGTGATCACACGGTCACGACGGGGGCTGCTGAGCCACCGCGAATAGAAAACATCCACACTCGACACGGGTCGGAAGGTAGGTGCGGGGGTGGGGAAGAGTAGCGAGCGGCGGAACAGCACAGCTTGTGCAGGGGGCGGACGTCGGAGAGAGCACCGATCCGATTAACAAAGAGCAGGAAATCCGAGGCTCCGGATTGGACGAGAGGCCAGCGGATTAGCGGCACGGAAGCTTTGATGTAGGGGCGATGAAAAGGGAGGGAAGTTAGGGGCAAGGTCTCTTTGTGTTATTTTTGTGTTATTTTATTTTATCAATTTATTATTTTATTCTCATTCTACGTGACTTTACCGAAAGAACCAAAGAAGATGAATCATTGCAGTCACGAAAGCTGTAAATCGAAATTTAAGGTCTCTTTTGTTCGGGTTCTTCTGGAGAGAGGGAGCGGAGGAGTCACTGTGCCCCTGCTACGGGAACGTCCGTGAGACGGGTCGCAGAGCAACCAGGCCCAGTTCCCAGCAAAAGCCACGTGCAGCCTCGCCTTTCCGCGACTTCCTACACCTCGAGATCGGATCGTAAGTACGGAGGAGAGAGGTAAGACAAAGGGGAATATCCCTTAGGGAGAGTGAGTAGGGAGAGACCAGGCAAATTGAGTTCTAGACCGCCGGGAGATAGGTTAGACCTGCCCTGCTGGCTCACACTGACACGGGTAGATTAACTTCAATTAATCGGAGAATAAATCGCCAGTAGTCATTAAACCTTGTCGTGTCGTCTCTGCGAGTACGGAGAGAGGTGCATGGTGTTGTGAGGCTGCTCGCTGTGGTTCCCTGTGTTTTCGCACGAGCGGGTATTCTACCCGCGTGGGTGCGCTCGCCACTGCGCGGCTCCTGGTTAGCGTGTGCGAGAGGGGCTCAGCTGCGTATTTGCGAGGTGGTTCGTACAGCCCTTTAAATCATGCCTCGAGGGACCGCAGCGAGGGGGGGAGAGTCGGAGAGCGGTGGGTCGCAGATCAGCGGGGAGACGGGGGGCAGTCTCCCCCACACAATGTATCGGGCTGTCAGAGCATGTTTTTTGCATTGTGACCGCAAGCATTGTGGTTAATGCGGACATGATTCCCTGGTTCAGCGGTTCCACAGCTGGATTAATTTTTTTTCTTCCTGAGGACGATCGCTTAGTGTTGCGATCGAAACGTCGTGATTATTTTTTTTATTTTATTTTTCTACCTCCGTGACTTTACCGAAAGAACCAACGAGTATCTTAACACGACTGTTTTGTTGACAGAAACAAGGGGAACAATTATTCTCATACTGATCGTTTCTGCGTGGATTAAATATCGGCCGTTCTATAGGATTCTCGGGGGGTCTGGGGGGCGTCAAGCGGCGTGCGTACAGGGAGAGGGGTCGAGTTGCGACAGATTTTTGCGTTCCGTACTCAATGGACGCCCCCTAGTGGTGAGTGCCGGGGCGTCGTGACCCCCCCCCCCCCCACTCAGGAAGCGAGGTTCCTGTTCCACTTTCGCCTGTCCCGACATCCGCGCTGTGCAGACGCCGAATGGTAAACTCGGTCGCAGCTTGCTAGGCTGTTGTTAAAGTCTACACCACAATGATGGTGGTGGTGATGATGGTGGTGGTGATGATGATGGTGGTGATGATGGTGATGATGGTGGTGATGGGGGTGGTGATGATGGTGATGGGGTTGGTGGTGGTGGTGATGATGGTGGTGGTGGTGATGGGGGTGGTGATGATGGTGGTGATGGGGGTGGTGATGGTGATGGGGGGGGGGTGATGGGGTTGGTGGTGGTGATGATGGTGGTGGTGGTGATGGGGGTGGTGATGATGGTGGTGATGGGGGTGGTGATGGTGATGGGGTTGGTGATGGTGATGATGGTGGTGGTGGTGGTGGTGATGATGGTGATGGGGGTGGTGATGGGGGTGGTGATGGGGTTGGTGATGGTGATGATGGTGGTGATGATGGTGGTGGTGATGATGATGGTGGTGGTGATGGGGGTGGTGATGATGATGGTGGTGGTGATGGGGGTGGTGATGGGGGTGGTGATGATGGTGGTGATGGTGATGGGGTTGGTGATGGGGTTGGTGGTGGTGATGATGGTGGTGGTGGTGATGATGGTGGTGGTGATGATGGTGATGGGGGTGGTGATGGGGGTGGTGATGGTGATGGGGTTGTTGATGGTGATGATGATGGTGGTGGTGGTGATGATGATGGTGGTGGTGATGATGATGGTGGTGGTGATGGGGGTGGTGATGATGATGGTGGTGGTGATGGGGGTGGTGATGATGGTGGTGGTGGTGGTGATGGTGGTGATGGGGGTGGTGATCATGATGGTGGTGGTGATGGAGGTGGTGATGATGATGGTGATGATGGTGATGGTGGTGGTGATGGGGGTGGTGATGTCAGAGCAACTTCGCCTCTTCATAACCCAGGGGGTCGCTTCTAACAATGAAAGGCGGGCAAACTGCATCGCAGCTCGGTTGGAGGCCCTTGTCTCGTGGCGTCATCACCACCGATGAGTTCAGCAGCTGACGTCTCTGTGCATCTCTCTCTGCATCTGTGGATATCTCTATGGGTCTCCATGGGTCTCTGGGTGTCTCGATGCATCTCTGGGTGTCTGTGTGCCTCGATGTATCTCTGTGGATCTCTATGTGTTCTGTGTATCTCTATGGGTCTCTGTGGGTCTCTGTATCTCTATGGGTCTTTGTGTGTCTATGTATCTCTATGATTCTCTGTGTGTGTCTCTGTATCTCTATGGGTCTTTGTGTGTCTATGTATCTCTATGGGTTTGTGTGTGTGTGTGTCTATGTATCTCTATGGGTCTCTGTGGGTCTCTGTATCTCTATGGGCCTTTGTGTGTCTATGTATCTCTATGAATCTCTGTGTGTGTCTATGCATTTCTATGGTGTCTCTGTGTGTCTATGTATCTCTATGGGTCTCTGTGGGTCTCTGTATATCTATGAGTCTCTGTGTGTGTCTATGCATCTCTTTGGGTCTCTGTGGGTCTCTCTATCTCTATGGGTCTCTGTGTGTCTCTGTATCTCTATGAGTCTCTTGTGTGTGTCTATGTATCTCTATGGGTGTCTGTGGGTCTCTGTATATCTATGAGTCTCTGTGTGTCTCTATGCATCTCTATGGGTCTCTGTGGGTCTCTCTATCTCTATGGGTCTCTGTGTGTCTCTGTATCTCTATGAGTCTCTGTGTGTGTCTATGTATTTCTATGGGTCTCTGTGGGTCTCTGTATCTCTGTGAGTCTGTGTGTGTGTCTATGTATCTCTATGGGTCTCTGTGGCTCTCTGTATCTCTATGGGTCTCTGTGTGTCTCTGTATCTCTTTGAGTCTCTGTGTGTGTCTATGTATTTATATGGGTCTCTGTGGGTCCCTGTGTGTGTCACTATGTATCTCTATGGGTCTCTGCGTGTCTCTGTATCTCTTTGAGTCTCTGTGTGTGTCTGTATTTATATGGGTCTCTGTGGGTCTCTGTATCTTTGAGTCTCTGTGTGTGTCGCTATGTATCTCTATGGGTCTCTGTGTGTCTCTGTATCTCTTTGAGTCTCTGTGTGTGTCTATGTATTTATATGGGTATCTGTGGGTCTCTGAATCTCTGTGAATCTCTGTGTGTGTCACTATGTATCTCTATGGGTCTCTGCGTGTGCAGTAAACATCGCCAATGGGGAGACAAAAGCGACCGGGCGTGGTGCTGGCCACCCACCCCGTTGTGGGCTGTGCCGGCCTTCATAGGTGGTCGCTAATAGCACTTGCCCCTACAGCCTGCTAGAGGCTACACGGGGGATATTTGTCTGTGTGTAGGTGCTACTGACAGCACTTGCCCCTACAGCCTGCTAGAGGCTACACGGGGGATCTTTGTCTGTGTGTAGGTGCTACTAGCAGCACTTGCCCCTACAGCCTGCTAGAGGCTACCTGGGGGATCTTTGTCTGTGTGTTGGTGCTACTAGCAGCACTTGCCCCTACAGTTTGCTGAGACTACACGGGGGATCTTTGTGTGTAGGTGCTACTGACAGCACTTGCCCCTACAGTCTGCTGAGACTACACGGGGGATCTTTGTCTTTGTGTTTATTCAGGAGCTGTCCGACGAGGATGAACAGCGCAACCCAAGGCACAGCACCACCCTCGCTCACATTTCAAATTCCTCAAACGTTCAGATTGGACGAGGGAATGTCTTGAACGCGATCTGCTACCACACAGGTGAGGGGCTTTTGTTGTTGTTGTAAGTAAACAAACTGCGTCCATGATAAGGTTCTTGTCTTTTGGGTTGGATCGTCGTTAAGCCCGCCCACACCGCACGGCACAGCCAATCGCTGAGGAGGTTTGCGTCACGTGACAAGGACGTGGTGCCAATTGGCAGTCATAGTGTATTGTATAGTTGTGTAGTGTATAGTGTAGTGTATTGTATAGTTGTGTAGTGTATAGTGTAGTGTATTGTATAGTTGTGTAGTGTATAGTATTTTAGTGTATAGTGTAGTGTATTGTATAGTTGTGTAGTGTATAGTAGTGTAGTGTATAGTATGTGTATAGTGTAGTGTATAGTAGTGTCGTGTATAGAAGTGTCGTGTATAGTGCAGTGTATAGTAGTGTCGTGTATAGTGTAGTGTATAGTATAGTGTATAGTATAGTTGTGTAGTGTATAGTGTGTGTATAGTATAGTTGTGTAGTGTATAGTGTAGTGTATAGTATTGTATAGTGTAGTGTATAGTATTGTATAGTGTAGTGTATAGTGTAGTGTAGTTTATAGTGTAGTGTATAGTGTAGTGTATAGTATAGTAGTGTATAGCGTAGTGTATAGTAGTGTATAGTGTAGTGTATAGTAGTGTAGTGTATTGTGTAGTGTATAGTGTAGTGTATAGTAGTGTAGTGTATAGTAATGTTGTGTATAGTGTAGTGTGTAGTGTAGTGTATACTGTAGTGTGTAGTGTAGTGTATACTGTAGTGTATAGTAGTGTAGTGTATAGTAGTGTATAGTGTATAGTAGTGTAGTGTATAGTAGTGTATAGTGTATAGTAGTGTCGTGTATAGTGTAGTGTATGGTAGTGTCGTGTATAGTGTAGTGTATAATAGTGTCGTGTATAGTGTAGTGTATAGTGTAGTGTATAGTATTGTGTAGTGTATAGTATTGTAGTTTAGTGTAGTGTATAGTGTAGTGTATAGTGTAGTTTATAGTGTAGTGTATAGTATAGTAGTGTATAGCGTAGTGTATAGTAGTGTATAGTGTAGTGTATAGTGTAGTGTATAGTAGTGTAGTGTATAGTAATGTTGTGTATAGTGTAGTGTGTAGTGTAGTGTATAGTGTAGTGTATAGTAGTGTAGTGTATAGTAGTGTATAATAGTGTAGTGTATAGTAGTGTAGTGTATAGTAGTGTAGTGTATAGTAGTGTAGTGTATAGTGTAGTGTATAGTGTAGTTTATAGTGTAGTGTATAGTAGTGTAGTGTATAGTAGTGTATAGTGTAGTGTAGAGTAGTGTATAGTGTATAGTAGTGTAGTGTATAGTGTAGTGTATAGTGTAGTTTATAGACTCGCACCTCTGGAACTGTTTCATGTGGACCCCCCGCCCTGGGTGTGGCTCGCTGCTCTGATTGTACTGCCAATGCTCCCGTTTAGTATTCGGCCGAGGAGCGACGTGGACCAGTTCAGTGAACCCCTGCAGTGCAAATAGAAGATGACTCTAATTGCATTGTGCCTCGGTATTTAACTTTTTAATTTTACATATCAAGAGTAATTTTTTTTGTACGTTCACTTTCGCAGGACCTTTGATAAACATAATCTCGCCCGACCCACCGGTCACTTTGCGGAGCAATGATTCCAGCGCAAGACGGAAGGCAAGCCAAGGTGAGTCAATGTTAAGTGTCTACTATACGTGGCGTATCGAGTGCATTGATAACAATCCATTTGTGCCACTCGATTTTGAGCCTTAGAAAGGAGACATCAACCCTTTCTCACCCGCCCATCGCCAGGATTTCCCTCATTAAGTCGAAACTAAAGACATTTTATCTTTTTACGGGGAAGGCCCCACTGAGCTGTGTAGATCTTTTTTCAGAAGCGACCTGCCCATCACAAATGATAGCTCAGCGAAGTGGGCTCATCATCTTCATCACGTGGAAATCTACAACAGGCAAAATACCCTAAATGCGTGGTGACGTTGATTCTAAATGTGTGGGGGGGGGGGGGGGGGGGGGTGAAACCACAGGAGCCAGAGAAAAATCCACACGACCACGGGAAAAGAGAGAGAGAGAAACAGACTCCAAATATACAGCAGCGGCAGCAGGCGTCAGGGTCGGGATGGAACCCACGACCTCCTGTAGACCAGGCGAGGTAGTTAACATCTCCTGGCCACCATGATGATGATGAGAGAGAGAGAGACGCAGACTCCAAATATACAGCAGCAGCATCAGGCGTCAGGGTCGGGATGAAACCCACAACCTCCTGGAGACCAGCGTGATGTCCCCACCTAAATGGTTCCGTTGCGTTGGGATCGTTGTCCATGAGACTGCATCGCCTGGTTGAGCCGCCCAGCAACGCGCCGTGACGAGCTCATGTTCGGTTACGACGAGAACGACAAAACGAAGAGACACGAAGACAGTGAGACTTTGAGACAGCGAGACAGTGAGACAGTGAGACACGAAGACAGTGAGACAATGAGACAGTGAGACACGAAGACAGTGAGACAGTGAGACAATGAGACAATGAGACAGTGAGACAGTGAGACACGAAGACAGTGAGACAATGAGACAATGAGACAGTGAGACACGAAGACAGTGAGACAGTGAGACAATGAGACAATGAGACAGTGAGACACGAAGACAGTGAGACAATGAGACAGCGAGACAGTGAGACAGTGAGACAATGAGCCAGTGAGACAGTGAGACAATGAGACAATGAGACAATGAGACAGTGAGACACGAAGACAGTGAGACAATGAGACAATGAGACAGTGAGACACGAAGACAGTGAGACAATGAGACAGTGAGACACGAAGACAGTGAGACAATGAGACAATGAGACAGTGAGACAATGAGACAGTGAGACAGCGAGACAGCGAGACAGCGAGACATTGAGACAGCGAGACAGTGACACAGCGAGACAGTGAGACAGTGAGAGAGTGAGACAGTATGACTTCGTTGTCCAGCCGAGCGGTCGCCACGCGAAAATGGATTCACTTCACGAGGCACCCCCACGGGTCACCCGAAGCTTGAAAATCATCTCCTAGTCACGCCTCGCTGCGTGTCAGGAGAGCGCCGCTTAGGACGGCCACTCTGCGACAACGTAACATGGCAAGGAACTGTCGATAGTTAAACTGTTGATTTAGGTCAGGTGTTGACAACCAATCCCGGTCCCATTACTGCCGCATCTTCTCCATCGCTTCGCCTTCAAACTCAACAGATTTAACTCAAACAAAAAACAGACAGGGGTCTTGGCACTGTCCGTGTCAACATTAGGGGCCCTCACAGCTAAATTTGAACAATTCAAAATTGAATTCAATAATGATTATCTTTGCCCGGACATCTTCTGCCTGCCTGCTGTCTGTCCGAGGCATGGCTTACCTCCCGTGTAGCTCCTAGCCTAATAGGATGTTGAAGGGTATAATAATGTCGAGGAGTAGGCCTGGCAGTATATGTGAAAAAATGACCGCCCTTGCATTCAGCTTCCTGCTGTATCCGACCCGGGCTCTTTTGAACGTACCGCAGTCGTGATTTATCCTCCTGGGAACCGAACTGTTTACTGTGACCTGTTGCTATAGGACCACCAAATAGTCAAATATCAAATGAATCCCAGGGTAAAACGACGTCGCCCATTGCAATATGGTGAACTATCAATTGTAGGGAGCCTAAGTCGGAATTGGCTAGACCTACCACGTGACTCAGTCGACTTTACAAACCGGTGCAATCTAAATAAATGTATTGCTTCGACCGCTAGACCCAGCGTAAGTAAAATAACAACTCGGATCATAACGTCCGTCCACGCTTGATGTCATTCCGAACAAATGCACCCAGCACATTTAAAAAAAGTGGGCGCCTTGGGTCATCATGTCAGTGATTCGCGCCATTTGTGTTTGGCAGTCGTCATGCAAAGAGAACTAAAATGCCCCACAAAGTCATTACAAAACGGTCTTTAGAACGTTTCTTCACCTTCAGGTATTTCCGCACGACACCGTCCATTCTGACCGGGATACGCTGAGTAAAAAAAAATACCAGTTTCTTTTTTTAAGTGATTAGACGAATTTTAAGAACCAATTCCTAAAAAAAAAATTGCCAAACATCATGGCCCCCGTAAACAAGCGTGGAATAAAGTGATGAACGTCCACCCTGGTTTGGTTTGAACCGAACATTTCTGAATTAATGAAAACTCGAGATGTAGCCTCGAATTAGGTCAGCTGTGCCCCCTACTGGGTAATTGTGGGTGTGACAGTGGGTGGTGTGGTGGTGGTGGTGAGTGTGTGGTGGTGAGTGTGTGTGTAGATGTGAAAGTGGGGAGCGGTTGTGTAGCGGTTAGCGCTACGCTGTGCTACAAACCCAGCGACCCGAGTTCGATTCCCGCTCACGGCCAACATCAAGTGACGATTATCTGAACCGGTCCTGGGCCTCAAATGAGTAGCTGGTCTAGCGTTGGCGGTGTAGTAAACATCGCTAGTGGGGAGACAAAGGCGTTCGGGCATGGTGCTGGCCACCCAATCCCTCGTGCTGTGCCGGCCTTCATAGGTGCTACTCGCTAACAGCACTTGCCCCTACAGTCTGTTACAGGCTACATTGGGGACCTTTGTCTTTGGTGTGAGTTGGGTGTGGGGTGTGTGCGCGTGTTGTGCAGACTATAGGTGCAGACTGTGTGTGTGTGTGTTGCAGGCTGTGTGTGTGTAAGTGGAGCAGGCTATGTGTGTAAGTGGAGCAGGCTATGTGTGTGAATGTGTAGTGGTGGTGGTGGTGTGAGTGGGGTGTGTGTATGCAGCTGGGTTGGTGTGTGCGAGGGGCTGGTAACACCTCCGAGTGGCACTTCAATTGCCAGGCACCACGGTGAAGCCCACCGATATTAGCTTGTGCTGGGTTTGCTTTCTATCTCTCTCTCCCACACATCACCACAGCGGTGGTGCCAAAGTGGTAACTGATCGCCACGTTCTGATCCATGTGACTGACCTCACCGACTGGCTGTGTTGGGTGTGGAGGAGGGTTCACGGCGCAGTTACAGGCCTAACCCACGAGATCACTTTCTCACGAGGGCGCTCTCAAGCTACACATTTTGTCTCCCCATGTCTCCTCCCATCCGCACGGTTGTGGACTGATCCCCATGGGGTCTCTCCGTTGTTTCCAACGGGCAAATAAAACCTCATATTCTTGGTTCTTTTGGTAAAGTCACGTAGAAAGAACCAAGAATATGAATCCCTGCAGTCACCAAAGCTTTAAATAAAAAAAATAAAAACCTCATCGATCTTCTCCAAATCTTCTTCTCCAAATCTTCTCCTATAAATCTTCTTCCTCTCCAAATCTTCTTCTTTCACTTTCGAGCGGCCGCTGATGTAGATGCAGAGCAACCGCTACGATTTCACGTTCAGGTTGGGCAAGCCCAGATAACAACCACGTCGGAAGCAGCAGTAGGAGATTGGTGAACCGTCAAATGCTGTGGCGATATCTCCTTTCTCATTTGTGGATCGGGGCATCCCAGTTTCGTACGTTGTACAGTCAGTTCTGGAAATTAAAAAACTGGGGAGTTTTATGAAATGTATTTTCCAATTGTGCATCAGGTATCCGCATCTTCTGCTGCCATGGTTTGTGCAGTGGGTGAGGGTGGACCGTGAGCAGCTTCGTGGAAGATCAAACCACGAGGGATCTGCGTTGGGTCTTTCGCAACAACAACAACGATGACGACGACGAGGAGGTGTTTGTGAGTTCTGTTGAACTCCACTCGGCTCTCCAAGCTTCATCGAGGGTGGGGGGGTGGGGGGGGGGGAGTGTTGAACTCGCATTGTTGATGGATTTTTACATTCTCCAAACGTAACATCAGAGGAAGAGGCCATGCAAGTGATGAGGTGTAAATGCATCGCTTCTGAAAATGGTGTTCTCTGATTGTTTTGTGTTTTACCTTCCGAGCACAAATCGTGTTTTTTTTCCTTTCTTCAGGCGAAGGAAGCAACGCGACTCCGTCACACGTGGACGGAATCGAAGTCGCCACGGAGGAGGAGGAGCGACCGAGCTCATCGGGAGAAGACGCCAGTGCACTGTGGTTATTGAGGAGCCTTTTGAACATTTTAAATGGCCAGGAAGGTCCAGATCCTCCCCAGTTCATGAGTCTCGATGCACTCGGAAATCTCTTTCAGGCGGAGAGACGCGCAACCCGGCCCGCTTTTACATTCAGGGACGTAGGCTGCAAGAAGCTTATCGCCTTCATCGCTAAAAACCCGTCGCATTTCATTCTTGACGAGAGCAAAAGCAAGGTGAAGGCTTTGACCGTCGGTCAACCGTTTTCAGACCGCGGTCGTGTCGCACCAAGGGAACGGGAAAATGCAGCGCCTCTGGGAAATGTGGAACCACCGACGCAGACGCGAAAAACTACCGCTGGTGCGGGCAACGTGGGAAGCGCACGAACCACGCTCGATGCATCACCACTTGTGAGTGAAGCAAGTTGTAGCCTAACACCACAGGAGGTGAAGGCCCAGAATATGGGAGCGATGAGCTACGCCTCTTGCGTGAAGACAGAAAATCCTCGCAAAGCAAAGTTGGGCAAGAAATCGCACACAATTGAAATTCAAAAAGGAAACGTACAAAGGCCCATTGCTACCAATCAGAGGGCAGGAACTTCTAACTCTGAACTCGTACGAGATGATGACATCGATGCAGGAGCTGTAGAAGCACTGATAATACCCCACAAAACTACGGTTGATTCAAGCAACGTGGAAGGTGCACGAACCACGCTCATAGCATCACCACCTGTGAGTGAAGCCAGTTGTAGCCTAACACCGCAGGAGGTGAAGGGTCAGAATATGGGCGCTATGAGCTATGCCTCTAAAGTGAAGACAGAAAATCCTCGCAAAGCAAAGTCAGGTAATGCAGGGCAATCACACTCAATTTATTCTAAAAACGGGAACATACAAAGGCCCATTGTAACCAATCAGAGGGTAGGAATTTCTAACTCTGAACTCATACAAGACGAGAAAATCGATGCAGGAGCTGTAGAAGCACCGATAAAACCCAAAAAAACTACGGTTGATTCAAGCAATGTGGAAAGCGCACAAACCATGGTCGTGGGATCACCACCCGTGAGTGACGCAAGTTGTAGCATAACACCGCAGGAGGTGAATGCTCAGAAAACTCCTGCGATGAGCTACGCCTCTCGCGTGAAGACAGAAAAGCCTCACAATCCAAAGTTTGGCAAAGCTCATAAATCGCACTCAATTCAAATTCAAAAAGGAAGCATACAAAGGTCAATTGCTACCAATCAGAGGGTAGGAACTCCTAACTCTGAAATTGTTCGAGACAATACAATCATTGCAGGAGGTATAGAAGCACCGATAATACCCCACAGAAATACCGTTGATGCAGGCAATGTGGAAAGCGTACAAACGCAAACCACGCTCATAGGATCACGAACCGCAAGTGAAGCAAATTGTAGTCAAACACCGCAGGAGGTGAAGGCTCAGAATACTCCTGTGATGAGCTACGCCTCTTGCGTGAAGACAGAAAATCTTCGCAATCCAAAGTCGCGTAACGCAGGGCAATCGCACACCATTGATACTCAAAACCGAAACATACAAAGGCCCATTGTAACCAATCAGAGGGTAGGAACTTCTAACTCTGAACTCGTACAAGACGAGAAAATGGATGCAGGAGCTGTAGAAGCACCAATAAAAACCAACAAAACTACGGTTGATTCAAGCAACGTGGAAAGTGCACGAACCACGCTCGTGGCATCACTACCCGTGAGTGACGCAAGTTGTAGCCAAACACCACAGGAGGAGAAGGCTCAGAATACTCCTGCGATGAGCAACGCCTCTCACATGAAGACAGAAAATCCTCGCAAAGTAAAGTCGCATAACGCAGGGCAATCGCAGACAATTGATATTCAAAACAATAAAAACGTGTACGTGAACATCAACTCAATTTATCCCCCAGCACCCTCTGACTCGGAGAATGCATTTCTAAACTACTTGCTAACACAGTCGAGGACAAATTCCATCAAGTATAGAGAAGAATATTACGCAAGGGATGAAAGTGAGGACTTTATGAAGGATGTAGTCAGCTTTTGGAACACTCCGTGTCTGGGAGACGGATATATAATTCTGGGAGTTAGAGAAAAGCCAAAAGGTTCCAATTGGATCAAGGGGCTAAATGAAACATTGCCTGAGAGCTACTACCAGGAACTCTTTGATGACGACTGCTTTACCGTCCGCCCTCTATACACTTACGAAGAAAAGACGTTTGAAGGAAAGAGGATCGGGATAATTAGAGTAACGAGCAGCGAGGGTGAAAACGGGCCAGCAGTTGCCAAGGAGGAAGCGACGGGGGCACGAGGGCATCACGTGTTCATGAGAGTCAACTGTGACGCAGTGGTCGCCACGAAGTCGCGACTCCAGGATGTTCAGGAGTGGTTTGCGTCACCAAAGACGCCTCCCCAGAAGAGCTCTGGTGACCACGGCGAGTCGCTGCTGCAGAGCGTAGACAATTTCGAGACGGAGCGGTTTTACTGCCTGCTCGTTGGCAAACTCGATATGGACATTTCGGACATGGCTAACTTGACGGCCTTGAGCAGAATCCCGTGGATCAAGGTGTTTGACTTTGATCCATGCAGCGACAGCAGCGGGGTGTTCTCCTACTGCGAACAAGAGCTGAAGTCCAGCACGAGTTTGTACATCAGCACCGTGAACGACACTCCGAGGGAGCTGTGCAAAGGGGCGACCGATTGGTTTTTTGTTCGAGGGAAGGGAGAGGGCAACGTGAAAGAGCTTCGACAGTGGAAGAGGGACGTCCACGGCGTCTTAAATTCACACTGCGAGAAGATAGCGGAGCTGTGTTCGGGACACAAACCACTCACCGCATTGGTCTTGTGGTGCGGCGATAGGAGTTTGTTCAAGTACTTTGAGAAGGTCTTGGAAAGCCTTGACCTGAATCTTCATAGGGACTTGAAAATTGCATTTTGCCTGGGTTCAGATATTGACGTGGGCCAATTTATTCAGACTTATGGGGAATCGCTAGATGTAAGCACCTCAAACGTCCACAGCATTTCGATTCCCAAGGTGTGCTCTTTAATTTGGGAAACGGATATATCCACGCCGCAAAAGAAATACCACATTCTGCCGAAGAGTGGCGAAGAGAGCGTCGAGAAGTTAACGGTGGAGATGAAAGACGTGATCTGGCTGAGGGAAGATTTCGATGTCCTCTACTGGAATTACGACTACAAGCCCCAGCACTTTGACGAGTCCAAGCTGGGCAGTGAATTCGTGCACGGGCACACGATTTCCTGGCACGAGATCAGCCTCGGCTACGACATCGACAGGGGACAGGTGAAAAAAGAGATTGTGAATCGCATCCAAAGCTTAATTCAAATCCGGAGGTCTTGCAAGATCACGCTTCACCACGAACCTGGCGCCGGCGGAACCACACTCGGGCGCGGGATTTTGTGGCGTCTACACGAGAGTAACAATTCGATATGCGTGTATTTGCATCATCTGTCCAAGGACACGGACGTACGCATCTCTTGGCTACACAATCATACGCGCCTTCCAATCGTGCTTTTATTCGACAGCAACAGTGACGACGCCACGACGGACATGCTCCTGAAGACCTGCATGCGCAACACGACCATCATATTGCTGAAAGTGCGGAGGTTCGTCGGAAGGATCGAGAGCTGCGGGCGCGGCGATAAGTTCTACCTCAAGGGCGCCGTGACGGAGAATGAGGCACGATGCTTGACGAGGCTCTTTGGGGAATTCTACCCGGAGAAAGCCGGCAACCTTCAACAGTTGGTGAAGGACGTGGAAGAGGGGAAAATGCACGAAATATACATGTTTGGGCTCACCTGCTTGGATTACAATTACCGCGGCCTTCAGTCGTACGTCGCCGGCTATTTGGCCCTCGAAAGCAAGGATCTGGAGCCGTGGCAAAAAATCATCGCTTATTTGGCACTGGTCCACTACTACGGGCACTGCGGTCTGCACGGATATTTCTTTTCGACGATCCTGGGCAATGGCAACGGGAGTTCCGTGAGGTTTTCCGACCTCCCGTACAAGGCAAAGCGCCTCATAATAAGCGAGGAGGGCACGAACGTGTGGAGGATCAACATGCACGCTGTGGCCAAGGAAATCCTGGAGCAGGTGTTGTGCCCAGAGGGGCACCCGAGAGACACGGGCATGAAACTGAGCCTGGAGGCCAGAAAAAACCTCCAGAAGTTGGCTCGTGACTTCATCCTCGATATCAGCAAAAAGTCAAGAAATGGGAAACTGTCCAGAGAATTGAACTCTGTTTTGGTCGCAACGTTTATCTTTCGGCAAAACCGGGAGAATTTTAGCATTAAAAAAGACGCCCTGTCGATGCTGTTATCGGATATTCCATCACGGTACCCTTACACTGAACGATTAGAAGTGCTTCAAAAGCTCGCAGAAAAATTCCCCAGGAATCCCAGTTTTCTTGCTCAACTTGGCAGGTTTTATGCACTGGAACGCGAAGAATATGCCACTGCTCATGATTGCATTTCTAAAGCGATTGCCTTCAGAGAGGAAGAAATTGAGAGATACCAGAGCTCACCTGCGGGCTCCACCATTGACGTATGCTCGGCCAAAATGCAACAAGCAGACAACACACTGGTACGATTTTACCACATGAAAGGCGTTGTCTATCAGCGTGAACTGTCGAACCTCATTGGGCAGTTTCATAGTCCAACTGCGCATGCTCAAAAGATACCTTTTGATATGGTACATGACTTGGCAGAGGCTGCCTGCAGTGCGTTTAAAACGTGCAGAAGCTATTACAAGTCCGGATACGCCGAGGAGTGCGGCTATCTGCAGGAAATCCAGGTGCGCCTCAGTGTCCTGGAATTCAATCGCGAAAAAGTGAATGGGGGAATTGTGAACGCTCTGAGAACGGGAAGTCGGAACGAAATCGTGGAGACGAACTTGGCTGTGGTGGATTCTCTGATCCTGGAGTGCTACAGTTTGGTCGACGACCTGAGCCCGGCCTTCTCCAAGGCGGTGGACTGGTGCAAAGTGATTTTCAAGGACGTAGGCGCTGCCCTGAAGATGTGGCACGGCTACAGTATATTCGGAAGGAGGAGCAAGATTGCAGCTTACAGGGTGAAGCACGATTGCTCGATGCGCACGTCCTGGCTTGACATTTCGACGAAAGAAGACGTTCTGGATATAATCTCCTTGTACGAGAAGAATTTCAGTGATGTGTATGAAAGGGGAGCGGATTACAGCCTTGAGACAGACATGAAAGAGTGGCTTCAGGTTATAAGGCACTCCTTGGTGGAAGATCCGTACACAGTCGAGCATGTTCTGGATTCTATTCGACCCTGGAATGATTCTGCAAAGAGCCCATACTCCCAGTTCTACAACTTCGTGCTTACAGCGCTCCTTGCCCTTGGGAATGACAACTCAAGTGGGAGCCGTAAGTGCTTTGTCGAAACTAACCACTTGCTCCCCGAGCTGATAAAGGCGAGAAAGTTTGTCAACAGACCCCGGCAGTGCAGGGAGTGGCTCGGAAAAAACAACGGCAACAGAATCACCCAGCTCATTCACTTCACTACGCTGGGCGAATGGGACCCTGTGAAAAGGTTTTGGAAGAATCCTGAATCAAAGGACAAGCTTGAGATCAAGCGAGGCACGATTCAAAAGTGCAACAACGAGCTGGCCGGAGAGATCGAAATCGACGCCGGCATCCCCGGGTCGCCAGGCTTCACTGCTTTCTATGTGCCCAAGACGGAGAACATGTACGGGCGCCGTTTCATGAACACCAGGGTGGAATTCTACGTCGGGTTCAGCTTTGAGCACGGGATCGAAGCGTACCACGTGACGGAGCTCGGGAAAAGGCGCTGCGAGAAATGCAATCGCCAGATCGAAGTTTCCCAGAATTCCGAGCAAGAGGCGTGTAGTGCCTGTGGTCACAGATGCCGTGGCAAACATTGAACAGATGCACACTTGGGGGTCGTTTTTCATTTGACGTGACACAACATCGATTGGTGAAAAACACACAGAGCAAATTACGAGGCCATTTTAATACAAACGCAGGTCACCACTGGCTGTTGCACGACAGCCTCGTTCAACGTGATACTCTTATCTCGTCTTATATTTACATAGCGCCTTTATATCCAAGGTGCTGTACAACGGTTATAAGTGGTAAAATGAGGTTAGCTGAAGGTGATGTGGTGGCATGAGAGAGTAGGAAGAGGGGAAAGAGGGTGGGGTGGTGGGGATTGGTATGGGTGGCGGGGTTTAGTGGGAACGGGAATGACGTGGGGCACCTAGGGATGGAGGGAAGGTTATGAGCCAGGGAGAAGAGGTGAGTGGGGTCTTGAGGGAGGAGCAGTAACGAGACAGGGAGGGTTGCCCGTCGCTTCACGTGGAAGGGGAAGTTTGTATGCCGTGGAAGGAAGCCATTAGGGGAAAAGGAGCGGATATGGTGGATTGTGCACAAGGAGAGAGAGAGAGAGAGAGGCGGGGAATGGCGAAGAGTGGTGGGAGAGGTTGAGAGCGGAGCGGGCGGGAGGGGGCTTAGTTTGAGACGAGAGAAGCGAGGTAACGGTGGGGCAAAGGCCATTGAGAGATTTGTACGGCAGCATAAGGCGCTTGAACAGACACCGGGTGTTGGATGGGGAGCCGGAGGTGTGGGAGCAGTGCAGTAGGCTGCAGGTGAAGCGTGCAGACGCATTTTGGATCTGTTGTAGAGGAATGAATGCATCGGGGCTGGGAGACCGAATAGGAGAGAGTCGCAGTAGTCTAGCCGAGGGAAGAGTGGGTGAGTGTACAAATCTGGCTGTCGCCTGATGAAGCTGGTTGTGATTACTGGAGAAACGTACTCAGATTGAAAATGTTGTGGCTTGGCTCTCCAACACACTGGTGTGCTGTACTAATATACTACACTATACACCACTACTATACACTACACTACTTAAGATTACACTACTATACACGACACTACTATAGACTACACTACTATACACTATACTATACACTACACACTATTATTGTACTAGTGACGAATTGGCATGTTCTGTTTACGTGACAACCCTTTCTAGTTGGCTGTGTCGGGTGGTGGCGGGTTTTAACGGCACATTTTTATATTTACGCGATCTAACCCAACAAAACAAAAAACCTCTATTATGGAGTGTACTAGTAGTTTGGCAGCAGACTGAGTGATGAGAGGGCGGTATTTTGTGAATGTTTATAAGGTGGCATCGACGGGCGCGGGTGATGGTGGAGATGTGGGAGGCGAGGGAAAGGGAGAAGTCGTAGAGGTCACCGATGATGCGGGCAGAGGGGACGGGGGGGGGGTGAGAAGGGGGGAGGGGAGGTGACGTTGGGGGGGGGGGGGTGGAGAGGAAAGAGCAGCGGGTTGGGGGGGAAAGAGAGCCTGGCTTGTAGCGGGGGTTGATGGCAGGGGAAGTGAAGCGATATCCAAGACTGAAGGGCGGCCGGGCGGGCTGAGAACGCGAGAAGGGAGAGTGGGGAAAGAAGGAGGAGAATTGGACGTCGTCCAAACAGTAACCGCGCTCTGTTCACGTGACAAACCTCCCCGCGGATTGGCTGTGTCGGGTGGTGGCGGGTTTTAACGACACAACATTTTGTATTGACGTGATCTAACCCCCCAACAAAACACCTCTCATGGTTACCATCGATCGGCGCCTCCATACTGCTTCACGTTTTTTTCAGTTTGAAGTTGCATGTATTAGGTATAACCCTGTGAGCCATGCGGCTCTTGACTCGGGTGCAACCGCAACAAACTAAAACATGAACAAGAAACATCTTAAAGTGACTACAGGCAACAGAAAAATCCAGGAAAAAACAGCAAAGTCTTCCAGAAAAAGCACCGTATATCAACGCTGTGTGCAAAAATCCCAGTGGATGCAAGTCAAACAATACAAACCATAAGACGATTTAGATTAAAGTTATCAGGCTAACTCTGTACTACAACAAACAAACATGGCTAAACTAAAACTTTTCAAAATCACCAAAATAACGCTATAAAAATAATGTAACAGTGATCATAGGAACTATGATTCAAATTTAACAATAAACGATATCTACATAACATGTACGACCAAACTTTGCAGCCATAGCTGGCTGCATGAGTCACTCCATATCAGCAGGAGCATCAGTCACAATATCCTCGTCTTATCCGTGGACAGGGTTGGGGCGATAACTACATTTGTATGCATTGCTCACTTTTACGCATCGAACTGAGACCCCCCCCCCCCCCACTCTTCCATCGTGAAGGGAGGCTGCGTGCCTGGGACAGCCGGCAGCTCACCGGCGTTGTTTTGTAGCTGAGCCTGGGCTGCTGACGAGGCCGCTGTGCGCGGATACCCGTCCAGTTTGGTGGCACTGAATGGCGTGGCCTTGGCGAGGGGGGAAATTGCGTTTTACTTCGCAACAAAACATTATTTTAAAAGTCGAGAGACAGATATGTGAAGGAGAAATAAAATCTGCCTATACATTATTTTTGCTTCTTTTGCGGGGTTCCCCCCCCCCCCCCCTTCATATTTAAATATTTTAAAAGAAAACGAGTGATCATTCCAAGGTATAATGCTGGTCGCTAAAGCCTACGTGTTAAACTGAAGGAATACATTACTTTCACCAGGTATCCACCAGGTGCGGTGGCTACGTGGTGACACGGATAATCAGGAAGTAAAAACAAGCCCCCCTCTCTGATTGTCTACTTGACGGGGGCCTCAAAGGTCGGCCTGGTTTAGCGGCAGGGCAGTGCAAGGGGGCATTGGAGGTCGAGCTATAAACAACGGAAGTGGAGGCGGGCAAACGGAGGGGCGATTGACAGGAGAGGTCGGTTTGGGTATCCGTGAGAGAACGAGTAGGAAACTGTCTAGAGATGGAAAGCGGGAGGTCAAGGAACCTTTGGGAAGGGAGCTTAAGGGATGTACAGGGTGCTTTTATTGTTTTAAACACTTCTGAGAATTTGCAACGATACCACAAAAAATGCCCCTCCGGCGCGCGTTGACATCGATGGTGAACACGTGGGAGACTCTTTGACTTTTGAAGCTATTAACATTACATTTGTTATCATGTTACAGTCTATTATTATCCGCTCTTTTTCCATTAAAAACGATAGTCCCATATAAGTGTTAAAACATTTTAAGCATCCTCTATAAAGGAGATGGAAGACAGTTTGGAGTGAAAGGAATCATTGAAGACTGCGTGTGCGTGTGTCTCCTTGCTGGATGAAATAAAGACTCCCGTTGTAGTAGACTTCTGTGATCTGGTGTCACTACGATTGTACATCTACTTACGAACATTCAACTTTCAGAGATACGAACAAAACCTGTCCCGTATGTCCAGTTGCAGCATGTTTGGACCGAGAGTCGTAAGTTCAACCGCCTCGCAATAGATAGCGGTGATGGTGGCATCTACGTCTACACAGCATGATGAACCAGTGGCATCTACATCTGCAGAATGTGAAGAACCAGTGGCATCTACATCCGCAGAACGTGAAGAACCAGTGGTATCTACAGCCGACTATACAGCTTTTAAAGCCATCCCCGTGTTCAGTGTACATGCCGTACAAAGTGTGTCAAATGGACAGGAGTCAAGTTGAACACAATAGCTATGGAACCTAACTCGTTCGTAAGTAGAGGAGTCACTGAATAGTGTGGTGTGTCTAGTAGTGTAGTCTGTATAGTAGTGTTGTAGTATATAAGGTACTGTAGTAGTGTATAATGTATAGTAGTACTCTACATGCCAACAACACGTTTGGCATCGCGGGGGATGAAAGTTGGACTTAAGAACAAATCGATTTAAGAACAGACTTATTGAACCTATCTTGCTCGTAAGTAGAGGAGTTCCTTTTAGTGTAGTGTGTATAATAGTGCAGTATATAAGGTAGTGTAGTAGTGTATAATGTATAGTAGTTATCTACGTGCCATACAATACGTTTGGCATCGCCAGGGATTAAAGTTGGACTCACGGATAATTCGACTTACGAACACAGTTACCTCTGGAACCAAACTTGCTCGTAAGTAGAGGAGTCCCTGTATATCCTTCAAGCCCCACCCCCTCGATTGCTCCCTTCACCTTCCACTGCCCCTCTCCAGCCAACAGCTTCCCAGTCTTTCCCTCGCGGATCCCCAAACTGACCTCCCCTGTCCAATCGCCCCTCCGTTTGTCTCCTTCCAGTTTGTATCTCAACCTCCATTGGCCCCTTCAATGCCCTGCCTCTAACCAATCACCGTCTCAGGCCCCGTTAAGTAACCAATCAGATAATGCGGGAGGGGGTGGGACGGGCTTGTTTTTTCATCTTCCTGAGTGTGACGCTGTGTGTGTGTGTACACGTGGCCTCAAGGTGCACATGGCCTGGCACAAGCGTCCTGGTGACGTCACCGCCACTTAGTGGCGAATGGCGGTTGTGTACACGTGTGTGTCTGTGTGTACACGTGTGTGTGTACTACACGAGTGTGTGTGTACACGTGTGTGTGTACACGAGTGTGTGTGTACTACACGAGTGTGTGTGTACTACACGTGTGTGTGTACACGTGTGTGGGTGTGTGCTGAACACGTCTGTGTGGTGTTCATCTGGGAGGCAGTTGCACTTTCAGTTCCATGTGCGGGCAGCAGCAGAGTGGATAAGAAGAGGAACTTCTTCTGTCTTGGGACCAACTTCTGGTAACTGGTGGGGGAGTGGGAGGGGCTTGGCTCGACGTGGACACACCCACACACAGACTCACGTGTACACACACAGATTCACGTGTACACACACAGACTCACGTGTACACACACAGACTCACGAGTAAAACACAGACACGTGTACACACACAGACTCACGTGTAAAACACAGACACGTGTACACACACAGACTCACGTGTACACCCACACACAGACTCACGTGTACACACAGACTCACGTGTAAAACACAGACATGTGTACACACACAGACTCACGTGTACACACACAGACTCACGAGTAAAACACAGACACGTGTATACACACACACACTGACTCACGTGTACACCCACACACAGACTCACGTGTACACCCACACACAGACTCACGTGTACACACAGACTCACGTGTAAAACACAGACACGTGTACACACACAGACTCACGTGTAAAACACAGACACGTGTACACATAGACGTGTAAAACACAGACACGTGTACACACACAGACACATGTACACACACAGACTCACGTGTACACCCACACAGACACGTGTCACACACACAGACTCACGTGTACACGCACAGACTCACGTGTAAAACACAGACACGTGTACACACACAGACTCACGTGTACACACAGACACGTGTACACAGACAGACTCACGTGTACACGCACAGACTCACGTGTAAAACACAACAACCGCCATTCGCCACTAAGTGGCGGTGACGTCACCACGACGCTTGTGCCAGGCTATGTGCACCCTGAGGCCACGTGAAGTGTCGAACGCCCACTGGCAGGAGGTCACGGGGCAGACCCAGGTGCCACGGGTCGACTGACTGAGATGACTGGCTGATGCACCACCTGTGCCCCCTACTGTGCCAACCTGCTGTGCTTTAGCTACCCGGCGCTCCGCTCGTTGTTCTGAGCGTCGCTCCTCCGCCCTCCGTTGTTTTTGGAGGGCGACTGCCTCCAACTGCCCAGTAGCATCCTTCACGAGCCTCCTCCACAGAGGCCGATCTTGACACCGCTGGTACCAGTCATCGGCAAGTCCACTCAGCTCCACGTCCTCCTGTACCACATCACTCCATCTCTTATCTAGCCCGTGCCGCGCCCGCTTAGACCCCTCAATCCGGCCGAACAAAAGCTGTTTCGGCATGCGATGGCTGGGCATGCGGGCTACATGACCCAGCCATCGCAGCCTTGCCCGCCGGAGGAGCTCACCGATGGGACCTTGCCCAGATCTTTCAAGGATTTGTGAGCTCCTCACACAATCCAGTCTGGTTAAACCCAGGATGGATCATAGGCAGGCCAGACTAAATGTTTCTAACCGGCGAAGATGTCCCATTAGGGGGGTCCACGTTTCACAAGCGTAGAGAAGGGAGGGAATAACCGTGGCCGAGAATACCTGAAGCTTAGTGCGGAGCGACAGACCAGGTAGCTTCCACACAGCGTTACGCAACCGATGAAAAGATATTGCCGCTCGACTGATTCGGAGTGAGACCTCTGCTGTTAAACTGGAGCCAGTCATAAGCACACTTCCCAGGTATGGGAAACTCTCCACTTTCTCCACAACTGCCCCATCACCGATTGGGAGTTGTGGGGGTGGAGTGTCCGATGGTACAAAATATCCAGGCAGGTGCTTAGTTTTGGTGGGGCTGATGGTAAGGCCCCACCTCTTAGTGCCACGCTCCAGTCTCAGCAGCAGCGTCTCCAACTCCTCCTCTGACTGAGCAGCTATTACCAAATCATCAGCATACATAACGTGGTTGAGCAATAGGGAGCCATCCCTTGACCGCACCCGGGCATCGATCAGCCTCCCATTATATCTGTACCATATGGAGATTCCCCCGGTACAGCTATTGAAGGCTTCACGAACTACGTGGTCAAAATCGATGTTAAATAATGTGGGAGCCAGAGGACATCCCTGTCGCACCCCAAGGTGTACAGGGAATGGCTCTGACTCCCGGCCACGTAGTTTTACCCGGGCCCGCTCACCATCATGAAGGTCCTTAATGATCGTGAGCAGAGGGTCAGGCACTCCAAAAGCACGAAGAACGACCCAGAGCCCAGGCCTACTGATGGTATCATAGGCATTGACCAGGTCAATAAATCAGAGATGTAGGTCTTGTTGGAATTCCCTACACCTCTGCTGTAGCAGACGGACAGAAAATATGGCATCTGTGCAGGACCGCCCTTTCCTGAAACCGCATTGGGGCTCCGCAAGCCTCTCCCCAGCGTGCCTGGCAAGGCGATGCTGAATAATCCTTGCCAGGACCTTTCCCGGCACACTGAGGAGTGAGATGGCCCTGTAGTTGTTACATTCTGTGCGGTCCCCCTTCTTAAAAAGGGGGACCACCAGGGCTTCCTTCCAATCCTGCGGAACCCGTCCAGTGGTCCAGACTGTTGTTATGATGTCATATAGGGCAGTCTGTGCACAAACGCCACCCTCCCTCAGCATTTCGCTTAGGAGATCATCTCTGCCCGCTGCCTTTCCTGGTCTCAGACTCCGGATCGCCTTCAGTACTTCCTCAACAGATGGCACCTCAGCCAGCCACTCACAGGGGGTGACTTCTTCCAATATTTGAGGCACCGCAGCCTCAGCAGGGTCATCCTCACTTTGTGTCACGATGTTTTCCTGGCAAAGGGATTTTCCCTCCCCCAGGACCTCACAGAAATGCTCAGCAAATCTGCAAACCTGTTCCTGGGGGTCGGAGATTGGATCACCGTTTTTTCCCCTAATGATGGTAATAGGTGTGGCGCTGCAGGTTATTTTTTGGATGGAGTTAAATAGATATTTGTGATCACGGGCCACTGAGGCAGACTCCATCTCTACTCTTTGGTTCTATTCGGTAAAGTCACGTAGGTAAATAATAAAACAACAATAATCACAAGAACGACCCGGCTTTCACCTAAATCTAGAATAGACTCCATCTCCTCAGCAACCCGCGACCACCACCCATCCTTGCAGCGCCTCACGGCTCTCCGAACCTCCGAGCGAAGGCTGCGGTAAGCCTCCTCATTCTCTGACGTGGGATTCTGTAGCCAATGACAGTGGGCCTTTCGCTTTTTCTCAACCATCCTGAACACCTCTTCTGTCAGCCAGGGTCTCTGGGGAGGTCTGGATCGCATACCCAAAGCAGCCATTGCAGCTGCATGAGTCACAGTCCTTAACCTCGCCCATTTACCCTCGACATCAGGAGGAGTTGGGGACGATGCCAATCCCAGCCGCAAGTGATGATGAAATTCTCGCTTGCAACTTTCATCAGATAACTGCGACCAGGCCACTTTAGGTTGGAATGGGGTCCTGCGTGTACACCCACCACCGGAGTGGAAGAATGGCAGGCGCATCTTACAGATGACTAGTCAATGGTCAGAGGGCAGATCAGCTCCACGGTAGGTCCTGGTGTCAAGGACATGGACTCGCATCCGCTGGTCCGTCACTATGTAGTCCAGCAGATGTTCTTGCTTGGACCCGGCATGCATCCATGTTGTTGTGTGGATGCGCCGATGCCGGAACAGCGTGTTGGTAATTACAAGCCCATGGGCTGCACAAAAATCTAGCAGCCTCCTACCGTTGTTATTGAGCTGATCTGGCCCATTCCCTCCAATCACTCCAGACCAGGTGCCAGTATCATGACCAACTCGGGCACTGAAGTCACCCAACATGATTACTCTATCCCGAGGGGCCACTTTAGCCAGCACCTGTGACAGGAGGTCTTAGAAGGCATCTGACTCATCGGCTTTGCCTGCATCCCTCCACGGATGTTCATCTTCGGTGGGGGCATAAGTAACCACGACCACCATTCCTCGCCTCCGGTTGATGGGAAGGCGAGCCCAAAATAGTCTGGGGCTTACAGCTTCCCACACCTCACCGCCATGCTCCCACGCCCCCTTCATTCTTTTGTTCAAAAGAAGAGCCACACCCTGCTGTTTGGCAGTCTGCTGCCCCGAGTAGAGGACTGTCCACCCCTCATGGTGGCAGGAGCCAGAGCCGGTCAACCGGACCTCCTGAATGCCGCATAGATCCAGGCGGTACCGATCCAGTTCCCGACATAAGAGTGGCAGCCTCTCCTCCGCAGTGAGCGTTCGAACATTCCACGTGGCCACCCGTAGTGGCTTTTCTATGTTTCTGGAGTAGCCCCGAGGGTAGGTATTCAATCTCCTGGCTCCGCCAATTGGGGTTTGGCCAGGAAACGTCATAGACGCCTGGCCCACCGGGGCCTCCGGCACAAGCTTATTAGTTACATATTTCAGTTTAACTCGTGGTTTCGTAGTAATTAATTGAAGGTGGAGGGGTTACCAGCCCCTCGCACCCGTCCAGAGCCCCCGTTTAGCCCCTGTGGTGGACACATATGCCATAAGGGGAGGAGCCAAAATTGGATCTCCCCCCACAGCACTGTCCACGACAGAGTTGCCCGTCCGGCACCGCGAGGAGGTAAGGGGTTGTTTTGCCGGACTGTAAAACACAGACACGTGTACACACACACACAGACTCACGTGTACACACAGACACATGTACACACACACACAGACTCATGTGTACACACAGACACGTGTACACACACACACAGACTCACGTGTACACGCACAGACTCACGTGTAAAACACAGACACGTGTACACACACACACAGACTCATGTGTACACACAGACACGTGTACACACACACACAGACTCACGTTTACACACAGACACACACTCGTGTACACACACACACAGACTCACGTGTGCACACAGACACACACTCGTGTACACACAGACACACGCTCGTGTACACACACACAGACTCACGTGTACACACAGACACACACTCGTGTACACACACACAGACTCACGTGTACACACACACAGACAAACACTCGTGTACACACACACAGACACACACTCGTGTACACACACACGCCCTTGCAGCGCACTGAGTCGTTGCGCTGCAGTGGTACCCAGCGATGGTGCCGATGTAGATGTTCATATTCTGTGTAGTTGTTACTCACGTCTGACATGGCTCTCTTTCACAGAGGTTTTTTGCTGGTCAGATCGCGTCATTGTGTAGTGGGCGCCGTGACGACAGAGACGTTGAAGTAGAGGCAACACTTATTACTGGTAGGAACGAAGTTGTAAACTGAGTGTACCAGCCTGCAATAGATTAATGTGTCCGTCCGTCCCCTTTCAATACTTTAACGAAGTGTAATCTCGTGCTGTTGGGTGTAAAATCAGCAATAGACAGCGCAGAGACTTGTCCTACCAGCCCACCCTGCAGGGACATGTTTTATTTATTAACACTTAGCCCCGTTACAGCTTCACACTCTAAGAGATCACGGCCTCTCCACTAAGATGGCCGCCTGAGGCGCGCGCGTTCACGGGACGCTCCCAGGGCGCTCCCAGGACGCTCCCAGGGCGCTCCCAGGACGCTCCCAGGGCGCTCCCAGGACGCTCCCAGGGCGCTCCCAGGACGCTCCCAGGGCGCTCCCAAGGTGCTCCCAGGACGCTCCCAGGGCGCTCCCGGGGTGCTCCCAGGACGCTCCCGGGGCGCTCCCGGGGCGCTCACGGGACGCTCCCGGGGCGCTCCCGGGGCGCTCCCAGGGCGCTCCCGGGACGCTCCCAGGGCGCTCCCAGGACGCTCCCAGGGCGCTCCCAGGACGCTCCCAGGACGCTCCCGGGGCGCTCCCAGGACGCTCCCAGGACGCTCCCGGGGCGCTCCCAGGACGCTCCCAGGACACTCCCAGGGTGCTCCCAGGACACTCCCAGGACGCTCCCAGGGCGCTCCCAGGACGCTCCCAGGACACTCCCAGGGCGCTCCCAGGACGCTTCCAGGACGCTCCCAGGGCGCTCCCAGGACACTCCCAGGACGCTCCCAGGACGCTCCCAGGGCGCTCCCAGGACGCTCCCAGGGCGCTCCCAGCAGCGGCTGGCGGGGGCCGTTTGTGAGGGGGCCGGGGGAGCTGACGGAGGGGGCCGACGGAGCCGGGGAAGCCGGCGGGGGGCCGACAGAGCCGGGGGGGGCGATGGCTCGAGCAGAGGGAGCCAACACTGACTCACTCACACATCATGCACTGACTCACTCACACATCATGCAGTGACTCACTCACACATCATGCACTGACTCACACATCATGCACAGGCTCACACATCATGCACTGACTCGCTCATCATGCGCTTACTCATTCACACATCATACACTCGCACAACCACTGACCCATCCACTCATCATACACAGGTTCACTCATCGTGTTCTGGCTCACTCGCACATCATACACTCACTCATCATGCGCTGACTCGCTCACACATCATACACTGACTCACTCATCATGCGCTGACTAACACATCGTGCGCTGACTCACACATCATACGCTCACTCAACCTAATACTGACTCAATCATCATACGCTGACTCGCATCATACGCTGACTCGCACATCATACACACTCACGCTGCTGCTGACTCACTCACACATCATACACTGGGAGTGTCGTGCTGCCAGCTATGACTTCAGGTTTTGTCGTACGTGTTATGTATATTGTTTATTGTTAAATTTAAAATCACAGTTCCTATTATTACTGTTGTTACATTGTTTCTGTAGCTTTATTTTGGTCTGGTTGTGGTGTAATCGTTTTCTGCAATGTAGATTCATATTTTGTTTGTTGCGGTTGCACCCGACTTAAGAGCCGCGTGGCTCACAGGGCTATACCTACTACATGAAACTTGAAACTACTCTCAAGGGAGGTGTTCCCAATCTAACTCGCCTGCTCCCCACCTATACCACGACCCCCCTCTCCAGGAGACTTCCTGACCTGGCCCAGCCAAGGCACAGATCTCGACCACCAGCCACACGGACCCGGCCCTTACAAGGACATCGGCTCCGAAGCTGTGGGGTCGCACCACTGGCTTACTCTGCCCGGCCCTTAGAAGGGCAGCGGGCCAGAGGAGTCCCAGGGTCTAGCTAGCTGGACTTCAGTCTTCAGCTGGTTCTTCTTGCTCCGGCTTGTTCCAACTGACTCTCTCTCGGGCTCCGGCCTTTCATACAACTTCCCACCGAGGGGCGGGGTTCTGTGGGATCACAGCGCACCACACAGCCCCCTGCCCTTGGGAGGGGCCCCGGCTAGGGATATCACAACCGCCCCGCACAGGTAAGTCATGGGAGTTAACCGGAGCTGGTGTGCGCGCGTCTCAATACCACCACCACAAATGTATAAGTGTTTGTGTCGTCGTTAGACCCGCCACCACCCGACACAGCCACTCAGTAAGGTTTAGTGTCACGTAAACAGAACGTGGCCCCATTCGTTATTGGTACAGCGCTAGTGTATAGTGTAGTGTATAGGGTAGTGTGTAGTGTGTAGTGCATAGGGTAGTGTATAGTGTAGTGTACAGCACTAGTGTGTAGTGTATAGTGTAGTGACTAGTAGTGTAGTGTATAGTAGTGTATAGTGTAGTGTATAGTGCAGTGTATATTGTAGTGTATAGTTGTGTAGTGAGTGTATAGTGTAGTGTGTAGTCTATACTGTAGTAAATAGTAGTGTGGTATATAGTGTGGTGTATAGTAGTGTAGTGTATGGTGTAGTGTATAGTGTAGTGTATAGTGTAGTGTACAGTGTAGTGGATAGTGTAGTATACTAGTACAGCACTACACCGGTCGTGTGTTGGAGATCAAATCCACAACATTTACAACTGTTTTATGGATGATATTGGTCGCGAAAGCCTACGTGTTAAAATGGCTGTTGCTTGTCACAATTGCTCCTATTGAAAATTCTTCTGCACTACGTAGTGCGTTTACAAAGCAACAAATGTCACAGCAAGAGGTCAGGCAACCGTCAAACGGACGAGGTGATTGGACAGAGGCTTTTATTGCCTAATAAACCACGATTAGTATTCGCGATAAGCAGTGCACGTACTTTTCACATGGAGTGTCACAGCTTAAAGGCCATAATATTGGCCAAATTTTGAGTGGTCGTAGTCAAATGTTAACTACATCTCAAAGCTCCGGGTCTTCTCGACCACAGTCATTCCCTCCCTTCTCTATACTTGCGAAACGTGGAGCCCCCTAATGGAACATCTTCGCCAGTTAGAAACATTCAGGCTGGCCCTGCCTACGATCCATCCTGGGTTTAACCTGCAGGCTGGATTGTGTGAGGAGCTCACAAATCCTTGAAAGATCTGGACAAAGTCCCATCGGTGAGCTCCTTCGGCAGGCAAGGCTGCGTTGGCTGGGTCATGTAGCCCACATGCCAAGCCACTGCATGTCCAAGATCGGCCTATGTGGAGGAGGCTCCTGAAGGACGCTACAGGGCAGTTGGAGGCAGTCACCCTCCAGCAACAACGGAGGGCGGAGGAGCGACGCTCACAACAACGAGCGGAGCGCCGGGTGGCTACAGCACAGCAGGTTGGCACAGTAGGGGGCAGAGGTGGTGCATCTGCCAGTCATCTCAGTTGGTCAACCGATGACACCTGCAGGGTTTGTCCCGTCACCTCCTGCCAGCAGAGAGCCTTCGACATTGAGAATTGCAGTTGTATGTTGATCTTCATCCATGCGAATTGAATAAAAAAAGTTGTGCAGGATACGATAATTATATTTGCATAATCACGTTCAGGGCTACATCGTATGCATGGCGATTATTAGCATTGTTGTTACTTACTACAGCGAATTAAATCCGTCAGATAATGAGAATTAATTAAAAGCAATCGAGGAATGTGATTAGAAATTGTACGAGCAACGTCAACATGAAACCCGTCAGCTCAACATCTAAATCAGGAAATAGTTACACAAATTAAAGGTATAAGCAACGTAAAAGTTACCACACACACAGAGAGATATAGAACATTACGTGTGTACACGTGTTTAGTGTGTGTACACGATTGTGTGTACACATGTGGGGTGTGTGTACACGGGTGTGTGTACACGTGTGTGTGTACACATGTGGGTTGTGTGTACACGTGTGTGTGTACACGTGTGTGTGTACACGTGTGTAGTGTGTGTACACGGGTGTGTGTACACATGTGCGTGTGTACACGTGTGTGTACACGGGTGTGTGTACACGTGTGTGTGTACACGTGTGGAGTGTGTACACGTGTGTGTGTGTACACGGGTGTGTGTACACGTGTGTGTGTACACGTGTGTGTACACGTGTGGAGTGTGTGTACACGGGTGTGTGTACACGTGTGTGTGTACACGTGTGGAGTGTGTGTACACGTGTGGAGTGTGTGTACACGGGTGTGTGTACACGTGTGGAGTGTGTGTACACGGGTGTGTGTACACGTGTGGAGTGTGTGTACACGTGTGGAGTGTATGTACACGTGTGGAGTGTGTGTACACGTGTGGAGTGTGTGTACACGGGTGTGTGTACACGGGTGTGTGTACACGTGTGGAGTGTGTGTACACGGGTGTGTGTACACGTGTGGAGTGTGTGTACACGAGTGTGTGTACACGTGTGGAGTGTGTGTGCACGTGTGTGTGTACACGTGTGTGTGTACACGTGTGGGTGTACACGTGTATGTTATTACTTTTTTTTGGTTGTACACTATTTTTAATATGTACGTGCTTTGTAAGTGTGGACAGTGATATAGGCGGTGCGTATATACAGGGTGCTTCAAAAAAATGTGAACACTTCAGACAATGTGGAACAACACCACGAGAAATGCGCCGCCTCCAAGCTCTGAAGACGACCTGGAGAAGATTCCAGGCGTGCGTTGACATCGATGGCGAACACGTGGGGGCTCTTTGAAGCTGTTAACATTACAGTTATCAAGTTACAGTGCATTATTATCTGTTCTTTTCCCATTAAAAACGATAGTCCCATGTAATTGTTAACACTTTTTTGAAGCACCTTGTATATTGATGTTGTTGGGGTTAGACGTAGAGTTTGTAATGATTTTTCGAAATGCACCGCTCATTGTGAACAGCTAAGAGTGGGTGCTGTGTACCCTCTCTGGCAGTGGTGAAACAGCAGGAGGTCGTGTCAAGATGTTAGAACACCAAACATAAACCTTTTGTAAGGAATCAAGTTTCTGCATTGACCACCACACGGAACTTGCGGTGACCAGGCAAACTTAAACCATGGCTCTGGCCGTATATTGATGGCAGTGTCTTTGTAACTGATTGGCCTACATGAGAGACAGCAGCAGGCTTCCTTAGGGCTTAGTGTCAATACCAATGTCAGTAGACCAGTATAATAATATATACTACTATATTACTATACTACTATTTTTTTCTTATATATGAATGCCATTTCGGTCTGTCTGTCTGTCTGTGTGTGTTCACGCGGTTGCGAGGGATTTGGCTCTCAAACGGTGGGGTTTACGTGAAAAAAATTAGCCAGGTACCACACCGTAAGCCCCATGCTTGGCAAGCGCTATTCCTTTTTCACGACCATCAACTTTAAATGAGTTAAATTAGCAATCTAGTGAGATTTAGATTCATTTATTTATTGCACGACATCGACCGTGCCAATCCACGGTGGGGGCGATGGACCCTGCCAAGTGATGTGCGTTCGGTGGGGGTGAGGGGGACATTTTATTTTACGCGTTTACAATACAATACATATACACATAATGCTGCGGGTATTTCTTCACAATGTGATGTCTTGATTTGAAGCTTTCGTGACTGCAGGAATCCATACTCTTTGGTTCTTTCGGTAAAGTCATCACGTAGTGGGTAGAAATAAAATCAAACAAATCGCGACGTTTCGGGCTCAACACAAGCGGCCGTCATCAGCTGGGACAACCACAGCAAGACAAAATAGCTGAAGTGGGCGAGAGAGCTGCCGTGGCACGAGGTTACAGAGATAAGAAAGGGGGGAAGAGGACTAATACCTCTGCCGTGGCTGACCATTGCTATAACGCTGCGGGCTCGCATTATATTTTTTTTCCGAGACCAAGGTACTCTGCAAACCTTCGGGCAACTATCAAAGGTTTATATTCTTGGTTCTTATTGTTTCCCTTCTACGTGACTTTACCGAAAGAACCAAGAATGTGAATCCCTGCAGTCACGAAAGCTTTAAATCAAAATATCAAAGGTTTGTTCATGAAGCCATCCAGATATATAAGCACAGACATAACTTCAACCGAGAAGATGGATACAAATTGAGCAATCATTGGAAGGAAATCGGGGGTGGTCGGTCGCGGTACGAGGGGGAACCGCATACGCTGAGCCCCCAGCGTGTACTCTGAGACCTTGCCGTACATATCGAGGGGGTGGATACTGTCATCTATTTCCTATTCTCTTGAAGTAATCGTTGAATTTTGCCATGCGGATCGGATGCAACTTCAAGTCGTCGTACTTCTTCTGCCAGTGCGCTTCTGTCTCTGACGGGTTATCCTCGTGCAATTCGACCCCGGTCCAGATTAGGCTGACGACGCCGAAGATGAGGGGCACGGAGCTCAACATGGTAGGGATTCTGCCTCTCATGGCGCCCTTCACCGCCACCGAAGTGACGTCATCGGCCGCGGTGGCACCGGCAGCCGCGGCCGATTCCACCAACGCCTTTGACTTTTTAACGATGGCCGCCCTCCCTTGCGTCATGCCTCCTGCCACCGCTATTCCTTTCCCGATAACTTTGGCTGTCTCCTCAGTGCCCGCGGGCACTTCGCCTCCTTTGGGGGACTTGCTCTCGGACACCAGCGTGTCCACGGTGACAATCTCGAGGCCGCTGGCCGTCGAGTAAACGAACTCCACCGCTTTGTCGAGCTTTTTGCTGGAAATTTGATCCTTGTCGATATTTTCTGTCGCCTCCTTGCTCGAGGTGTTGTTCTTCACCAGCACGGCGATCGAAGCCCCCGAGGCCGTGATGCCTGCGTCTATGTCCAGGAAAAAAACCCAGACCTCCTCGGTGGTGCCAGATGGTAACGCTGTGGCGGATGGGAGCAATGGCATGTGGAGGGAAGGCCAATTTCAAAATCGGCGATACCGCTTCATCTCTCTTGTAGAAACCACAGAGGCCAAATTGGATATCTGGATGAGTGCTTGGCGCCGGTTACCCCTAAACCTTAAATTTAATTACCACAGAATTATGTTAAAAATATCCAGCTAAGCTTGTGCCGGAGGCCATGGGGGGGACAGGCATCTATGACTACTCCTGGCCAATCCCCATTTGGCAGAGCCAGGAGATTAAATCTCTACCCTCGGGGCTCCTCTATAAATGACAAAAAATCACTGGGGGTGTCCACGTGGAATGTTTGAATGCTCAATGCGGAGAAGAGGCTGCCACTCCTCTGTCAGGAGCTGGACCGGTACTGCCTGGATCTCTCTAGCATTCAGGAGGTCCGGTGGACTGGCTCTATCTCCAGTCACCATCAGGGTTGGAAAGTCCTCTACTCGGGGCAGGAGACTGCCAAACAACAGGGAGTGGCTGTTCTTCTGAACAAAAGAATGAAGGGTGCGTGTGAGCATGGCGGTGATATGTGGGAAGCTGTAAGCCCCCGGCTACTTTGGGCTCGCCTTCCCATCAACCGGAGGCGAGGAGTGGTGGTGGAAGTTACTTATGCCCCCACCGAAGACGAACATCCATAGAGGGATGCAGGTAAAGCCGATAAGTCAGATGCCTTCTATGACCTCCTGTCACAGGTGCTGGCTAGAGTGGCCCCTCGGGATAGAGTCATCTTGTTGGATGACTTCAATGCCCGAGTTGGTCATGATGCTGGCACCTGGTCTGGGGTGATTGGAGGGCATGGGCCACCAGGACCTACCGTGGAGCTGATCTGCCCTCTGACCATCGACTAGTCATCTGTAAGATGCACCTGCCATTCTTCCACTCCGGTGGTGGGTGCACACCCAGGACCCCATTCCAACCTAATGTGGCCTGGTCTCAGTTATCTGATGAAAGTTGCAAGCGAGAATTTCATCATCGCTTGCGGCTGGGATTGGCATCATCCCCCACTCCTCCTGATGTCGAGGGTAAATGGGCGAGGTTTAGGACTGTGACTCATGCAGCTGCAATGGCTGCTTTGGGTACGCGGTCCAGACCTCCCCAGAGACCCTGGCTGACAGAGGAGGTGTTCAGGATGGTTGAGAAAAAGCGACAGGCCCACTGTCATCGGCTACAGAATCCCACATCAGAGAATGAGGAGGCTTACCACAGCCTTCGCTCGGAGGTTTGGAGAGCCGTGAGGCGCTGCGAGGATGGGTGGTGGTCGCAGGTTGCTGAGGAGATGGAGTCTGCCTCAGTGGCCCGCGATCACAAAACTCTATTTAATTCCATCAAAAAAGTAACCTGCAGCGCCACACCTATTACCATCATTACGGGAAAAAACGGTGATTCAATCTCCGACCCCCAGGAACAAGTTTGCAGATTTGCTAAGCATTTCTGTGAGGTCCTGGGGGAGGGAAAATCCCTCAGCCAGGAAAACATCATGGCACAAAGTGAGGATGACCCTGCTGAGGCTGCAGTACTTCAAATATTGGAAGAAGTCACCCCCTGTGAGTGGCTGGCTGAAGTACCATCTGTTGAGGAAGTACTGAAGGCGATCCGGAGTTTGAGACCAGGAAAGGCAGCGGGCAGAGATGACCTCCCAAGCGAAATGCTGAGGGAGGGTGGCGTTTGTGCGAAGACTGCCCTATATGACATCATAACAACAGTCTGGACCACTGGACGGGTTCCACAGGATTGGAAGGATGCCCTGGTGGTCCCCCTCTTTAAGATGGGGGACCGCACAGACTGTAACAATTACAGCGGCATCTCACTCCTCAGTGTGCCGGGAAAGGTCCTGGCAAGGATTATTCAACATCGCCTTGCCAGGCACGCTGAGGAGAGGCTTGCGGAGCCCCAATGCGGTTTCAGGAAAGGGCGGTCCTGCACAGATGCCATATTTTCTGTCCGTCTGCTACAGCAGAGGTGTAGGGAATTCCAACAAGACCTACATATCTGCTTTATTGACCTGGTCAAGGCCTATGATACCATCAGTAGGCCTGGGCTCTGGGTTGTTCTTCGTGCTTTTGGAGTCCCTGACCCTCTGCTCACGATCATTAAGGACCTTCATGATGGTGAGCGGGCCCAGGTAAAACTACGTGGCTGGGAGTCAGAGCCATTCCCTGTACACCTTGGGGTGCAACAGGGATGTCCTCTTGCTCCTACATTATTTAACATCTATTTTGACCACGTAGTTCATGAAGCCTTCAATAGCTGTACCAGGGGAATCTCCATTTGGTACAGATATAATGGGAGGCTGATCGATGCCTGGGTGCGGTCAAGGGATGGCTCCCTATTGCTCAACCACGTTATGTATGCCGATGATTTGGTAATAGCTGCTCATTCAGAGGAGGAGTTGGATACGTTGCTGCTGAGACTGGAGCGTGCCACTAAGAGATGGGGCCTTACCATCAGTCCCACCAAAACTAAGCACCTGCCTGGGTATTTTGAACCATCTGACACTCCACCCCCACAACTCCCAATCGGTGATGGGGCAGTTGTGGAGAGAGTGGAGAGTTTCCCATACCTGCGCAGTGTGCTTATAACCGGCTCCAGTTTAACAGCAGAGGTCTCACTCCGAATCAGTCAAGTGGCAATATCTTTTCATCGGTTGCGTAACGCGGTGTGGAAGCTTCCTGGTCTGTCGCTCCGCACTAAGCTTCAGGTCTTCTCGGCCACGGTCATTCCCTCCCTTCTCTACGCTTGCGAAACTTGGATCCCCTTAATGGAGCATCTTCATCGGTTGGAAACATTTAGGCTGGCCTGCCTACGATCCATCCTGGGTTTAACCAGGTTGGATTGTGTGAGGAGCTCACAAATCCTTGAAAGATCTGGGCAAGGTCCCATCGGTGTGCTCCTCCGGCAGGCAAGGCTGCGTTGGTTGGCTCATGTAGCCCGCATGCCCAGCCACCGCATGCCGAAACAGCTTATGTTCGGCCGGATCGAGGGGGCTAATCGGGCGCGGCATGGGCTAGAGAACAGATGGAGTGATGTGGTACAGGAGGACTTGGAGCTGAGTGGACTTGCCGATGACTGGTACCAGCGGTATCAAGATCGGCCTTTGTGGAGGAGGCTCGTGAAGGACGCTATTGAGCAGTTGGAGGCAGTCGCCCTCCAACAACAACGGAGGGCGGAGGAGCGACCCTCACAACAACGAGCGGAGTGCTAGGTGGCTAAAGCACAGAAAGTTCGCACAGTAGGGGGCACAGGTGGTGCATCAGCCAGTCATCTCAGTCAGTCGACCTGTAGCACCTGGGTCTGCCCCGTGACCTCCTGCCAGCGGGCGTTCGACACTTCACGTGGCATCAAGGTGCACATAGCCTGGCACAAGCGTCGTGGTGATGTTACTGCCACTTAGTGGCGAATGGCGGTTGTTGTTGTATTTGTGTGTGTGTGTCTTTGTGTGTGTGTCTTTGTGCGTGTGTGTCTTTGTGTGTGTCTTTGTGCATGTGTGTCTTTGTGTGTATGTCTTTGTGTGTGAGTCTTTGCGTGTGAGTCTTTGTGCGTCTTTGTGTGTGTGTCTTTGTGTGTGTGAAGGATAAGACAAAGTCACACACACACACCTGCGTGTGTGTCTTTGTGTGTGTGTGTGCAGGGAGCAGTAATGTAGTGGGCAGCGCTACGCTGCGCTATGAACCCGGCGACCCGATTTCGATTCCCGCTCACGGCCAACACCAGTGACGATTATCTGAACCGGTCCTGGGCCTTCCCTAGGTCGACTCAGCCTCAAATGAGTACCTGGTGCGGTGTGTAAACATTGCCACTAGGGAGACAAAGGCGGTCGGGCGTTGTGATGGCCACCCACCCCCTCGTGTACCGTTCCGGCCTTCATAGGTGCTCGCTAACAGCACTTGCCCCTACAGTCTGTTAAGGCTACACGGGGGATCTTTGTCTTTTGGCGTGCTTTGCGCTTTATGGAACTCCCAGTTCTGGATGTGATTGATGTCAGCCGGGTCGGCTGTTTATTTTGTCACGGGGGGCGAGGGGTGATGCAGTCACTGAGTAGCATAGCGCCATCTGCTGGGAGCGAAGGGGATCTGCGGCTTGAAGCAGCCCCGACTAACCGCAGGCCACGTGATAGACTCTAAGAGGGATCTAGGGGGAAAGGTTACGGCAGGAGGCCACGTGAAGAGAGTCCGGGAACCCGCTGGTAGGTTCCAGAAAGGAGACGTGGCCAGCAGTCCCGAATTAAGATTTTGTAGGCCCCTTGGGCTGCAGGTACCATGAGGCCACCAGTAATATTTTTCAAAACCAATGTTGACTTAAAGCTTTGGTGACTGCAGGAGTAAGTGAGTGGGTGAGTGAGTGAGTGGGTGAGTGAGTGGGTGATTGAGTGAGTGGATGAGTGAGTGAGTAGGTGAGTGAGTGGGTGAGTGAGTGGGTGGGTTAGTGAGTGGGTGAGTGAGTGAGTGGTGCGGTGAGTGGTGGAGTGGGGGCAGTGAGGGGGTGGGTGGCCAGCACCACGCCCGTCTGCCTTTGTCTCCCTAGTGCTGGCGATGGTCACTAGACGACTACTACACCACCACTACACCACCACCGTGGGTCTATGTGTATCTCTATGGGTCTCTGTGTATCTCTATGGGTCTCTGTCTATCACTATGGGTCTCTGTGTATCTCTATGGCTCTCTGTGTATCTCTATGGGTCTCTATGTATCTCTATGGGTCTCTGTGTATCTCTATGGGTCTCTGTCTATCACTATGGGTCTCTGTGTATCTCTATGGCTCTCTGTGTATCTCTATGGGTCTCTATGTATCTCTATGGGTCTCTGTGTATCTCTATGGGTCTCTGTGTATCTCTATGTATCTCTATGGGTCTCTGTGTATCTCTATGGGTCTCTGTATATCTCTATGGGTCAATGTGTATCTCTATGGGTCACTGTGTATCTCTATGGGTTTCTGTGTATCTCTATGGGTCTATGTGTATCTCTATCAGTCAATGTGTATCTCTATGGGTCTCTTGTACCTCTATGGGTTTCTGTGAATCTCCATGGGTGTCTGTGCATCTCTATGGGTCTATGTGTATCTCTATGGGTTTCTGTGTATCTCTATGAGTCTCTATGTATCTCTATGGGTCTATGTGTATCTCTATGGGCTTCTGTGTATCTCTATGAGTCTCAATGTATCTCTATGGGTCTATGTGTATCTCTATCAGTCAATGTGTATCTCTATGGGTCTCTGTGTATCTCTATGGGCTTCTGTGTATCTCTATGAGTCTCAATTTGTCTCTATGGGACAATGTGTATCTCTATGGGTCTATGTGTATCTCTATGAGTCAATGTATCTCTTTGGGTCAATGTGTATTTCTATGAGTTAATGTATCTCTATGGGTCAATGTGTATTTCTATGGGTCAATGTGTATCTCTATGGGTCAATGTATATCTCTATGGGTCAATGTGTATTTCTATGAGTCAATGTATATCTCTATGAGTCTATGTGTATCTCTATGGGTTTCTGTGTATCTCTATGGGTCTATGCATATCTCTATGAGTCTATGTGTATCTCTATGAGTCTAAGTGTATCTCTATGAGTCTATGTCCATCTCTATGGGTCTATGTGTATCTCTATGGGTCAATGTGTATCTCTATGAGTCAATGTGTATCTCTATAGGTCTATGTGTATCTCTATGGGTCTATGTGAATCTCTATGAGTCTATGTATATCTCTATGAGTCTATGTGTATCTCTATGAGTCTCTATGTATCGCTATGGGTCTATGTGTATCTCTATGGGTGTATGTGTATCTATATTGGACAATGTGTACCTCTATGGGTCTATGTTTATCTTTATGAATCTCTTTGTGTATCTCTATGGATCAATGTGTATCTCTATCAGTCTCTGTGTATCTCTATGGGTCTATGTATATCTCTATGGGTCTATGTGTATCTCTATGGGTCTATGTGTATCTCTATGAGTGAATGTATATCTCTATGAGTCGCTATGTATCTCTATGGGTCTATGTGTATCTCAATGAGTCTATGTATATCTCTATGAGTCTATGTGTATCTCTATGAGTCTATGTGTATCTATATGGGTCAATGTGTATCTCTATGAGTCAATGTGTATCTCTATGAGTCAATGTGTATCTCTATGAGTCTCTATGTATCTCTATGAGTCAATGTGTATCTCTATGAGTCAATGTGTATCTCTATGGGTCTCTATGTATCTCTATGAGTCAATGTGTATCTCTATGAGTCTATGTGTATCTCTATGAGTCAATGTGTATCTCTATGAGTATATGTGTACCTCTATGGGTTTCTGTATATATCTATGGGTCTCTGTGTATCTCTATGAGTCAATGTGTATCTCTATGGGTCTATGTGTATCTCCATGAGTCAATGTGTATCTCTATGAGTCTATGTGTACCTCTATGAGTCTATGTATATCTCTATGGGTCTATGTATATCTCTATGAGTCAATGTGTATCTCTATGGGTCTATGTGTATCTCTATGGGTCAATGTATATCTCTATGAGTCAATGTGTATCTCTATGAGTCTATGTGTACCTCTATGGGTTTCTGTATATATCTATGGGTCTCTGTGTATCTCTATGAGTCAATGTGTATCTCTATGGGTCTATGTGTATCTCTATGAGTCTATGTATATCTCTCTGAGTCTATGTATATCTCTATGAGTCTATGTGTATCTCTATGAGTCTATGTATATCTCTAATAGTCTATGTATATCTCTATGAGTCTATGAATATCTCTATGAGTCTATGTGTATCTCTATGGGTCAATGTGTATCTCTATGATTCAATGTGTATCTCTATGAGTCAATTTGTATCTCTATGAGTCTCTATGTATCTCTATGAGTCAATGTGTATCTCTATGGGTATATGTGTATCTCTATGAGTCAATGTGTATCTCTATGAGTCTATGTGTATCTCTATGGGTCTCTGTATATCTCTATGAGTCAATGTATATCTCTATGGGTCTATGTGTATCTCTATGGGTCTATGTGTATCTCTATGGGTCTATGTGTATCTCTATGGGTCAATGTATATTTATATGGGTCTATGTGTATCTCTATGAGTCTTTATATATCTCTATGGGTCTATATGTATCTCTATGGGTCTATGTGTATCTCTATGGGTCTTCATATATCTCTATGGGTCTATATGTATCTCTATGGGTCTATGTGTATCTCTATGGGTCAATGTATATCTCTATGGGTCTATGTGTATCTCTATGAGTCAATGTATATCTCTATGGGTCTATGTGTATCTCTATGAGTCTCTATGCGACTGCACATCTTCTAATGGTGATGCAATTCCGTCATCTCCTCACAAGGGGGCGCCACCGCCCAAGTTACTGAGGTAAAATATTGCGACTCAAGCGGTAGTTTACTGCTGTCGTTGTGCAGGAACTTAGACACCATAGGGGCATCGATCTCATACAGGGGTAGCACAAAAGTCAGGACACATAGGGCAAATCTAATCAGCTCCACATACCCTTGTAACACATCACTCCATATCTTCGCTAGCCTGTGCCGCTCACTCAGCCAATCACCCACCCACTCACCCACTCACTCACTTACCCACTCACTCATTCACCCACTCACTCACTCACCCACTCAAACGACCACCCACTCACCCACCCACTCACCCACCCACTCACTCACCCACTCACGCACTCACCCACTCACTCACCCAATCACTCACTCACCCACTCACCCACCCACCCACTCACCCACCCACTCACTCACCCACCCACGCACTCACCCACTCACCCAATCACTCACTCACCCACTCACCCACCCACTCACCCACCCACTAACTCACCCACTCAACCACTCACTCACCCACTCAACCACTCACCCACTTCTCTGCGTGCCTAGCAAGGCGATGTTGAATATCCCTTGCCAGGACCTTTCCCGGCACACTGAGGAGTGAGATGTCCCTGTAGATGTTGCAGTCTGTGCGGTCTCTCTTCTTACAGAGGGGGACCAGCAGGGCATCCTTGTGGTCCCCCACGCAAACAGACACACACACAGTCACAGACACACAGACACAGACACACACAGACACACACACAGACACACACATACACAGATACACACACACACAGACACATACACACACAGACACACACACAGACACACAGACACACATTTACACAGATACACACACAGAGACACACACACAGACACATACACAGACACACACATACACAAACAGACACACACAGACACACACACAGACATGTGGTGCATGGTGCCGATTTACTGCTTTAGCCGGGGAGTGCCTACTCACCTATTTACCTATTCACTCACGTATTCACTCACCTACTCACTCACTCACCCACTCACCCATCTACTCAACCACTCACTCAATTTCTCACCCACCTACTCACCCACTCACCCTCTCACCACCTACTCACCCACTCACCCTCTCACCACCTACTCACCTACTCACACACTCACCCACCCACTCACCCACCCACTCACCCACTCAATCACCCACTCAACATCAACCGTTTGTGCCAGGCTAGGTGCACCTTGAGGCCACGTGAAGTGTCAAAGTCTCACTGGCTGGAGGTCACGGGACAGACCCAGCAGGTGCCACGGGTCTACAGACTGAGTCATCTCAGTCAGCCGAACCACCCACTCACCCACCCACTCACTTACTCACCCACTCACCCATCCACTCACCCACGCACCCACCCACCCACTCACCTACTCTCTCACCCACCTACTCACCCACCTACTCACCCACTCACCTACTCACGTACTTCCTGACCCACTCACCGACTCACTCACCTGCTCACTCACCTACTCACCAACTCACTCACCTAAGCACACATACACAGAGACACTCACCCAAACACACACGGACACGGACAGGTGGTGAATGGTACCAGGTTAATGTTTTGCTCGGGAGGACCTACTCACCTACTCACCTATCTACTCACCTACTCACTCACTCACCTGCCTACCCATACACACACACAGACAAAGACACAGACAAAGACCCCCCGCATAGCCTTAACAGGCTGCAGGGGCAAGTTCTGTTAGAGAGCACCTATGAAGGCCGGAACGGTACACGAGGGGTGGGTGGCCAGCACAACGCCCGACCGCCTTTGTCTCCCCAGTGGCTATGTTTACTACACACCGAACCAGGTACTCATTTGAGGCTGAGTCGACCTAGGAGAGGCCCAGGACTGGTTCAGAGAATCGTAACTGGTGGTGTTGGCCGTCAGCGGGAATCGAACTCTTGTCGCCAGGTTCATAGCGCAGCTTAGCGCTACCTACTACACCACCGCTCCCCACAGACACCCACACATTGACGCATACAGACACCCACACACACACAGACACACACAGAAACAAACACACACACAGCACACAGACGCACACACACAACAACAACAACCGCCATTTGTCACCACGTCACCACGACGCTTGTGCCAGGCCATGTGCACCTTGAGGCCACGTGAAGTGTCGAACGCCGGCGGGCAGGAGGTCACGGAGCAGACCCAGGTGCCACGGGTTGACTGACTGAGATGACTGAGATGACTGGCTGATGCACCACCTGTGCCCCCTATTGTGCCAACCTGCTGTGCTTTAGCCACACGGCGCTCCGCTCGTTGTTGTGAGCGTCGCTCCTCCGTCCTCTGTTGTTGTTGGAGGGCGACTACCTCCAACTGCCCAGTAGCGTCCATCACGAGCCTCCTCCACAGAGGCCGATCTTGACACCGCTGGTACCAGTCATCGGCAAGTCCACTCAGCTCCACGTCCTCCTGTACCACATCACTCCATCTCTTCTCTAGCCCGTGCAGCGCCCATTTAGCCCCCTCGATCCGGCCGAACAAAAGCTGTTTCGGCATGCGGTGGCTGGGCATGCGGGCTACATGACCCAGCCAACACAGCCTTGCCTGCCGGAGGAGCTCACTGATGGGACCTTGCCCAGATCTTTCAAAGATTTGTGAGCTCCTCACACAATCCAGCCTGGTTAAACCCAGGATGGATCGTAGGCAGGCTAGCCTAAATGTTTCTAACCGGCGAAGATTTTCCATTTGGGGGGTCCACGTTTCGCAAAGTAGTGAAGGGAGGGAATGACTGTGGCCGAGAAGACCTGAAGCTTAGTGCGGAGCGACAGACCAGGTATCTTTCACACAGCGTTACGCAACCGATGAAAAGATATTGCCGCTCGACTGATTCGGGGTGAGACCTCTGCTGTTAAACTGGAGCCGGTCATAAGCACACTGCCCAGGTATGGGAAATTCTCCACTCTCTCCACAACTGCCCCATCACCGATTGGGAGTTGTGGGGGTGGAGTGTCCGATGGTTCAAAATACCCAGGCTGGTGCTTAGTTTTGGTGGGGCTGATGGTAAGGCCCCATCACTACCTATGAGATCTTCACTCAAAACTGCTCTAGAGGAGTTGTACACCCCTCGCTGCCACTGCTATTCAGTGGCCTAAAATAAAATAAAATGTTTCGCTCCGGATGACCGCTGCAAAGTATTATCTGTATTTTGATTCAGTGTGCTGATCTTAAAGGTGCATTGAAAAATGTGATACTCCGACTGATGCTCCTGTTGTTTGTGGAGTGACTCATGCAGCCAGCTGTGGCTCTAGGGTTTGGTGTTAAATGTTATTTACGTAGTTTATTGTAAAAAAATTCGGTCACAGTTCCAATGATCACTGTTACATTGCATTTATGGCTTTATTTTGGGTTTTTTTAAGTTTTTTGGTTTGGCCATGTTTTTGTTTATTGTAGTACGGAGTTAGACTGATGGCCTTAATCTAAGTTTTCTTGTTGTTGTTGTTGTTTGACTTGCATCCCACTGGGATTTTTGCACACAGCGTTGGTGTACGGTGCTATTTCAGGAATATTTTGATGTTTTGTCCTGGATTTTCTGTTTGCACAGTCACATAGTAACTTTAAGATGTTTTGTTGTTCATGTTTTTGTTTTTATGTTTGTTGCGGTTGTACCCGATTCAAGAGCCGAATGGCTCACAGGGCTATACCAAATAAATGAAGCTATGAAACTATCTCTTAGTGGCACGCTCCAGTCTCAGCAGCAGCGTCTCCAACTCCTCTGAATGAACAGCTATTACCAAATCATCGGCATACATAACGTGGTTGAGCAATAGGGAGCCATCCCTTGACCGCACCCTGGCATCGATCAGCCTCCCATTATATCTGTACCATATGGAGATTCTCCCGGTACAGCTATTGAAGGCGTCACGAACTACGTGGTGAAAATAGATGTTAAATAATTTGAGAGCCAGAGGACATCCCTGTCGCACCCCAAGGTGTACAGGGAATGTCTCTGACTCCCGGCCATGCAGTTTTACCCGGGCCCACTCACCATCATCAAGGTCCTTAATGATCGTGAGCAGAGGGTCAGGTACTCCAAATGCACGAAGAACATCCCAGAGCCCAGGCCTACTGATGGTATCATAGGCCTTGACCAGGTCAAGGCCTATGACACACACACACACAGACACCCACACACACACACAGGCACTCACACACACACACAGACACACACAGACACACAGACACACACAGCACACAGACACAGACATGCACACAGACACACACACACAGACACCCACACACACAGACACACACACAGGACACAGACACACACACAGATACACACACACAGACACCCACACACAGATACCCACACACACACACACAGGCACTCACCCACACACACACACAGACACACACACACACAGACACCCACACACAGACACGCACACACACAGACACACACAGACACCCACACAGACACCCACACACACACAGACACCCACACACACGGACAGGTGGTGAATGGTACCGGGTTAATGTTTAGCTCGAGGTGGGAGGTGCACTGCCGATAACGAGAGGGGTGTTGGTGGGGGTGTTGGTGGGGGGGGGTAGGTAGGTGGGTGGGTGAGTGGGTGGGATGGGTGGGTGGGTGAGTGGGGTGGGTGGTTGGGTGAGTTGGTGGCTGGATGGTGGGTGGGTGGGTGAGTGGGTGGGTGGGTGAGTAGGTGGCTGGGTGGTGGGTGGGTGGGTGAGTGGGTGGCTGGGTGAGTGAGTGGGTGGGTGGCTGGTTGAGTGGTTGGGTGGGTGAGTGAGGGGTGGGTGAGTGAGTGGGTGGATGAGTGAGTGCGTGGGTGGCTGGGTGAGTGGTTGGGTGGGTGAGTGAGTGGGTGGGTGGCTGCGTGAGTGAGTGGGTGACTGGTTGGGTGGGTGGGTGAGTGGGTGGGTGATTGGGTTGGTGGGTGAGTGGGTGGGTGAGTGGGTGAATGGGTTGGTGGGTGGGTGAGTGTGTGTGTGTATGTGAGTGTATGTGAGTGTGTGTGTATGTGTGTGTGGGGTGGGTGGCTCAATGATTAACGAGGAGAGGGGGGCCAAGGTCTCTCGCTGTGGAGTTCGAACGTCAGCCTCAACCCCCCCCACCTCACCCCCCACCTCACCCCCCCACCCCCCACCACTGAGTGAGTAGTTGAGGGGTCTTCCTCGCTGCTGTCGCCCTCACAAATCGCGAGTTGATTAGCGGAGCGGAGAGACCCTCGCAAGCACCATCACCACCACAGGGAAGTCTCCCGGCTCTCGCCAAATTAACCAGGTGGGGGTGGTCGTGTGTCATGTGTGTGTCATGTGTGGTGTGTGTGTGGTGTGTGTTATGTGTCGTGTGTGTGTCATTTGTGGTGTGTGTCAGGTGTGTCATGTGTGTGGTGTGTGTCATGTGTAGTGTGTGTGTGGTGTGTGTAGTGTGTGTGTGGTGTGTGTCGTGTGTGGTGTGTGTGTCAGGTGTGTGGTGTGTGACATGTGTAGTGTGTGTGTGGCGTGTGTAGTGTGTGTGTGGTGTGTGTCATGTGTGTGTAGTGTGTGTCATGTGTGTGGTGTGTGGCATGTGTAGTGTGTGTGTGGTGTGTGTCATGTGTGTGTGGTGTGTGTCATGTGTGTGGTGTGTGTCAGGTGTGTCATGTGTGTGGTGTGTGTCATGTGTGTGTGGTGTGTGTCAGGTGTGTCATGTGTGTGGTGTGTGGCATGTGTAGTGTGTGTGTGGTGTGTGTCATGTGTGTGTGGTGTGTGTCAGGTGTGTCATGTGTGTGGTGTGTGGCATGTGTAGTGTGTGTGTGGTGTGTGTCATGTGTGTGTGGTGTGTGTCAGGTGTGTCATGTGTGTGGTGTGTGGAATGTGTAGGGTGTGTGTGGTGTGTGTCATGTGTGTGTGGTGTGTGTCAGGTGTGTCATTTGTGTGGTGTGTCATGTGTGGTGTCACGTGTGTCATGTGTGGTGTGAGTGTGATGTGTGTGTGATGTGTGTGTGTGTGATGTGCGTGTGGTGTGTGATGTGTGTGTGTGATGTGTGTGTGATGTATGTGATGTGTGTGTGTGATGTGTGTGTGATGTGTGTGTGATGTGTGTGTGGTGCGTGTGGGGTGTGTGGTGCGTGTGGGGTGTGTGTGTGATGTGTGTGTGGAGTGCGTGTGGTAAGTGTGTGATGTGTGTGGTGTGTGTGTTGTGTGTGTGTGGTGTGTGGTCTATGTGCGATGTGTATATATGCCACGTGTCTGTGCGTGTGTCTGTGTGTGAGTGAGTGTATGAGTGAGTGTGTGAGTGTCTAAGTAAGAGAGTGTGTGAGTGTGTGAGTGAGTGTGTGGAAGGCATTGGCCAGATCAGCTCAATAACAACGGTAGGAGGCTGCTAGATTTTTGTGCAGCCCACGGGCTTGTATTTACCAACACGCTGTTCCGGCATCGGCGCATCCAAACAACATCATGGATGCACGCCGAGTCCAAGCAAGAACATCTGCTGGACTACATAGTGACGGACCAGCGGATTCGAGCCCATGTCATTGACACCAGGACCTACCGTGGAGCTGATCTGCCCACTGACCATCGACTAGTCATCTGTAAGATGCGCCTCCGATTCTTCCACTCCGGTGGTGGGTGTACACTCAGGACCCCATTCAAACATAAGGTGGCCTGGTCTCGGCTAGCTGATGAAAGTTGCAAGCAAGAATTTCATCATCGCTTGTGACTGGGGTTGGCATCGTCCCTCACTCCTTTTGATGTAGAGGCGAAATGGGCGATGTTTAGGTCTGTAGCTCATGCAGCTGCAATGGTGGCTTTGGGTACACGGTCCAGAACTCCCCAGAGACCCTGGCTGACAGAGGAGGTGTTCAAGCTGGCTGAGAAAAAGTGACAGGCCCACTCTCATCGGCGACAGCATCCCACGTCAGAGAATGAGGAGGCTTACTGCAGCCTTCGCTCGGAGGTTCGGAGAGCTGTGAGGCGCTGCAAGGATGAGTGGTGGTCACAGATTGCTGAAGAGATGGAGTCTGCCTCAGTGCCCCGCGATCACAAATCGCTCTTTAATTCCATCAAAAAAGTAACCTGCAGCGCCACACCTATTACCATCATTAGGAGAAGAACGCTGATCCAATCTCCGACCCCCAGGAACAGGTTTGCAGATTTGCTGAGCATTTCTGTGAGGTCCTGGGGGAGGGAAAATCCCTCAGCCAGGAAAACATCGTGGCACAAAGTATGGATGACCCTGCTAAGGCTGCGGTGCCTCAAATATTGGAAGAAGTCACCCCCTGTGAGTGGCTGGCTGAGGTGCCATCTGTTGAGGAAGTACTGAGGGCGATCCGGAGTCTGAGACCAGGAAAGGCAGCGGGCAGAGATGATCTCCCAAGCGAAATGCTGAGGGAGGGTGGCGTTTGTGCACAGACTGCCCTATATGACATCATAACAACGGTTTGGACCACTGGACGGGTTCCGCAGGATTGGAAGGATGCCCTGGTGGTCCCCCTTTTTAAGGAGGGGGTCCGCACAGACTGTAACAACTACAGGGGCATCTCACTCCTCAATGTGCCGGGAAAGGTCCTGGCAAGGATTATTCAGCATTGCCTTGCCAGACACGCTGAGGAGAGGCTTGCGGAGCCCCAATGCGGTTTCAGGAAAGGGCGGTCCTGCACAGATGCCATATTTTCTGTCCGTCTGCTACAGCAGAGGTGTAGGGAATTCCAACAAGACCTACATCTCTGCTTTATTGACCTGGTCAAGGCCTATGATACCATCAGTAGGCCTGGCCTCTTCGTCGTTCTTCGTGCTTTTGGAGTACCTGACCCTCTGCTCACGATCATTAAGGACCTTCATGATGGTGAGCGGGCCCGGGTAAAACTACGTGGCCGGGAGTCAGAGCCATTCCCTGTACACCTTGGGGTGCGACAGGGATGTCCTCTGGCTCCCACATTATTTAACATCTATTTTGACCACGTAGTTCGTGAAGCCTTCAATAGCTGTACCGGGGGAATCTCCATATGGTACAGATATAATGGGAGGCTGATCAATGCCCGGGTGCGGTCAAGGGATGGCTCCCTATTGCTCAACCACGTTATGTATGCTGATGATTTGGTAATAGCTGCTCAGTCAGAGGAGGAGTTGGAGACGCTGCTGCTGAGACTGGAGCGTGCCACTAAGAGGTGGGGCCTTACCATCAGCCCCACCAAAACTAAGCACCTGCCTGGGTATTTTGTACCATCGGACACTCCACCCCCACAACTCCCAATCGGTGATGGGGCAGTTGTGGAGAGATTGGAGAGTTCCCCATACCTGGGCAGTGTGCTTATGACTGGCTCCAGTTTAACAGCAGAGGTCTCACTCCGAATCAGTCGCGCGGCAATATCTTTTCATCAGTTGCGTAACGCTGTGTGGAAGCTACCTGGTCTGTCGCTCCGCACTAAGCTTCAGGTCTTCACGGCCACGGTCATTCCCTCCCTTCTCTACGCTTGCGAAACGTGGACCCCCCTAATGGAACATCTTCGCCGGTTGGAAACATTTAGGCTGGCCTGCCTACGATCCATCCTGGGTTTAACCAGACTGGATTGTGTGAGGAGCTCACAAATCCTTGAAAGATCTGGGCAGGGTCCCCTCGGTGAGCTCCTCCAGCGGGCAAGGCTGCGATGGCTGGGTCATGTAGCCCGCATGCCCAGCCACCGCATGCCGAAACAGCTTTTGTTTGGCCGGATTGAGGGGGCTAAGCGGGCGCGGCACGGGCTAGAGAAGAGATGGAGTGATGTGGTACAGGAGGACGTGGAGCTGAGTGGACTTGCCGATGACTGGTACCAGCGGTGTCAAGATCGGCCTCTGTGGAGGAGGCTCGTGAAGGATGCTACTGGGCAGTTGGAGGCAGTCGCCCTCCAACAACAACGGAGGGCGGAGGAGCGACGCTCAGAACAACGAGCGGAGCGCCGGGTGGCTAAAGCACAGCAGGTTGGCACAGTAGGGGGCACAGGTGGTGCATCAGCCAGTCATCTCAGTCAGTCGACCCGTGGCATCTGGGTCTGCCCCGTGACCTCCTGCCAGCGGGCGTTCGACACTTCACGTGGCCTCAGGGTGCACATAGCCTGGCACAAGCGTCGTGGTGACGTCACCGCCACCTAGTGGCGAATGGCGGTTGTTGTTGTGAGTGGTAGTGTAGTAGGTGGCGCTACGCTGCGCTACGAACCCAGCTACCCGACTTCGATTTCCGCTCACGGCCAACACCACTAGTGACGATTCTCTGAACCGGTCCTGGGCCTCCTCTAGGGCGACTCAGCCTCAAATGAGTACCTGGTGTAGCGGTGGTGGTGGTGATGTCGTGGCGGTGGTGGTGTAGTGGTGGTGTAGTGAACATCGCTAGCAAAGGCGGCCGGGCGTGGTGGTGGTGCTGGCCACACCAACCCCTCTATGTGTGTAGCCACAGTGCCGGTAACCTTCATAGTTGATGCTGCTACTCGCTACTAGCAGCACTTGCCCCTACAGCCTGCTAGAGGCTACACGGGGAATCTTCGTCTGTGTGTAGGTGCTACTAACAGCACTTGCCCCTACAGCCTGTAACAGGCTACACGGGGTATCTTTGTCTGTGTGTAGGTGCTACTAACATCACTTGCCCCTACAGCCGGCTAGAGGCTACACGGGGGTTCTTTATCTGTGTGTAGGTGCTACTAACAGCACTTGCCCCTACAGCCTGCTCGAGGCTACACGGGGGATCTTTGTCTGTGTGTAGGTGCCACTAGCAGCACTTGCCCCTACAGCCTGCTAGAGGCTACACGGGGGATCTTTGTCTGTGTGTAGGTGCTACCAGCAGCACTTGCCCCTACAGCCTGCTAGAGGCTACACGGGGGATCTTTGTCTGTGTGTAGGTGCTACTTGCAGCACTTGCCCCTACAGCCTGCTTGAGGCTACACGGGGGATCTTTGTCTGTGTATAGGGTCTCAATGTATCTCTATGGGTCTCTATGTATCTTTGTGTATCTCTGTGGGTCTCTACGTATCTCTATGTGTCTCGATGTATGTCCATGGGTCTCTATTTTTTTCTCTGTATCTCTATGGCTAAGTCTCTCTGTGCGTCTCTATGTTTTGCTATTTTGTCTGCTCCTATAGATGTCCAAGTGAGGCCTCACACCCTGGCAAGATAAACATGCTCTCTGGTTCTTTTGGTAAAGTCACGTAGATAGAAAAATAATAAAATATAAATACAACAATATTTCATGCGACATATTCTTGGTTCTTTCGGTAAAGTCACGTAGAAGAGAAACAATAAAATAATATATTTTTAATTATTGTATTGTTTCCCTTCTACGTGACTTTACCGAAAGACCCAATAATACGAATCCTTACAGTCACGAAAGCTTTAAATCAAAAATCATATGACACGTTTATTTATATATATCATATGATTTATTATTTTTTGTTTTATTTTTTAAATCAAAATAAAAAATCATATGACACGTTTATTTTTATATATATCATATGATTTATTATTTTTTGTTTTATTTTATTTTATTAATTTTTCTTCCGACGTGACTTTACCGAAAGAACCAAAGAGTATGGATTCCTGCAGTCACGAAAGCTTCAAATCAAGATAAACATGGCATTAGACCTCCTTTGCCATTACCAAAATGTAATCATAGGGTTTTTCTCCTTTCTTCTGGCAACAAAACTGAAACCTGTTTACAAGGATCCATGTTACTGCATTAACCGCAATACCTGCAGTCAAAATGCAAACAAAAAACATACTATGATAATATATGCATTGTCCTTGGAACTTATTGGTCCACACCAAGGGACGGCTTTCTTTTGAGCCTCGACCCAATTGGTGCTCGACCAGATGACGCCAAAAGGCGTACAGCTCAAAGACAATGCACTTTCAAAGTAATGAGGGCTCAGGGTGAGCATCTACATCATTAGACCTCCTTTGCCATTTTGACTGCAGGTTTTGTGGTTAATGCAGACATGAATCCTTGTAAAAAGGTTTAAGTTTTGTTGCCAGAAAAAGGGGAAAACCCCCATTATTACATTTTGGTACTGGCAAAGGAGGTCTAATGATGTAGATACTCACCCCGAGCCCTCATTACTTTGATAGTGGCATTGTCTTTGAGCTGTATGCCTTTTGGCGTCATCTGGTCGAGCACCAATTGGGTCGAGGCTCAAAAGAAAGCCGTCCCTTGGTGTGGACCAATAAGTTTCAAGGACAATGCATATATTATCAAAGTATGTTTTTTGTTTGCATTTTGACTGCAGGTATTGTGGTTAATGCAGTAACATGGATCCCTGTAAAAAGGTTCCAGTTTTGGATCTCTGTGTATCTCTGAGTATATCCATGTGTCTCTGTGAGTCTCTGTGTTTCTCTGTGTATCTCTGTGTATCTCTGTGGGTCTCTGTGTATCTCTGTGGGTCTCTGTGGGTCTGTGGGTCTCTGTGTATCTCTATGTGTCTCTGTGGGTCTCTGTGTTTCTCTGTGTATCTCTGTGGGTCTCTGTGTATCTCTGTGTATCTCTGTGGGTCTGTGGGTCTCTGTGTATCTCTGTCGGTCTCTGTGTGTCTCTGTGGATTTCTGTGGGTCTCTGTGGGTCTCTGTGTTTCTCTGTGTATCTCTGTGGGTCTCTGTGTATCTCTGTGTATCTCTGTGGGTCTGTGGGTCTCTGTGTATCTTTGTGGGTCTCTGTGTGTCTCTATGGATTTCTGTGGGTCTCTGTGGGTCTCTATGGGTCTCTGTGGGTCTCTATACGGGTCTCTATGGGTATCTGTAGGTCTTTATATGGGTTTCTGTGAGTCTATATGAGTCTCTGGGTCTCTTTGGGTCTCTATATGGGTCTCCATGGGTATCTGTGGGTCTATATTGGTCTCTATGGGTTTCTATGGGTTTCTGTGGGTCTATATGAGTATCTGGGTCTCTGTGGGTCTCTATATGGGTCTCCATGGGTCTCTATGTGGGTCTCTATATGGGTCTCTATGGGTCTGTATATGGGGGAGAGAGAGAGTAGAGGCAGAGAGAGAGAGAGACAGAGAGAAGGAGAGAGAGAGAGAGGGGTGGGAAAGAAGGGTGGGAGAGAGGGATGGGAGAGAGGGAGGATGAGAGAGGGGTGGGAGAGAGGGGTGGGAGAGGGGTGGGAGAGAGGGGTGGGAGAGAACGAGAGATGAGAGAGGGGTGATGAGAGAGGGGTGGAAGAGAGAGGGGAGATGAGAGAGGGGTGGGAGAGGGGTGGGAGAGAGGGGTGAGAGAGAGAGAGAGAGGGGTGGGAGAGGGGTGGGAGAGAGAGGGGTGGGAGAGAGAGGGGTGGGAGAGAGAGGGGTGGGAGAGAGGGGAAATGAGAGAGGGGTGTGAGAGAGGGGTGGGAGAGAGAGGGATGGGAGAGAAGGGGAGATGAGAGAGGGGTGGGAGAGAGGGGTGGGAGAGAGAGGGATGAGAGAGAAGGGGAGATGAGAGAGGGGTGGGAGAGAGGGGTGGAAGAGGGGGGTGGGAGAGGCATCCTGCCCCAGAGAAGCATCGTGCTGTGAGTTCGACTGTTAGCAAGTGAGGTTACGGGTCCAAGATGAGGTTCGAGACAGCCCTAGAGAGAGAGATAGAGAGAGAGATAGATAGAGAGAGATAGGGAGAGAGATAGAGAGAGATTGGAGAGATAGAGAGAGAGGGGGGAGAGATAGAGAGGGGAGAGAGAGATGGGGAGAGAGAGATGAGGAGAGAGAGATGAGGAGAGAGAGGGGGAGAGAGAGATGGGGACAGAGAGGGGAGAAACTCCAGCCACACCCTGCCTCCAACCAGAGCGCGGAAGATGCCCAGGCTGCTGGCCGGACGTTACCCCTCCAGGGCCACCTTCCTCGCCCTGTATACGGCGAGCTTGGCGTGGCCGAAGAGCTCATTGACCGGCCCCTGAAGATGTTGGGGTCCGTCGCCCTTCGGGTATCCAAAGATGAGGACCATCGGGGAGAAGTGGAGGCTGAACCTTAGGAGGATGTTTCTCAGGACCTTGAACAGCGAGTCCAGGCTCTTGCACTCCACGTATTGGTGCGCCACCATCTCCACTTTACCGCTTCCGCCGTGCGCGGCTGACCCACGCCGTGCCGGCCTTCAAGGAGCAGTGGACGCTGGAGGAGGCCGCGTGCTCGGTGGCAGAAGACGGTAGAGAGCTCTGCGTGCAGATTGTGAGCTACCCGTCGGGGGCCCTAGGACTGCGAGGAGGGCTTGGTGCGGATGCAGCACTTGTCGTAGTTAAAAAAATTACATAGAAAACAGGGGGAACATAGACATAGAGTAGGGAGAGAGGGGGTAGAGAGAGGGGGTAGAGAGATAAAGGGGGTAGAGAGAGAGAGAGAGGGAAGGGGTAAGAAGGAGGAGAGCAGAGCGTGACATCTTTCGTGAAATCTTTCAATTAAAAAAGGGGGGGGGGGGGTTTACATAAAGCAAAGCATTGAAAAAACCCGAAATGATGAACGAAGCAAAGTACCGACTACACCGAGCATCTTCTTGTTTCCTCTGATCGTACAAAAGAATACATGAGAGACGGGGGAGAGATGGGAGATAGAGAGATGGGGAGAGAGATGGGGAGAGGGAGAGATGGGGAGAGAGAGGTGAGAGAGATGGGGAGATAGAGGGGGGGAGATAGAGAGATGGGGAGAGAGAGGTGAGAGAGAGGGGGAGAAAGAGGTGAGAGAGATGGGGAGAGAGAGTTCAGAGAGAGGGGGGAGATAGGGGAGATAGAGGGGGGAGATAGGGGGAGATAGAGAGATGGGGAGATAGAGGGGGGAGATAGGGGGAGAGAGAGAGAGAGAGATTGGGAGAGAGAGATGAACATAGACATAGAGTAGGGAGAGAGGGGGTAGAGAGAGGGAGGGTAGAGAGAGAGGGGTAGAGAGAGAGGGGGGTAGAGAGAGAGGGGGGGGGGGTAGAGAGAGAGGGGGTAGAGAGAGAGAGGGGGGGGGTAGAGAGAGGGAAGGGGTAGAGAGAGAGGGAAGGGATAAGAAGGAGGAGAGCAGAGCGTCACATCTTTCGTGAAATCTTTCATTTAAAATGGGTGGGGGGGGGGGGTTACATAAAGCAAAGCATTGAAAAAACCCGAAATGATGAACGAAGCAAAGTACTGACTACACCGAGCATCTTCTTGTTTCCTCTGATCGTACAAAAGAAAAAAAGAGAGACGGGAGAGAGATGGGGAGATAGAGGGGGGAGATAGAGAGATGAGGAGAGAGATGGGGAGAGAGGGGTGAGAGATAGAGGGAGAGGGAGAGATGGGGAGAGAGAGATGGGGAGATAGAGGGGGGAGATAGAGCGATGGGGAGAGAGATGGGGAGAGAGGGGAGAGAGATAGGGGGAGAGGGAGAGATGGGGAGAGAGAGGTGAGAGAGATGGGGAGATAGAGGGGGGATATAGAGAGATGGGGAAAGAGATGGGGAGAGAGAGGGGGAGAGATAGGGGGAGAGGGAGAGATGGGGAGAGAGAGGTGAGAGAGATGGGGAGAGATAGGGGAGATAGAGGGGGGGAGATAGGGGGAGAGAGGGATGGGGAGAGAGAGGTGAGAGAGAGAGAGAGGGGGAGTGATAGGTGAGAGAGATGGGGAGAGAGAGGTGAGAGAGGGGACGAGATAGAGGAGATAGGGGGAGATAGAGAGAGGGGGAGAGATAGGGGGAGAGAGACAGATGGGGAGAGAGAGTTGAGAGAGAGGGGGAGATATAGGGGAGATAGAGGGGGGGAGATAGGGGAGAGAGAGATTGGGAGAGAGAGATGAGAGAGAGGGGGAGGCGGACTATGAATCACGGCGTGGTTCGAACCATCACCTATGAAGGCTACCGGTACTGTGGCTACACACACAGAGGGGGTGGGTGGCCAGCACCACCACTACGCCCGGCCGCCTTTGTCTCTCCCCCAGTGCTAGCGATGTTCACTACACCACGACCATCACCACTACACCACCACCACCACTACACCACCCACTACACCACCTCCACTACACCACCACCACCATCACCGCTACACCACCACTACACCACCACCATCACCACTACACCACCACCATAACTACTACACCACCACCACCACACCACCACCATCACCACTACACCACCACCATCACCACTACACCACCACCACACCACCACCATCACCACCATCACCACCATCACCATCATCACCATCACATGAACAGTCACTTCTCGTTATCTCTCCTGCTGAGCTGTTGGCGGGCAAAGGTCGAAAGCAGATAGCGCAGAGGGCAAAGTTACACCACCATCATCACCAACATCACCATCACCACCATCACCACCACCATCACCACCATCACCATAATCATCACCACCATCACCAACACCACCACCATCACCACCATCACAACCCCCTCTGTGTGTGCCACAGTGCCGGTAGCCTCATAGGTGATGCTGCTACTCGCTACTAGCAGCACTTGCCCCTACAGCCTGCTAGAGGCTACACGGGGGATCTTTGTCTGTGTGTAGGTGTTACTAGCAGCACTTGCCCCTACAGCCTGCTAGAGGCTACACGGGGGATCTTTGTCTGTGTGTAGGTGCTACTGACAGCACTTGCCCCTACACCCTGCTAGAGGCTACACGGAGGATCTATGTCTGTGTGTAGGTGCTACTAGCAGCACTTGCCCCTACAGCCTGCTAGAGGCTACACGGGGGATCTTTGTGTGTAGGTGCTACTAGCAGCACTTGCTCCTACAGCCTGCTAGAGGCTACACGGGGGATCTTTGTGTGTAGGTGCTACTAGCAGCACTTGCCCCTACAGCCTGCTAGAGGCTACATGGGGGATATTTGTCTGTGTATAGGTGCCAACAGCACTTTCCCCTACAGCCTGCTAGAGGCTACACGGGGGATCTTTGTCTCTGTGTACATGTGTGCTGTGTGTGTATGATGTGTGTGTGTGTATATATGCCGTGTGTGTATGATGTGTGTGTGTGTATTCTGTGTATGCAATGTGTGTGCTGTGTGTATGCTGTGTTTGCTGTGTGTGTGTTTGCTGTGTGTATGCTGTGTGTATGCTGTGTGATTTCTGTGTGTATATGCTATATGTATGCTGTGTATATGCTGTGTGTATGCTGTGTGTATGCTGTGTATATGCTGTGTGTATGCTGTGTGTATATGCTGTGTGAATCCAGTGTGTGTTTAATCTGTATGCTGTGTGTATGCTGTGTATGTGTTCTGTGTATGTGTGCTGTGTGTATGCTGTGTGTATGGTGTGTGTGCTGTGTATGCTGTGTGTATGCTGTGTGTGTATGCTGTGTGTGTAATCTGTATGCCTTGTGTATGCTGTGTGTATGCTGTGTATGTGTGTAATCTGTATGCTGTGTGTATGCTGTGTGTATGCTGTGTGCATGCTGTGTGTGTAATCTGTATGCTGTGTGTATGCTGTGTGTAATCTGTATGCTGTGTGTATGCTGTGTGTGTGTGTAATCTGTATGCAGTGTGTATGCTGTACGTGTGTGTATGCTGTGTGTATGCTGTGTGTATGCTGTGTGTGTGTAATCTGTATGCTGTATGTATGCTGTGTGTGTGTGTGTAATCTGTGTGCTGTGTGTATGCTGTGTGTGTAAGCTGTATGCTGTGTGTATGCTGTGTGTGTAATCTGTATGCTGTGTGTATGCTGTATGTGTGTATGCTGTGTGTATGCTGTGTGTATGCTGTGTGTGTGTAATCTGTATGCCTTGTGTATGCTGTGTGTATGCTGTGTGTGTGTAATCTGTATGCTGTGTGTATGCTGTGTGTATGCTGTGTGTGTAATCTTATGCTGTGTGTATACTGTGTGTGTAATCTGTATGCTGTGTGTATGCTGTGTGTGTAATATGTATGCTGTGTGTATGCTGTGTGTATGCTGTGTGTGTGTAATCTGTATGCTGTGTGTATGCTGTGTGTGTACTGCTGTGCCCTCAGTAACTCGAGTTATTGATTCAGATCGTCTGGGGACGGAACTCCGGGGAGCTTCAGCACCACCACCATCACCACGACCACCACCATCACCACCACCACCATCATCACCACGACCAACACCATCACCACCACCACCGCCTGCCCCATCAAAATTCCGAATCAAGGACCAGAATCGAAGCGGGAATCGTGCGGAATGGAGGAGAATCACGGCGACGGGGACACCGGTCCCCTACGGGGGGAGGGGCCCCCCACGGGGGGAGAAGCCCCCACGGGGGGAGGGGCCCCCTCGGGGGGAGGGGCCCTGAGGGGGGGGGGTCCCACGGGGAGCCTCGCAGGGGTGCAGAAGGAGGCGGAGCTGAGGGCGCTGGGCCAGAGGACGGGATACACCATCAGTCAAGTGCGTGTGTGTACAAACACACACACATTGTCTATAGATTACACTTAGACTCACATTGTCTATAGATTTCACTCTCATACTCACATTGTCTATAGGATTACACTCATACTCACATTGTCTATAGATTACACTCAGACTCACATTGTCTACAGGATTAGACTCTCATACACACATTGTCTATAGGATTACACTCATACTCACATTGTTTATAGGATTACACTCTCATACTCACATTGTCTATAGATTACACTCTCATACTCACATTGTCTATAGATTACACTCATTCTCACATTGTCTATAGGATTACACTCTCATACTCACATTGTCTATAGATTACACTCATACTCACATTGTCTATAGATTACACTCTCTTACTCACATTGTCTATAGGATTACACTCTCATACTCACATTGTCTATAGATTACACTCATACTCACATTGTCTATAGATTACACTCTCATACTCACATTATCTATAGATTACACTCTCATACTCACATTGTCTATAGATTACACTCATACTCAAATTGTCTATAGGATTATACTCTCATACTCACATTGTCTATAGATTACACTCATACTCACATTGTCTATAGATTACACTCATACTCACATTGTCTATAGATTACACTCATACTCACATTATCTATAGATTACACTCTCATACTCACATTGTCAATAGGATTACACTCTCATACTCACATTGTCTATAGATTACACCCATACTCACATTGTCTATAGGATTACACTCATACTCACATTGTCTATAGATTACACTCTCATACTCACATTGTCTGTAGGATTACACTCTCATAGTCTATAGAATTACACTCTCATACTCACATTGTCTATAGATTACACTCATACTCACATTGTCTATAGATTACACTCATACTCACATTGTCTATAGATTACACTCTCATACTCACATTGTCTATAGGATTACACTCTCATACTCACATTGTCTATAGGATTACACTCATACTCACATTATCTATAGATTACACTCAGACTCACATTATCTATATGATTACACTCTCATACTCACATTGTCTATAGATTACACTCTCAAACTCACATTGTCTATAGATTACACTCTCAAACTCACATTGTCTATAGGATCACACTCTCATACTCACATTGGCTTTAGGATTACACTCTCATACTCACATTGTCTATAGGATTACACTCTCATACTCACATTGTCTATAGATTACACTCTCATACTCACATTGTCTATAGATTACACTCATACTCACATTGTCTATAGATTATACTCATACTCACTTTGTCTATAGATTATACTCTCATACTCACATTGTCTATAGATTACACTCATACTCACATTATATATACATTACACTCATACTCACATTGTCTATAGATTACACTCTCATACTCACATTGTCTATAGGATTACACTCTCATACTCACATTGTCTATAGATTACACTCTCATACTCACATTGTCTATAGGATTACACTCATTCTCACATTGTCTATAGATTACACTCTCATACTCACATTGTCTGTAGGATTACACTCACATATTCACATTGTCTATAGGATTACACTCTCATACTCACATTGTCTATAGGATTACACTCTCATACTCACATTGTCTCTAGGATTACACTTTCATACTCACATTGTCTATAGATTACACTCATACTCACATTGTCTATAGATTACACTCTCATACTCACATTGTCTGTAGGATTACACTCTCATACTCATGTAGTGTTGTAAGGACGAGCAGACTTCTTTAGGAGGCACACTCTGTTTATTGTATTATTTCCTTATACAGCGCTTAACACACACAGAGGGATATTCGGTCCCCTCACCCGATACCCTAGAGAGGTACAGCCTCCGGACCTGGCGGGACTCACACGTCTACTGCTAACCTCCTTGATACCTAAGGAGGTACAACCTCCGGACTTGGCGGGACTCACACGTCTACCGCTATCCTAGTCCTCCGGCTAGGACCTAGGGGAGGCTATCTGACCCACCGCTGGCCCGGTGGGTCCTGACCACTGGGTATGCCGAGCCTTAGCCCTTAGAAGGGCTGAAAGGCTGGTCCAGGGTCCTAGCTAGGCTTCAGCCCAGTCTTCTATCTTCGTGCAGGGAGAGAGCTCCCCGAGGTCCGTTGGGTCACCCATCTTATACCCCTTCGTGGCCAGGTAGAACCAATCATACATTCCCACGTGGAACCGTCTGATTGATTCGCACCAAACCCTGGCCACGATCCGTTTCATCTCAACTGACCCCAACCGTTGTACCCAGGGGTGATGCTGCACTGCCCTGGTGGCAATGCAGGTTACGCAACAGCGCGTAGTTAACACCTCTACATCACCCCCGCCTTCGGAAGCTCCAGCCGTCCCGGCTGCAACAATGGGAAACTCCGAAATTACCAACGGTAGAAGAATTGTGAGTGTGCCTCACGAACAACAAGAACAAGAACAATAAAACCCCTATAAATACCCCCCTTAACAACATAACGTATGTACAAGGCACTAGACATGCCAAAAAAACATTATAACAACCGGCGAGATTTCGCGCGCGTGTGTTTCGCGGGACCATCGTAGGGGATGGCAGGCTTTGTCGGCGGCACAAGGGAAGGAGGATGAGCCAGAGCATCCGGTGGACCTTTAGGCATCTCCACGGGGACACCTGCTGCTCCACGGTCCATTGAGGCCGAACGTGGCCTGCATGGAGCCGTCACTCCCGCGTCATCTGCAGGAGGAATGACGCGCCTGCGCTGTGGGTTAGGCACCAACGGGGCAACATCCGGCTCGTCGGACGCGTCGCACACTCGGCCTCCGTGTCGTGTGTGTTGTGGAGGGACGCGTGGCGTGACTAAGGGTTTTAACCGAGAGGGGTGAACGCAGCAGCGACGCCGTCCCAAGCTAATTTTAACACATTGGGGACGCAGGACTTCCACTACCTCAACCGGGCCTCGCCATGGTCTGAGGAGTTTGGCCGACGTGGACACCGGCACCTGGGGGCAGTGGAGCCATGCCCTGTCTCCCGGTGCCCAACGATGCGTGTACGACCGAGGGTCCCGCAGTCGCAAATTCGTCCGTTGGCGGGAAGCCGAATTTTTACTGGCGGCCTCCCGTGCCTCGGCCAACTTACGGAGGTTGAATCGCAAGTGGTCAACGAGCTTTGACTTTTGCGGTGGCTGTTCGATTTCCAGCCGAACGTCGGCGGGAGGAAAGGCATCCCTGCCGTACATTAGAAAGAACGGGGAAAATCCCGTCGCCGCGTGAGGTGCCATACGGTATGCGGCGAGGACCCCCGGAGCCTGCAAGTCCCAATTGAAATGGGATTCATCGACCTGATGGCATAACATAGCGGTGAGAGTTCTATGAAGGCGCTCCACCATGCCGTTGTTCTGGGGATGGTAGTGCGAAGTGCGCACTTTCTTAGTGCCCAACAGGCGGCACACATCATTCAGCAAGGCTCCCGAAAAATTTCTTCCCTGATCGGTCAGCAACCGTTCTGGTGCGCCCTTGTCCAGGATGTAGCCCTGAACAAAGGCGTCCACAACGGCCGCCGCCGACTGGTTGGGGAGGGCCCAGGCCATAGGCCACCATGTAAAATACTCTACCCCAACCAGAAGGTACTTATTACCCCGTGGCGTAGTAGGAAAAGGGCCCAAAATATCGAGAGCCACCAACTCATTTATACGAGAGACCGAAATGGGTTGCAGGGGTGGACATGCCAGTTTAGCCGGCGGTTTACGTTGCGCACAATGGGTGCATCCCAGCAAAATGTCAGTGACGTCGCGCAGCATGCCCGGCCAGAAAAATTGCAACCGCAACAACCCAATGGTCTTATGAACACCCAGGTGCAATAAACGCTCATGCGCCGCCCATACGGCCTTGCATTGCAAGGCGGATGGCACGACGATTTTATGTTGACACGAGTCAGCATCCCAATGCATCAACAAGCCGTGCTTCATGACAAATGAATTAAATTTGCCCTCTCTTGGAACCGCATTATTCGCGTGGCGACGTGACCTCAATAATGACATGTCCTCGCTCTGGTGCCGACCCCATTCGGCCAAAGTTAGCCCCAGCAAATCGTCACTGGCCATTGGATCTGCATGATCCAACATCAGCGCTGAGGCGGCGGGAAGTGCGGCTGACACCGTTGTGAGAGGCGCGACCTGCGCAGGCAGTGGTGGCTTACAACGGCCCGAGCCCAAAAAACACGCACATTTTTGAGCCGGCGGGAGGCGAGACAACACATCGGCATTCGTGTGTTGTGCACCCCTACGGTAAGTGACATTGAAATCGTAGTCCTGAAGGACTTCGAGCCACCGAGAAAGCTGCCCGGACGGTTGGTCAACCCGCAGAGCGTACTGTAAAGCCGAATGATCAGATCGCACGGTAAAATGCTGACCATACAGATTCGGCCTGTATTGCTGAAAAAAAAAAACAATGGCCAGCAGCTCACGTCTGGTCACACAGTATCTTTATTCAGCAAGAGACAAGACTCTGCTACCATAGGCAACAACCCTTTCAATGCCATCAACTTTTTGGGACAGAACACCCCCAATCCCCGTATTGCTAGCGTCGGTGTCCAACACGAATGGCACGGAAAAATCGGGGTACGCAAAGGACGGTGCCGTCACGAGCGCGTTCCGCAAGGAGTCGAACGCGGCCTGTTCTGCGTCCCCCCAATGAAACGCCACCCCTTTTGACGTAAGGGCGTGGAGCGGCTTGGCAATGGTCGTGAAGCCAGCAACAAACTGGCGGTAGTACGACGCAAAACCAATAAAACTACGAACATCGCCCGCAGATGTAGGGGTCGGCCAATGTTGAACACATTTGGTTTTTTCAGGGTCGGTAGAGATGCCCGAGCGGCTAACTATGTGGCCCAGATAGTGCACAGACTCACGCAGAAGGTGACACTTCTGCGGCTTGAATTTCAAGTTAGCGGCCCGCATTTTCAAGAAGACAGCACGCAACCGTTCGATGTGTTCGCCGAACGTGCGGCTAAAGACGATGACGTCGTCAAGATAAATGAGACATGAATCCTACTGGAGCCCAGCGAGGACCAGCTCCATGAGCCTCTGGAACGTCGCTGGGGCCGAGTGGAGACCCATGGGCAATCTATTAAACTCGAAAAGGCCCTGTGGTGTCCGAAAAGCTGTCTTAGGTTTTGACGATTCGTCGAGGGGGAGTTGCCAAAACCCCAACAGAAGGTCCAAGGTGGAGAAATAGTGCGCCCCTGCCAGGGGCATCCAATGACTCGTCCATACGAGGGAGAGGGTAGGCGTTCGCTACCGAGATTTTATTTAGGCGCCGAAAATTAACGCAAAAACGGAGACTGCCATCGTGCTTTTTGACTAGCACTATTGGAGCACCCCAGGGACTAGTGGAGGGAGAAATTATATCGGCCTCCAGCATGTCATCCACAGCCGATTTAACATGCTGTTTCTCCGCCGGGCTAAGCCGAAACGGGTTTTGTCAAATCGGGGCAGCGTCACCAGTATCAATGTGGTGACGCAGCAGCTTGGTGCAGCCAATATCAAATTTAGATTTACTGAAGACATTGGAAAATTCTCGCAGAAGAGCGCGCAATTTAATTCGCTGCGAATGAGACAGATCACCCGTGTCTGTGCAGAGCGCGTACAACCATCTCTCATCCGATTCGGAAGGAGGTGGGACCTGCGGCGTGTCATGCACGTGTCCCGCGACTCCGGTCCCCAACGGCACCGGGGTCGCGTGAGCGAGCACAGTTCCTTGCGGAATGACGGTTGTGGACAATCCGACATTCAAAACCTGCAAGAACGGCTCCCTGTCGGCTGCTACGAGGGTCTGTGCAGCCACCAAATCTAACCCCTTAGCAGCTGCGTTTGAAGGCCCCAGCAAAATGCCATGTGCCGAGGCCTCCGGGGCTAGCGGTTTTTTAAGTTGCAAGGGCACGAGCATTTGTGTCCCTGGCGGAATGCGGACTGTGCTCGCGACAAACGCCTGCACCGAGGCACTAGCCATGCGGGGATGTGAGGGTGTGGGCAAGAACGCCATCCGTCGACCCGACAGGAGTTCGATGCAGCCTTGATCTACAAGGATCTTAATAGGCATTTTCGCGAGGAAATCAGTGCCTAACAAACACGGCACGGCGAGGGAAGAAGAGACCAAAATAGGCCCTGCCAATTTAATGTCTCCAATCGAAATTTGCGCCCGAATTTGCCCAATAATGCCCAGAGAACTGCCATTAGCGGCGAAACACGGGATAGAAACCCGTTTCAAGGGGCGGCATGGTACGGGCAGTATATTGTAAATCAAATCCGAAATGATCGTAGCCGACGCACCAGTATCGACCAACACGCGAAATTCCACACCCTCGATTGATCCGACAACCACGGACGAACCTCCCGTCGCCGCGACTACCCTATGGGCCAACTCAGACCACTGCCCAGGTCCAAGTGGCCGCGAAGAAACGCCAGAATACCCCCCATCACACACCGAATCGCGAGCCCTTCTTATGGTGCGTTGCAGTGTGTATGGTGTGAATGAGGGCCGAGCGTGAGAGGCGTCGCGACTTGCCTGGTTTTGCCGCGATACCGTGGACGTCCTGTAGTCCTGGCCCTGGGATGCGGAGGGGCGTCGTCGAGGCGCACGGCAGTCAGAGAAGATGTGGCCTCGTTGGCCACAGTTGAAGCCCGTTACGTCGCCGCGTGTCGAAGGCCGTCCCCGCTGCTGGTCGTTGCGGCGACCAGCGTGGTCGGACGATCGCCGGCCCGTTGACCTGGTCGCCATGAAGGCCCGGTCGGGGGAGAACTCGGCGTCCCTGCTGGCAGGCTCCGACGTCGAAGCCGAGGCGGCGATGGTCGATTCCGTGTGGAGCAGCAGATGTGCGTGGATGCACCGAGCGGCTCGTAGCGAGCATATACTGTCGTCGTCCACTGCTTGGATGACGATGCGCAGCTCGCGCGCCAGCTCCAGCATCTACTGGAGAACGATGGCATCGATGGCCTCGTCGTCCATGCGAGGGTAACCCGCTCTTTCCATCGCCAGTAGAGCGGTCCGGAATGCCAACGGAGACTCTTTAGGGCGGCGTCGCCTGTCGTAAAATCGGCTGCGGACGTCGGATGGAGGCCCGTAGACATCGGACATCCATCGGAGGGCCGATTGAAGAGTCGCCATCCAAAGTGGCCGGTAGCGCTCGGAGCGCCTGTGCGTCCGACCAGCCCACCATCTCTTGGTGGCTCAGGAAGCGACGCTGGAACGCCGCCCAGTCGCCCCATTCAGATGTGAATTCTCGGAAGATGGGCAGGCGTTGTTGGAGGGCGGACGTCGTCTCTCCCTCAGCTTGCACCGTCTCGAGCCGGAGATCGGCGATTTCCCGGCCGATAGAGTCTACTGTACCATGTCGGTACAGTGATGACGTGGCATCCACTGAGGAACTTGAATTCGCAGCGTCGCGTGCTGATGACGTTGCGGGTTGTGATTGGCCCCCCACGTTCCCAGGATGCCCCTGGCTTCCGCTTCCGGCGGGATCACGTGGTTCCCCGGCGGGAAAATCAAAATGTCTGCCCCGGCCGATGGCGGGAACGTCTGCCGGCGGTTGACTCAGCCTGCCCGCGAGCTCCAAGTTGATCTCTTCGATAATGGAGGCCGCGGCGTGTAGGAGTTGAGCGAGACGGCCGTGTGCTGCCCTGAGTCCGTCCCCCATGGCAGGGGGAGCGACCGACTGCTCAACCGGTGGCTGGGCGGCCGTCAACGCGTCAGCGTTTTCAGCGGAGCTGGCGGTGCTTGCAGGTGAGACATCTTCGTTCTGGCTCCACGCGTGGGCTAAACTTCTGGTTTCCATTTCCAACCACTTCTTACTCCAGTTGTAGTGTTGTAAGGACGAGCAGACTTCTTTAGGAGGCACACTCTGTTTATTGTATTATTTCCTTATACAACGCTTAACACACACAGAGGGATATTCGGTCCCCTCACCCGATACCCTAGAGAGGTACAGCCTCCGGACCTGGCGGGACTCAAACGTCTACCGCTAACCTCCTTGATACCTAAGGAGGTACAACCTCCGGACTTGGCGGGACTCACACGTCTACCGCTATCCTAGTCCTCCGGCTAGGACCTAGGGGAGGCTATCTGACCCACCGCTGGCCCGGTGGGTCCTGACCACTGGGTATGCCGAGCCTTAGCCCTTAGAAGGGCTAAAAGGCTGGTCCAGGATCCTAGCTAGGCTTCAGCCCAGTCTTCTATCTTCGTGCAGGGAGAGAACTCCCCGAGGTCCGTTGGGTCACCCATCTTATAGCCCTTCGTGGCCAGGTAGAACCAATCATACATTCCCACGTGGAACCGTCTGATTGGTTCGCACCAAACCCTGGCCACGATCCGTTTCACCTCGACTGACCCCAACCGTTGTACCCAGGAGTAATGCTGCACTGCCCTGGTGGCAATGCAGGTTACGCAACAGCGCGTAGTTAATACCACAACACTCACATTGTCTTTAAGATTACACTCTCATACTCACATTGTCTGTATGACTACACTCTCATACTCACATTGTCTATAGATTACACTCATACTCACTTTGTCTATAGATTACACTCATACTCACATTGTCTATAGGATTACACTCATACTCACATTGTCTATAGGATTACACTCTCATACTCACATTGTCTATAGATTACTCTCATACTCACATGTCTATAGATTACACTCATACTCACATTGTCTTTAGGATTACACTCTCATAATCACATTGTCTATAGGATTACACTCTCATACTCACTTTGTCTATAGGATTACACTCTCATACTCACATTGTCTGTAGGAGTACACTCTCATACTCACATTGTCTATAGGATTACACTGTCATACTCACATTGTCTATAGGATTACACTCTCATACTCACATTTTCTATAGGATTATACTCTCATGCTCGCATTGTCTATAGATTACACTCTCATACTCACATTGTCTGTAGGATTACACTCGCATACTCACATTGTCTATAGGATTACACTCTCATACTCACATTGTCTATAGGATTACACTCTCATACTCACATTGTCTATAGGATTACACTCTCATACTCACATTATCTATAGATTACACTCATGCTCACATTGTCTATAGATTACACTCTCATACTCACATTGTCTGTAGGATTACACTCTCATACTCACATTGTCTTTAAGATTACACTCATACTCACATTGTCTATAGATTACACTCATACTCACATGTCTATAGATTACACTCATACTCACATTGTCTTTAGGATTACACTTTCATACTCACATTGTCTATAGGATTACACTCTCATACTCACTTTGTCTGTAGGATTACACTCATACTCACATTGTCTATAGGATTACACTGTCAAACTCACATTGTCTATAGGACTACACTCTCATATTCACATTGTCTATAGGATTACACTCTCATACTCACATTGTCTATAGGATTACACTCTCATACTCACATTGTCTGTAGGATTACACTCATATTCACATTGTCTATAGGATTACACTGTCAAACTCACATTGTCTATAGGACTACACTCATACTCACATTGTCTATAGGATTACACTCTCATACTCACATTGTCTATAGGATTACACTCTCATACTCACATTGTCTATAGGATTACACTCTCATACTCACGGGCCCTTCGGATGGCACCCGTTGGGTTGCACTCCCTCGTCGAAGAGGCCGCTCTCCTAGCTTACTTTCACATTAACATCACTAGCCTCGGCCACTTCTTTATGACCCTTGAGCTACACCCATTTCAAAACTTTTAACGCAGTCTGCCTCAGCAGCAGGCCGCGCTTTCCCACCTGATGATGGACGCTTGCGTTGCGCTCAAAACGTCGTCATTTATTTTATTTTATGCCTACTACGTGAATTTACCGAAAGAACAAAAAAGTTTGGATTCCTGCAGTCACGAAAGCTTCAAATCAAGAAAGACAATCGTTCAGGTATAGTAGTGTAGTGTATAGTGTATTGTAGTGTATAGTGTAGTATTTAATAGTGTAGTGTATAGTATAGTGTATAGTGTAGTGTATATTAGTGTAGTGTATAGTAGTATATAGTGTAGTGTATAGTATTGTAGTGTATAGTAGTGTAGTGTATAGTGTAGTGTATAGTAGTGTAGTGTAGTGTATAGTGTAGTGTATAGTGTAGTGTATAGTAGTGTAGTGTATAGTGTAGTGTAGTCTATAGTTCTCATTGGTTCTATTCGGTAAAGTCACGTAGGTAAAAAATAAAACAACAAAAATCACGACGTTTTGGCCACAACACAAGTGGCCTTCATCAGGTGAAGGGACCAGACTGTCTAGAGGACAGCGCTGGAGTGAACACAGCCACGCTCAGACCGCGACCTTTAAGCTGTGTGAGAGGATACAGAGCGCCTTGACAAAGGAATTAACTTAAAATTAGCATTTAATTGGCGGACTTAGCATGATGAGCGGTGTAGAGGGGGGGAGCAAGTGCAGGTCGGCGAGGGGGGGAGGGGATGGGGGAGTTTATATATTGATGGTGTGAAAAGGGAATTTAAGCAGTTCCAAAAGTTTGGGATACCACAACTTGAAAAAATATACTGTACCATTGAAAATTAGTTTAATGTTTGGTTTGATTCAGAACATCTTTCCAATGGTTGCTTAATTTGAAACCATCAAATTAAGCAACCATTGGAAAGATGTTCTAAATCGAACCAAACATTAAACTAATTTTCAATGGTAGAGTATATGTTTTCAAGTAGTGGTACCCCAAACTTTCGCAGCTCTTAAAATTCCCTTTTCACACCATCAATATATAAACTCCCCCTCCCCCCCTCGCCAACCTGCACATGTTCACCCCCTCTAAACCGCTCATCATGCTAAGTCCGCCAATTAAATGCTATTTTTTATGCTAATTCCTTTGTCAAGGCACCTTAATTCCTCTCACACAGCTTAAAGGTCGCGGTCTGAGCTTGGCTGTGTTCACTCCAGCGCTGTCCTCTAGACAGTCTGGTCCCTTCACCTGATGAAGGCCACTTGTGTTGTGGCCGAAACGTCGTGATTTTTGTTGTTTTATTTTTTACTTACGTGACTTTACCGAATAGAACCAAAGAGTATGGATCCTTGCAGTCACGAAAGCTTCAAATCTAGAATTAGTGTCGAGTAGTGTAGTGTATAGTGTAGTGTATAGTGTAGTGTAGTGTATAGTGTAGTGTATAGTAGTGTATAGTCGTATAGTGTAGTGTATAGTGTATAGTATAGTGTAGTGTATAGTATAGTGTAGTATAGTAGTATAGTAGTGTATGGTAGTATAGTGTAGTGTATAGTATAGTGTAGTGTATAGTAGTGTAGTGTAAACTGTAGTGTATGGTGTAGTGTATAGTGTAGTTATTGTGTAGTGTATAGTGTAGTGTATAGTGTAGTGTAGTGTATAGTGTAGTGGCAGTTTATTTGTATTGCCACTACTCCTCCCCCCCCCCCAGGAGAATGGACAGCGCAAATTTGGGGGCCCCCCACCGGGCTGGGAGGGCCCCCCCCCGCAGCGAGGCTGCGAAGTCTTCCTGGGGAAGCTGCCTCGGGACCTCTTCGAGGACGAACTCGTGCCGGTGTGCCAGAAGGTGACGTCACAATGGGGGGGGGGGGGGGAGGGGTGACGTCACAATGGGGTGGTGTGACGTCACAATGGGGGAGAGGTGACGTCACAATGGGGTGGGTGTGACGTCACAAAGATGAGGGCGGCGGGGAGTTTGGGTTGTGATGTTCGAGGCTACAAGGAGGGTGTTGACGGGGGGGGGGGGGGGTGACCTTTGTCTGTGTGTGTGGGGGGGTGACCTTTGTCTGTGTGTGTGGGGGTGGGTGACCTTTGTCTGTGTGTGTGAGGGTGACCTTTGTCTGTGTGTGTGTGGGGGTGACCTGTGTCTGTGTGTGTGGGGGTGGGTGACCTTTGTCTGTGTGTTTGGGGGGGGGTGACCTTTGTCTGTGTGTGTGGGGGTGACCTTTGTCTGTGTGTATGTGGGGGTGACCTTTGTCTGTGTGTGTGGGGGTGGGTGACCTTTGTCTGTGTGTGGGGGTGGGTGACCTTTGTCTGTGTGTCCCGTCGCAGATAGGAACGATTTACGAGATGCGGATGATGATGAACTTCAACGGAGACAACCGCGGCTTCGCCTTCGTCACGTTCACCAGCAGGCAGGAGGCACAGGAAGCCATCCGACAGCTAAACAACTACGAGATCAGGTTGGATGTGTCTGTGTGTGTGTCTGTGTGTGTGTCTGTGTGTGTGCAGCCCATGGGCTTGTAATTACCAACACGCTGTTCCGGCATCCGCGCATCCACACAACATCATGGATGCATGCCGGGTCCAAGCAAGAACATCTGCTGGACTACATAGTGACGGACCAGCGGATGCGAGCCCATGTCCTTGACACCAGGACCTACCGTGGAGCTGATCTGCCCTCTGACCATCGACTTGTCATCTATAAGATGCGCCTGCCATTCTTCCACTCCGGCGGTGGGTGTACACCCAGGACCCCATTCCAACCTAAGGTGGCCTGGTCTCAGCTAGCTGCTGAAAGTTGCAAGTGATAATTTCATCATCGCTTGCGGCTGGGGTTGGCATCGTCCCCCACTCCTCCAGATGTCGAGGGTAAATGGGCGAGGTTTAGGACTGTGGCTCATGCAGCTGTAATGGCTGCTTTGGGTAAGCATTCCAGACCTCCCCAGAGACCCTGGCTGACAGAGGAGGTGTTCAGTATAGTTGAGAAAAAGCGACAGGCCCACTCTAATCGTCTACAGCATCCCACGTCGGAGAATGACGAGGCTTACCGCAGCCTTCGCTCGGAGGAGCGGAGAGCCGTGAGGTGCTGCAAGGATGGGTGGTGGTCGCGGGTTGCTGTGTAAATGGAGTCTGCCTCAATGGCCCGCAATAACAAACTCTATTTAACTCCATCAAAAAAGTAACCTGCAGCGCCACACCTATTACCATGATTAGGGGAATAACGGTGATCCAATCTCCAACCCCCAGGAACAGGTTTGCAGATTTGCTGAGCATTTTTGTGAGGTCCTGGGGGAGGGAAAATCCCTCAGCCAGGAAAACATCGTGGCACAAAGTGAGGATGACCCTGCTGAGGCTGTGGTGCCTTAAATATTGTAGGAAGTCACCCCCTGTGAGTGGCTAGCTGAGGTGCCATCTGTTGAGGAAGTACTAAAGGCGATCCAGAGTCTGAGACCAGGAAGGGCAGAGATGATCTCCCAAGCGAAATGCTGAGGGAGGGTGGCGTTTGTGCACAGACTGCCCGACATGACATCAAAACAACAGTCTGAACCACTGGACGGGATCCGCATGATTGGAAGTATGCCCAGATGGTCCCCCTCTTTAAGAAGGGGGACCCCAAGACTGGAACAACTACAGAGGCATCTCACTCCTCAGTGTGCCGGGATAGGTCCTGGCAACGATTATTCAACATCGCCTTGCTAGGCAAGCTGAGGAGAGGATGCGGAGCCTCAATGTGGTTTCAGGAAAGTTCGGTCCTGCACAGATGCCATATTTTCTGTCCGTCTGCTACTGCAGAGGTGTAGGGAATTCCAACAAGACCTACATCTCTACTTTATTGACCTGGTCAAGGCCTATGATACCATCAGTAGGCCTGGGCTATGGGTTGTTCTTCGTGCTTTTGGAGTCCCTGACCCTCTGCTCACGATCATTACGGACCTTCATGATGGTGAGTGGGCCCGGGTAAAACTACGTGGCCGGAAGTAAAAGCCATTCCCTTTACACCTTGGGGTGCGACAGGGATATCCTCTGGCTCCCACATTATTTAACATCTATTTTGACCACATAGTTTGTGAAACCTTCAATAGCTGTACCGGAGGAATTTCCATTTGGTACAGATATAATGGAAGGCTGATCGATTCCCGGGTGCCGTCAAGGGATAGCTCCCTATTGGTCAACCACTTAATGTATGCCGATGATTTTGTAATTGCTGCTCATTCAGAGCAGGAGTTGGAGATGCTGCTGATGAGACTGAAGCGTGCCAATAAGAGATGGGGCCTTACCATTAGCCCCACCAAAACTAAGCACCTGCCTAGGTATATTGTACCATCGGAAGCTCCACCCACACAACTCCAAATCGGTGATGGGGCAGTTGTGGAGAGAGTGGAGAGTTTCCCATACCTGGGCAGTGTGCTTATGACCGGCTCCAATTTTACAGCAGAGGTCTCACTCCGAATCAGATGAGCGGCAATATATTTTCATTGGTTGCGTAACGCTGTGTAGAAGCTACCTGGTCTATCACTCCACAGGAAGCTTCAGGTCTTCTCAGCCACGGTCATTCCCTCCCTTCTCTATGCTTGCGAAATGTGGACTCCCGTAATGGAACACCTTCGCCAGTTAGAAACATTTAGGCTAGCCTGCCTATGATCCATCCTGGGTTTAACTAGGCTGGATTGGTGAGGAGCTTACAAATCCTTTAAAGATGTGCACAAATCTTCTTTGGTTCTTTCGGTAAAGTCACGTAGAATGAGAATAAAATAATAAATTGATAAAATAAAATAACACAATATTCTCACGACGTTTCGGCCACAACACAAGCGGCCTTCATCAGGTGAAGGCACGAGACTGTCTGGTAGGACAGCGCTGTTATTTTATCAATTTATTATTTTATTCTCATTCTACGTGACTTTACCGAAAGAACCAAAGAAGATGAATCATTGCAGTCACGAAAGCTTTAAATCGATGTGGACAAAAGTCCCATCGGTGAGCTCCTCCGGCGGGCAAGGCTATATTGGCTGGGTCAAGTAGCCCGCATGCCCAGCCACCGCATGCCGAAACAGCTTTTGTTTGGCCGGATCGAGGGGGCTAAACGGGCGCGGCACGGGCTAGAGAAGAGATGGAGTGATGTGGTACGGGAGGACGTGGATTTGAGTGGACTTGCTGATGACTGGTACCAGCGGCGTCAAGATCGGCCTCTGTGGAGGAGGCTCGTGAAGGACGCTACTGGACAGTTGGAGGCAGTCGTCCTCCAACAACAACGGAGGGCGGAGGAGCGACGCTCACAACAATGAGCGGAGCGCCGGGTGGCTAAAGCACAGTAAGTTGGCACAGTAGGGGGCACAGTTGGTGCCTCAGTCAGTCATCTCAGTCGTCTCAGTCAACCCGTGGCACCTGGGTTCTGCCCCGTGACCTCCTGCCAGCGGGCGTTCGACACTTCACGTGGCCTCAAGGTGCACATCGCCTGGCACAAGCGTCGTGGTAACGTCACCGCCACTTAGTGGCGAATGGTGGTTGTTTTTTTTGTCACTTCAGGGTAGAGGTCACTGCAGAGGCTGTGGGTAGTAATGTTGGGTATATGGGCAGTGTTCAGTCTATGGTTAGTGTTGAGTCTATGGGCAGTGTTGAGTCTGTGGGCAGTGTTGAGTCTATGGGCAGTGTTGAGTCTATGGGCAGTGTGGAGTCTATGGGCAGTGTTGAGTCTATGGGTAGTGTTGAGTCTGTGGGCAGTGTTGAGTCTGTGGGTAGTGTTGAGTCTATGGGCGGTGTTGAGTCTATGGGCAGTGTTGAGTCTATGGGTAGTGTTGAGTCTATGGGTATTGTTGAGTCTATGGGCAGTGTTTAGTCTATGGGTTGTGTTGAGCCTATGGGTAGTGTTGAGTCTATGGGCAGTGTTGATTCTATGGGCAGTGTTGAGTCTATGTGCAGTGTTGAGTCTATGGGCAGTGTTGAGTCTATGGGCAGTGTTGAGTCTATGGGTAGTGTTGAGTCTATGGGCAGTGTTGAGTCTATGGGCAGTGTTGAGTCTATGGGTAGTGTTGAGTCTATGGGCAGTGTTGAGTCTATGGGCAGTGTTGAGTCTATGGGCAGTGTTGAGTCTATGGGTAGTGTTGAGTCTATGGGTAGTGTTGAGTCTATGGGCAGTGTTTAGTCTATGGGTAGTGTTGAGTCTATGGGTAGTGTTGAGTCTATGGGCAGTGTTGAGTCTATGGGCAGTGATGAGTCTATGGGCAGTGTTGAGTCTATGGGCAGTAATGAGTCTATGGGTAGTGTTGAGTCTATGGGTAGTGTTGAGTCTATATGGGTAGTGTTGAGTCTATGGGCAGTGTTGAGTCTATGGGTAGTGTTGAGTCTATGGGTAGTGTTGAGTCTATGGGTAGTGTTGAGTCTATGGGTAGTGTTGAATCTATGGGTAGCAGTGCTGAGTCTATGGGTAGTGTTGAGTCTATGGCCAGTGTTGGGTCTATGGGCAGTGTTGAGTCTATGGGCAGTGTTGAGTCTATGGGGAGTGTTGAGCCTATGGATAGTGTTGAGTCTATGGGCAGTGTTGAGTCTAAGGGCAGTGTTGAGTCTATGGGCAGTGTTGAGTCTATGGGCAGTGTTGAGTCTATGGGCAGTGATGAGTCTATGGGCATTGTTGAGTCTATGGGCAGTGTTGAGTCTATGGTAGTGTTGAGTCTATGGGCAGTGTTGAGTCTCTGGGCAGTGTTGAGTCTATGGGCAGTGTTGAGTCTATGGGTAGTGTTGAGTCTATGGGTAGTGTTGAGTCTATGGGTAGTGTTGAGTCTATGGGGAGTGTTGAGTCTATGGGCAGTGTTGAGTCTATGGGTAGTGTTGAGTCTATGGGTCTTAGTTTTGAGTCTCTCCATGCCCCTTTTTACCACCACCCCCACACCCCCACCACACCCCCCACACAGGAAGGGCCGCCTGCTAGGGGTGTGTCCCAGCGTGGACAACTGCCGCCTCTTTGTGGGCGGCATCCCGCGGGGCAAAGGTCGCGAGGAGATCCGTCAGGAGGTGGCCAAGGTCACCGAGGGGGTGGTAGCGGTCATCGTCTACCCCAGCGCCAGCGACAAGGCCAAGAACCGCGGCTTCGCCTTCGTGGAGTACCGGAGTCACCGCGACGCGGCCATGGCACGCAGGAAGCTCCTGCCTGGTGGGTGGAGGTGGGTGGGTGGGGTGAGTGTGTGAATGCGTAAGTGGGTGAATGAGTAAGTGGGTGGGTGAGTGGGTGAGTGGGTGGGTGAGTGGGTGAATGAGTGGGTGAATGGGTGGGTGAGTGGGTGGGTGGGTGGGTGAGTGGGTGAGTGGGTAAATGAGTGGGTGGGTGAGTAGGTGGGTGAGGGGATGGGTGGGTGAGTGGGTGAATGAGTGGGTGGGTGAGTGGGTGGGTCGGTGGATGAGTGGGTGGATGAGTGAGTGAGTGGGTGAGTGAGTGGGTGGGTGAGTGGATGAAAGAGTAAGTGGGTGAATGAGTAAGTGGGTGGGTGAGTGGGTGAGTGGGTGAGTGGGTGAGTGGGTGAATTAGTGGGCGGGTGAGTGGGTGAATGAGTGGGTGGGTGAGTGGGTGGGTGGGTGAGTGGATGGGTGGGTGGGTGAGTGGGTGAATAAGTGGGTGGGTGAGTGGGTGAATGAGTGGGTGGGTGAATGGGTGGGTGTGTGGATGGGTTGGTGGGTGAGTGGGTGAATGAGTGGGTGGGTGAGTGGGTGGGTGGGTGGGTGGATGAGTGGGTGGATGAATGAGTGAGTGGGTGAGTGAGTGGGTGGGTGAGTGGGTGAATGAGTAAGTCGGTGGGTGGGTGGGTGAGTCGGTGGGTGAATGGGTGAATGAGTGGGCAGGTGAGTGGGTAGGTGAGTGGATGGGTGGGTGGGTGAGTGGGTGAATGAGTGGGTAGGTGAGTGGGTGAATGAGTGGGTGGGTGAGTGGGTGGGTGAGTGGATGGGTGGGTGGGTGAGTGGGTGAATAAGTGGTTGGGTGAGTGGGTGAATGAGTGGGTGGGTGAATGGGTGGGTGAGTGGATGGGTGGGTGGGTGAGTGGGTGAATGAGTGGGTGGGTGAGTGGGTGGGTGGGTGGCTGGGTGGATGAGTGGGTGGATGAATAAGTGAGTGGGTGAGTGAGTGGGTGGGTGAGTGGGTGAATGAGTAAGTGGGTGGGTGAATGGGTGAGTGGGTGAGTGGGTGGGTGGGTGAGTGGATGGGTGAGTGGGTGAGTGGGTGAATGAGTGGGTGGGTGAGTGGGTGAATGAGTGGGTGGGTGAGTGGGTGGGTGGGTGAGTGGATGGGTGGGTGGGTGAGTGGGTGAATGAGTGGGTGGGTGAGTGGGTGGGTGGGTGGGTGGATGAGTGGGTGAATGAGTGAGTGAGTGGGTGAGTGGGTGGGTGGGTGGCTGGGTGGATGAGTGGGTGGATGAATAAGTGAGTGGGTGAGTGAGTGGGTGGGTGGGTGAGTGGGTGAATGAGTAAGTGGGTGGGTGAGTGGGTGGGTGGGTGAGTGGGTGGGTGGGTGAGTGGGTGAATGAGTGGGTGGGTGAGTGGGTGGGTGAGTGGATGGGTGGGTGGGTGAGTGGGTGAATGAGTGGGTGGGTGAGTGGGTGAATGAGTGGGTGGGTAAGTGGGTGGGTGGATGCGTGGATGGGTGGGTGGGTGAGTGGGTGAATAAGTGGGCGGGTGAGTGGGTGAATGAGTGGGTGGGTGAATGGGTGGGTGAGTGGATGGGTTGGTGGGTGAGTGGGTGAATGAGTGGGTGGGTGAGTGGGTGGGTGGGTGGGTGGATGAGTGGGTGAATGAGTAAGTGGGTAGGTGAGTGGGTGGGTGGGTGAGTGGGTGGGTGGGTGAGTGGGTGGGTGATTGGGTGAATGAGTGGGCGGGTGAGTGGGTGGGTGAGTGGATGGGTGGGTGAGTGGGTGAATGAGTGGGTGGGTGAGTGAGTGGGTGAATGAGTGGGTGGGTGAGTGGGTGGGTGGGTGAGTGGATGGGTGGGTGGGTGAGTGGGTGAATGAGTGGGTGGGTGAATGGGTGGGTGAGTGGATGGGTGGGTGGGTGAGTGGGTGAATGAGTGGGTGGGTGAATGTGTAGGTGGGTGAGTGGTTGGGTGAGTGGGTGGGTGGGTGGATGAGTGGTTGGATGAGTGAGTGGGGGAGTGAGTGTGTGAGTGAGTGGGTGCATGAGCGAGTGGGTGAGTGGGTGTGTGGGTGAGTGGGTGGGTGAGTGGGTGGGTGAGTGAGTGGGTGGATGGTGTGTGAGTGTGTGGGTGGGTGGGTTAGTGGGGAGGGAGTGGGGCATGGGTTGGTGGAGGTGGGTGGGTGATTGGAGGTGGTGGTGGGTGGTGAGGTGGGGGTTTTAATGGAGGTGTAGGAGGTTGGGTGGTGGGTCGTGGTGGGTGGGTGGTGTTATGGAGGGTGGGTGTGTGGGTGGGTTGAGGTGTTGGTGAGTGGGAGGGGAGTGATGAGGGAGGGCACCACCCCCCTCACCACCACCACCACCACCCCCACGTCCACCACCCCCACCACCACCACCCCCACCACCACCACCACGCTAACCACTCCACCACCACTGGACCTGTGCCAGGTCGTATCCAGCTGTGGGGCCACCCGATCGCGGTGGACTGGGCAGAGCCTGAGGTGGAGGTGGATGCTGAGACGATGGCGAGCGTCAAGATCCTCTACGTGAGAAACCTCATGCTGGGCACCACGGAAGAGACGCTCCTACAGTCGTTCAGCATCACGCCTGGTTAGTGTCGTAGAGATACATAGAGATGCACAGAGATACACACAGATACACAGAGACACACAGAGATACACAGAGATACATAGAGAGACGCAGATATACACAGAGATACACAGAGACACACAGAGATACACAGAGATACACAGAGATACACAGAGACACACAGAGATACACAGAGATACATAGAGAGACACAGATATACACAGAGATACACAGAGATACATAGAGAGACACAGATATACACAGATATACACAGAGATACACAGAGACACACAGAGATACACAGAGATACATAGAGAGACACAGATATACACAGAGATACACAGAGACACAGAGATAGACAGAGACACACAGAGATACACAGATATACACAGAGATACACAGAGACACACAGAGATACACAGAGATACATAGAGAGACACAGATATACACAGAGATACACAGAGACACACAGAGATACACAGAGATACACAGAGATATGGAGAGACACAGACACACAGATACACAGAGATACACAGAGATACAGAGAGACACACAAAGACACACAGAGACACAGAGATACACAGAGACACAGAGATACACAGAGACACAGAGAGACACACAGAGATACACAGAGACACACAGAGATACACAGCAACACACAGAGACACAGAGAGATACACAGAGATACACAGAGATACAGAGCCACACAGAGATACACAGAGATATACAGATACACACGGATACACAGAGACACACAGAGATACACAGAGACACACAGAGATACGTAGAAACTCATTGAGATACGTAGTAACTCATTGAGATACGTATAAACTCATTGAGATACATAGATACACATAGAGGTACATAGAGATACATAGAGACTCATAGAGATGCATAGAGACTCATAGAGATAGTAGAGATACACACATAGACACGCAAAGACAAAGGCGTCCCGTATAGCCTTAACAGACTGTAGGGGCAAGTGCGCTTAGCAAGTAGCACCTATGACGGCCGGAACGGCACACGAGGGGTTGAGTGGCCAGCACCACGCCCGGCCGCCTTTGTCTCCCTAGCGGCGATGTTTACTACACCACCACTACACCACCACCACCGCTACACCAGGTTCTCATTTGAGGCTGAGTCGACCTAGGGGAGGCCCAGGACTGGTTCATATAATCATCACCGTTGGTATTAGCCATGAGCAGGAATCGAACTCGGGTTGCTGGGTTCATAGCGCAGCGCTAACCGCTACATTACCGCTCCCCAAATTATTTCACACTCACACACATACAAAGACAAATATCCCCCGTATAGCCTTAATAGACTGTAGGGGCAAGTGCTGTTAGCTAGCACCTATGAAGGCCGGAACGGCACACGAGGGGGTGGGTGGACAACACCACGCCCGACCGCCTTTGTCTCCCCAGTGGCAATGTTCTATCCACCGCACCAGGTACTCATTTGAGGCTGAGTCGACCTAGGGGAGGCCCAGGACCGGTTCAGATAATCGTCACTGGTGTTGGAAGTGAGCGGGAATTGAACCCGTGTCGCCAGGTTCATAGCGCAGCGCGCTAACCGCTACACTACCGCCCCCACAACACACATACACACACACACATAAATACACATACACACACATACACACACATACACACACGTACATACACACGCATATATACACACACATACACACACATACACACACATACACACACGTACATACACATACACACGCATATATACACACACATACACACACACATAAACACACATATACACACACATACATACACACACAAAACAACACCGGCCTTCCTCAGGAGCGGTAGAGCGAGTGAAAAAGATCCGGGACTACGCCTTCATCCACTTCGTCAAGCGGGAGGAAGCCCTCAAGGCGATGGAGGTGATGAACGGGAAGGTGAGCTCCCTGCCGCCAATCAACGGACGTGACGGGTCGACACTCGGCAGAAAAGAGACGTGTTTAAAGGAGGGAGCTGTGTGTGAAGGAGAGAGCAGTGGATGAAGAAGGGAGCTGTGGGTGAAGGAGAGAGGTTGTGGGTGAAGGAGGGAGCTGTGGATGAAGGAGAGAGCTGTGGGTGAAGAAGAGAGCTGTGGATGAAGGAGAGAGCTGTGGGTGAAGGAGAGAGCAGTGGATGAAGAAGGGAGCTGTGGGTGAAAGAGGGAGCTGTGGATGAAGGAGGGAGCTGTGGATGAAGGAGAGAGCTGTGGGTGAAGGAGAGAGCTTTGGGTGATGGAGAGAGCGGTGGGTGAAGGAAGGAGCTGTGGGTGATGGAGAGAGCTGTGGGTGAAGAAGGGAGCTGTGGGTGAAGGAGAGAGCTGTGGGTGAAGGAGAGAGCTGTGAATGAAGGAGGGAGCTGTTTATGAAGGAGAGAGCTGTGGGTGAATGAGGGAGCTGTGGGTGAAGGAGAGAGCTGTGGGTGAATGAGGGAGCTGTGGGTGAAGGAGGGCGCTGTGGGTGAAGGAAAGAGCTGTGGGTGAAGGAGGGAGCTGTGGATGAAGGTGAGAGCTGTGGGTGATTGAGAGAGTTCTGGGTGAAGGAAGGAGCTGTGGGTGAATGAGGGAGCTGTGGGTGAATGAGGGAGCTGTGGTTGAAGGAGAGAGCTGTGGCTGAAGGAGAGAGCTGTGGGTTAATGAGGGAGTTGTGGGTGAAGAAGGGAACTGTTGATGAAGGAGAGAGCTGTGGGTGAATGAGGGAGCTGTGGGTGAAGGAGGGAGCTATTGATGAAGGAGCAGTGGGTGAAGAAGGGAGCTGTGGGTGATGGAGAGAGCTGTGGGTGAAGAAGGGAGCTGTGGGTGAAGGAGAGAGCTGAGGGTGAAGGCGAGAGCTCTGGGTAAACGAGAGAGCTGTGGGTGAAGGAGACAGCTGTGAATGAAGGAGCGAGCTGTTTATGAAGGAGAGAGCTGTGGGTGAATGAGGGAGCTGTGGGTGAAGGAGGGAGCTGTTGATGAAGGAGAGAGCTGTGGGTGAAGGAGGGAGCTGTGAATGAAGGAGAGAGCTGTGGGTGAAGGAGAGAGCATTGGGTGAAGGAAGGAGCTGTGGTTGATAGAGAGAGCTGTGGGTGAAGGAGGGAGCTGTGGGTGAAGGAGGGAGCTGTGGGTGAATAAATGAGCTGTGGGTGATGGAGAGAGCTGTGGATGATGAAGAGAGCTGTGTATGAAGGAGAGAGCTGTGGATGAAGGAGAGAGCTGTGCGTAAAGGAGAGAGCTGTGGGTGAATGAGGGAGCTGTGGGTGAATGAGGGAGCTGTGGGTGAAGGAGGGCGCTGTGGGTGAAGGAGAGAGCTGTGGGTGAAGGAGGGAGCTGTGGTTGAAGGAGGTAGCCGTTGATGATGGAGAGAGCTGTGGGTGAAGTAGGGAGCCGTGGGTGAAGGAGGTAGCTGAGGGTGAAGTAAGGAGCTGTGGGTGATGGAGAGAGCTGTGGGTGAAGGAAGGAGCTGTGGGTGATTGAGAGAGTTCTCGGTGAAGGAGGGAGCTGTGGGTGAATGAGGGAGCTGTGGGTAAATGAGGGAGCTGTGGTTGAAGGAGAGAGCTGTGGCTGAAGGAGAGAGCTGTAGGTTAATGAGGGAGTTGTGGGTGAAGAAGGGAACTGTTGATGAAGGAGAGAGCTGTGGGTGAATGAGGGAGCTGTGGGTGAAGGAGTGAGCTATTGATGAAGGAGCTGTGGGTGAAGAAGGGAGCTGTGGGTGATGGAGAGAGCTGTGGGTGAAGAAGGGAGCTGTGGGTGAAGGAGAGAGCTGAGGGTGAAGGAGAGAGCTGTGGGTGAACCAAAGAGCTGTGGGTGAAGGAGAGAGCTGTGAATGAAGGAGGGAGCTGTTTATGAAGGAGAGAGCTGTGGGTGAATGACGGAGCTGTGGGTGAAGGAGGGAGCTGTTGATGAAGGAGAGAGCTGTGGGTGAAGGAGGGAGCTGTGAATGAAGGAGAGAGCTGTGGGTGAAGGAGAGAGCATTGGGTGAAGGAAGGAGCTGTGGTTGATAGAGAGAGCTGTGGGTGAAGGAGGGAGCTGTGGGTGAAGGAGGGAACTGTGGGTGAATAAATGAGCTGTGGGTGATGGAGAGAGCTGTGGATGATGAAGAGAGCTGTGTATGAAGGAGAGAGCTGTGGATGAAGGAGAGAGCTGTGCGTAAAGGAGAGAGCTGTGGGTGAATGAGGGAGCTGTGGGTGAATGAGGGAGCTGTGGGTGAAGGAGGGCGCTGTGGGTGAAGGAGAGAGCTGTGGGTGAAGGAGGGAGCTGTGGTTGAAGGAGGTAGCCGTTGATGATGGAGAGAGCTGTGGGTGAAGTAGGGAGCCGTGGGTGAAGGAGGTAGCTGAGGGTGAAGTAAGGAGCTGTGGGTGATGGAGAGAGCTGTGGGTGAAGGAAGGAGCTGTGGGTGATTGAGAGAGTTCTCGGTGAAGGAGGGAGCTGTGGGTGAATGAGGGAGCTGTGGGTAAATGAGGGAGCTGTGGTTGAAGGAGAGAGCTGTGGCTGAAGGAGAGAGCTGTAGGTTAATGAGGGAGTTGTGGGTGAAGAAGGGAACTGTTGATGAAGGAGAGAGCTGTGGGTGAATGAGGGAGCTGTGGGTGAAGGAGTGAGCTATTGATGAAGGAGCTGTGGGTGAAGAAGGGAGCTGTGGGTGATGGAGAGAGCTGTGGGTGAAGAAGGGAGCTGTGGGTGAAGGAGAGAGCTGAGGGTGAAGGAGAGAGCTGTGGGTGAACCAATAGAGCTGTGGGTGAAGGAGAGAGCTGTGAATGAAGGAGGGAGCTGTTTATGAAGGAGAGAGCTGTGGGTGAATGACGGAGCTGTGGGTGAAGGAGGGAGCTGTTGATGAAGGAGAGAGCTGTGGGTGAAGGAGGGAGCTGTGAATGAAGGAAAGAGCTGTGGGTGAATGAGGGAGCTGTGGGTGAAGGAGGGTGCTGTGGGTGAAGGAGGGAGCTGTGGGTGAAGGAGAGAGCTGTGGATGAAGGAAAGAGCTGTGGGTGAAGAAGAGAGCTGTGAATGAAGGAGAGACCTGTGGGTGAAGGAGAGAGCTTTGGGTGAAGGAAGGAGCTGTGGTTGATAGAGAGAGCTGTGGGTGAAGGAGGGAGCTGTGGGTGAAGGAGGCAGCTGTGGGTGAGAAAAAGAGCTGTGGGTGATGGAGAGAGCTGTGGATGACGAAGAGAGCTGTGGATGAAGGAGAGAGCTGTGGGTGAAGAATAGAGCTGTGGGTGAAGGAGAGAGCTGTGGGTGAAGGAGAGAGCTGTGGGTGAATGAGGGAGCTGTGGGTGAAGCAGGGAACTGTGAGTGAAGGAGGGAGCTGTGGGTGAAGGAGAGAGCTGTGGGTGAATAAATGAGCTGTGGGTGATGGAGAGAGCTGTGGATGATGAAGAGAGCTGTGTATGAAGGAGAGAGCTGTGGATGAAGAAGAGAGCTGTGCGTAAAGGAGAGAGCTGTGGGTGAATGAGGGAGCTGTGGGTGAATGAGGGAGCTGTGGGTGAAGGAGGGCGCTGTGGGTGAAGGAGAGAGCTGTGGGTGAAGGAGGGAGCTGTGGTTGAAGGAGGTAGCCGTTGATGATGGAGAGAGCTGTGGGTGAAGTAGGGAGCCGTGGGTGAAGGAGGTAGCTGAGGGTGAAGTAAGGAGCTGTGGGTGATGGAGAGAGCTGTGGGTGAAGGAAGGAGCTGTGGGTGATTGAGAGAGTTCTCGGTGAAGGAGGGAGCTGTGGGTGAATGAGGGAGCTGTGGGTAAATGAGGGAGCTGTGGTTGAAGGAGAGAGCTGTGGCTGAAGGAGAGAGCTGTAGGTTAATGAGGGAGCTGTGGGTGAAGAAGGGAACTGTTGATGAAGGAGAGAGCTGTGGGTGAATGAGGGAGCTGTGGGTGAAGGAGTGAGCTATTGATGAAGGAGCTGTGGGTGAAGAAGGGAGCTGTGGGTGATGGAGAGAGCTGTGGGTGAAGAAGGGAGCTGTGGGTGAAGGAGAGAGCTGAGGGTGAAGGAGAGAGCTGTGGGTGAACCAAAGAGCTGTGGGTGAAGGAGAGAGCTGTGAATGAAGGAGGGAGCTGTTTATGAAGGAGAGAGCTGTGGGTGAATGACGGAGCTGTGGGTGAAGGAGGGAGCTGTTGATGAAGGAGAGAGCTGTGGGTGAAGGAGGGAGCTGTGAATGAAGGAGAGAGCTGTGGGTGAAGGAGAGAGCATTGGGTGAAGGAAGGAGCTGTGGTTGATAGAGAGAGCTGTGGGTGAAGGAGGGAGCTGTGGGTGAAGGAGGGAGCTGTGGGTGAATAAATGAGCTGTGGGTGATGGAGAGAGCTGTGGATGATGAAGAGAGCTGTGTATGAAGGAGAGAGCTGTGGATGAAGGAGAGAGCTGTGCGTAAAGGAGAGAGCTGTGGGTGAATGAGGGAGCTGTGGGTGAATGAGGGAGCTGTGGGTGAAGGAGGGAGCTGTGGTTGAAGGAGGTAGCCGTTGATGATGGAGAGAGCTGTGGGTGAAGTAGGGAGCCGTGGGTGAAGGAGGTAGCTGAGGGTGAAGTAAGGAGCTGTGGGTGATGGAGAGAGCTGTGGGTGAAGGAAGGAGCTGTGGGTGATTGAGAGAGTTCTCGGTGAAGGAGGGAGCTGTGGGTGAATGAGGGAGCTGTGGGTAAATGAGGGAGCTGTGGTTGAAGGAGAGAGCTGTGGCTGAAGGAGAGAGCTGTAGGTTAATGAGGGAGTTGTGGGTGAAGAAGGGAACTGTTGATGAAGGAGAGAGCTGTGGGTGAATGAGGGAGCTGTGGGTGAAGGAGTGAGCCATTGATGAAGGAGCTGTGGGTGAAGAAGGGAGCTGTGGGTGATGGAGAGAGCTGTGGGTGAAAAAGGGAGCTGTGGGTGAAGGAGAGAGCTGAGGGTGAAGGAGAGAGCTGTGGGTGAACCAAAGAGCTGTGGGTGAAGGAGAGAGCTGTGAATGAAGGAGGGAGCTGTTTATGAAGGAGAGAGCTCTGTTTATGAAGGAGAGAGCTGTGGGTGAATGACGGAGCTGTGGGTGAAGGAGGGAGCTGTTGATGAAGGAGAGAGCTGTGGGTGAAGGAGGGAGCTGTGAATGAAGGAGAGAGCTGTGGGTGAATGAGGGAGCTGTGGGTGAAGGAGGGTGCTGTGGGTGAAGGAGGGAGCTGTGGGTGAAGGAGAGAGCTGTGGATGAAGGAAAGAGCTGTGGGTGAAGAAGAGAGCTGTGAATGAAGGAGAGACCTGTGGGTGAAGGAGAGAGCTTTGGGTGAAGGAAGGAGCTGTGGTTGATAGAGAGAGCTGTGGGTGAAGGAGGGAGCTGTGGGTGAAGGAGGCAGCTGTGGGTGAGAAAAAGAGCTGTGGGTGATGGAGAGAGCTGTGGATGACGAAGAGAGCTGTGGATGAAGGAGAGAGCTGTGGGTGAAGAATAGAGCTGTGGGTGAAGGAGAGAGCTGTGGGTGAAGGAGAGAGCTGTGGGTGAATGAGGGAGCTGTGGGTGAAGCAGGGAACTGTGAGTGAAGGAGGGAGCTGTGGGTGAAGGAGAGAGCTGTGGGTGAATGAGGGAGCTGTGGGTGAAGGAGGGCGCTGTGGGTGAAGGAGAGAGCTGTGGGTGAAGGAGGGAGCTGTGGATGAAGGTGAGAGCTGTGGGTGAAGGAGGGAGCTGTGAAGTAAGGAGGGAGCTGTGGGTGAATGAGGGAGCTGTGGGTGAATGAGGGAGCTGTGGTTGAAGGAGGGAGCTGTGGGTGAAGGAGGGAGCTGTGGATGAAGGAGAGAGCTGTGGGTAAAGAAGAGAGCTGTGGATGATGGAGAGAGCTGTGGGTGAAGTAGGGAGCCGTGGGTGAAGGAGGTAGCTGTGGGTGAAGGAGGGAGCTGTGGATGAAGGAGGGAGCTGTGGATGAAGGAGAGAGCTGTGGGTGAAGGAGAGAGCTTTGGGTGATGGAGAGAGCTGTGGGTGAAGTAGGGAGCCGTGGGTGAAGGAGGTAGCTGTGGGTGAAGTAGGGAGCCGTGGGTGAAGGAGGTAGCTGTGGGTGAATGAGGGAGCTGTGGATGAAGGAGAGAGCTGTGGGTAAAGAAGAGAGCTGTGGATGATGGAGAGAGCTGTGGGTGAAGTAGGGAGCCGTGGGTGAAGGAGGTAGCTGTGGGTGAAGTAGGGAGCCGTGGGTGAAGGAGGTAGCTGTGGGTGAATGAGGGAGCTGTGGGTGAAGGAGTGAGCTATTGATGAAGGAGCTGTGGGTGAAGAAGGGAGCTGTGGGTGAAGGAGAGAGCTGAGGGTGAAGGAGAGAGCTGTGGGTGAACCAAAGAGCTGTGGGTGAAGGAGAGAGCTGTGAATGAAGGAGGGAGCTGTTTATGAAGGAGAGAGCTGTGGGTGAATGACGGAGCTGTGGGTGAAAGAGGGAGCTGTTGATGAAGGAGAGAGCTGTGGGTGAAGGAGGGAGCTGTGAATGAAGGAGAGAGCTGTGGGTGAAGGAGAGAGCATTGGGTGAAGGAAGGAGCTGTGGTTGATAGAGAGAGCTGTGGGTGAAGGAGGGAGCTGTGGGTGAAGGAGGGAGCTGTGGGTGAATAAATGAGCTGTGGGTGATGGAGAGAGCTGTGGATGATGAAGAGAGCTGTGTATGAAGGAGAGAGCTGTGGATGAAGGAGAGAGCTGTGCGTAAAGGAGAGAGCTGTGGGTGAATGAGGGAGCTGTGGGTGAATGAGGGAGCTGTGGGTGAAGGAGGGCGCTGTGGGTGAAGGAGAGAGCTGTGGGTGAAGGAGGGAGCTGTGGTTGAAGGAGGTAGCCGTTGATGATGGAGAGAGCTGTGGGTGAAGTAGGGAGCCGTGGGTGAAGGAGGTAGCTGAGGGTGAAGTAAGGAGCTGTGGGTGATGGAGAGAGCTGTGGGTGAAGGAAGGAGCTGTGGGTGATTGAGAGAGTTCTCGGTGAAGGAGGGAGCTGTGGGTGAATGAGGGAGCTGTGGGTAAATGAGGGAGCTGTGGTTGAAGGAGAGAGCTGTGGCTGAAGGAGAGAGCTGTAGGTTAATGAGGGAGTTGTGGGTGAAGAAGGGAACTGTTGATGAAGGAGAGAGCTGTGGGTGAATGAGGGAGCTGTGGGTGAAGGAGTGAGCTATTGATGAAGGAGCTGTGGGTGAAGAAGGGAGCTGTGGGTGATGGAGAGAGCTGTGGGTGAAGAAGGGAGCTGTGGGTGAAGGAGAGAGCTGAGGGTGAAGGAGAGAGCTGTGGGTGAACCAAAGAGCTGTGGGTGAAGGAGAGAGCTGTGAATGAAGGAGGGAGCTGTTTATGAAGGAGAGAGCTGTGGGTGAATGACGGAGCTGTGGGTGAAGGAGGGAGCTGTTGATGAAGGAGAGAGCTGTGGGTGAAGGAGGGAGCTGTGAATGAAGGAGAGAGCTGTGGGTGAATGAGGGAGCTGTGGGTGAAGGAGGGTGCTGTGGGTGAAGGAGGGAGCTGTGGGTGAAGGAGAGAGCTGTGGATGAAGGAAAGAGCTGTGGGTGAAGAAGAGAGCTGTGAATGAAGGAGAGACCTGTGGGTGAAGGAGAGAGCTTTGGGTGAAGGAAGGAGCTGTGGTTGATAGAGAGAGCTGTGGGTGAAGGAGGGAGCTGTGGGTGAAGGAGGCAGCTGTGGGTGAGAAAAAGAGCTGTTGGTGATGGAGAGAGCTGTGGATGACGAAGAGAGCTGTGGATGAAGGAGAGAGCTGTGGGTGAAGAATAGAGCTGTGGGTGAAGGAGAGAGCTGTGGGTGAAGGAGAGAGCTGTGGGTGAATGAGGGAGCTGTGGGTGAAGCAGGGAACTGTGAGTGAAGGAGGGAGCTGTGGGTGAAGGAGAGAGCTGTGGGTGAATGAGGGAGCTGTGGGTGAAGGAGGGCGCTGTGGGTGAAGGAGAGAGCTGTGGGTGAAGGAGGGAGCTGTGGATGAAGGTGAGAGCTGTGGGTGAAGGAGGGAGCTGTGAAGGAAGGAGGGAGCTGTGGGTGAATGAGGGAGCTGTGGGTGAATGAGGGAGCTGTGGTTGAAGGAGGGAGCTGTGGGTGAAGGAGGGAGCTGTGGATGAAGGAGAGAGCTGTGGGTAAAGAATAGAGCTGTGGATGATGGAGAGAGCTGTGGGTGAAGTAGGGAGCCGTGGGTGAAGGAGGTAGCTGTGGGTGAAGGAAGGAGCTGTGGGTGATGGAGAGAGCTGTGGGTGAAGGAAGGAGCTGTGAGTGATTGAGAGAGTTCTGGGTGAAGGAGGGAGCTGTGGGTGAATGAGGGAGCTGTGGGTGAATGAGGGAGCTGTGGTTGAAGGAGAGAGCTGTGGCTGAAGGAGAGAGCTGTGGGTTAATAAAAGGAGTTGTGGGTGAAGAAGGGAACTGTTGATGAAGGAGCGAGCTGTGGGTGAATGATGGAGCTGTGGGTGAAGGAGGGAGCTATTGATGAAGGAGCTGTGGGTGAAGAAGGGAGCTGTGGGTGATGGAGAGAGCTGTGAATGAAGAAGGGAGCTGTGGGTGAAGGAGAGAGCTGAGGGTGAAGGAGAGAGCTGTGGGTGAACGAGAGATCTGTGGGTGAAGGAGAGAGCTGTGAATGAAGGAGCGAGCTGTTTATGAAGGAGAGAGCTGTGGGTGAATGAGGGAGCTGTGGGTGAAGGAGGGAGCTGTGAATGAAGGAGAGAGCTGTTGGTGAATGAGGGAGCTGTGGGTGAAGGAGGGTGCTGTGGGTGAAGGAGGGAACTGTGGGTGAAGAAGAGAGCTGTGGGTGAATGAGGGAGCATTGGGTGAAGGAGGGAGCTGTGGATGAAGGAAAGAGCTGTGGGTGAAGAAGAGAGCTGTGAATGAAGGAGAGACCTGTGGGTGAAGGAAGGAGCTGTGGTTGATAGAGCTGTGGGTGAATGAGGGAGCTGTGGGTGAAGGAGGGAGCTGTGGATGAAGGAAAGAGCTGTGGGTGAAGAAGGGAGCTGTGGATGAAGGAGAGACCTGTGGGTGAAGGAGAGAGCTTTGGGTGAAGGAAGGAGCTGTGGTTGATAGAGAGAGCTGTGGGTGAAGGAGGGAGCTGTGGGTGAAGGAGGGAGCTGTGGGTGAAGGAGGGAGCTGTGGGTGAAGAAAGGAGCTGTGGGTGATGGAGAGAGCTGTGGATGACGAAGAGAGCTGTATATGAAGGAGAGAGCTGTGGATGAAGGATAGAGCTGTGGGTGAAGGAGAGAGCTGTGGGTAAAGGAGAGAGCTGTGGGTGAATGAGGGAGCTGTGGGAGAAGGAGGGAGCTGTGGGTGAAGGAGGGAGCTGTGGGTGAAGGAGAGAGGTGTGGGTGAATGAGGGAGCTGTGGGTGAAGGAGGGCACTGTGGGTGAAGGAGAGAGCTGTGGGTGAAGGAGGGAGCTGTGGATGAAGGTGAGAGCTGTGGGTGAAGGAGGGAGCTGTGGGTGAAGGAGGGAGCTGTGCGTGAATGAGGGAGCTGTGGTTGAAGGAGGGAGCTGTGGGTGTAGAAGGGAGCTGTGGGTGAAGGAGGGAGCTGTGGGTTAAGGAGAGAGCTGTGGGTGAATGAGGGAGCTGTGGGTGAAGGAGGGAGCTGTGGGTTAAGGAGAGAGCTGTGAGTGAATGAGGGAGCTGTGGGTGATGGAGGGAGCTGTGGATGAAGGAGAGAGCTGTGGGTAAAGAAGAGAGCTGTGGATGAAGGAGCGAGCTCTGGGTGAAGGAGGGAGCTGTGGGTGAAGGAAGGAGCTGTGGGTGAAGAAGAGAGCTGTGGATGAAGGAGGGAGCTGTGGTTGAAGGAGGGAGCCGTTAATGATGGAGAGAGCTGTGGGTGAAGTAGGGAGCCGTGGGTGAAGGAGGTAGCTGTGGGTGAAGTAAGGAGCTGTGGGTGATGGAGAGAGCTGTGGGTGAAGGAAGGAGCTGTGGGTTATTGAGAGAGTTCTGGGTGAAGGAGGGAGCTGTGGGTGAATGAGGGAGCTGTGGGTGAATGAGGGAGCTGTGGTTGAAGGAGAGAGCTGTGGCTGAAGGAGAGAGCTGTAGGTTAATGAGGGAGTTGTGGGTGAAGAAGGGAACTGTTGATGAAGGAGAGAGCTGTGGTGAATGAGGGAGCTGTGGGTGAAGGATTGAGCTATTGATGAAGGAGCTGTGGGTGAAGAAGGGAGCTGTGGTTGATGGAGAGAGCTGTGGGTGAAGAAGGGAGCTGTGGGTGAAGGAGAGAGCTGAGGGTGAAGGAGAGAGCTGTGGGTGAACCAAAGAGCTGTGGGTGAAGGAGAGAGCTGTGAATGAAGGAGAGACCTGTGGGTGAAGGAGAGAGATTTTTGGTGAAGGAAGGAGCTGTGGTTGATAGAGAGAGCTGTGGGTGAAGGAGGGAGCTGTGGGTGAAGGAGGCAGCTGTGGGTGAGGAAAGGAGCTGTGGGTGATGGAGAGAGCTGTGGATGACGAAGAGAGCTGTGGATGAAGGAGAGAGCTGTGGATGAAGGATAGAGCTGTGGGTGAAGGAGAGAGCTGTGGGTGAAGGAGAGAGCTGTGGGTGAATGAGGGAGCTGTGGGTGAAGCAGGGAGCTGTGGGTGAAGGAGGGAGCTGTGGGTGAAGGAGAGAGCTGTGGGTGAATGAGGGAGCTGTGGGTGAAGGAGGGCGCTGTGGGTGAAGGAGAGAGCTGTGGGTGAAGGAGGGAGCTGTGGATGAAGGTGAGAGCTGTGGGTGAAGGAGGGAGCTGTGGGTGAAGGAGGGAGCTGTGGGTGAATGAGGGAGCTGTGGGTGAATGAGGGAGCTGTGGTTGAAGGAGGGAGCCGTTGATGATGGAGAGAGTTGTGGGTGAAGTAGGGAGCCGTGGGTGAAGGAGGTAGCTGTGGGTGAAGTAAGGAGCTGTGGGTGATGGAGAGAGCTGTGGGTGAAGGAAGGAGCTGTGGGTGATTGAGAGAGTTCTCGGTGAAGGAGGGAGCTGTGGGTGAATGAGGGAGCTGTCGGTAAATGAGGGAGCTGTGGTTGAAGGAGGGAGCTGTGGGTGTAGGAGGGAGCTGTGGGTGAAAGAAGGAGCTGTGGGTGAAGGAGAGAGCTGTGGATGAAGTAAAGAGCTGTGGGTGAAGGAGAGAGCTGTGGGTGAATGAGGGAGCTGTGGATGAAGGAGGGAGCTGTGGGTGAAGGAGAGAGCTGTGGGTAAATGAGGGAGCTGTGGGTGAAGGAGGGAGCTGTGGGTGAAGGAGGGAGCTGTGAGTGAAGGAGAGAGCTGTGGGTGAATGAGGTAGCTGTGGGTTAAGGAGGGAGTTATTGATGAAGGAGCTGTGAGTGAAGGAGGGAGCTGTGGGTGAATGAGGTAGCTGTGGGTGAAGGATGGAGCTGTTGATGAAGGAGAGAGCTGTGTGTGAAGGAGGGAGCTGTGAGTGAAGGAGGGAGCTGTGGAGGAAGTAGAGAGCTGTTGATGAAGGAGAGAGCTCTGGGTGAAGGAAGGAGCTGTGGGTCAAGGAGAGAGCTGTGGAAGATGAGGGAGCTGTGGGTGAAGGAGGGAGCTGTGGGTGATGGAGAGAGCTGTGCGTGAAGGAGAGAGCTGTGGGTGAATGAGGGAGCTGTGGGTGAAGGATGGAGCTGTTGATGAAGGAGAGAGCTCTGGGTGAAGGAGCGAGCTGTGGGTGAACGAGAGAGCTCTGGTTGAAGGAAGGAGCTGTGGGTGAAGGAGAGAGCTGTGGATGATGAGGAAGCTGTGGGTGAAGGAGGGAGCTGTGGGTGAAGGAGAGAGCTGTGGATGAAGGATAGAGCTGTGGGTGAAGGAGAGAGCTGTGGGTGAAGGAGAGAGCTGTGGGTGAATGAGGGAGCTGTGGGTGAAGCAGGGAGCTGTGGGTGAAGGAGGGAGCTGTGGGTGAAGGAGAGAGCTGTGGGTGAATGAGGGAGCTGTGGGTGAAGGAGGGCGCTGTGGGTGAAGGAGAGAGCTGTGGGTGAAGGAGGGAGCTGTGGATGAAGGTGAGAGCTGTGGGTGAAGGAGGGAGCTGTGGGTGAAGGAGGGACCTGTGGGTGAATGAGAGAGCTGTGGGTGAATGAGGGAGCTGTGGTTGAAGGAGGGAGCCGTTGATGATGGAGAGAGTTGTGGGTGAAGTAGGGAGCCGTGGGTGAAGGAGGTAGCTGTGGGTGAAGTAAGGAGCTGTGGGTGATGGAGAGAGCTGTGGGTGAAGGAAGGAGCTGTGGGTGATTGAGAGAGTTCTCGGTGAAGGAGGGAGCTGTGGGTGAATGAGGGAGCTGTCGGTAAATGAGGGAGCTGTGGTTGAAGGAGGGAGCTGTGGGTGTAGGAGGGAGCTGTGGGTGAAAGAAGGAGCTGTGGGTGAAGGAGAGAGCTGTGGATGAAGTAAAGAGCTGTGGGTGAAGGAGAGAGCTGTGGGTGAATGAGGGAGCTGTGGATGAAGGAGGGAGCTGTGGGTGAAGGAGAGAGCTGTGGGTAAATGAGGGAGCTGTGGGTGAAGGAGGGAGCTGTGGGTGAAGGAGGAAGCTGTGAGTGAAGGAGAGAGCTGTGGGTGAATGAGGTAGCTGTGGGTTAAGGAGGGAGTTATTGATGAAGGAGCTGTGAGTGAAGGAGGGAGCTGTGGGTGAATGAGGTAGCTGTGGGTGAAGGATGGAGCTGTTGATGAAGGAGAGAGCTGTGTGTGAAGGAGGGAGCTGTGAGTGAAGGAGGGAGCTGTGGAGGAAGTAGAGAGCTGTTGATGAAGGAGAGAGCTCTGGGTGAAGGAAGGAGCTGTGGGTCAAGGAGAGAGCTGTGGAAGGTGAGGGAGCTGTGGGTGAAGGAGGGAGCTGTGGGTGATGGAGAGAGCTGTGCGTGAAGGAGAGAGCTGTGGGTGAATGAGGGAGCTGTGGGTGAAGGATGGAGCTGTTGATGAAGGAGAGAGCTCTGGGTGAAGGAGCGAGCTGTGGGTGAACGAGAGAGCTCTGGTTGAAGGAAGGAGCTGTGGGTGAAGGAGAGAGCTGTGGATGATGAGGAAGCTGTGGGTGAAGGAGGGAGCTGTGGGTGAAGGAGAGAGCCGTGGGTGAAGGAGGGAGCTGTGGGTGAAGGAGGGAGCTGTGGGTGAATGAGAGAGCTGTGGGTGATGGAGAGAGCTGTGGGTGAAGGAGAGAGCTGTGGGTGAAGGAGAGAGCTGTGGGTGAAGCAGAGAACTGTGGGTGAAGGAGGGAGCTGTGGGTGAAGGAGAGAGCCGTGGGTGAAGGAGGGAGCTGTGGGTGAAGGAGGGAGCTGTGGTGGAAGGAGAGAGCTGTGGGTGAAGGAGAGAGCTGTGCGTGAAGGAGAGAGCTGTGGGTGATGGAGATAACTTTGGGTGAAGGAAGGAGCTGTGGTTGATAGAGAGAGCTGTGGGTGAAGGAGCGAGCTGTGGGTGAAGGAGGCAGCTGTGGGTGAGGAAAGGAGCCGTGGGTGATGGAGAGAGCTGTGGATGACGAAGAGAGCTGTGGATGAAGGAGAGAGCTGTGGATGAAGGATATAGCTGTGGGTTAAGGAGAGAGCTGTGGGTGAAGGAGAGAGCTGTGGGTGAATGAGGGAGCTGTGGGTGAAGCAGGGAGCTGTGGGTGAAGGAGGGAGCTGTGGGTGAAGGAGAGAGCTGTGGGTGAATGAGGGAGCTGTGGGTGAAGGAGGGCGCTGTGGGTGAAGGAGAGAGCTGTGGGTGAAGGAGGGAGCTGTGGATGAAGGTGAGAGCTGTGGGTGAAGGAGGGAGCTGTGGGTGAAGGAGGGAGCTGTGGGTGAATGAGGGAGCTGTGGGTGAATGAGGGAGCTGTGGTTGAAGGAGGGAGCTGTGGGTGTAGGAGGGAGCTGTGGGTGAAGGAAGGAGCTGTGGGTGAAGGAGAGAGCTGTGGATGAAGTAGAGAGCTGTGGGTGAAGGAGAGAGCTGTGGGTGAATGAGGGAGCTGTGGATGAAGGAGGGAGCTGTGGGTGAAGGAGAGAGCTGTGGGTGAATGAGGGAGCTGTGGTTGAAGGAGGGAGCTGTGGGTGTAGGAGGGAGCTGTGGGTGAAGGAAGGAGCTGTGGGTGAAGGAGAGAGCTGTGGATGAAGTAGAGAGCTGTGGGTGAAGGAGAGAGCTGTGGGTGAATGAGGGAGCTGTGGATGAAGGAGGGAGCTGTGGTTGAAGGAGAGAGCTGTGGGTAAATGAGGGAGCTGTGGGTGAAGGAGGGAGCTTTGGGTGAAGGAGGGAGCTGTGAGTGAAGGAGAGAGCTGTGGGTGAATGAGGTAGCTGTGGGTGAAGGAGGGAGTTATTGATGAAGGAGCTGTCAGTGAAGGAGGGAGCTGTGGGTGAATGAGGTAGCTGTGGGTGAAGGATGGAGCTGTTGATGAAGGAGAGAGCTGTGGGTGAAGGAGGGAGCTGTGGAGGAAGTAGAGAGCTGTTGATGAAGGAGAGAGCTCTGGGTGAAGGAAGGAGCTGTGGGTGAAGGAGGGAGCTGTGGGTGAATGAGGGAGCTGTGGGTGAATGAGGGAGCTGTGGTTGAAGGAGGGAGCCGTTGATGATGGAGAGAGCTGTGGGTGAAGTAGGGAGCCGTGGGGAAGGAGGTAGCTGTGGGTGAAGTAAGGAGCTGTGGGTGATGGAGAGAGGTGTGGGTGAAGGAAGGAGCTGTGGGTGATTGAGAGAGTTCTCGGTGAAGGAGGGAGCTGTGGGTGAATGAGGGAGCTGTGGGTAAATGAGGGAGCTGTGGTTGAAGGAGGGAGCTGTGGGTGTAGGAGGGAGCTGTGGGTGAAGGAAGGAGCTGTGGGTGAAGGAGAGAGCTGTGGATGAAGTAGAGAGCTGTGGGTGAATGAGAGAGCTGTGGGTGAATGAGGGAGCTGTGGATGAAGGAGGGAGCTGTGGGTGAAGGAGAGAGCTGTGGGTAAATGAGGGAGCTGTGGGTGAAGGAGGGAGCTGTGGGTGAAGGAGGGAGCTGTGAGTGAAGGAGTGAGCTGTGGGTGAATGAGGTAGCTGTGGGTGAAGGAGGGAGTTATTGATGAAGGAGCTGTGAGTGAAGGAGGGAGCTGTGGGTGAATGAGGTAGCTGTGGGTGAAGGATGGAGCTGTTGATGAAGGAGAGAGTTGTGGGTGAAGGAGGGAGCTGTGAGTGAAGGAGGGAGCTGTGGAGGAAGTAGAGAGCTGTTGATGAAGGAGAGAACTCTGGGTGAAGGAAGGAGCTGTGGGTGAAGGAGAGAGCTGTGGAAGATGAGGGAGCTGTGGGTGAAGGAGGGAGCTGTGGGTGATGGAGAGAGCTGTGCGTGAAGGAGAGAGCTGTGGGTGAATGAGGGAGCTGTGGGTGAAAGATGGAGCTGTTGATGAAGGAGAGAGCTCTGGGTGAAGGAGCGAGCTGTGGATGAACGACAGAGCTCTGGTTGAAGGAAGGAGCTGTGGGTGAAGGAGAGAGCTGTGGATGATGAGGAAGCTGTGGGTGAAGGAAGGAGCTGTGGGTGAAGGAGAGAGCCGTGGGTGAAGGAGGGAGCTGTGGGTGAAGGAGGGAGCTGTGGGTGAATGAGAGAGCTGTGGGTGATGGAGAGAGCTGTGGGTGAAGGAGAGAGCTGTGGGTGAAGGAGAGAGCTGTGGGTGAAGCAGAGAACTGTGGGTGAAGGAGGGAGCTGTGGGTGAAGGAGAGAGCCGTGGGTGAAGGAGGGAGCTGTGGGTGAAGGAGGGAGCTGTGGTGGAAGGAGAGAGCTGTGGGTGAAGGAGAGAGCTGTGCGTGAAGGAGAGAGCTGTGGGTGATGGAGAGAGCTTTGGGTGAAGGAAGGAGCTGTGGTTGATAGAGAGAGCTGTCGGTGAAGGAGGGAGCTGTGGGTGAAGGAGGCAGCTGTGGGTGAGGAAAGGAGCTGTGGGTGATGGAGAGTGCTGTGGATGACGAAGAGAGCTGTGGATGAAGGAGAGAGCTGTGGATGAAGGATAGAGCTGTGGGTTAAGGAGAGAGCTGTTGGTGAAGGAGAGAGCTTTGGGTGAATGAGGGAGCTGTGGGTGAAGCAGGGAGCTGTGGGTGCCGGACGGGCAACTCTGTCGTGGACAGCGCTGTGGGGGGAGATCCAATTTTGATTGGCTCCTCCCCTCTTGGCATATGTGTCCACCACAGGGGCTAAACGGGGGCTCTGGACGGGTGCAAGGGGCTGGTAACCCCTCCACCTTCAATTAATTACCACGAAACTACGAATTAAACTGAAATATGTAACAACTAAGCTTGTGCCGGAGGCCCCGGGGGGCCAGGCGTCTATGACGTCTCCTGGCCAAACCCCAATTGGCGGAGCCAGGAGATTGAATACCTACCCTCGGGGCTACTCCAGAAACAACGAAAAGCCACTACGGTTGGCCACGTGGAATGTTCGAACGCTCACTGCAGAGGAGAGGCTGCCACTCCTCTGTCGGGAGCTGGACCGGTACCGCCTGGATCTATGCGGCATTCAGGAGGTCCGGTGGACCGGCTCTGGCTCCTGCCACCATGAGGGGTGGACAGTCCTCTACTCGGGGCAGCAGACTGCCAAACAACAGGGTGTGGGTCTTCTTTTGAACAAAAGAATGAAGGGGGCGTGGGAGCGTGGCGGTGAGGTGTGGGAAGCTGTAAGCCCCAGGCTACTTTGGGCTCGCCTTCCCATCAACCGGAGGCGAGGAATGGTGGTCGTGGTTACTTATGCCCCCACCGAAGATGAACATCCGTGGAGGGATGCAGGCAAAGCCGATGAGTCAGATGCCTTCTATGACCTCCTGTCACAGGTGCTGGCTAAAGTGGCCCCTCGGGATAGAGTCATCATGTTGGGTGACTTCAATGCCCGAGTTGGTCATGATCCTGGCACCTGGTCTGGAGTGATTGGAGGGCATGGGCCAGATCAGCTCAATAACAACGGTAGGAGGCTGCCAGATTTTTGTGCAGCCCATGGGCTTGTAATTACCAACACGCTGTTCCGGCATCGGCGCATCCACACAACATCATGGATGCATGTCGGGTCCAAGCAAGAACATCTGCTGGACTACATAGTGACGGACCAGCGAATGCGAGCCCATGTCCTTGACACCAGGACTTACCGTGGAGCTGATCTGCCCTCTGACCATCGACTAGTCATCTGTAAGATGCGCCTGCCATTCTTCCACTCCGGTGGTGGGTGTACACCCAGGACCCCATTCCAACCTAAAGTGGACTGGTCTCAGTTATCTGATGAAAGTTGCAAGCGAGAATTCCATCATCGCTTGCGGCTGGGATTGGCATCGTCCCCGACTCCTCCTGATGTCGAGGGTAAATGGGCGAGGTTTAGGACTGTGACTCATGCAGCTGCAATGGCTGCTTTGGGTACGCGGTCCAGACCTCCCCAGACACCCTGGATGACAGAGGAGTTGTTCACGATGGTTGAGAAAAAGCGACAGGCCCACTGTCATCGGCTACAGAATCCCACGTCAGAGAATGAGGAGGCTTACCGCAGCCTTCGCTCGGAGGTTCGGAGAGCCGTGAGGCGCTGCAAGGATGGGTGGTGGTCGCGGGTTGCTGAGGAGATGGAGTCTGCCTCAGTGGCCCCTGATCACAAATCTCTATTTAACTCCATCAAAAAAGTAACCTGCAGCGCCACACCTATTACCATCATTAGGGGAAAAAACGGTGATCCAATTTCCGACCCCCAGGAACAGGTTCGCAGATTTGCTGAGCATTTCTGTGAGGTCCTGGGGGAGGGAAAATCCCTCAGCCAGGAAAACATCGTGGCACAAAGTGAGGATGACCCTGCTGAGGCTGCGGTGCCTCAAATATTGGATGAAGTCACCCCCTGTGAGTGGCTGGCTGAGGTGCCATCTGCTGAGGAAGTATTGAAGGCGATCCGGAGTCTGAGACCAGGAAAGGCAGCGGGCAGAGATGATCTCCCAAGCGAAATGCTGAGGGAGGGTGGCGTTTGTGCACAGACTGCCCTATATGACATCATAACAACAGTCTGGACCACTGGACGGGTTCCGCAGGATTGGAAGGATGCCCTGGTGGTCCCCCTTTTTAAGAAGGGGGACCGCACAGACTGTAACAACTACAGGGGCATCTCACTCCTCAGTGTGCCGGGAAAGGTCCTGGCAAGGATTATTCAGCATCGCCTTGCCAGGCACGCTGAGGAGAGGCTTGCGGAGCCCCAATGCGGTTTCAGGAAAGGGCGGTCCTGCACAGATGCCATATTTTCTGTCCGTCTGCTACAGCAGAGATGTAGGGAATTTCCAACAAGACCTACATCTCTGCTTTATTGACCTGGTCAAGGCCTATGATACCATCAGTAGGCCTGGGCTCTGGGTCGTTCTTCGTGCTTTTGGAGTACCTGACCCTCTGCTCACGATCATTAAGGACCTTCATGATGGTGAGCGGGCCCGGGTAAAACTACGTGGCCGGGAGTCAGAGCCATTCCCTGTACACCTTGGGGTGCGACAGGGATGTCCTCTGGCTCCCACATTATTTAACATCTATTTTGACCACGTAGTTCGTGAAGCCTTCAATAGCTGTACCGGGGGAATCTCAATATGGTACAGATATAATGGGAGGCTAATCGATGCCCGGGTGCGGTCAAGGGATGGCTCCCTATTGCTCAACCACGTTATGTATGCTGATGACTTGGTAATAGCTGCTCAGTCAGAGGAGGAGTTGGAGACGCTGCTGCTGAGACTGGAGCGTGCCACTAAGAGGTGGGGCCTTACCATCAGCCCCACCAAAACTAAGCACCTGCCTGGGTATTTTGTACCATCGGACACTCCACCCCCACAACTCCCAATCGGTGATGGGGCAGTTGTGGAGAGAGTGGAGAGTTTCCCATACCTGGGCAGTGTGCTTATGACTGGCTCCAGTTTAACAGCAGAGGTCTCACTCCGAATCAGTCGAGCGGCAATATCTTTTCATCGGTTGCGTAACGCTGTGTGGAAGCTACCTGGTCTGTCGCTCCGCACTAAGCTTCAGGTCTTCTCGGCCACGGTCATTCCCTCCCTTCTCTACGCTTGCGAAACGTGGACCCCCCTAATGGAACATCTTCGCCGGTTAGAAACATTTAGGCTGGCCTGCCTACGATCCATCCTGGGTTTAACCAGACTGGATTGTGTGAGGAGCTCACAAATCCTTGAAAGATCTGGGCAGGGTCCCATCGGTGAGCTCCTCCGGCAGGCAAGGCTGCGATGGCTGGGTCATGTAGCCCGCATGCCCAGCCACCGCATGCCGAAACAGCTTTTGTTTGGCCGGATTGAGGGGGCTAAGCGGGCGCGGCACGGGCTAGAGAAGAGATGGAGGGATGTGGTACAGGAGGACGTGGAGCTGAGTGGACTTGCCGATGACTGGTACCAGCGGTGTCAAGATCGGCCTCTGTGGAGGAGGCTCGTGAAGGATGCTACTGGGCAGTTGGAGGCAGTCGCCCTCCAACAACAACGGAGGGCGGAGGAGCGACGCTCACAACAGCGAGCGGAGCGCCGGGTGGCTAAAGCACAGCAGGTTGGCACAGTAGGGGGCACAGGTGGTGCATCAGCCAGTCATCTCAGTCAGTCGACCCGTGGCACCTGGGTCTGCCCCGTGACCTCCTGCCAGCGGGCGTTCGACACTTCACGTGGCCTCAGGGTGCACATAGCCTGGCACAAGCGTCGTGGTGACGTCACCGCCACTTAGTGGCGAATGGCGGTTGTTGTTGTTGTTGTGGGTGAAGGAGAGAGCTGTGGGTGAATGAGGGAGCTGTGGGTGAAGGAGGGTGCTGTGGGTGAAGGAGAGAGCTGTGGGTGAAGGAGGGAGCTGTGGATGAAGGTGAGAGCTGTGGGTGAAGGAGGGAGCTGTGGGTGTAGGAGGGAGCTGTGGGTGAAGGAAGGAGCTGTGGGTGAAGGAGAGAGCTGTGGATGAAGTAGAGAGCTGTGGGTGAAGGAGAGAGCTGTGGGTGAATGAGGGAGCTGTGGATGAAGGAGGGAGCTGTGGGTGAAGGAGAGAGCTGTGGGTAAATGAGCGAGCTGTGGGTGAAGGAGGGAGCTTTGGGTGAAGGAGGGAGCTGTGAGTGAAGGAGAGAGCTGTGGGTGAATGAGGTAGCTGTGGGTGAAGGAGGGAGTTATTGATGAAGGAGCTGTGAGTGAGGGAGGGAGCCATGGGTGAATGAGGTAGCTGTGGGTGAAGGATGGAGCTGTTGATGAAGGAGAGAGCTGTGGGTGAAGGAGGGAGCTGTGGAGGAAGTAGAGAGCTGTTGATGAAGGAGAGAGCTCTGGGTGAAGGAAGGAGTTGTGGGTGAAGGAGAGAGCTGTGGAAGATGAGGGAGCTGTGGGTGAAGGAGGGAGCTGTGGGTGATGGAGAGAGCTGTGCGTGAAGGAGAGAGCTGTGGGTGAATGAGGGAGCTGTGGGTGAAGGATGGAGCTGTTGATGAAGGAGAGAGCTATGGGTGAAGGAGCGAGCTGTGGGTGAACGAGAGAGCTCTGTTTGAAGGAAGGAGCTGTGGGTGAAGGAGAGAGCTGTGGATGATGAGGGAGCTGTGGGTGAAGGAGAGAGCTGTGGGTGAATGCCGGAGCTGTGGGTGAAGGAGGGAGCTGTGGATGAACTAGAGAGCTGTTGGTGATGGAGGGAGCTGTGGGTAAAGGAGAGAACCATGGGTGAAGGAGCGAGCTGTGGGTGAAGGAAGGAGCTGTGGGTGAATGAGGGAGCTGTGGGTAAATGAGGGAGCCGTTGATGAAGGAGAGAGCTGTGGGAGAAGGAGGGAGCTGTGCGTGAAGGAGAGAGCTGTGGGTGAAGGAGGGAGCTTTGGTTGAAGGGGGGAGCTGTGGGTGAAGGAGGGAGCTGTGGGTGAAGGAGGGAGCTGTGGGTGAAGGAGAGAGCTGTGGGTGAATGAGGGAGCTGTGGGTGAAGGAGGGCGCTGTGGGTGAAGGAGAGAGCTGTGGGTGAAGGAGGGAGCTGTGGGTGAAGGAGGGAGCTGTGATGAAGGAGAGAGCTGTGGGTGAATGAGGGAGTTATTGATGAAGGAGCTGTGAGTGAAGTAGAGAGCTGTGGGTGAAAGAGGGAGCTGTGGATAAAGGTGAGAGCTGTGGGTGAATGAGGGAGCTGTGGTTGAAGGAGAGACCTGTGGGTAAATGAGGGAGCTGTGGTTGAAGGAGGGAGCTGTGGGTGTAGGAGGGAGCTATGGGTGAAGGAAGGAGCTGTGGGTGATGGAGAGAGCTGTGGATGAAGAAGAGAGCTGTGGGTGAAGGAGAGAGCTGTGGATGAAGTAGAGAGCTGTAGGTGAAGGAGAGAGATGTGGGTGAATGAGGGAGCTGTGGATGAAGGAGGGAGCTGTGGGTGAAGGAGAGACCTGTGGGTAAATGATGGAGCTGTGGGTGAAGGAGGGAGCTGTGGATAAAGGAGAGAGCTGTGGATAAAGGAGAGAGCTGTGGGTGAAGGAGGGAGCTGTGGGTGAATGACGGATCTGTAGTTGAAGGAGAGAGGTGTGGGTGATGGAGAGAGCTGTGAGTGAAGGAGGGAGCTGTGCATGAAGGAGAAAGCTGTGGGTGATGGAGAGAGCTGTGGATGAAGGAGGAAGCTGTGGATGAATAAGAGGGCCGTAGATGAAGGAGGGAGCTGTGGTTGAAGGGGAGAGCTGTTGAATAAGCTGAGAGCTGCGGGTAATCGGGAGAGCTATGGGTGAAGGAGAGAGCTGTGGGTGAAGGAGGTAGATGTGGGTGAAGGACGGAGCTGTAGGTGAAGGAGGGAGCTGTGGTTGAAGGAAGAAACTGTGGGTGATGAAGAGAGCTGTGGATGAAGAAGAGAGCTGTGGGTGAAGGAGAGAGGTGTGGGTGAATGAGGGAGCTGTTAATGAAGGAAGGAGCTGTGGGTGAAGGAGAGAGCTGTGGGTGAATGAGGGAGCTGTTGGTGAAGGAGGGAGCTGTGGCTGAAGTAGGGAGCTGTGGGTGAAGGAGAGACCTGTGGGTGAATACCGGAGCTGTGGGTGAAGGAGGGAGCTGTGGATGAACTAGAGAGCTGTTGGTGATGGAGGGAGCTGTGGGTGAAGGAGAGAACCATGGGTGAAGGAGCGAGCTGTGGGTGAAGGAGGGAGCTGTGGGTGAATGAGTGAGCTGTGGGTAAATGAGGGAGCCGTGGATGAAGGAGAGAGCTGTGGGAGAAGGAGGGAGCTGTGGGTGAAGGGGGGAGCTGTGGGTGAAGGAGGGAGCCGTGGTTGAAGGGGGGAGCTGTGGGTGAAGGAGGGAGCTGTGGGTGAAGGAGCGAGCTGTGGGTGTAGGAGGGAGCTGTGGGTGAAGGAAGGAGCTGTGGGTGATGGAGAGAGATGTGGATGAAGAAGAGAGCTGTGGGTGAAGGAGAGAGCTGTGGATGAAGTACAGAGCTGTGGGTGAAGGAGAGAGCTGTGGGTGAATGAGGGAGCTGTGGATGAAGGAGGGAGCTGTGGGTGAAGGAGAGAGCTGTGGGTAAATGAGGGAGCTGTGGGTGAAGGAGGGAGCTGTGGATAAAGGAGAGAGCTGTGGGTGAAGGAGAGAGCTGTGGGTGAAGGAGGGAGCTGTTGGTGAATGACGGATCTGTAGTTGAAGGAGAGAGCTGTGGGTGATGGAGAGAGCTGTGAGTGAAGGAGGGAGATGTGCATGAAGGAGAAAACTGTGCGTGATGGAGAGAGCTGTGGATGAAGGAGGAAGCTGTGGATGAATAAGAGAGCCGTAGATGAAGGAGGGAGCTGTGTTTGAAGGGGAGAGCTGTTGAGTAAGCTGAGAGCTGCGGGTAATCGGGAGAGATATGGGAGAAGGAGAGTGCTGTGGGTGAAGGAAAGAGCTGTGGGTGATGAAGAGAGCTGTGGATGAAGAAGAGAGCTGTGGGTGAAGGAGAGATCTGTGGGTGAATGAGGGAGCTGTGGATGAAGGAGGGAGCTGTGGGTGAAGGAGAGAGCTGTGGGTGAATGAGAGAGCTGTGGGTGAAGGAGGGAGCTGTGGCTGAAGGAGGGAGCTGTGGGTGAAGGAGAGAGCTGTGGGTGAATGACGGAGCTGTGGGTGAAGGAGAGAGCCATGGGTGAAGGAGGGAGCTGTGGGTGAAGGAGGGAGCTGTGGGTGAATGAGGGATCTGTGGGTAAATGAGGGAGCCGTGGATGAAGGAGAGAGCTGTGGGTGAAGGAGGGAGCTGTGGGTGAAGGAGAGAGCTGTGGGTGAAGGAGGGAGCCGTGGTTGAAGGGGGGAGCTGTTGGTGGAGAGAGTTGTGGGTGAAGGAGGGAGCTGTGGGTGAAAGAGGGCGCTGTGGATGAAGGAGAGAGCTGTAGGTGAAGAAGAGAGCTGTGAGTGAAGGAGGGAGCTGTGGGTGAAGGAGGGAGCTGTGGGTAAATGAGGGAGCTGTGGGTGAATGAGGGAGCTGTGGTTGAAGGAGAGAGCTGTGGGTGAAGAAGGGAGCTGTGGGTGAAGGAGGGAGCTGTGGGTGAATGAGGGAGCTGTGGGTGAATGAGGGAGTTGTGGGTGAAGGAGGGAACTGTTGATGAAGGAGAGAGCTGTGGGTGAATGAGGGAGCTGTGGGTGAATGAGGGAGTTGTTGATGAAGGAGCTGTGAGTGAAGGAGGGAGCTGTGGGTGAACGAGAGAGCTGTGGGTGAAGGAGAGAGTTGTGGGTGAAGGAGAGAGCTGTTGATGAAGCAGAGAGCTGTGGGTGAATGAGGGAGCTGTGGGTGAAGGATGGAGCTGTGGGTGAAGGAGGGAGCTGTGGAGGAAGGAAAGAGCTGTTGATGAAGGAGAGAGCTGTGGGGAAGGAGAGAGGTGTTGGTGAACGAGAGAGCTCTGGGTGAAGGAGGGAGCTGTGGGTGAAGGAGAGAGCTGTGGGTGATGAGGGAGCTGTGGGTGAACGAGGGAGCTGTGGGTGATGGAGAGAGCTGTGGGTGATGGAGAGAGCTGTGTGTGAAGGAGAGAGCTGTGGGTGAAGGAGGGAGCTGTGGATAAAGGAGAGAGCTGTGGGTGAAGGAGAGAGCTATTGGTGAAGGAGGGAGCGGTGGGTGAAGGAGGGAGCTGTGGGTAAATGAGGGAGCTGTGGGTGAATGAGGGCTGTGGTTGAAGGAGAGACCTGTGGGTGAACGAGGGAGCTGTGGGTGAAGGAGGGAGCTGTGGGTGAATGAGGGAGCTGTGGATAAAGTAGAGAGCTGTGCGTGAAGGAGAGAGGTGTGGGTAAATGAGGGATCTGTAGTTGAAGGAGAGAGCTGTGGGTGATGGAGAGAGCTGTGAATGAAGGAGGGAGCTGTGCATGAAGGAGAAAGCTGTGGGTGATGGAGAGAGCTGTGGATGAAGGAGGAAGCTTTGGATGAATAAGGGCGCCGTAGATGAAGGAGGGAGCTGTGGTTGAAGGGGAGAGCTGTGGGGTAAGCAGAGAGCTGTGGATAATCGAAAGAGCTATGGGTGAAGGAGAGAGCTGTGGGTGAAGGAGGTAGATGTGGGTGAAGGACGGAGCTGTGGGTGAAGGAGTGAGCTGTGGTTGAAGGAAGGAGCTGTGGGTGATGGAGAGAGCTGTGGATGAAGAAGAGAGCTGTGGGTGAAGGAGAGAACTGTGGGTGAATGATGGAGCTGTGGATGAAGGAGGGAGCTGTGGGTGAAGGAGAGAGCTGTGGGTGAATGAGGGAGCTGTGGGTGAAGGAGGGAGCTGTGGGTGAAGGAGGGAGTTGTGGGTGAAGGAGAGAGCTGTGGGTGAATGAGGGAGTTGTGGGTGAAATAGGGAACTGTTGATGAAGGAGAGAGCTGTGGGTGAATGAGAGAGCTGTGGGTGAAGGAGGGAGTTATTGATGAAGGAGCTGTGAGTGAAGGAGGGAGCTGTGGGTGAACGAGAGAGCTGTTGATGAAGGAGAGAGCTGTGGGTGAATGAGCGAGCTGTGCGTGAAGGATTAAGCTGTGGGTGAAGGAGGGAGCTGTGGAGGAAGGAGAGAGCTGTTGATGAAGGAGAGAGCTGTGGGGGAAGGAGAGAGGTGTGGGTGAACGAGAGAGCTCTGGGTGAAGGAGGGAGCTGTGGGTGAAGGAGAGAGCTGTGGGTGATGAGGGAGCTGTGGGTGAACGAGGGAGCTGTGGGTGATGGAGAGAGCTGTGGGTGATGGAGAGAGCTGTGGGTGAAGGAGCGAGCTGTGGGTAAAGGAGGGAGCTGTGGGTGAATGAGGGATCTGTAGTTAAAGCAGAGAGCTGTGGGTGATGGAGAGAGCTGTGAGTGAAAGAGGGAGCTGTGCATGAAGGAGAAAGCTGTGGGTGATGGAGAGAGCTGTGGATGATGGAGGAAGCTGTCGATGAATAAGAGAGTCGTAGATGAAGGAGGGAGCTGTGGTTGAAGGGGAGAGCCATTGAGTAAGCTGAGAGCTGTGTGTAATCGGGAGAGCCATGGGTGAAGGAGAGAGCTGTGGGTGAAGGAGGTAGATGTGGGTGAAGGACGGAGCTGTGGGTGAATGAGGGAGCTGTGGATGAAGGAGGGAGCTGTGGGTGATGGAGAGAGCTGTGGGTGATGGAGAGAGCTGTGAGTGAAGGAGACAGCTGTGGTTGAAGGAGGGAGCTGTGGATAAAGGAGAGAGCTTTGGGTGAAGTAGAGAGCTGTCGGTGAAGGAGGGAGCTGTGGGTGAATGAGGGAGTTGTGGGTGAAGGAGGGAACTGTTGATGAAGGAGAGAGCTGTGGGTGAATGAGGGAGCTGTGGGTGAAGGAGGGAGTTGTTGATGAAGGAGCTGTGAGTGAAGAAGGGAGCTGTGGGTGAACGAGAGAGCTGTGGGTGAAGGAGAGAGGTGTGGGTGAAGGAAAGAGCTGTTGATGAAGGAGAGAGCTGTGGGTGAATGAGGGAGCTGTGGGTGAAGGATGGAGCTGTGGGTGAAGGAGGGAGCTGTGGAGGAAGGAGAGAGCTGTTGATGAAGGCGAGAGCTGTGAGGGAAGGAGAGAGGTGTGGGTGAACGAGAGAGCTCTGGGTGAAGGAGGCAGCTGTGGGTGAAGGAGCGAGCTGTGGGTGATGAGGGAGCTGTGGGTGATGGAGAGAGCTGTGGCTGATGGAGAGAGCTGTGGGTGAAGGAGAGAGCTGTGGGTGAAGGAGGGAGCTGTGGATAACGGAGAGAGCAGTGGGTGAAGGAGAGAGCTGTGGGTGAAGGAGGGAGCTGTGGATAATGGAGAGAGCTGTGGGTGAAGGAGAGAGTTGTGGGTGAATGAGAAATCTGTAGATGAAGGAGAGAGCTGTGGGTGAATGAGAGAGCTGTGAGTGAAGGAGGGAGCTGTGCATGAAGGAGAAAGCTGTGTGTGATGGAGAGAGCTGTGGATGAAGGAGGAAGCTGTGGATGAATAAGAGAGCCGTAGTTGAAGGAGGGAGCTGTGGTTGAAGGGGAGAGCTGTGGGGTAAGCAGAGAGCTGTGGGTAATCGGGAGAGCTATGGGTGAAGGAGAGAGCTGTGGGTGAAGGAGTTAGATGTGGTGAAGGATGGAGCTGTGGGTGAAGGAGGGAGCTGTGGGTGAAGGAAGGAGCTGTGGATGAAGAAGAGAGCTGTGGGTGAAGGAGAGAGCTGTGGGTGAATGATGGAGCTGTGGATGAAGTAGGGAGCTGTGGGTGAAGGAGAGAGCTGTGGGTGAATGAGGGAGCTGTGGTTGAAGGAGGGAGCTGTGGGTGAAGGAGGGAGCTGTGGGTAAAGGAGGGAGCTGTAGATGAAGGAGAGAGCTGTGGGTAAATAAGAGAGCTGTGGATGAAGGAGAGAGCTGTGGGTGAAGGAGGGAGCTGTGGGTGAAGGAGGGAGCTGTGGGTGAAGGAGAGAGCTGTGGGTGAAGAAGAGAGCCGTGGATGAAAGAGGGAGCTGTGGTTGAAGGAGGGAGCCGTGGATGAAGGAGAGAGCTTTGGGTGAAGGAGGGAGCCGTGGGTGAAGGGGGGAGCTGTTGGTGGAGAGAGTTGTGTGTGAAGGAGCAAGCTGTAGGTGAAGGAGGGTGCTGTGGATGAAGGAGAGAGCTGTAGGTGAATAAGATAGCTGTGGGTGAAGGAGGGAGCTGTGGGTGAATGAGGGAGTTGTGGGTGAAGGAGGGAACTGTTGATGAAGGAGAGAGCTGTGGGTGAATGAGGGAGCTGTGGGTGAAGGAGGGAGTTGTTGATGAAGGAGCTGTGAGTGAAGAAGGGAGCTGTGGGTGAACGAGAGAGCTGTGGGTGAAGGAGAGAGGTGTGGGTGAAGGAAAGAGCTGTTGATGAAGGAGAGAGCTGTGGGTGAATGAGGGAGCTGTGGGTGAAGGAGGGAGTTATTGATGAAGGAGCTGTGATTGAAGGAGGAAGCTGTGGGTGAAGGAGGGAGCTGTGGGTGAATGAGGGAGCTGTGGGTGGAGAGAGTTGTGGGTGAAGGAGGGAGCTGTGGGTGAAGGAGGGCGCTGTGGATGAAGGAGAGAGCTGTAGGTGAAGAAGAGAGCTGTGGGTGAAGGAGGGCGCTGTGGGTGAAGGAGGGAGCTGTGGGTAAATGAAGGAGCTGTGGGTGAATGAGGGCTGTGGTTGAAGGAGAGACCTGTGGGTGAACGAGGGAGCTGTGGGTGAAGGAGGGAGCTGTGTGTGAATGAGGGAGCTATGGGTGAATGAGGGAGTTGTGGGTGAAGGAGGGAACTGTTGATGAAGGAGAGAGCTGTGCGTGAATGCGGGAGCTGTGGGTGAAGGAGGGATTTATTGATGAAGGAGCTGTGAGTGAAGGAGGGAGCTGTGGGTGAATGAGAGAGCTGTGGGTGAAGGAGAGTGTTGTGGGTGAAGGAGAGAGCTGTTGATGAAGGAGAGAGCTGTGGGTGAATGAGGGAGCTGTGGGTGAAGGATGGAGCTGTGGGTGAAGGAGGGAGCTGTGGAGGAAGGAGAGAGCTGTTGATGAAGCAGAGAGCTGTGGGGGAAGGAGAGAGGTGTGGGTGAACGAGAGAGCTCTGGGTGAAGGAGGGAGCTGTGGGTGAAGGAGAGAGCTGTGGGTGATGAGGGAGCTGTAGGTGAACGAGGGAGCTGTGGGTGATGGAGAGAGCTGTGGGTGATGGAGAAAGCTGTGGGTGACGGAGAGAGCTGTGGGTGAAGGAGGGAGCTGTGGATAAAGCAGAGAGCTGTGGGTGAAGGAGATAGCTGTGGGTGAAGGAGGGAGCTGTGGGTGAAAGAGGGATCTGTAGTTGAAGGAGAGAGCTGTGGGTGAAGGAGGGAGTTATTGATGAAGGAGCTGTGAGTGAAGGAGTAAGCTATGGGTGAAGGAGGGAGCTGTGGGTGAAGGAGGGAGCCATGGATGAAGGAGAGAGCTGTGGGTGAAGGAGAGAGTTGTGGGTGAAGGAGGGAGCTGTGGGTGAAGGAGGGCGCTGTGGATGAAGGAGAGAGCTTTGGGTAAATGAGGGAGCTGTGGGTGAATTAGGGAGCTGTGGTTGAAGGACAGAGCTGTGGGTGAAGGAGGGAGCTGTGGGTGAATGAGGGAGCTGTGGGTGAATGAGGGAGTTGTGGGTGAAGGAGGGAACTGTTGATGAAGGAGAGAGCTGTGGGTTAATGAGGGAGCTGTGGGTGAAGGAGGGAGTTATTGATGAAGGAGCTGTGAGTGAAGGAGGGAGCTGTGGGTGAACGAGAGAGCTGTGGGTGAAGGAGAGAGCTGTGGGTGAATGAGGGAGCTGTTGATGAAGGAGAGAGCTGTGGGTGCATGAGGGAGGTGTGGGTGATGGAGGGAGCTGTTGATGAAGGAGAGAGCTGTGGGTGAATGAGGGAGCTGTGGGTGAAGGAGGGAGTTATTGATGAAGGAGCTGTGAGTGAAGGAGGAAGCTGTGGGTGAAGGAGGGAGCTGTGGGTGAAGGAAGGAGCCGTGGATGAAGGAGAGAGCTGTGGGTGAAGGAGAGAGTTGTGGGTGAAGGAGGGAGCTGTGGGTGAAGGACGGCGCTGTGGATGAAGGAGAGAGCTTTGGGTAAATGAGGGAGCTGTGGGTGAATTAGGGAGCTGTGGTTGAAGGAGAGAGCTGTGGGTGAAGGAGGGAGCTGTGGGTGAATGAGGGAGCTGTGGGTGAATGAGGGAGTTGTGGGTGAAGGAGGGAGTTATTGATGAAGGAGCTGTGAGTGAGGAGGGAGCTGTGGGTGAACGAGAGAGCTGTGGGTGAAGGAGAGAGCTGTGGGTGAATGAGGGAGCTGTTGATGAAGGAGAGAGCTGTGGGTGCATGAGGGAGGTGTGGGTGATGGAGGGAGCTGTTGATGAAGGAGAGAGCTGTGGGTGAATGAGGGAGCTGTGGTTGAAGGAGCGAGCTGCTGATGAAGGAGAGAGCTGTGGGTGAAGGAGAGAGCTGTGGGTGAAGGAGGGAGCTGTGGGTGAAAGAGGGATCTGTAGTTGGAGGAGAGAGCTGTGGGTGAATGAGGGAGATGTGGGTGAAGGAGGGAGTTATTGATGAAGGAGCTGTGAGTGAAGGAGGAAGCTGTGGGTGAAGGAGGGAGCTGTGGGTGAAGGAGGGAGCCGTGGATGAAGGAGAGAGCTCTGGGTGAAGGAGAGAGTTGTGGGTGAAGGAGGGAGCTGTGGGTGAAGGAGGGCGCTGTGGATGAAGGAGAGAGCTTTGGGTAAATGAGGGAGCTGTGGGTGAATTAGGGAGCTGTGGTTGAAGGAGAGAGCTGTGGGTGAAGGAAGGAGCTGTGGGTGAATGAGGGAGCTGTGGGTGAATGAAGGAGTTGTGGGTGAAGGAGGGAACTGTTGATGAAGGAGAGAGCTGTGGGTTAATGAGGGAGCTGTGGGTGAAGGAGGGAGTTATTGATGAAGGAGCTGTGAGTGAAGGAGGGAGCTGTTGGTGAACGAGAGAGCTGTGGGTGAAGGAGAGAGCTGTAGGTGAATGAGGGAGCTGTTGATGAAGGAGAGAGCTGTGGGTGCATGAGGGAGGTGTGGGTGATGGAGGGAGCTGTTGATGAAGGAGAGAGCTGTGGGTGAATGAGGGAGCTGTGGTTGAAGGAGCGAGCTGCTGATGAAGGAGAGAGCTGTGGGTGAAGGAGAGAGTTGTGGGTGAAGGAGGGAGCTGTTGATGAAGGAGAGAGCTGTGGGAGAATGAGGGAGCTGTGGGGGAAGGATGGAGCTGTTGATGAAGGAGAGAGCTGTGGGTGAATGAGGGACCTGTGGGTGAAGGATGGAGCTGTTGATGAAGGAGAGAGCTGTGGATGAAGGAGAGAGCTGTTGATGACGGAGAGAGCTGTGGGTTAAGCAGTGAGCTGTGGGTGAAAGAGGGAGCTGTCGGTGATGGAGAGAGCTGTAGATGGAGAGAGCTGTGGGTGAAGGAGGGAGCTGTTGGTGAACGAGAGAGCTGTGGGTGAAGGAGAGAGCTGTACGTGAATGAGGGAGCTGTTGATGAAGGAGAGAGCTGTGGGTGCATGAGGGAGGTGTGGGTGATGGAGGGAGCTGTTGATGAAGGAGAGAGCTGTGGGTGAATGAGGGAGCTGTGGTTGAAGGAGCGAGCTGCTGATGAAGGAGAGAGCTGTGGGTGAAGGAGAGAGTTGTGGGTGAAGGAGGGAGCTGTTGATGAAGGAGAGAGCTGTGGGAGAATGAGGGAGCTGTGGGTGAAGGATGGAGCTGTTGATGAAGGAGAGAGCTGTGGGTGAATGAGGGACCTGTGGGTGAAGGATGGAGCTGTTGATGAAGGAGAGAGCTGTGGATGAAGGAGAGAGCTGTTGATGACGGAGAGAGCTGTGGGTTAAGCAGTGAGCTGTGGGTGAAAGAGGGAGCTGTCGGTGATGGAGAGAGCTGTAGATGGAGAGAGCTGTGGGTGAAGGAGGGAGCTGTGGGTGAAGGAGATAGCTGTTGGTAGAGGAGAGAGCTGTGGGTGAATGAGAGAGCTGGGGTGAAGGAGGGAGTTGTGCATGAAGGAGAAAGCTGTGGGTGATGGAGAGAGCTGTGGATGACGGAGGAAGCTGTGGATGAATAAGAGATCCGTGGATAAAGCAGGGAGCTGTGGTTGAAGGATAGAGCTGTGGGAGAAGCAGAGAGCTGTGGGTGAAGGAGGTAGATGTGGGTGAAGGACGGAGCTGTGGGTGAAGGAGAGAGCTGTGGGTGAAGGAGGGAGCTGTGGATAAAGGAGAGAACTGTGGGTGAAGGAGAGAGGTGTGGGTGAATGAGGGAGCTGTGGGTGAATGAGAGAGCTGTGCATGAAGCAGAGAGCTGTGGGTGAAGGAGAGAGCTGTGGGTGAAGGAGAAATCTGTGGGTGAAGGAGAGAGTTGTGGGTGAAGGAGGGAGCTGTGGGTGAAGGAGAGAGCTGTGGATGAAGGAGAGAGCTGTGGGTGAAGGAGGGAGCTGTGGGTGAAGGAGCGAGCTGTGAATGAAGGAGGGGAATGAGGGAGGTGACCGTCGCTCCCCGCCCTCCCCAGCACCTCGACGGCTCTCCCATCGAGGTGACGCTGGCCAAGCCGGTGGACCGCGACAGCTACGTCCGCTACACACGTGGAGCAGGCAGCCGCAGCTCCGTGCTACAGCAGGTGACACACAGAGACACACAGAGACACACAGAGATCTATAGAGACACAGAGAGACACACCGAGATACACATAGATACACAGAGACACACAGAGACACACAGAAATACACAGAGATCTATAGAGACACAGAGAGACACACAGAGACACACAGAGACACACAGAAACACACAGAGATCTATAGAGATACACAGAGATATACAGAAATACACAGAGACACACAGGGACACACATTAATACACAAAGATACACAGAGACACACAGACACATAGAGACACACTGAGATACACAGAAACACACAGAGACACATAGAGAGACACAGAGATACACAGAGATACAGAGACAAAGAGACATACAGAGAGACACAGAGACACACAGAGATACACAGAGACACACAGACACTCACAGAGACACACAGAGACACAGACACAGAGAGACACACAGACACTCACAGAGACACACAGAGAGACACAGAGACCTATAGAGACACACAGAGACATACAGAGACTCACACAGACACAGAGAGACACACAGAGATACACAGAGATACAGAGACAAAGAGACACACAGAGAGACACAGAGACACACAGACACACAGAGAAACACAGAGACACACAGACACACAGAGACACACACAGACACACAGAGACACACACAGAGACCCAGAGACTAAACCAGCAAGCTGCACTGTTTGAGAATCCCTGGGCCATCACGACTCGATAGCGGCTCCACCACGTGACTTATATCACCACCATCACCACCATCACCACCACCATCATCACCACCATCACAACCATCACCACCATCATCACCACCACCATCACCATCATCACCACCACCCTCACCACCACCATCATCACCACCATCACAACCATCACCACCATCCTCACCACCATCACAACCATCACCACCATCATCACCACCACCATCATCACCACCACCCTCACCACCACCATCATCACCATCACTACCACGTGTACATTCATGGGGCGTCTGTCTCCATTTTCCCGCCCCCTCCACTCTCGCCCCGCCCCCTTTCCCCCCCTCTCGCCCTGCCCCTCCCCCTCTCGCCCCTCCCCCTCTTGCCCCTCCCTATCTTGCCCACCACTCCCCCCTCCCTCCTTCACCCCTCCTTCACCCCCCCCTTCATCTACCCCTCCCCCCTTCATCTCCCCCTTCACCCCCACCCCGCCCTTCACCCCCCCCCCGCCCCTCCCCGTGCCCCACCAGGCCCAGGCCGATTGCTTTGGATTCTACAGCGTCGGGGGAGGTGCTGTTGGGGGCGGGGCCCTGGGGGTGTTCGACTCCTCCCCCACAGGAGGCCCCTCCCCCTACCTGGGCCCGCCCGTCTACTACACTACGGCCCCGCCCCCTCCCCACCACCACCACTACGGAGGAGGGGGCGTGGCCATGGGGGGTGGGGCACACCCCCACGTGGTGTCCGGGGTGGGCGCGGGCGCCGCACGTGGGCAGGGGAACTGCAGGGGGGGGGTCCTGGTGGCTCGCGCGCTCAGAGGTGGGGTAGTGGGGGGGGTGAGTGGGGGGGTGAGTGAGTGGGTGAGTGTGTGAGTGAGTAAGTGGGTGAGTGAGCGAGCGAGTCAGTGTGTGAGTGGGTGAGTGAGTGGGTGAGTGAGTGAGTGTGTGAGTGAGTGGGTGAGTGAGTGAGTGTGTGGGTGTGTGAGTGGGTGAGTGAGTGGGTGAGTGAGTGTGTGAGTGAGTGGATGAGTGAGTGAGTGTGTGAGTGGGTGAGTGAGTGAGTGGGTGAGTGAGTGAGTGTGTGAGTGGGTGAGTGAGTGGGTGAGTGAGTGGGTGAGTGAGTGAGTGGGTGAGTGGGTGAGTGTGTGGGTGAGTGAGTGAGTGGGTGAGTGAGTGGGTGAGTGAGTGAGTGTGTGGGTGTGTGAGTGGGTGAGTGAGTGAGTGGGTGAGTGGATGAGTGTGTGGGTGAGTGATTGAGTGAGTGGGTGAGTGAGTGGGTAAGTGAGTGAGTGTGTGAGTGGGTGAGTGGGTGAATGAGTGAGTGGGTGAGTGTGTTGGTGTGTGAGTGTGTGAGTGAGTGAGTGTGTGAGTGAGTGGGTGAGTGAGTGTGTGAGTGAGTGGGTGAGTGAGTGAGTGAGTGTGTGAGTGGGTGAGTGAGTGTGTGAGTGAGTGGGTGAGTGAGTGAGTGGGTGAGTGTGTGGGTGTGTGAGTGTGTGAGTGAGTGGGTGAGTGAGTGGGTGAGTGAGTGGGTGAGTGTGTGAGTGGGTGAGTGTGTGAGTAGGTGAGTGGGTGAATTAGTGGGTGAGTGAGTGGATGAGTGAGTGAGTGTGTGAGTGAGTGGGTGAGTGTGTGAGTAGGTGGGTGGGTGAATTAGTGGGTGAGTGAGTGAGTGGATGACTGAATGAGTGTGTGAGTGAGTGGGTGAGTGAGTGAGTGGGTGAGTGTGTGAGTGAGTGGGTGAGTAAGTGGGTGAGTGAGTGAGAGAGTGAGTGGGTGAGTGAGTGGGTGGATTAGTGGGTGGGTGGATGAGTTGATGAGTGGGTGGATGAGTGGGTGAATAGGTGAGAGCGTGAGTGAGTGGGTGAGTGAGTGAGTGGGTGAGTGAGAGGGTGGGTGACTGAGTGGGTGAGTGAATGGGTGATTGTGTGTGTAAATTGGTGAGTGAGTGAGTGGGTGAGTGAGTGGGTAGGGGGTTGGGGGTTGAGTGAGTGAGTGTGTGAGTGAGTGTGTGAGTGAGTGTGTGAGTGAGTGAGTCCGGCAAAACAACCCCCTACCTCCTCGCGGTGCCAGACGGGCAGCTCTGTCGTGGACAGTGCTGTGGGGAGAGGGCAAATTTCGATTGGCCGTCTCCCTTCATGGCGTCTGTGACCACCACAGTCGCTAAATGGGGGCTCTAGACGGGTGCGAGGGGCTGGTAACACCTCCACCTTCAAATAATTACCACGAAACCACGACTTAAATATATAACTAATAAGCTTGTGCCAGGGGCCCCGGGGGGACAGGCGTCTATGACGTCTCTTGGCCAAACCCCAATTGGCGGAGCCAGGAGATTGCATCTCTACCCTCGGGGCTCCTCCAGAAACAACGAAAAGCCACTTCGTGTTGCCACGTGGAATGTTCGAACGCTCACTGCGGAGGAGTTGCTGCCACTCCTCTGTCGGGAGCAGGACCGGTACCGCCTGGATCTCTGTGGCATTCAGGAGGTCTGGTGGACCGGTTCTGGCTCCTGCCACCATGAGGGGTGGCCAGGCCTCTACTCGGGGCAGCAGACTGCCAAACAACAAGGTGTGGCTCTTCTTTTGAACAATAGAATGCAGAGTGCGTGGGAGCGTAGCGGTGAGGTGTGGGAAGCTGTAAACCCCAGGCTACTTTGGGCTCGCCTTCCCATCAACCGGAGGCGAGGAGTGGTGGTCATGGTTACTTATGCCCCCACCGAAGACGAACATCCGTGGAGGGATGCAGGCAAAGCCGATGAGTCAGATGCCTTCTTTGACCTGCTGTCACAGGTGCTGGCTAAAGTGGCCCCTCGGGATAGAGTCATCTTGTTGGGTGACTTCAATGCCCGAGTTGGTCATGATGCTGGCACCTGGTCTGGAGTGATTGGAGGGCATGGGCCAGATCAGCTCAATAACACCGTTAGGAGGCTGCTAGATTTTTGTGCAGCCCATGGGCTGGTAATTACCAACACGTTCCAGCATCGGCGCATCCACACAACATCATGGATGCATGCGGGGTCCAAGCAAGAACATATGTGGGACTACATAGTGACGGACCAGTGGATGGGAGCCTATGTCCTTGACACCAGGACCTACTGTGGAGCTGATCTGCCCTCTGACCATCGACTAGTCATCTGTAAGATGCGCCTGCCATTCTTCCACTCCGGTGGTGGGTGTACACCCAGGACCCAATTGCAACATAAAGTGGCCTGGTCTCAGTAAGCTGGTGAAAGTTGCAAGCGAGAATTTCATCATCGCTTGCGGCTGGGGTTGGCATCGTCCCCCCCTCCTCCTGATGTCGAGGGTAAATGGGCAAAGTTTAGGACTGTGACTCATGCAGCTGCAATGGCTGCTTTGGGTACGTGGTCCAGACCTCCCAGAGAACCTGGCTGACAGAGGAGGTGTTCAGGATAGTTGAGGAAAAACGACAGGCCCACTGTCATCGGCTACAGAATCCCCCGTCAGAGAATGAGGAGGCTTACCGCAGCCTTCGCTCGGAGGTTCGGAGAGCCGTGAGGCGCTGCAAGGATGGGTGGTGGTCGCGGGTTGCTGAGGAGATAAAGTCTGCCTCAGTGGCCCGCGATCAAAATCTCTATTTAACTCCATGAAAAAAGTAACCTGCAACGCCACACCTATTACCATCATTAGGGGAAAAAATGGTGTTCCAAACTCCGACCCCCAGGAACAGGTTTGCAGATTTGCTGAGCATTTATGTGAGGTCCTGGGGAAGGGGAAACCCCTCAGCCAGGAAAACATCGTGGCACAAAGTGGGGATGACCTTGCTGAGGCTGCGGTGCCTCAAATATTGGAAGAAGTCACCCCCGGTGAATAGCTGGCTGAGGTGCCATCTGTTGAGGAAGTACTGAATGCGATCCGGAGTCTGATACCAGGAAAGGCACCGGGCAGAGATGATCTCCCAAGCGAAATGCTGAGGGAGGGTGGCGTTCATGCACAGACTGCCCTACATGACATCATAACAACAGTCTGGACCACTGGACAGGTTTCGCAGGATTAAAAGGATGCCCTGGTGGTCCTCCTCTTTAACAAGGGGGACCGCACAGACTGTAACAACTACAGGGGCATCTCACTCCTCAGTGTGCCGGGAAAGGTCCTGCAAGGATTATTCAACATCGCCTTGCCAGGCACGCTGAGGAGAGGCTTGCGGAGCCCCAATGCGGTTTCAGGAAATGGCGGTCCTGCACAGATGCCATGTTTTCTGTCCGTCTGCTACAGCAGAGGTTTAGGGAATTACAACAAGACCTACATCTCTGCTTTATTGACCTGGTCAAGGCCTACGATACCATCCGTAAGCCTGGGCTCTGGGTTCTTCTTCGTGCTTTTGGAGTCCCTGACCATCTGCTCACGATCATTAAGGACCTTCATGATGGTGAGCGGACCCGGGGAAAACTACATGGCCGGGAGTCAGAGCCATTCCCTGTACACCTTTGGGTGCGACAGGGATGTCCTCTGACTCCCACATTATTTAAAATCTATTTTTACCACGTAGTTCGTGAAGCCTTCAATAGCTGTACTGGGTGAATCTGCATTTGGTACAGATATAATGGGAGGCTGATCGATGCCCGGTTGCGGTCAAGGGATGGCTCCCTATTGCTCAACCACATTATGTATGCCGATGATTTGGTAATAGCTGCTCATTCAGAGGAGGAGTTGGAGACGCTGCTGTTGAGACTGGAGCATGGTACCAAGAGATGGGGCCTTACCATCAGCCCCACCAAAACTAAGCACCTGCCTGGGTATTTTGTACCATCGGACACTCCACCCCACAAGACCCAATCCGTGATGGGGCAGTTGTGGAGAAAGTCGAGAGTTTTCCATACCTGGGCAGTGTGCTTTTAACCAGCTCCAGTTTAACAGCAGAGGTCTCACTCTGAATCAGTCAAGCGGCAATATTTTTTCATCGGTTGCGTAACGCTGTGTGGAAGTTACCTGGTCTGTCACTCCGCACTAAGCTTCAGGTCTTCTCGGCCACGGTCATTCTCTCCCTTCTCTACGCTTGCGAAACGTGGACCCCCCTAATGGAACATCTTCGCCGGTTAGAAACAGTTATGATGGCCTGCCTACGATCCATCCTGGGTTCAACCAGACTGGATTGTGTGAGGAGCTCACAAATCCTTGAAACATCTGGGCAAGGTCCCATCGGTGAGCTCGTCCGGCGGGCAAGGCTGCGATGGCTGGGTCATGTAGCCCGCATGCCCAGCCACCGTATTCTGAAACAGCTTTTGTTCGGCCGGATCGAGGGGGCTAATCGGGCGCGGCACGCGCTAGAGAAGAGATGGAGTGATGTGGTACAGGAGGACGTGGAGCTGAGTGGACTTGCCGATGACTGGTACCAGCGGTGTCCAAATCGGCCTCTGTGGAGGAGGCTCGTGAAAGACGCTACTGGGCAGTTGGAGGCAGTCGCCCTCCAAAAACTACAGAGGGCGGAAGAGCAACGCTCACAACAACGAGCGGAGCGCCGGGTGGCTAAAGCCCAGCAAGGTCGCACAGTAGGGTGCACAGGTGGTGCACCAACCAGTCATCTCAGTCATCTCAGTCAGTCGACCCGTTGCACCTGGGACTGCCCCGTGACCTCCTGCCAGCGGGCATTCGACACTTCACGTGGCCTCAAGGTGCACATGGCCTGGCACAAGCGATGTGGTGACGTCACCGCCACATAGGGGCGAATGGCGGTTGTTGTTGTTGTGCGAGTGAGTGAGTGGGTGAGTGGGTGAGTGAGTGGGTGGGTGAGTGCGTGAGTGAGTGGGTAAGTGGGTGAGTGAGTGGGTGAGTGTGTGAGTGGGTGGGTGAGTGAGTGTGTGAGTGAGTGGGTGAGTGGGTGAGCGAGTGTGTGAGTGAGTGTGTGTGAATGAGTGATGGGACCTTGCCCAGAGAGAGTAGTGGGAGCGATAGTGTAGCGGTTAGCGCGCTGCGTTATGAACCTGGCGACCCGGGTTCGATTCCCGCTCACGGCCAACACCAGTGACGATTATCTGAACCGGTCCCGGGCCTCCCCTAGGTCGACTCAGCCTCAAATGAGTACCTGGTGCGGTGTGTAAACATTGCCACTAGGGAGACAAAGGCGGTCGGGCGTGGTGCTGGCCACCCACCCCCTCGTGTACCGTTCCGGCCTTCATAGGTGCTCGCTAACAGCACTTGCCCCTACAGTCTGTTAAGGCTATATGGGGGATCTTTTGTGTGAGAGAGTGAGTGAATGAGTGGGGTGGGTGAGTGGGTGTGTGAGTGAGTGAATCAGTGAGTGAATCAGTGAGTGAATGAGTGAGTGTGTGAGTGAGTGTGTGAGTGAGTGTGTGAGTGAGTGGGTGAGTGTGTGGGTGAGTGAGAGGGTGAGTGAGTGTGTGAGTGAAAAAGTGAATGAGTGAGTGAATCAATGAGTGAATGAGCTAATGAGTGGTTGGGTGAGTGACTGAGTTTCCCATCACCCGATCCTCCCATCCAGGAGCTGCTGGCTGTCGGGGTCTCGCCGGAGGCCGTGGGGGCTACTCCCAGGTCCAGGGGTCTGGAACGGGAGGCACGGGGAGAGCCTCTCAGGGAGGTGGAGGGGGTGGAGGAGGGGGTGGAGGGGGTGGTGCTGGGAGGGGGTCACGTGGGGGTCGCGTGGAGCCACGCGTCTTTGACCTCCTGCCCGGCATGGAGCTGACCCCAACGAATCCTGCGTCAGTGCGGGTGCAAGGGGCGGCTCGGAGTCCCACGCAGGTGGCGTGTGTGTGTCTGTGTGTGTGAGTGTGTCTGTGTGTGTCTGTGTGTGTGTCTGTGTGTGTGTCTGTGTTGTGGGGAGCGGTAGTGTAGCGGTTAGCGCGCTGCGCTATGAACCCGGCGACACGGGGTCGATTCCCGCTCACGGCCAACACCAGTGACGATTATTTGAACCGTTCCCGGGCCTTCCCTAGGTCGACTCAGCCTCAAATGAGTACCTGGTGCGGTGTGTAGTAAACAGCGCCACTAGGGAGACAAAGGCGGTCGGGCGTGGTGCTGGCCACCCACCCCCTCGTGTACCGTTCAGGCCTTCATAGTTGCTCGCTAACAGCACTTTCCCCTACAGTCTCTTAAGGCTATACGGGGGATCTTTATCTTTGTGTGTCTGTGTGTGTCTCTGTGTGTGTGTGCCTTGCTACATTAAATTACCACCAAACCACAACTGAAATATATAACTAATAAGCTTCTGCCGGAGGCCCCGGGGGACAGGCATCTATGACGCCTCCTAGCCAAACCCCATTTGGCGGAGCGAGGAGATTTAATCCTTACCCTCTGGGCTCCTCCAGACACAACGAAAAGCCACTACGGATGGCCACGTGGAATGTTCGAACGCTCACTGCGGAGGAGAGGCTGCCACTCCTCTGTGGGGAGCTAGACCATTACCGCCTGGATCTCCGCGGCATTCAGGAGGTCCGGTGGACCGGCTCTGGCTCCTGCTACCATGAGGGGTGGACAGTCCTCTACTCGGGGCAGGAGACTGCCAAACAACAGAGTGTTGCTCTTCTTCTGAGCAAAAGAATGCCGGTGAGGTGTGGGAAGATGTAAGCCCCAGGCAAGTTTGGGCTCGCCTTTCCATCAACCGGAAGTGAAGAGTGGTGGTCGTGGTTACTTATACCCCCGCAGAAGACGAACATCAATGGAGGGATGCAAGCAAGGCCGATGAGTCAGATGCTTTCTATGACCTGCTGTCAAAGGTGCTGGCTAAAGTGGCCCCTCGGGATAGAGTAATCTTGTTGGGTGACTTCAATGCCCGAGTGGGTCTTGATGCTGGCACCTGGTCTGGAGTAATTGGAGGGTATGGGCCAGATTAGCTCAATAACAACGGTAGGAGGCTGCTAGATTTTTGTGCAGTCCATGGGCTTGTAATTACCAACGCGCTGGTCCGGCATCGGCGCATCCACACTACATCATGGATGCATGCCGGGTCCAAGCAAGAACATTTGCTGGACTACATAGTGACGGACCAGCGGATGCGAGCCCATGTCCTTGACACCAGGGCCTACCGTGGAGCTGATCTGCTGTCTGACCATCGACCAGTCATCTGTAAGATGCGCCTGTCATTCTTCCACTCCAGTGGTGGGTGTACACCCAGGACCCCATTCCAACCAAAGGTTGCCTGGTCTCCGTTAGCTGATGAAAGTTGCAAGCAAGAATTTAATCATCGCTTGCGGATGGGGTTTATATCGCCCTGACTCCTCCTGATGCCGAGTGTAAATGGGCAAGGTTTAGGACTGCGACTCATGCAGCTGCAATGGCTGCTTTGGGTACGCGGTCCAGACCTTCCCAGAGACCCTGGCTGACAGAGGAGGTTTTCAAGATGGTTGAGAAAACGCGACAGGCCCACTGTCATTGGCTACAGAATCCCACGTCAGAGAATGAGGAGGCTTACCGCAGCCTTCGCTTGGAGGTTCGGTGAGGCGTGAGGCGTTGCAAGGATGGGTGGTGGTCGCGGGTTGCTGAGTAGATGGAGTCTGCCTTAGTGGCCCACGATCACAAATCCCTATTTAACTCCATCAATAAAGTAACCTGCAGCGCCACACCTCTTACCATCATTAGGGGAAAAAACGGTGATCCCATCTCCAACCCCCAGAAACAGGTTTGCAGATTTGCTGAGTATTTCTGTGAGGTCCTGGGGGGGGGGGGGGGGGGGGAAATCCCTAAGCCAGGAAAACATCGTGGCACAAAGTGGGGATGACCCTGCTGAGGCTGCAGTGCCTCAAATATTGGAAGAAGATGGCACCCCCTGTGAGTGGCTGGCTGAGGTGCCATCTGTTGAGGAAGTACTGAAGGTGATCTGGAGTCTGAGAGCATGAAAGGCACCGGGCAGAGATGATCTCCCAAGCGAAATGCTGAGGGAGGGTGGCGTTTGTGCACAGACTGCCCTACATGACATCATAACAACAGTCTAGACCACTGGACGGGTTCCGCAGGATTGGAAGGATGCCCTGGTGGGGACCACACAGACTGTAACAACTACATGGGCATCTCACTCAGTGTGCCGGGAAAGGTCCTGGCAAGGATTATTCAACATCGCCTTGCTAGGCACTCTGAGGAGAGGCTTGCGGAGCCCCAATGTGGTTTCAGGAAAGGGCGGTCCTGCACAGATGCCATAATTACTGTCCATCTGCTAAAGCAGAGGTGTAGGGAATTCCAACAAGACCTACATCTCTGCTTTATTGACCTGGTCAAAGCCTATGATACCATCAGTAGGCCTGGGCTCTGGGTTGTTCTTCGTGCTTTCAGAGTCCCTGACCCTCTGCTCACGCTCATTAAGGACCTTCATGATGGGAGTCAGAGCCATTCCATGTACACCTTGGGGTGCGACAGGGATGTCCTCTGGCTCCCACATTATTTAACATCTATTTTGGCCATGTAGTTCGTGAAGTCTTCAATAGCTGTACCGGAAGAATTTCCATTTGGTACAGATATAATGGAAGGCTCATCGATGCCCGGGTGCGGTCAAGGAAAGGCTCCCTATTGCTCAACCACGTTATTTATGCCGATGATCTGGTAATTGTTGCTCACTCAGAGGAGGAGTTGGAGATGTTGCTGCCGAAACTGGAGCGTGCCACTAAGAGGTGGGGCCTTACCATCAGCCCCACAAAACTCAGCACCTGCCTGGGTATTTTGTACCATTGGACACTCCACCTCCACAACTCCTAATCAGTAATGGGGCAGTTGTGGAGAGATTGGAAAGTTTCCCATACCTGGGCAGTGTGCTCATGACCGGCTCCGGTTTAACATCAGAGGTCTCACTCCGAATCACTCAAGCGGCAATATATTTTCATCGGTTGCATAACGCTGTGTGGAAGCTACCTGGTCTGTTGCTCCGCACGAAGCTTCAGGTCTTCTCGGCCACGGTCATTCCCTCCCATCTCTATGCTTGCGAAACGTGGACCCCCCTAATCGAGCATCTTCGCCGTTTAGAAACTTTTAGACTGACCTGCCTACGATCCATCCTGGGTTTAAACAGGCTGGATTGTGTGAGGAGCTCACAAATCCTTGAAAGATCTGGGCAAAGTCCCATTCGTTGAGCTCCTCCAGCAGGCAAGGCTGCGTTGGCTGAGTCATGTAGCCCGAATGCCCAGCCACCGCATGCCTAAACAGCGTTTTTTCGGCCGGATCGAGGGGGCTAAATGGGCGTGGCACGGGCTAGAGAAGAGATGGAGTGATGTGGTACAGGAAGACGTGGAACTGAGTGGACTTGCCAATGACTAGTACCAGCGGTGTCAAGATCGGCCTCTGTGGAGAAGGCTCATGAAGGACGCTACTTGGCATTTGGAGGCAGTCGCCCTCCAGCAACAACAAAGGACGGAGGAGCGACGCTCACAACAACGAAGCGCCAGGTGGCTAAAGCACAGCAAGTTGGCACAGTATGGGGCACAGGTGGTGCATCAGCCAGTCATATTGGTCATCTCAGTCAGTCGACCCGTGGCACCTGGGTCTGCCCCGTGACCTCCTGCCGTCGGGCGTTTGACACTTCACGTGGCCTCAAGGTGCACATAGCCTAGCACACGCGTCGTGGTGACGTCACCGCCACTTAGTGGCGAATGGCGGTTGTTGTTGTTGTGTGGGTTTCTGTGTGTCTATATGTGGTGTGTGTGCGTGTAGTGTGTGTAGTGTGTCTGTGTGTGGTATTTGTGTCTGTGTCTCTGTGTGAGCCTCTGTATCTCTGTGTGTCTCTGTCTCCTTGTGTGAGTCTCTGTGTGTGTCTCTGTGTCTCAGCTACTAGAGGAGCTATGCCAGACTAACAGCTGGGGACAGCCGATCTTTCAGCTGCACTCTGCCGTGTCTCTGCGCGTCTCTGTGAGAGTCTCTGTTTGTGTCTCTGTGTGTCTCTGTGTGTGTCTCCGTGTGTCTCTCTGTGTGTGTCTCTGTGTCTCTGTGTGAGTCTCTGTGTGAGTTTCTACGTGTCTGTGTTTCTCTGTTTCTCTCTGTGTGAGTCTCTGTGTGTCTCTCCGTGTGTCTCCGTGTGTCTCTCTGTGTGTCTCTCTGTGTGTCTCTGTATGTCTCCGTGTGTCTCTCTGTGTGTCTCTGTGTCTCTCTGTGTGAGTCTCCCTGTGAGTCTCTGCGTCTAAGTGTGAGTCACTGTGTTTCTCTGTGTCTCTGTGTCTCTCTGTGTGAGTCTCTGTGTCTCTCTGTGTGAGTCTCTGTGTGTCTCTGTCGTGTTTCTATGTGTTTCTATGTCTCTGTGTGAGTCTCTGTGTCTCTGTGTGTCTCTGTGTGTCTCCGTGTGTCTCTCTGTGTCTCTCTGTGTCTCCGTGTGTCTCTCTGTGTGTCTCTGTGTCTCTCTGTCTCTGTGTGAGTCACTGTGAGTCTCTACGTGTCTCTGTGTCTCTCTGTGTGAGTCTCTGTGTGTCTCTGTCGTGTCTCTATCGTGTCTGTGTTTCTGTGTCTCTGTGTGAGTCTCTGTGTGAGTCTCTACGTGTCTCTGTGTCTCTCTGTGTGTCTCTGTGTATCTTTGTGTGAGTCTCTGTGTGTCTCTGTCGTGTCTCTCATGTGTTTCTGTGTCTCTGTGTGAGTCTCTGTGTCTCTGTGTGAGTCTCTGTGTCTCTCTGTGTGGTTCTCTCTGTGTCTCTCTGTGTCCCTGTGTGAGTGTCTCTGTGTCTCTGTGTCTATCTGTTTCTGTCTCTGTGTGAGTCTCTGTGTCTCTGTGTGAGTCTCTGTGTGTCTCCGTGTGTCCCTCTGTGTGTCTCTCTGTGTCTCTCTGTGTGTCTCTCTGTGTGTCTCTCTGTGTCTGTGTGTCTCTGTGTGAGTGTCTCTGTGTCTCTGTGTCTCTATCTGTTTCTGTGTCTCTGTGTGAGTCTCTGTGTCTCTGTGTGGGTCTCTGTGTGTCTCTGTGTGTCTCTCTGTGTGTCTCTCTGTGTCTCTGTGTGTGTCTCTCTGTGTCTCTGTGTGTGTCTCTCTGTGTGAGTCTCTGTGTGTGTCTCTATCGTGTCTCTGTGTGTCTCTGTGTGTCTCTTTGTGTGTCTCTGTGTGTGCCTCTGTGTGTGTCTCTATCGTGTCTCTGTGTCTCTCTGTGTCTCTGTGTGAGTGTCTCTGTGTCTCTGTGTGTCTCTATCTGTTTCTGTGTCTCTGTGTGAGTCTCTGTGTCTCTGTGTGAGTCTCTGTGTCTCCGTGTGTCTCTCTGTGTGTCTCTCTGTGTCTTTGTGTGTGTCTCTCTGTCTCTCTGTGTGTCTCTCTGTGTCTGTGTCTCTCTGTGTCTCTGTGTGTGTCTCTCTGTGAGTCTCTGTGTGTGTCTCTATCGTGTCTTTGTGTGTCTCTGTGTGTCTCTGTGTGTCTCTATCGTGTCTCTATGTCTCTCTGTGTCTCTGTGTGTCTCTGTGTGAGTGTCTCTGTGTCTCTGTGTGTCTCTATCTGTTCTGTGTCTCTGTGTGAGTCTCTGTGTCTCTGTGTGAGTCTCTGTGTCTCCGTGTGTCTGTGTCTTTGTGTGTGTCTCTGTGTCTCTCTCTGTGTCTCTCTGTGTCTCTGTGTGTCTCTCTGTGTCTCTGTGTGTCTCTGTGTGTCTCTCTGTGTGAATCTCTGTGTGTGTCTCTATCGTGTCTCTGTGTGTCTCTGTGTGTCTCTGTGTGTCTCTCTGTGTGAGTCTCTGTGTGTCTCTATCGTGTCTCTGTGTGTCTTCGTGTCTCCGTGTGTATCTGTGTGAGTCTGTGTGTCTCTGTGTGTGTATCTGTGAGTATGTGTGTATCTCTGTGTGTGTGTCTCTCTGTGTCTCTGTGTGAGTCTCTACGTGTCTCTGTGTTTCTCTGTGTCTCTGTCTCTCTGTGTGAGTCTCTGTATCTCTTTGTGTGAGTCTCTGTGTCTCTGTCGTGTCTCTATCGTGTCTCTGTGTGTTTCTGTGTCCCTGTGTGAGTCTCTCTGTGTCTCTGTGTGAGTCTCTGTGTCTCTGTGTGTGTCTCCGTGTATCTCTCCGTGAGTCTCTCTGTGTCTCTGTGTCTCTCTGTGTGAGTCTCTGTGTCTCTCTGTGTGAGTCCCTGTGTGTCTATGTGTGTCTCTGTGTCTCAGCTACTAGAGGAGCTCTGCCAGACTAACAGCTGGGGACAGCCGATCTACCAGCTGCACTCTGCTGTGTCTCCAGACCAGCGACAACTTTTCCTCTACAAAGTCGCTATCCCAGCACTCGCAAGCCAGCTGGCACACACGTGAGGAGACGCAACCAGTCACTCCCCCAGTCACTCAGTTAGTCACTCAGCGAGTTACTCAGCTAGTCACTTCCCCAGTCACTCAGCCAGTCGCTCAGCTAGTCACTCAGCCAGTCACTTCCCCAGTCACTCAGCCAGTCACTCAGCTAGTCACTCAGCCAGTCACTCCCCCAGTCACTCAGCTATTCACTCAGTGAGTTACTCAGCTAGCCACTCCCCCATTCACTCAGCTAGTTACTCAGCCAGTCAATCAGCTAGTCACTACTCAGCTAGTTACTCAGCTAGTCACTCCCCCAATCACTCAGCCAGTCACTGAGCTATTCACTCAGCGAATTACTCAGCCAGTCACTCCCTCACTCACTCAGTCAGCCACTCCCCCAGTCACTCAGCCAGCCACTCCCCCAGTCACTCAGTCACTCCCCCAGTCACTCAGCCAGTCACTCAGCTAGTCACTCAGCCAGTCACTCAGCCAGTCACTTAGCCAGTCACTCAGCGAGTCACTCAGCTAGTCACTCAGCTAGTCACTCAGCCAGTCACTCAGCCAGTCACTCCCCCAGTCACTCAGCTTGTCACTCAGCCAGTCACTCAGCTAGTCACTCAGCTAGTTACTCATCCAGTCTCTCAGCCGGTCACTCAGCTAGTCACTCCCCCAGTCACTCAGCTAGTCACTCAGCCAGTCACTCAGCTAGTCACTCAGCTAGTTACTCAGCCAGTCACTGAGCCAGTCACTCAGCGAGTCACTCAGCTAGTCACTCAGCCAGTCACTCAGCTAGTCACTCAGCCAATCACTCAGCCAGTCACTCCCCCAGTCACTCAGCCAGTCACTCAGCCAGTCACTCAGCTAGTTACTCAGCTAGTCACTCCCCCAATCACTCAGCCAGTCACTGAGCTATTCACTCAGCGAATTACTCAGCCAGTCACTCCCTCACTCACTCAGTCAGCCACTCCCCCAGTCACTCAGCCAGCCACTCCCCCAGTCACTCAGTCACTCCCCCAGTCACTCAGCCAGTCACTCAGCTAGTCACTCAGCCAGTTACTCAGCCAGTCACTTAGCCAGTCACTCAGCGAGTCACTCAGCTAGTCACTCAGCTAGTCACTCAGCCAGTCACTCAGCCAGTCACTCAGCCAGTCACTCCCCCAGTCACTCAGCTAGTCACTCAGCCAGTCACTCAGCTAGTCACTCAGCTAGTTACTCAGCCAGTCACTGAGCCAGTCACTCAGCGAGTCACTCAGCTAGTCACTCAACCAGTCACTCAGCTAGTCACTCAGCCAATTCAGCTAGTCACTCAACCAGTCACTCAGCTAGTCACTCAGCCAATCACTCAGCCAGTCACTCCCCCAGTCACTCAGCCAGTCACTCAGCCAGTCACTCAGCCAGTCACTCAGCTAGTTACTCAGCCAGTCACTGAGCCAGTCACTCAGCGAGTCACTCAGCTAGTCACTCAGCCAGTCACTCAGCTAGTCACTCCCCCAGTCACTCCCCCAGTCATTCAGCCAGTCACTCAGCCAGTCACTCAGCTAGTTACTCAGCCAGTCACTCAGCCAGTCACTGAGCCAGTCACTCAGCTAGTCACTCCCCCAGTCACTCAGCCAGTCACTCAGCCAGTCACTCAGCTAGTTACTCAGCCAGTTACTACCCCCCCCACCCCCCCACGATTCCCCCAACACCACCACCACTAGGCACCCGTTCCAGCCCAGCATCTCTGTCCCCATCTCCCCCATCTCTCCCCATCTCCCCCCCCCACACCACCAGGCACCCGTTCCAGCCCAGCAAGTTGTGTGTCTCTGTGGAGGAGGCAAAGCTGCTGGCGGCAGACCACGTGGTGCAGACGCTGTGCATGCCGGGAGGGAGCGGGGGCCACGCCCCTCCGGGGGAGGCCGACCACGTGGTGCAGGCGCTGTGCATGCCGGGAGGCAGCGGTGGTCATGCTCCCCCCGGGGAGGCCCCGGGAAGCTTCGCGGGTATGTGAGGTCGGTACGCACAGAGGTACACACACAGACAGATACACACACACATAGATACATACACACAGATACATACACGTACACATAGATACATACACATACACACACATACATATACATACACACACATAGATACATAATACTTACACATACATAGACACATATACACATAGACATACACACACATAGATACATACACATACATACACACAGACAGAGGTACACACACAGACAGATACACACACATAGATACATAGATACATACACATACATACATACACAACAACAACCGCCATTCGCCACTAAATGGCGGTGACGTCACCACGACGCTTGTGCCAGGCTATGTGCACCCTGAGGCCACGTGAAGTGTCGAACGCCCGCTGGCAGGAGGTCACGGGGCAGACCCAGGTGCCACGGGTCGACTGACTGAGAGGACTGGCTGATGCACCACCTGTGCCCCCTACTGTGCCAACCTGCTGTGCTTTAGCCACCCGGCGCTCCGCTCGTTGTTCTGAGCGTCGCTCCTCCGCCCTCCGTTGTTGTTGGAGGGTGACTACCTCCAACTGCCCAGTAGCATCCTTCACGAGCCTCCTCCACAGAGGCCGATCTTGACACCGCTGGTACCAGTCATCGGCAAGTCCACTCAGCTCCACGTCCTCCTGTACCACATCACTCCATCTCTTCTCTAGCCCGTGCCGCGCCTGCTTAGCCCCCTCAATCGGCCGAACAAAAGCTGTTTCGGCATGCGGTGGCTGGGCATGCGGGCTACATGACCCAGCCATCGCAGCCTTGCCTGCCGGAGGAGCTCACCGATGGGACCCTGCCCAGATCTTTCAAGGATTTGTGAGCTCCTCACACAATCCAGTCTGGTTAAACCCAGGATGGATCGTAGGCAGGCCAGCCTAAATGTTTCTAACCGGCGAAGATGTTCCATTAGGGGGGTCCACGTTTCGCAAGCGTAGAGAAGGGAGGGAATGACCGTGGCCGAGAAGACCTGAAGCTTAGTGCAGAGCGACAGACCAGGTAGCTTCCACACAGGGTTACGCAACCGATGAAAAGATATTGCCGCTCGACTGATTCGGAGTGAGACCTCTGCTGTTAAACTGGAGCCAGTCATAAGCACACTGCCCAGGTATGGGAAACTCTCCACTCTCTCCACAACTGCCCCATCACCGATTGGGAGTTGTGGGGGTGGAGTGTCCGATGGTACAAAATACCCAGGCAGGTGCTTAGTTTTGGTGGGGCTGATGGTAAGGCCCCACCTCTTAGTGGCACGCTCCAGTCTCAGCAGCAGCGTCTCCAACTCCTCCTCTGAATGAGTGGCTATTACCAAATCATCGGCATACATAACGTGGTTGAGCAATAGGGAGCCATCCCTTGACCGCACCCGGGCATCGATTAGCCTCCCATTATATCTGTACCATATGGAGATTCCCCCGGTACAGCTATTGAAGGCTTCACGAACTACGTGGTCAAAATAGATGTTAAATAATGTGGGAGCCAGAGGACATCCCTGTCGCACCCCAAGGTGTACAGGGAATGGCTCTCACTCCCGGCCACGTAGTTTTACCCGGGCCCGCTCACCATCATGAAGGTCCTTAATGATCGTGAGCAGAGGATCAGGTACTCCAAAAGCACGACGAACGACCCAGAGCCCAGGCCTACTGATGGTATCATAGGCCTTGACCAGGTCAATAAAGCAGAGATGTAGGTCTTGTTGGAATTCCCTACACCTCTGCTGTAGCAGACGGACAGAAAATATGGCATCTGTGCAGGACCGCCCTTTCCTGAAACCGCATTGGGGCTCCGCAAGCCTCTCCTCAGCGTGCCTGGCAAGGCGATGTTGAATAATCCTTGCCAGGACCTTTCCCGGCACACTGAGGAGTGAGATGCCCCTGTAGTTGTTACAGTCTGTGCGGTCCCCCTTCTTAAAAAGGGGGACCACCAGGGCATCCTTCCAATCCTGCGGAACCCGTCCAGTGGTCCAGACCGTATACACACACATAGATACACGCACATAGATACATAGATACATACACATAGATACACACACATAGATACATACACATGGATACATACACATATATACACAGACATAGATACATAGATACATAATACATACAAACACAGACAGATACAACAACAACAACCGCCATTCGCCACTAAGTGGCGGTGACGTCACCACGACGCTTGTGCCAGGCCATGTGCACCCTGAGGCCACGTGAAGTGTCGAACGCCCGCTGGCAGGAGGTCACGGGGCAGACCCAGGTGCCATGGGTCGACTGACTGAGATGACTGGCTGATGCACCACCTGTGCCCCCTACTGTGCCAACCTGCTGTGCTTTAGCCACCCGGCGCTCCGCTCGTTGTTGTGAGCGTCGCTCCTCCGCCCTCCGTTGTTGTTGGAGGGCGACTACCTCCAACTGCCCAGTAGCAGCGCCGTTCACGAGCCTCCTCCACAGAGGCCGATCTTGACACCGCTGGTACCAGTCATCAGCAAGTCCACTCAACTCCACGTCCTCCTGTACCATATCACTCCATCTCTTCTCTAGCCCGTGCCGCGCCCATTTAACCCCCTCGATCCGGCCGAACAAAAGCTGTTTTGGCATGTGGTGGCTGGGCATGCGGGCTACATGACCCAGCCAACGCAGCCTTGCCTGCCGGAGGAGCTCATCGATGGGACCTTGCCCAGATCTTTCAAGGATTTGTGAGCTCCTCACACAATCCAGTCTGGTTAAACCCAGGATGGATTGTAGGCAGGCCAGCCTAAATGTTTCTAACCGGCGAAGATGTTCCATTAGGGGGGTCCACGTTTCGCAAGCGTAGAGAAGGTAGGGAATGACCGTGGCCGAGAAGACCTGAAGCTTAGTGCGGAGCGACAGACCAGGTAGCTTCCACACATCGTTATGCAACCAATGAAAAGATATTGCCGCTCGACTGATTCGGAGTGAGACCTCTGCTGTTAAACTGGAGCCGGTCATAAGCACACTGCCGAGGTATGGGAAACTCTCCACTCTCTCCACAACTGCCCCATCACCGATTAGGAGTTGTGGGGGTGGAGTGTCCGATCGTACAAAATACCCAGCAGGTGCTTAGTTTTGGTGGGGCTGATGGTAAGGCCCCACCTCTTAGTGGCATGCTCCAGTCTCAGCAGCAGCGTCTCCAACTCCTCCTCTGAATGAGTGGCTATTACCAAATCATCGGCATACATAACGTGGTTGAGCAATAGGGAGCCATCCCTTGACTGCACCCGGGCATCGATCAGCCTCCCATTATATCTGTACCAAATGGAGTTTCCCCCGGTACAGCTATTGAAGGCTTCACGAACTACGTGGTCAAAATAGATGTTAAATAATGTGGGAGCCAGTGGACATCCCTGTCGCACCCCAAGGTGTACAGGGAATGGCTCTGACTCCCGGAAACGTAGTTTTACCCGGGCTCGCTCACAATCATGAAGGTCCTTAATAATCGTGAGCAGAGGGTCAGGTACTCCAGAAGCACGAAGAACAACCCAGAGCCCAGGACTACTGATGGTATCATAGGCCTTGACCAGGTCAATAAAGCAGAGATGTAGGTCTTGTTGGAATTCCCTACAACTCTGCTGTAGCAGACCGACAGAAAATATGGCATCTGTGCAGGACCGCCCTTTCCTGAAACCGCATTGGGGCTCACTTCAGCGTGCCTGGCAAGGCGCTGTTGAATAATCCTTGCCAGGACCTTTCCCGGCACACTGAGGAGTGAGATGACCCTGTAGTTGTTACAGTCTGTGCGGTCCCCCTTCTTAAAGAGGGGGACCACCAGGGCATCCTTCCAATCCTGCAGAACCCGTCCAGTGCTCCAGACTGTTGTTATGATGTCATATAGGGCAGTCTGTACATGAACACACACATATACCCATACATATACCCACACAGACAGATACGTACACACACAGACACAGATACATACACACAGACACAGATACATACATACACACAGACACACACACAGACACACACACAGACAAACACACATACACAAACACACACGTAGATAGATACACACACACATACATACACGTAGATAGATACATACATACACACACAGACAGATACACACACAGATACACACACAGACACAGATACACACACAGACACAGATACACACACAGACACAAATACACACACAGACACAGATACATACACATACACACACAGACACAGATACACACAAATATACATACATGTAGATAGACACATACATACACAGGTACATACACACAGACACACATGCAGATACACACACACAGACACAGATACACACACAGACACACACATACACAGACACACACGTAGATAGATACAACAACAACCGCCATTCGCCACTAAATGGCGGTAACGTCACCACGACGCTTGTGCCAGGCTATGTGCACCCTGAGGCCACGTGAAGTGTCGAACGCCCGCTGGCAGGAGGTCACGGGGCAGACCCAGGTGCCAATGGTCGATTGACTCAGATGACTGGCTGATGCACCACCTTTGCCCCCTACTGTGCCAACCTGCTGTGCTTTAGCCACCCGGCGCTCCGCTCGTTGTTCTGAGCGTCGCTCCTCCGCCCTCCGTTGTTGTTGGAGGGCGACTACCTCCAACTGCGCAGTAGCGTCCTTCACGAGCCTCCTCCACAGAGGCCGATCTTGACACCGCTGGTACCAGTCATCGGCAAGTCCACTCAGCTCCATGTCCTCCTGTACCACATCACTCCATCTCTTCTCTAGCCCGTGCCGCGCCCGCTTAGCCCCCTCAATCCGGCCGAACAAAAGCTGTTTCGGCATGCGGTGGCTGGGCATGATGGCTACATGACCCAGCCAACGCAGCCTTGCCTGCCGGAGGACCTCACCGATGGGACCTTGCCCAGATCTTTCAAGGATTTGTGAGCTCCTCACACAATCCAGCCTGCAGGTTAAACCCAGGATCGATCGTAGGCAGGCTAGCCTAAATGTTTCTAACCGGCGAAGATGTTCCATTAGGGGGGTCCACGTTTCGCAAGCGTAGAGAAGGGAGGGAATGACCGTGGCCGAGAAGACCTGAAGCTTAGTGCGGAGTGACAGACCAGGTAGCTTCCACGCAGCGTTACGCAACCGATGAAAAGATATTGCCGCTCGAATGATTCGGAGTGCCAGGACCTTTCCCGGCACACTGAGGAGTGAGATGCCCCTGTAGTTGTTACAGTCTGTGCGGTCCCCCTTCTTAAAAAGGGGGACCACCAGGGCATCCTTACAATCCTGCGGAACCCGTCCAGTGGTCCAGACCGTTGTTATGATGTCATATAGGGCAGTCTGTGCACAAACGCCACCCTCCCTCAGCATTTCGCTTGGGAGATCATCTCTGCCCGCTGCCTTTCCTGGTCTCAGACTCCGGATTGCCTTCAGTACTTCCTCAACAGATGGGACCTCAGCCAGCCACTCACAGGGGGTGACTTCTTCCAATATTTGAGGCACCGCAACCTCAGCAGGGTCATCCTCACTTTGTGCCAAGATGTTTTCCTGGCTGAGGGATTTTCCCTCCCCCAGGACCTCACAGAAATGCTCAGCAAATCTGCAAAGCTGTTCCTGGGGGTCGGAGATTGGATCACCATTTTTTCCCCTAATAATGGTAATAGGCGTGGCGCTGCAGGTTACTTTTTTGATGGAGTTAAATAGAGATTTGTGATCACGGGCCACTGAGGCAGACTCCATCTCCTCAGCAACCCGCGACCACCACCCATCCTTGCAGCGCCTCACGGCTCTCCGAACCTCAGAGCAAAGGCTGCGGTAAGCCTCCTCATTCTCTGTCGTGGGATTCTGTAGCCGATGACAGTGGGCCTGTCGCTTTTTCTCAACCATCCTGAACACCTCCTCTGTCAGCCAGGGTCTCTGGGGAGGTCTGGACCGCGTACCCAAAGCAGCCATTGCAGCTGCATGAGTCACAGTCCTAAACCTCGCCCATTTACCCTCGACATCAGGAGGAGTCGGGGACGATGCCAATCCCAGCCGCAAGCGATGATGGAATTCTCGCTTGCAACTTTCATCAGATAACTGAGACCAGGCCACTTTAGGTTGGAATTGGGTCCTGGGTGTACACCCACCTCCGGAGTGGAAGAATGGCAGGCACATCTTACAGATGACTAGTCGATGGTCAGAGGGCAGATCAGCTCCACGGTAGGTCCTGGTGTCAAGGACATGGGCTCTCATCCGCTGGTCCGTCACTATGTAGTCCAGCAGATGTTCTTGCTTGGACCCGGCATGCATCCATGATGTTGTGTGGATGCGCCGATGCCGGAACAGCGTGTTGGTAATTACCAGCCCATGGGCTGCACAAAAATCTAGCAGCCTCCTACCGTTGTTATTGAGCTGATCTGGCCCATGCCCTCCAATCACTCCAGACCAGGTGCCAGTATCATTACCAACTCGGGCATTAAAGTCACCCAACATGATGACTCTATCCCGAGGGGCCACTTTTGCCAGCACCTGTGACAGGAGATCATAGAAGGCATCTTACTCATCGGCTTTGCCTGCATCCCTCCACGGATGTTCATCTTCGGTGGGGGCATAAGTAACCATGACCACCATTCCTCGCCTCCGGTTGATGGGAAGGCGAGCCCAAAGTAGCCTGGGGCTTACAGCTTCCCACACCTCACCGCCACGCTCCCACGCCCCCTTCATTCTTTTGTTCAAAAGAAGAGCCACACCCTGTTGTTTGGCAGTCTGCTGCCCCGAGTAGAGGACTGTCCACCCCTCATGGTTGCAGGAGCCAGAGCCGGTCCACCAGACCTCCTAAACGCCACATAGATCCAGGCGGTACCGGTCCAGCTCCCGACAGAGGAGTGGCAGCCTCTCCTCCGCAGTGAGCGTTCGAACATTCCACGTGGCCACCCATAATGGCTGTTCGTTGTTTCTGGAGGAGCCCCGAGTGTATATATTCAATCTCCTGTCTCCGCCAATTGGGGTTTGGCCAGGAGACGTCATAGACGCCTGGCCCCCCGGGTCCTCCGGCACAAGCTTATTAGTTACATATTTCAGTTTAACTCGTGGTTTAGTGGTAATTAATTGAAGGTGGAGGGGTTACCAGCCCCTCGCACCCGTCCAGAGCCCCCGTTTAGCCCCTGTGGTGGACACATATGCCATGAGGGGAGGAGCCAATCAAAATTGGACCTCCCCCCACAGATCTGTCCACGACAGAGTTGCCCGTCCGGCACCGCGAGGAGGTAGGGGGTTGTTTTGCCGGACCGTGTGTGTAGATAGATACACACACACATACACACACCTAGAAAGATGCATACATACACACACACAGACACAGATACACACACAGACACAGATACACAGACACAGATACATACACATTCACACACACAGACACAGATACGTACACACACACAGACACAGATACACACAAATAGAGATACATGTAGATAGACACATACATACACAGATACATACACACAGATACACACGCAGATACACACACACACACAGACACAGATACACACACAGACACACACGTAGTAGATACAAATGAGACACTAATAGAAGGAGGAGGCGCCTACGTTGAAGCGACACGCCCTTTCTGGAACCTACCAGAAGGTTCTGGGCTACACCACACGTGTCCCCTGCCTGGCTCCGCCCTCGGCCACGTGCCCTTCTGGAACCTACCAGAAGATTCTGCGCTACACCACACGTGTTCCCTGCCTGGCTCCGCCCTCGGCCACGCCCCCTTCTGGAACCGACCAGAAGGTTCTGGGCTCCACCCCACGTGTCCCCTGCCTGGCTCCGCCCTCGGCCACGCCCCCTTCTGGACCCACTCCATGACATTGAATGCCCTGCGAACAGAGAGGGCCACTTACACCCAAAATTACTCTCTTTGTCAGTAACCAGTGCTACACAACCCTAGTGACCCACTCCATGAGATTGCACACACAGAGGTACACACACCAGCTCACCCACCCACTCACACACACACTCACTCACACACTCACTGACCCACTCAATCACCCACTCAATCACCCACCCACTCACCCACCCACTCACCCACTCAATCACCCACCCACTCAAGCACTCACTCACCCACTCAATCACACCCACTCACTTACCCACTCACTCATTCACCCACTCACTCACACACTCACCCACTCATCCACTCACTCACTGACCTACTCACTCATCCACTCATTCACTCAATCACCCACTCACCCACTCACTCACCCACTCACCCACTCACTCACCCACTCACTCACCCACTCACTCACTCACCCACTCACTCACCCACTCACTCACTCACCCATTCACCCACTGACCCACTCACTCACGCACTCACTCACGCACTCACTCACCCACTCACTAACCCACTCACTCACCCACTCACTCAACCACTCACTCAATCACCCATTCACACACTCACACACTCACCCACTCACTCACCCACTCAATCACCAACTCCACGTGTCTAACTCAGCCCCCCCCCCCCCCCACCTGTTTCCTCCTCCAGGCGACCCGCTGAGCACTCCACCCACCACCACCCCCACCACCACCCCCACCACCACCCCCACCACCACCACACCCACCAGCACCACCCCCACCACCGCCACCACCCCCACCACCACCCCCACCACACCCACCACCACGACCCCCACCACCACCACCACACACCCACCACCACCCCACCATCACCCCCACCACCACCACCCCCACACACCCACACACCCACTCAACCACTCACACACAACAACCGCCATTCGCCACTAATTGGCAGTAATGCTTGTGCCAGGCTAGGTGCACGTTGAGGCTATCATGTGAAGTGTCGAACGCCCGCTGGCAGGAGGTCACAGGGCAGACCCTGCAGGTGCCATGGGTCGACTGAGTGGCCGATGCACCACCTGTGCCCCCTACTGTGCCAACTTGCTGTGCTTTAGCCACCCGGCGCTCCGCTCATTGTTGTGAGCATCACTCCTCCGACCTCCGTTGTTGTTGGAGGGCGACTGCCTCCAACTGCCCAGTAGCAGCGTCCTTCACGAGCCTCCTCCACAGAGTCCGATTGTGACCCCGCTGGTACCAGTCATCGGCAAGTCAACTCAGCTCCACATCCTCCTGTACCACATCACTCCATCTCTTCTCTCGCCCCCTCTATCCGGCCAAACAAAAGCTGTTTAGGCATGCGGTGGCTGGGCATGCGGGCTACATGACCCAGCCAACGCAGCCTTGCCTGCCGGAGGACCTCACCGATGGGACCTTGCCCAGATCTTTCAAGGATTTGTGAGCTCCTCACACAATCCAGCCTGCAGGTTAAACCCAGGATGGATCGTAGGCAGGCTAGCCTAAATGTTTCTAACCGGCAAAGATGTTTCATTAGGGGGGTCCACGTTTCGCAAGCGAAGAGGAGAGAGGGAATGACTTTGGCCAAGAAGACCTGAAGTTCCGTGCGGAGCAACAGACCAGGTAGCTTCCACACAGCGTTACGCAACCGATGAAAAGATATTGCCGCTCGACTGATTCGGAGTGAGACTTCTGCTGTCAAACCTGAGCTGGTCATGAGCACACTGCCCAGGTATGGGAAACTCTCCACTCTCTCATCAACTACCCCATCACCAATTGGGAGTTGTGGGGGTGGAGTGTCCAATGGGACAAAATACCCAGGCAGTTTTGGTGGGGCTGATGATAAGGCTCCTCACCTCTTAGTGGCACACTCCAGGTTCAGCAGCAGCGCCTCCAACTCCTCCTTTAAGTGAGCATCAATCACCAGATCATCGGCATACATAATGTGGTTGACCAATAGGGAGCCATCCCTTGACTACACCCGGGCATCGATCAGCCTCCCATTATATCTGTACCAGATGGAAATTCCTCCGGTACAGCCACCGAAAGCTTCACAAACTACGTGGTCGAAAAAAAATATATTAAATAATGTGGGAGCCAGAGGACACCCCAAGATGTACAGGGAATGACTATGACTCCTGGCCACGTAGTTTTACCCAGGCCCGCTCACCATCATGAAGGTCCTTATTGATCGTGAGCAGAGGGTTTGGGACTCCGAAAGCACGAATAATAACGCAGAGCTCAGGCCTACTCATGGTATCATAGGCCTTGACCAAGTCAATAAAGCAGAGATGTAGGTCTTGTTGGAATTCCCTACAACTCTGCTGTAGCAGACCGACAGAAAATATGGCATCTGTGCAGGACCGCCCTTTCCTGAAACCGCATTGGGGCTCACTTCAGCGTGCCTGGCAAGGCGCTGTTGAATAATCCTTGCCAGGACCTTTCCCGGCACACTGAGGAGTGAGATGCCCTTTAGTTGTTACAGTCTGTGCGGTCCCCATTCATAAAGAGGAGGACCACCAGGACATCCTTCCAATCCTGCAGAACCCATCCAGTGGTCCAGACTGTTGATATGATGTCATGTAGGGCAGTCTGTGCACAAACGCCACCCTCCCTCGGCATTTCGCTTGGGAGATCATCTCTGTCCGGTGCCTTTCCTGGTCTTAGACTCTGGATCGCCTTTAGTACTTCCTCAACAGGTGGCACCTCAGCCAGCCACTCACAGGGGGTGACTTACTCCAATATTTGAGACACCGCAGCCTCAGCAGGGTCATCCCCTCTTTGTCCCACAATGCTTTTCCCTCCCCCAGGACTTCACTGTTTCCCCCAATGTTGGTAATTGGTGTGGTGCTGCAGGTTACTTTTTTTATGGAGTTAAATAGTGATTAGTGATCCTGGGCCATTGAGGCAGATTCCATTTCCTCAGCAACCCGCGACCACCACCCATCCTTGCAGCGCCTCACGGCTCTCCGAACCTCCGAACGAAGGATATGGTAAGCCTCCTCATTCTATGACGTGGGATGCTGTAAACGATGAGAGTGGGCCTGTCGCTTTTTTCAGTCAGCCTGAAAAACCTCCTTTGTCAGCCAGGGTCTCTGGCGAGGTCTGGACCACGTACCCAAGCAGCCATTGCAGCTGCATGAGTCACAGTCCTAAACCTCGCCCATTTACCCTCGACATCTGGAGGAGTGGGGGACGATGCCAACCCCAGCCGCATGCGATGATTAAATTCTCGCTTGCAACTTTCATCAGCTAGCTGATACCAGGCCACCTTGGGTTTGAATGGAGTCCTGGGTCTACACCCACCACCAGCGTGGAAGAATGGCAGGCGCATCTTACAGATGGTCAGAGGGCAGATCAGCTCCACGGTAGGTTCTGGTGTCAAGGACATGGGCTCGCATCCGCTGGTCCGTCACTACGTAGTCCAGCAGATGTTCTTGCTTGAACCCGGCATGCATCCATGATGTTGTTTGGATGCGCCGATGCCGGAACAGCATGTTGGTAATTACAAGCCCATGGGCTGCACAAAAATCTAGCAGCCTCCTACCGTTGTTATTGAGCTGATCTGGCCCATGCCCTCCAATCACTCCAGACCAGGTGCCAGCATCATGACCAACTCGGGCATTGAAGTCGCCAAACAGGATGACTCTATCTCGAGGGGCCACTGTAGCTAGCACCTGTAACAGGACGTCATATGACTCATCGGCCTTGCCTGCATACATCCACGGATGTTCGTCTTCGGTGGGGGCATAATTAACCACGACCACCACTCCTTGCCTCCGGTTGATGGGAAGGTGAGCCAAAAGTAGCCTGGGGCTTGCAGCTTCCCACAACTCAACGCTACGCTCCCACGCACCCTTCATTCTATTGTTTAAAAGAAGAGCCACACCCTGTTGTTTGGCAGTCTGCTGCCCCGAGTAGAGGACTGTCCACTCCTCATGTTGGCAGGAGCCAGAGCCGGTCCATCGGACTTCCTGAATGCCACAGAGATCCAGGCAGTACCAGTCCAGCTCCCGACAGAGGAGTGGCAGCCTCTCCTCCGCAGTGAGCGTTCGAACATTCCACGTGGCCACACGTAGTGGCTTTTCGTTGTTTCTGGAGGAGCCCCGAGGGTAGAGATTCAATCTCCTGGCTCCGCCAATTGGGGTTTTGCCAGGAGACGTCATAGACGCCTGTCCCCTGGGACCTCCGGCACAGGCTTATTAAGCAGATATTTTAGACGTGGTTTAGTGGTAATTAATTGAAGGTAGAGGGGTTACCAGCCCCTCGCACCCGTCCAGAGCCCTCATTTGGCCACTGTGGTGGCTACAAACGCCATGAGGGGTAAGGCCATCTCAGTTGGCCCTCTCCCACGGCACTGCTCACCACAGCGTTGCCGTCCGGCACCACGAGGAGATAAGGGGTTGTTTTTGCCGGACCACAAACACACACATGCACACACATAGATACAAAAACACACACATACCCACACACATCACCCACACACCCCACACACCCCACCCACCCTACCCACCCTACCCACCACGTACCTCACCCCCTCCCCCACCACCCCCTCGCTCCCTCACCCCCCCTTATTCTGCCCTCCTCACCACCCCTTGCCCCCCTTCACCCCCCTAACCCCCCTCACCCCCACCCCCCCCCCACCCTCCCCCCCACACGAGGGATGAGAATTTTTTTATCGAATTCTTCAACCGACAAAATTTGTGAACTTGAGTCTCAAAATGGCCACTCGCACGACGCCGCCGCCACCCGCAGCCCAAGGTGACCACGTGGTGCTGCTCGTGATGTCACCAGGCGTCATTTTATTTGGGTGGGGGGGCGATCCCAATGACGCCATCCCTCCCCCCCCTCCCCCCTCAGTGTGACGTCACAATCTGGGATTGTTCGCACGACGATGTGGTGACAACTTACGGTGCCACGTTCTGCTGCGGATTATGACCTCACCAGGCGCCATTTAATTGTTTGGGGGTTGGGGGTCTAGACGACCCCAATGACGTCATCCCTCACCCCCCCCCCCAGTGTGACGTCACAATCTCGGACTGTTCGGTAACAACTCATGGTGCCACGTGCTGCTGCTGCTGATTGTGACGTCACCGGACGCCATTTCTTTGGGGTGGGTGGGCTATGTCAGTGACGTCATCATCTCACCCCACCCCACCCCCTTTGTGACGTCACAACCTCGGATCGTTCGGTGCGTGCTGTGGAATCGCCGATCCGAGAGTTTGGTTGCGTCGTCATTATGCTGTGAAAGATGTCGTCGTCGTCGTTGATGTTATTATGTTGACCAGTTTCAAAAGACAAGCGCCATGTAACATTACAGTTACATTGTTATTAAAGTCAGTGCCATGTAACATTACAGTTACATTGTTATTAAACACAGTGCCACATTACACTACAGGGTGTTTGAAAAAGGATGGACCCGATTTGAAATCGCGAAATCTCTGCAACCACGAACAGCCCAGGAATGAGACTCTTACCACTTGAAAGGGCCGGGCATAGAGTTTCAAATGATGACCGCTCGATGCCTCTCCCAGCGCACAAACAGCGCCTAGCCTCAGTCATTCGCAAGACGGTGACCCCAGCAACACAAGGGGGCGCTTTGCGTTCTGCAGCTCGGCAAGACTGAATCCGTAGTGGCGGTGGGGCGTGCGTTTCAACGGCGTCTTGGCATTGATCCGCCAATGTCGAAGAGCACGGTGGCACAAGAGACCGTGGTGTTTTTGTGCCACCATTAGCGACTAATCTGGATGACCTCAAAAACAGAATCACGGCAGCGGTGACTTCAGCGGAAGGAGACACTTTGAGAGGCGTTTGGGACGAATTCAACGATCGTCTCGATGTTGTCCGTACAGCAAGTGGAGGGCAGATAGAGCATTTATAAACTGGTTAAGTAAAACTTGACAACTCATTAAAACGTTTGTAACTTTTTGTGTAATTGTAACATGTTGCCATCGTGAAATATACCGCTTTGAAATTGGATCCATCTTTTTCAAACACCCTTATAGCAATCTTGATTTGAAGCTTTCGTGACTGCAGGAATCCATACACTTTGGTTCTTTCGGTAAAGTCACGTAGTCGATTAGAAATAATATAAATTAAAACTAATCACGACGTGTTGTAGTAACATTATTATTAAAGACAGTGCCATATAACACTACGGTTACATTGTTATTAAAGACAGTGGCATGTAATATTATAGTGACATTAGTTTTAAAGACAGTGGCATGTAATATTATAGTGACATTAGTTTTAAAGACATTGGCATGTAATATTATAGTGACAGTTTTAAAGACAGTGGCATGTAATATTATAGTGACATTAGTTTTAAAGACAGTGCCATCATATATTTTTTATCAGAGCAACGTTGTATCTCCATGTTCACCACAAATGTACCGCTTGTGGTATTTGACCACCTCAACACAGCCCCTGCCGTGTTGTTTAACAAAAACAATTTGTCAAACAACAGCGAGTAGTCTATCATCATTATTATTATTGGTTTCTTTTTTGTATTTCAAAGCTTTTATAGTGGCAACGGCGATGCCTAACGTGATGTTGCGTTGATGTTTACTCGGGTGACTTTCATTTCGTAACAGAGGTGGGGTTTTTTGTTTCTTGTTGGGTTTGATCATCGCGGAAATGTGTAAATGTCGCGTTGGTCAAAACCCGCCACCCTGCCCGACACGGCCAATTCAGTGAGCTTAAGTGTCACGTAAACAGAGCGTGGCCATTCACTGCTAGTACAGCACTTGTGTATAGGGTAGTGAATAGTGCAGTGTATAGTATATAGTGTAGTGTATAGTGTGGTGTATAGTAGTGTATAGTCTAGTGTATAGTGTAGTGTATACTATGCAGTGTAGTGTATACTACACACTGATATACACTACACTCTACACCACTCTACTCCACTACACTATACACTACACTACACACTACACTATACACTACACACTACACTACACACTACACTATACACTACACTACACACTACACTACACTATACACTGGTGCTGTACTAGTAACGAATTGGCAGCTTCTATTTACGTGACACTCAACCCCGTTACTCATTGGCTATGTCGGGTGGTGGTGGGCTGCCCTACGACGACACAAACATTTTTATATCGACGCCATACAACCCAGCAGAAGCCGCTCGTTATGGATGATGTTGGTCGCGGAAGCCTCCGGTGTGATGGTAAATGTTGTGGATTTTCTCTCCAACACACCGGTGTGCTGTAGTAGTATACTACACTATACACTACACTATACACTACACTATACACTACACTATACACTACACTACTATACACTACACTATATACTACACTACTATACACTACACTATACACTACACTATACACTACACTATATACTACACTATTATACACTACACTATACACTACACTATACACTACACTATATACTACACTACTATACACAACACTATACACTACACTACTATACACTACACTATACACTACACTACACTATATACTACACTACTATACACTACACTATATACTACACTACTATACTACACTACTATACACTACACTATACACTACACTACTATACACTACACTATACACTACACTACTATACACTACACTATACACTACACTATACATTACACTATACACTACACTATACACTACACTACTATATACTACACTACTGTACACAACACTACTATACACTACACTATACACAACACTATACACTACACTACTATATACTACACTACTATACACTACACTATACACTATGCTATACACTACACTACTGTACACTACACTATACACTACACTATACACTACACTATACACTACACTACTATACACTACACTATACACTACTATACACTACACTATACACTACACTATACACTACACTATACACTACACTACTATATACTACACTACTCTACATTACACTACTATACACTACACTATACACTACACTACTATATAATACACTACTGTACACTACACTACTATACACTACACTATTATACACTACACTTTACACTACACTACTATACACTACACTATACACTACACTACTATACACTACACTATTATACACTACACTATTATACACTACACTATACATTACACTACTATACACTACACTATTATACACTACACTACTATACACTACACTACTGTACACTACACTACACTATACACTACATTATACACTACACTGTACGCTACACTACGATACACTACTATACACTACACTACTATACACTACACTATTATACACTACTATACACTACACTATACACTACACTATAGACTACACTACTGTACACTACACTACCATACACTACACTATACACTACACTACTATACACTACACTATTATACACTACACTATATACTACACTACTATACACTACACTACTATACACTACACTACTGTACACTACACTACTATACACTACACTATACACTACACTACTATACACTACACTACAATACACTACACTATACCACCACCATACCACCACACCACGTGACTGTGACGTCACCAATGATGAAGAATCTCTCCCCCGGGGACGCAAATTGACGGTCCCCCCCCCCCCCCCCCGTGTCACGGTGATCGTGACCTACCCCTCCAATCACCCACCCAATCACCCCTCCACTCACCCACCCACTCACCCCTTCAATCACCCCTCCACTCACCCACTCACCCCTCCACTCACCCACCCACTCACCCCTCCAATCACCCCTCCACTCACCCACTCACCCCTCCACTCACCCACCCACTCACCCCTCCAATCATCCCTCCACTCACCCACTCACCCCTCCACTCACACACTCACCCCTCCAATCACCCCTCCACTCACCCCTCCACTCACCCACTCACCCCCCCTCCCCCACTCACCCAACTACTCACCCACCAACTCACCCACTTTACCCCTTTACTCACCCACCCACACACGCACCCACCCACACACTCACCCACCCCTCCACTCACCCACCCACTAACCAACCCAGCCCCCCACCCACCCACCCCCTCCTCCAATGATGATCGATCCAATCCCAAGAGCCTCAATACAGCGAATGTGTCGATGCCATTGTCTCGTGTGGTGCCTCATTCATGTTGCAGTTGTTGTGGTGTTGTGTGGGTTGTTGTTGTGTGTGGGTTGTTGTGTGTGTGGGTTGTTGTGTGTGTGAGGGTGTGTGCTTATGAACGGCTCCAGTTTAACAGCAGAGGTCTCACTCCGAATCAGTCGAGCGGCAATATCTTTTCATCGGTTGCGTAACGCTGTGTGGAAGCTACCTGGTCTGTCGCTCCGCACTAAGCTTCAGGTCTTCTCGGCCACGGTCATTCCCTTCCTTCTCTACGCTTGCGAAACGTGAACCCCCCTAATGGAACATCTTCGCCGGTTAGAAACATTTAGGCTAGCTTGCCTACGATCCATCCTGGGTTTAACCAGGCTGGATTGTGTGAGGAGCTCACAAATCCTTGAAAGATCTGGGCAAGGTCCCATCGGTGAGCTCCTCCGGCAGGCAAGGCTGCGTTGGCTGGGTCATGTAGCCCGCATGCCCAGCCACCGCATGCCTAAACAGCTTTTGTTCAGCCGGATCGCGGGGGCTAAACGGGCGCGGCATGGGCTATAGAAGAGATAGAGTGATGTGGTACAGGAGGACGTGGAGCTGAGTGGACTTGCAAATGACTGGTACCAGCGGTGTCAAGATCGGCCTCTGTGGAAGAGGCTCGTGAAGGACGCTACTGGGCAGTTGGAGGTAGTCGCCCTCCAACAACAACGGAGGGCGGAGGAGCGACGCTCACAACAACGAGCGGAGCGCCGGGTGGCTAAAGCACAGCAGGTTGGCAGAGTAGGGGGCACAGGTGGTGCATCAGCCAGTCATCTCAGTCAGTCGACCCGTGACACCTGGGTCTGCCCCGTGACCTCCTGCCAGCGGGCGTTCGACACTTCACGTGGCCTCAGGGTGCACATAGCCTAGCACAAGCGTCGTGGTGACGTCACCGCCACTTAGTGGCGAATGGCGGTTGTTGTTGTTGTGGTGTGTGTGTAGGGGTGTGTGTGCAGGGATGTGTTTGTGTGGGTGTGTTGTTGTGTGTGTCTGTGTGGATGAGTGTAGGGGTGTGTCTGTGTGTGTGGTGTGTGTGTCTGTGTGTGGATGATTGTTGGCGTGTGTGGGTGTCTAGGGGTGTGTGTGTCTGTGTGTGTGTCTGTGTGTGTGTCTGTGTGTGGATGAGTGTAGGGGTGTGTGTGGTGTGTGTGTCTGTGTGTGTCTGGGTGTCTGTGTGTGGATGAGTGTAGTGGTGTGTGTGTCTGTGTGTGTCTGTGTGTGTGTCTGTGTGTGGATGAGTGTAGGGGTGTGTCTGTGTGTGTGGTGTGTGTGTGTCTGTGTGTGGATGAGAGCTGGCGTGTGTGGGTGTCTAGGGGTGTGTGTGTGTCTGTGTGTGTATCTGTGTGTATCTGTGTGTGTGGATGAGTGTAGGGGTGTGTGTGGTGTGTGTGTGTGTGTCTGTGTGTCTGTGTGTGGATGAGTGTAGTGGTGTGTGTGTCTGTGTGTGTCTGTGTGTGGATGAGTGTAGGGGTGTGTGTGTCTGTGTGTGTGTGTCTGTGTGTGTAGCGACGTTAATGGCGCCACTCCGGCATTTATTGCCCGCTACTGATAACAAAGTGGAACTGCAAGTGCAGTGACATCGGTGACGTCACTGAACTCGCAGTGACGTCACTGCGTGGTGCCGGCCTGAGATTGCCAGGCGGCGCGATGGAACCGTCATGGCGTACACCCCGTGGCCTAGTGTGGTACCAGCCCAAGCGGAGCTCGGTGAGCACTGGGATAGAATGGGCACCACGCACAGGGGAACGGTGCGGGCAACACGCAGGGCGTGCGGTGAGGTCTCCCACAGGGGGAGTGTCGGCCCAAAGGAGAGGGTCGCCCCGGGCCGTGGCACTCTGGGTCACCCCGTAGACACGTGACCCCGTAGACACGTGACCCCGTGACCACGTAGACACGTGACCCTGTAGACACGTGACCCCGTAGACACGTGATCCCGTAGACACGTGATCCCGTGACCACGTAGACACGTGACCCCGTGACCCCGTAGACACGTGACCCCGTAGACACGTGATCCCGTAGACACGTGATCCCGTAGACACGTGATCCCGTAGACACGTGATCCGGAGTGTCCACAGAAAGGCTCCCAGGTGGGGGGGGGGGGGCTAGGGGGTGGTCACGTGTCTGGGGGATGGTCACGTGTCTGGGCGGAGCTCTCTTGGGATCGCGAGGGAGCTGGAAGGCTCCAGAAGGCGGGCGGACCCAGCCTCATCCCCGACCTCCACCACCTCCATCACCACCACCTCCATCATCACCTCCATCATCACCACCACCATCAACAACAACCGCCATTTGCCATTAAGTGGTGGTGACGTCACCACGACGCTTGTGCCAAGCTAGGTGCACGTTGAGGCCACGTGAAGTGTCGAACGCCCGCTGGCAGGTCACGGGGCAGACCCAGGTGCTACGGGTCGACTGAGATGACTGGCTGATGCACCACCTGTGCCCCCTACTGTGCATACCTGCTGTGCTTTAGCTACCCGGCGCTCTGCTCGTTGTTGTGAGCGTCGCTCCTCCACCCTCCGTTGTTGTTGGAGGGCGACTGCCTCCAACTGCCCAGTAGCAGCATCCTTCACGAGCCTCCTCCACAGAGGCCGATCTTCACACCGCTGGTACCAGTCATCGGCAAGTCCACTCAGCTCCACGTCCTCCCGTACCACATCACTCTCTCTCCTCTAGCCCGTGCCGCGCCTGTTTAGCCCCCTCGATCCGGCCGAACAAAAGCTGTTTCGGCATGCGGTGGCTGGGCATGCGGGCTACATGACCCAGCCAACGCAGCCTTGCCTGCCAGAGGAGCTCACTGATGGGACCTTGTCCAGATCTTTCAAGGATTTGTGAGCTCCTCACACAATCCAGCCTGCAGGTTAAACCCAGGATGGAACGTAGGCAGGGCCAGCCTAAATGTTTCTAACCGGTGAAGATGCTCCATTCAGGGGGTACATCTTCGCCATCACCACCATCACCACCACCTCCACAATCACCACCATCTCCACCACCACCATCACCTCCACCATCACCACCATCACCTCCATCACCTCCACCACCTCCACCAAGTGATGGTGACGTCACCACAGCGCCTGTGCCAGGCTAGGTGCACCAGGTCACGGGGCAGACCCAGCGGGTGCCACGGATTGTACCGACTGAGATGGGTAAACACCACAATTTCACCGCGCGTGTGATGGTTAAATGCGAGTAATTTTATTCCTTTGCAAAACAAAGTTTCTAATTGGTCTTACAACATCTGGACACAATCACCGTCTTGTCACTGCCGCAAAGGGGTGAGGACAAATCTTAGAGCGGGAATCACCCCGCGTTGCCTTCTCACCACGGGTACCCTGTGTGGTTCATGCGGTGACGTCAATGCAGTAACGTCAATGCAGTAACGTTAATGTTAACACTGCAACGTCAATGTTAACACAGTAATGTCAATGCAGCAACGTTAATGTTGACACAGTAATGTCAATGTTAACACAGTAATGTCAATGCAGCAACGTTAATGTTGACACAGTAATGTCAATGTTAACACAGTAATGTCAATGCAGCAACGTTAAAGTTAACACAGTAATGTCAATGTTAACACAGTAATGTCAATGCAGCAACGTTAATATTAACACAGCAACGTTAATGTTAACACAGTAATGTCAATGTTAACACAGTAATGTTAACACAGTAATGTTAACACAGTAATGTCAATGCAGCAATGTTAATGTTAACACAGTAATGTCAATGTTAGCACAGTAATGTCAATGCAGCAACGTTAATGTTAACACGTAATGTCAATGTTAACACAGTAATGTTAACACAGTAATGTCAATGTAGCAACGTTAATGTTAACACAGTAATGTCAATGTTAACACAGTAATGTTAACACAGTAATGTTAACACAGTAACGTTAATGTTAACATAGCAATGTTAACACAGTAATGTTAATGTTAACACAGCAATGTCAATGTTAACACAGTAATGTCAGCCGTTCCGGTAACGTATCAGCAGTGCCGGTAACGTATCGGCAGTACCGGTAACATATCGGCAGTACCGGTAACGTATCGGCAGTACCGGTAACGTATCGGCAGTACCGGTAACGTATCAGCAGTACCGGTAACGTATCGGCAGTACCGGTAATGTATCGGCAGTCCCGGTAACGTATCCGCAGTACCGGTAACGTATCGGCAGTACCGGTAACGTATCGGCAGTTGCCGGCACGGTGCAGCGATACCGGGTGCAGGTTTTGAGGTTCTGGTTTGGGCAGTGGGATCAGTGCGGGGGGAGGAGGGCAGCTCCTTCACACTCGGCTGGTCCGGAACACCGTGAGTTCACCGTGAATAGATAGATAGACGTGTCTATGTGTTTGTCTATATATAGTGTCTATATATAGTGTGTGTCTATGTGTGTGTCTATATATATAGCGTGTGTGTCTATGTGTGTGTCTGTGTGTATCTATATATAGTATGTGTCTATGTGTGTCTATATATAGTGTCTGTGTGTCTATATATAGAGTGTGTGTCTAGATATATAGTGTGTGTGTCTGTGTGTGTGTCTATATATATCCGGAGTCTGAGACCAGGAAAGGCAGAGGGCAGAGATGATCTCCCAAGCGAAATGCTGAGGGAGGGTGGCGTTTGTGCACAGACTGCCCTATATGACATCATAACAACAGTCTGGACCACTGGACGGGTTCCGCAGGATTGGAAGGATGCCATGGTGGTCCCCCTCTTTAAGAAGGGGGACCGCACAGACTGTAACAACTACAGGGTCATCTCACTCCTCAGTGTGCCGGGAAAGGTCCTGGCAAGGATTATTCAACAGCGCCTTGCCAGGCACGCTGAAGTGAGCCCCAATGCGGTTTCAGGAAAGGGCGGTCCTGCACAGATGCCATATTTTCTGTCCGTCTGCTACAGCAGAGGTGTAGGGAATTCCAGCAAGACCTACATCTCTGCTTTATTTACCTGGTCAAGGCCTATGATACCATCAGTAGGCCTGGGCTCTGAGTAGTTCTTCGTGCTTTTGGAGTACCTGACCCTCTGCTCACGATCATTAAGAACCTTCATGATGGTGAGCGGGCCCGGGTAAAACTACGTGGCCGGGAGTCAGAGCCATTCCCTGTACACCTTGGGGTGCGACAGGGATGTCCTCTGGCTCCCACATTATTTAACATCTATTTTGACCACGTAGTTTGTGAAGCCTTCAAAAGCTTTACCGGGGGAATCTCCATATGGCAGATATAATGGGAGGCTGATCGATGCCCGGGTGCGGTCTAGGGATGGCTCCCTATTGGTCAACCACGTTATGTATGCCGATGATTTGGTAATAGCCGCTCATTCAGAGGAGGAGTTGGAGATGCTACTGCTGAGACTGGAGCGTGCCACTAAGAGGTGGGGCCTTACCATCAGCCCCACCAAAACTAAGCACCTGCCTGGGGATTTGTACCATCGGACACTCCATCCCCACAACTCCCAATCGGTGATGGGGCAGTTGTGGAGAGAGTGGAGAGTTTCCCATACCTGGGCAGTGTGCTTATGACCGGCTCCAGTTTAACAGCAGAGGTCTCACCCCGAATCAATCGAGCGGCAATATCTTTTCATCGGTTGTGTAACGCTGTGTGAAAGCTACCTGGTCTGTCGCTCCGCACTAAGCTTCAGTTCTTCTCGGCCACGGTCATTCCCTCCCTTCTCTACGCTTGCGAAACGTGGACCCCCCTAATGGAACATCTTCGCCGGTTAGAAACATTTAGGCTGGCCTGCCTACGATCCATCCTGGGTTTAACCAGACTGGATTGTGTGAGGAGCTCACAAATCCTTGAAAGATCTGGGCAAGGTCCCATCGGTGAGCTCCTCCGGCGGGCAAGGCTGCGATGGCTGGGTCATGTAGCCCGCATGCCCAGCCACCGCATGCCGAAACAGCTTTTGTTCGGCCGGATTGAGGGGGCAAAGCGGGCGCGGCACGGGCTAGAGAAGAGATGGAGTGATGTGGTACAGGAGGACGTGGAGCTGAGTGGACTTGCCGATGACTGGTACCAGCGGTGTCAAGATCGGCCTCTGTGGAGGAGGCTCGTGAAGGATGCTACTGGGCAGTTGGAGGCAGTCGCCCTCCAAGAACAACGGAGGGCGGAGGAGCGACGCTCACAACAACGAGCGGAGCGCCGGGTGGCTAAAGCACAGCAGGTTGACACAGTAGGGGGCACAGGTGGTGCATCAGCCAGTCATCTCAGTCAGTCGACCCGTGGCACCTGGGTCTGCCCCGTGACCTCCTGCCAGAGGGCGTTCGACACTTCGCGTGGCCTCAGGGTGCACATAGCCTGGCACAAGCGTCGTGGTGACGTCACCGCCACTTAGTGGCGAATGGCGGTTGTTGTTGTTGTTGTTGTGTGTGTGTCTGTGTGTGTCTGTGTATGTGTATCCGTGTGTCTGTGTGTGTGTCTGTGTGTGTCTCTAGTCTTTGTCTAAGGAGCGGTAGTACTCTGTGAGCACTCTCCAGGCACGCGTGGACATGAACCCCTCCGGAGGGTCCACCGCCTCACGCGCCATCTTACGCATGCGCGTGCCGGAGATGAAGTCAAACTCGGCATGGCTACACACACACAGACACACACACAGACACACACACAGACACACACACAGACAGACACACACACAGACAGACACACAGACACACACACAGACACACACACACATGGAGAGAGACACACACAGACACACCCACACAGACACATACATGGAGAGACACACACACAGATACACACACACAGATACACACACACAGATACACAAATAGACACACACGGACACACACAGACACACACATGGAGAGAGACAGTGTTATCACCGGGGAGACAGAGACACCGTGAGACAGAAAGACACAGACAGAGACATGGAGAGAGAGACAGACAGAGAGACTATCCAAGCCATGCCACTTAATCTCACCCCAACTCACCACCCCAACTCACCACTCACCACCCCACTCACCATCCCACTCACCACTCACCACCCCACTCACCAACCCCACTCACCACTCACCACCCCACTCACCATCCCACTCACCACTCACCACCCCACTCACCACCCCCACTCACCACTCACCACCCCACTCACCACCCCACTCACCACTCACCACCCCACTCACCACCCCCACTCACCACCCCCACTCACCACTCACCACCCCCACTCACCACTCACCACCCCCACTCACCACTCACCACCCCCACTCACCACTCACCACCCTCACTCACCACCCCCACTCACCACTCACCACCCCCACTCAACGCTCACCATCCCACTCACCACCCCCACTCTCACCACTCACCACCCCCACTCACCCCTCACCACTCACCACTCACCACCCACACTCACCGCTCACCCCTCACCACCCCACTCACCACCCCCACTCACCCCCACTCACCACCCCACTCACCACCCCACTCACCACTCACCACCCCACTCACCACCCCCACTCACCACTCACCACCCCCACTCACCACCCCACTCACCACCCCACTCACCACCCCCACTCACCCCCACTCACCACCCCACTCACCACCCCCACTCACCACCCCACTCACCACCCCCACTCACCACTCACCACCCCACTAACCACCCCCACTCACCCCCACTCACCACCCCACTCACCACCCCACTCACCCCCACTCACCACCCCACTCACCACCCCACTCACCACCCCACTCATCCCTCACCACCCCACTCACCACTCCACTCACCACCCCACTCACCACCCCACTCACCCCTCACCACCCCACTCACCACCCCACTCACCACCCCACTCACCACTCACCACCCCACTCACCACCCCACTCACCACCCCACTCACCACTCACCACCCCACTCACCACTCACCACCCCCACTCACCACTCACCACCCCACTCACCACTCACCGCCCCACTCACCGCTCAGCGTCGTAGAACTCCATCTGCCGGGTGGCCGTGTTGTAGGCAGCCACTCTGAAGGGGATCACCTCCAGAGACGTGAGGCCAGGAGCCATCGTCAGTACCTGTAGACACCATCAGTCAGTCAGTCACTCAGTCAGTCACTCAGTCAGTCAGTCACTCAGTCAGTCAGTCAGGGAGCCACTCAGTCACTCAGTCAGTCACTCAGTCAGTCACTCAGTCAGTCAGTCACTCACTCAGTCAGTCGCTCAGTCAGTCACTCAGTCAGTCAGTCAGGGAGCCACTCAGTCACTCAGTCAGTCAGCCACTCTGAAGGGCATCACCTCCAGCGACGTGAGGCCAGGAGCCATCGTCAGTACCTGTAGACACCATCAGTCAGTCACTCAGTCAGTCACTCAGTCACTCAGTCAGTCAGTCAGTCACTCAGTCAGTCCGTCAGTCACTCAGTCACTCACTCAGTCAGTCAGTCACTCAGTCAGTCACTCAGTCAGCCACTCTGAAGGGGATCACCTCCAGCGACGTGAGGCCAGGAGCCATCGTCAGTACCTGTAGACACCATCAGTCAGTCAGTCACTCAGTCAGTCACTCAGTCAGTCAGTCACTCAGTCAGTCAGTCAGTCACTCAGTCAGTCACTCAGTCAGTCACTCTCACGGGGATCACCTCCAGCGACGTGAGGCCAGGAGCCATCGTCAGTACCTGTAGACACCATCAGCCAGTCACTCAGTCACTCAGTCAGTCACTCAACCAGTCAGTTAGTCACTCAGTCAGTCAGTCTGTCAGTCAGTCACTCAGTCACTCAGTCAGTCACTCAGTCAGTCAGTCACTCAGTCACTCAGTCAGTCACTCAGTGAGCCACTCTGAAGGGGATCACCTCCAGCGACGTGAGGCCAGGAGCCATCGTCAGTACCTGTAGACACCATCAGTCAGTCACTCAGTCAGTCAGTCAGGGAGCCACTCAGTCACTCAGTCAGTCACTCAGTCAGTCAATCACTCAGTCACTCAGTCAGTCACTCAGTGAGCCACTCTGAAGGGGATCACCTCCAGCGACGTGAGGCCAGGAGCCATCGTCAGTACCTGTAGACACCATCAGTCAGTCACTCAGTCAGTCACTCAGTCAGTCAGTCACTCAGTCAGTCAGTCACTCAGTCAGTCACTCAGTCAGTCACTCTCACGGGGATCACCTCCAGCGACGTGAGGCCAGGAGCCATCGTCAGTACCTGTAGACACCATCAGTCAGTCACTCAGTCAGTCAGTCAGGGAGCCACTCAGTCACTCAGTCAGTCACTCAGTCAGTCAGTCACTCAGTCAGTCACTCAGTCACTCACTCAGTCACTCAGTCAGTCAGTCACTCAGTCACTCACTCAGTCACTCAGTCAGTCAGTCAGTCACTCAGTCAGTCAGTCACTCAGTCAGTCACTCAGTCAGTCACTCTCACGGGGATCACCTCCAGCGACGTGAGGCCAGGAGCCATCGTCAGTACCTGTAGACACCATCAGTCAGTCAGTCACTCAGTCAGTCAGTCACTCAGTCAGTCAGGGAGCCACTCAGTCACTCAGTCAGTCACTCAGTCAGTCACTCAGTCAGTCAGTCAGTCACCACTCACCCACCCACTCACCCACCCACCCCCCCACCACCACCCCCCCACCCCCCCCACCACCACCCCCCCCCCCCCCACCACCCCCCCACCACCCCCCCACCTTAGCTCCGTGTGAGTGGTCGTAGAGATCCACTCCGCTCTCAGGGTGAGGCATCCCCGCTGGGTCTCGCCCCACGATGTAGAAGTTCGCTCCGGCAACCATCCGGCAGCGGCAGTGCCACTGAACCTGGTGGGGCATCATCACCATCACCATCATCACCAACATCATCATCATCACCATCATCACCATCATTACCACCACCATCATAACCATCATTACCATCATCACCATCATCACCATCATCATCATCACCATCATCACCACCATCACCCACTCACCCACCCACCCACTCACCCACCCACCCACCCACGCTCACCTCCGTAGGCCCGGCGTACATCATGGGCGAGGGGAAGATGGCGAGCACGGTGGTGAGCGGGTCCAGGACGCCGTCCTCCATGAGTGCGGCGTGCTGCCGCATGCGCCAGGCCAGCGGCACGTCGTCCTCCTTGGTCCAGCCGCCCAGCGGGTGCAGCAGCAGCACGGGGGAGCGGTACCCGCGGTCACGCAGGCGTCGCCGCGTGTCGCTCATCAGCAGCGCGTGCCCGTTGTGCACCGGGTTGCGGAGCTGGAAGGCGAAGACCGCGTCTGGGGTAGGGGAGAGAGACGGGGGGACGGTGGGGGAGTTAGACACGCAGAGAGACACACACAGAGACACACACAGACACGCGGAGAGACACAGAGACACACAGAGACACGCAGAGAGAGACAGACACACAGAGAGACACACAGAGAGACACACACAGGCACGCAGAGAGACAAACAGAGAGACACGCGGAGAAAGACACAGACACACAGAGAGGCACAAAGACACACAGATAGACACACAGAGAGACACACAGAGAGACACACACAGACACACGGAGACACAGACACACAGACACACAGACAGACACACAGACACGCAGACAGACACACACAGAGACACACACAGACACGCAGAGGCACAGAGAGACACACAGAGAGACACACGGAGAGAGACAGACACACAGAGAGACACACAGAAACACAGATAGACACAGAGAGATACACACAGAGACACACACAGAGACACACAGAGAGACACATAGAGAGAGACAGACACACAGAGAGACACACAGAGACACACACAGAGACACACAGAGAGACACACAGAGAGAGACACACACAGAGAGACACACAGAGACACACACAGAGACACACAGAGAGACACACAGAGAGAGACACACACAGAGAGACACACAGAGACACACACAGAGACACACAGAGAGACACACAGAGAGACACACAGAGAGAGACACACACAGATAGACACACAGACACACACACAGACACACACACACACAGACACACAGAGACACACATAGACACACAGAGACACACACACAGACACAGACAGACATAGACACATAGACACACACAGACATAGACACACACACACAGACACACACACACAGACACACACATAGACACACACACAGACACACACAGAAACACAGAGACACACACAGACATAGACAGACAGAGGTGCCCTCTCCGTGGCGGTATGGCTGACCGGCGTTGAGTTGACGGAACTTTGTGCGCAGCTCAGCGGGCGTCAGTCGGTACTCGTCAAGACCGTCACCCCAGCGGATTCGCTCCGGCACCTCCAAGTCACCGCCCACTAGCCAATCGCCACTCTGTAGCACCATCTGGTGGAGATGGGGAGAGATGGGGGGAGATGGGGGGGAGATGGGGGGGGAGATGGGCGTAAGTCGGTACTCGTCAAGGCCGTCACCGCCCACAAGCCACTCGCCACTCTGTAGCACCATCTGGTGGATATGGGGGGTAGTGTTAGAGTTGTTAGAGTTGTTAGTGTTGTTGTTGTGGTGGTTGTTGTCACCTTGATGTAGGGGTGTTCCTTGCAGGTGGTGCCCCACTGCCTGGCACAGCGCTCCTCCTTGCGGTGCGGAAAGAACTCCAAATTACGCAGCACAGCGACTTTCACCCCCTGTGACACACACACAGACACACACAGACACACACACACAGACACACAATCACTGTGTGTGTGTATCACTGTGTGTGTGTGTGTATCACTGTGTGTGTGTGTGTATCACTGTGTGTGTATCGCTGTGTATCACTGTGTGTGAGTACATGTGCGTACCACTGTGTGTGTGTCACTGTGTGTATGTGTATGAGTACGTGTGTGTATCACTGTGTGTGTGTGTATCACTGTGTATCACTGTGTGTGAGTACGTGTGTGTATCACTGTGTGTGTGTATCACTGTGTGTGTCACTGTGTGTGTGTGTGAGTACGTGTGTGTATCACTGTTGGGAGCTGGACCGGTACTGCCTGGATCTCTGTGGCATTCAGGAGGTCCGGTGGACCGGTTCTGGCTCCTGCCACCATGAGGGGTGGACAGTCCTCTACTCGGGGCAGCAGATTGCCAAACAAAAGGGTGTGGCTCTTTTTTTGAACAAAAGAATGAAGGGGGCGTGGGAGCGTGGCGGTGAGGTGTAGGAAGCTGTAAGCCCCAAGCTACTTTGGGCTCGCCTTCCCATCAACCGGAGGCGAGGAGTGGTGGTCGTGGTTACTTATGCCCACACCAAAGACGAACATCCGTGGAGGGATGCAGGCAAAGCCGATGAGTCAGATGGCTTCTATGACCTGTCACAGGTGCTGGCTAAAGTGGCCCCTCGGATGGAGTCATCATGTTGGGTGACTTCAATGCCCGAGTTGGTCATGATGCTGGCACCTGGTCTGGAGTGATTGGAGGACATGGGCCAGATCAGCTCAATAACAACGGTAGGAGGCTGCTAGATTTTTGTGCAGCCCATGGGCTTGTACTTACCAACACGCTGTTCCGGCACCGGTGCATCCACACAACATCATGGATGCATGCCGGGTCCAAGCAAGAACATCTGCTGGACTACATAGTGATGGACCAGAGCATGCGAGCCCATGTCCTTGACACCAGTACCTACCGTGGAGCTTATCTGCCCTCTGACCATCGACTAGTCATCTGTAAGATGCGCCTGCCATTCTTCCACTCCGGCGGTGGGTGTACACCCAGGACCCCATTCCAAACTAAAGTGGCCTGGTCTAAGTTATCTGATGAAAGTTGCAAGCGAGAATTTTATCATCGCTTGCTGCTGGGGCTGGCATCATCCCACACTCCTCCTGATGTCAAGGGTAAATGGGCGAGGTTAAGGACTGTGACTCAAGCAGCTGCAATGGCTGCTTTGGGTATGTGGTCCAGACCTCCCCAGAAACCCTGGCTGACAGAAGAGGTGTTCAGGATGGTTGAGAAAAAGCGACATGCCCACTGTCATCGGCTACAGAATCCCACGTCAGAGAATGAGGAGGCTTACCGCAGCTTTCGCTCGGATGTTCGGAGAGCCGTGAGGCGCTGAAGGATGGGTGGTGGTCGCGGGTTGCTGAGGAGATGGAGTCTGCCTCAGTGGCCCGCGATCACAAATCTCTATTTAACTCCATCAAAAACGTAAACTGCAGCACCACACCTATTGCCATCATTTGGGGAAAAAACGGTGATCCAATCTCCAACCCCCAGGAACAGGTTTGCAGATTTGCTGAGCATTTGTGTGAGGTCCTGGGGGAGGGGAAATCCATCAGCCAGGAAAACATCGTGGCACAAAGTGGGATGACCCTGCTGAGGCTGCGGTGCCTCAAATATGGGAAGAAGTCACCCCCTGTGAGTGGCTGGCTGAGGTGCCATCTGTTGAGGAAGTACTGAAGGTGATCCGGAGTCTGAGACCAGGAAAGGCACCGGGAAGAGATGATCTCCCAAGCGAAATGCTGAGGGAAGGTGGCGTTTGTGCACAGACTGCCCTATATGACATCATAACAACAGTCTGGACCACTGGACGGGTTCCGCAGGATTGGATGAATGCCCTGGCGGTCTCCCTCTTGAAGAAGCGGGACCCACAGACTGTAACAACTACAGGGGTATCTCACTCCTCAGTGTGCCGGGAAAGGTCCTGGAAAAGATTATTCAACATCGCCTTGCCAGGCATGCTGAAGAGAGGCTTGTGGAGCCCCAATGCAGTTTCAGGAAAGGGCGGTCCTGCACAGATGCCATATTTTCTGTCCGTCTGCTACAGCAGAGGTGTATCGAATTCCAGCAAGACCTACATCTCTGCTTTATTGACCTGGTCAAGGCCTATGATACCATCAGTAGGCCTGGGCTCTTGGTTGTTATTCGTACTTTAGGAGTCCCTGACCCTCTGCTCACGATCATTAACGACCTTCATGATGGTGAGCGGGCCCGGGTAAAACTAGGTGGCTGGGAGTCAGAGCCATTCCCTGTACACCTTGGGGTGCGACAGGGATGTCCTCTGGCTCCCACATTATTTAACATCTATTTTGACCACGTAGTTCGTGAAGCCTTCAATAGCTGTACCGGGGGAATCTCCATTTGGTACAGATATAATGGGAGGCTGATCGATGCCCAGGTGCGGTCAAGGGATGGCTCCCTATTGCTCAACCACGTTATGTATGCCGATGATTTGGTAATAGCTGCTCATTCAGAGGAGGAGTTGGAGACGCTGCTGCTGAGACTGGAGCGTGCCACTAAGAGATGGGGCCTTATCATCAGCTCCACCAAAACTAAGCACCTGCCTGGGTATTTTGTACCATCGGACACTCCACCCCCACAACTCCCAATCGGTGATGGGGCAGTTGTGGAGAGAGTGGAGAGTTTCCCATACCTGGGCAGTGTGCTTATGACTGGCTCCAGGTTAACAGCACAGGTCTCACTCTGAATCAGTCGAGCGGCAATATCTTTTCATCGGTTGCGTAACGCTGTGTGGAAGCTATCTGGTCTGTCGCTCCGCACTAAGCTTCAGGTCTTCTCGGCCACGGTCATTCCCTCCCTTCTTTACGCTTGCAAAACGTGGACCCCCCTAATGGAACATCTTCGCCGGTTAGAAACATTTAGGCTGGCCTGCCTACGATCCATCCTGGGTTTAACCAGACTGGATCGTGTGAGGAGCTCACAAATCCTTGAAAGATCTGGGCAAGGTCCCATCGGTGAGCTCCTCCGGCGGGCAAGGCTGCGAAGGCTGGGTCATGTAGCCCGCATGCCCAGCCACCGCATGCCGAAACAGCTTTTGTTCGGCCGGATCGAGGGGGCTAAACGTGCGCGGCACGGGCTAGAGAAGAGATGGAGTGATGTGGTGCAGGAGGACGTAGAGCTGAGTGGACTTGCCGATGACTGGTACCAGCGGTGTCAAGATCGGCCTCTGTGGAGGAGGCTCGTGAAGGACGCTACTGGGCAGTTGGAGGTAGTCGCCCTCCAACAACAACGGAGGGTGGAGGAGCGACGCTCAGAACAACGAGCGGAGCGCCGGGTGGCTAAAGCACAGCAGGTTGGCACAGTAGGGGGCACAGGTGGTGCATCAGCCAGTCATCTCAGTCAGTCGACCCATGGCACCTGGGTCTGCCCCGTGACCTCCTGCCAGCGGGCGTTCGACACTTCACGTGGCCTCAGGGTGCACATAGCCTGGCACAAGCGTCGTGGTGACGTCACCGCCACTTAGTGGCGAATGGCGGTTGTTGTTGTTGTTGTGTGTGTATCACACTCTGTGTGTGTGTATCACTGTGTGTGTATCACACTCTGTGTGTGTGTACCTGGTATGCGAGGGCGATGGCCGCACTTCCCTCTAGCCGCTGTTTGTCCTCCGTGGACACGGGAAGCACCACAGGGACAGACAGATTCATCACCCCACCTGTGAGACACGGCAGGTAGACACAGAGTAGTCGGTGAGTGAGTAAGTGAGTGGGTGAGTGGGTGAGTGGGTGGGTGAGTGGTGAGTGAGTGAGTGGGTGAGTGGGTGAGTGGTGAGTGAGTGAGTGGGTGAGTGGGTGGGTGAGTGGGTGAGTGGGTGGGTGAGTGGTGAGTGAGTGAGTGGGTGAGTGAGTGGGTGAGTGGGTGAGTGGGTGAGTGAGTGCGTGAGTGGGTGAGTGAGTGAGTGGGTGAGTGGGTGAGTGGTGAGTGAGTGAGTGGGTGAGTGGGTGGGTGAGTGAGTGAGTGAGTGTGTGAGTGAGTGGGTGTGTGAGTGAGTGGGTGAGTGAGTGTGTGAGTGGGTGAGTGAGTGTGTGAGTGGGTGAGTGAATGTGTGAGTGAGTGGGTGAGTGAGTGGATGAGTGATGAGTGAGTGAGTGGGTGAGTGGGTGAGTGGGTGGGTGAGTGGGTGAGTGAGTGAGTGGTGAGTGAGTGAGTGAGTGGGAGAGTGGGTGAGTGAGTGAGTGGGTGAGTGGGTGAGTGAGTGAGTGGGTGAGTGAGTGAGTGGGTGAGTGGGTGAGTAAGTGAGTGAGTGAGTGGGTGAGTGGGTGAGTGGTGAGTGAGTGAGTGGGTGGGTGAGTGGGTGAGTGAGTGAGTGAGTGGGTGAGTGGGTGAGTGAGTGAGTGGGTGAGTGGGTGAGTGAGTGGGTGAGTGGGTGAGTGGGTGAGTGAGTGGGTGAGTGGTGAGTGAATAAGTGAGTGGGTGGGTGAGTGAGTGAGTGGGTGAGTGGTGAGTGAGTGAGTGAGTGGGTGAGTGAGTGGGTAAGTGGGTGAGTGAGTGGGTGAGTGGTGAGTGAGTGAGTGAGAGGGTGAGTGGGTGAGTGAGTGGCTGAGTGAGTGATTGGGTGAGTGGGTGAGTGAGTGAGTGGCTGAGTGGGTGATTGGGTGGGTGAGTGAGTGGATGATTGGGTGGGTGAGTGAGTGTGGGTGAGTGGGTGGGTGGGTAAGTGGGTGAGTGAGTGAGTTAGTGTGTGAGTGGGTGAGTGAGTGAGTGAGTGGGTGAGTGAGTGAGTGCGTGGGTGAGTGAGTGAGTGAGTGGGTGAGTGAGTGAGTGAGTGAGTGGGTGAGTGAGTGGGTGAGTGAGTGGGTGAGTGAGTGAGTGAGTGTGTGAATGGGTGGGTGAGTGGAAGAGGCAGTGAGTGGGTGAGTGTTTGAGTGGTGAGTGAGTGGTGAGCACCATCAAGCAGGCAGTTGAAGTGTAGACACTGCAAGTACTCCCTCTCACGCATGAAGCCAGCCAGAGGCGTAGCCCAGCCCTCAGACAGCACCTGCACCCACTGCAGGTCCAACTGCACAAAGACAAATATCACTCACTCACCCACTCACACACTCATTCACTCACACACTCACTCACACACTCACTCACTCACACACCCACTCACTCACACAGTCACTCACTCACCCACTCACACACTCACTCACTCACCCACCCACTCACTCACACACTCACTCACACACCCACTCACTCACGCACTCACTCACTCACTCACACACTCACTCACGCACTCACTCACTCACTCACACACTCACTCACACACTCACTCACTCACTCACAGACCCACTCACTCACTCACACACTCACTCACTCACCCACACACTCACTCACCCACACACTCACTCACGCACGCACTCACTCACTCACTCACTCACACACTCACTCACTCACACACTCACTCACTCACTCACCCACACACTCACTCACACACCCACTCACTCACACACTCACTCACTCACTCACCCACACACTCACTCACACACCCACTCACTCACACACTCACTCACCCACACACTCACACACTCACTCACAGACCCACTCACTCACTCACCCACACACTCACCCACTCACTCACTCACTCACCCACACACTCACCTCTGTGATGCTCAGTGTGGGCAGGTTTTGCATCTCGGCCTGCAGGCCGCTGACGGCGTTCTCAGCTGCGAAGAGTTCCTTGACTTCCACTGTGGCAGACATGGGAACTATACCCTGTGTGTGTGACACACACAGTGACACACACAGTGACACACACAGTGAGTGACACAGTGAGTGACACAGTGACACACAAAGTGACACACACAGTGATACACACAGTGATACACACAGTGACACACACAGTGACACACACACAGTGACACGCACAGTGACACACACACACAGTGACACACCCAGTGAGTGACACAGTGAGTGACACACACAGTGACACACACAGTGAGTGACACACACAGTGAGTGACACAGTGAGTGACACACACAGTGACACAGTGAGTGACACAGTGACAGTGAGTGACAAGGTGACACACACAGTGACACACACAGTGAGTGACACACACAGTGAGTGACACAGTGAGTGACACAATGAGTGACACAGTGAGTGACACAGTGAGTGAGTGACACAGTAAGTGACACACACAGTGAGTGACACAGTGAGTGAGTGACACAGTGAGTGACACAGTGAGTGAGTGATTTACCCTCTCCTACAAGAGCTCCACTATCCGCATGACACACACAGTGAGTAACACAGTGAGTGACACACACAGTGAGTGACACAGTGAGTGACACAGTGAGTGACACACACAGTGAGTGACGCAGTGAGTGACACAGTGAGTAACACAGTGAGTGACACACACAGTGAGTGACACAGTGAGTGACACAGTGAGTGACACAGTGAGTGACACAGTGAGTGAGTGTTTTACCCCCTCCTGCAAGAGCTCCACTATCCGCATGACACATTCGTCGATGGTCGTTTCGCTCGTCTTGAGCACGAGGTCCGGAGTCTCCGGCTTGTCGTACGTAGAGTCAATACCGGTGAAGCCTGCACACACACAGTCACACACAGTCACACACACAGTGTACACAGTGTACACACACACACACAGGCACACACACAGTCACACACAGTCACACACACAGTCACACACAGTCACACAGACACATACACACACAGTATACACACAGTCACACACAGTCACACACAGTCACACAGACACATACACACACAGTCACACACAGTCACACACAGTCACACAGACACATACATACACAGTGTACACACAGTCACACACAGTCACACACAGTCACACAGACAGATACACACACAGTGTACACACATACAGTCACACACAGTCACACACAGTCACACAGACACATACACTCACAGTATACACACAGTCACACACAGTCACACACAGTCACACAGACACATACACACACAGTATACACACAGTCACACACAGTCACACACACACAGGCACACACACAGTCACACACAGTCACACACAGTCACACAGACACATACACACACAGTATACACACAGTCACACACAGTCACACACACACAGGCACACACACAGTCACACACAGTCACACACAGTCACACAGACACATACTCACACAGTGTACACACATACAGTGTACACAGTGTACACACACACAGTCACACACAGTCACACAGACAGATACACACACAGTGTACACACACACAGTGTACAAAGTGTACACACACACAGGCACACGCACAGTCACACACAGTCACACACAGTCACACAGACAGATACACACAGTGTACACACACACAGTGAACACAGTGTACACACACACAGTGTACACAGTGTACACACACACAGTGTACACAGTGTACACACACACACACAGGCACACACGCACAGTCACACACAGTCACACACAGTCACACAGACAGATACACACACAGTGTACACACACACAGTGTACACAGTCACACAGACAGATACACACAGTGTACACACACAGTGTACACACACAGTCACACACAGTCACACAGACACATACACACACAGTGTACACACACACAGTCACACACAGCCACACAGACAGATACACACAGTGTACACACACACAATGTACACAGCGTACACACACAGTGTACACTGTGTACACACACACACAAACAGGCACACACACAGTCACACAGACAGATGCACACACAGTGTACACACACACAGTGTACACAGTGTACACACACACACAGGCACACACGCACAGTCACACACAGTCACACACAGTCACACGGACAGATACACAGTGTACACACACAAACAGGCACACACGCACAGTCACACACAGTCACACAGACAGATGCACACACAGTGTACACACACACAGTGTACACAGTGTACACACATACACAGGCACACACGCACAGTCACACACAGTCACACACAGTTACACGGACAGATACTCACACAGTGTACACACACACAGTGTACACAGTGTACACACACAGGCACACACAGTCACACACACACACAGTCACATACAGTCACACACAGTCACACAGACAGATACACAGTGTACACAAACAGTGTGTACACTGTGTACACACACACACAGGCACACACACAGTCACACACAGTCACACACACTCACACACAGTGTACACATACACACACAGTGTACACAGTGTACACACACACAGGCACACACGCACAGTCACACACAGTGACACACAGTCACACACAGGATACACACAGTCACACACAGTCACACACACTCAAACACACTCACACACAGTCACACAGACACACACACACAGTGTACACACACACACAGTGTACACGCACACACAGTCACACACACACAATCACACACACAGTGTACACACACACACACAGTCACACACACACACAGTGTACACACACACACACAGTCACACACAGTGTACACACACTCACACACAGTCACACACAGTCACACACACACACAGTCACACACACAGTCACACACAGTCACAGACACACCACAGTGTACACACACACAGTCACACACACAGTCACACAGTGTACAGACACACAGTGTATACACACACAGACACACACACAGTGTACACACACACACAGGCACACACACACACGTGTACACACAAACACACAAAGATCCCCCGTGTAGCCTGTAACAGGCTGTAGGGGCAAGTGCTGCTAGCGAGCAGCACCTGTGAAGGCCACCGGCACGGCACAGGAGGGGGTGGGTGGCCAGCACCACCACCACTACACCACCACTACACCACCACCACCACTACACCACCACCACCACCACTACACCACCACCACCACTACACCACCACCACACCACCACTACACCACCACCACTACACTACACCACCACTACCACTACACCAAGACTACACCACCACGACACCACCACCACCACCACTACACCACCACCAATACACCACCGCTACATCGCTACACCAGGTACTCATTTGAGGCTGAGCCGACCTAGGGGAGGCCCAAGACCGGTTGAGAGAATCGTCACTGGTGTTGTTGGCCGTGAGCGGGAACTGAACTCGGGTCGTCGGGTTCATAGCGCAGCGTAGCGCTAACCACTACACTGGTCCGGGAAAAACAACCCCATATCTCCTCGTGGTGCCGGACGGCAACACTGTGGTGGGCAGTGCCGTGGGGGAGGGCCAACTGAGATGGCCTTACCCCTCATGGCGTTTGTAGCCACCACAGTGGCCAAATGGGGGCTCTGGATGGGTACGAGGGGCTGGTAACCCCTCCACCTTCAATAAATTACCAGTAATCCACGAATAAGCTTGTGCCTGAGGCCCCGGGGGGACAGGCATCTATGACGTCTCCTGGCCAAACCCCATTTGGCGGAGCCAGGAGATTGGGGCTCCTCCAGAAACAACGAAAAGCCACTACGGATGGCCAAGTGGAATGTTCGAACACTCACTGCGGAGGAGAGGCTGCCACTCCTCTGTCGGGAGCTGGACCGGTACCACCTGGATCTCTGTGGCATTCAGGAGGTCCGGTGGACCGGCTCTGGCTCCTGCCACCATGAGGGGTGGACAGTCCTCTACTCGGGGCAGGAGACTACCAAACAACAGGGTGAGGCTCTTCTTCAAAATAATGAAGGGGGCGTGGGAGCATGGTGGTGAGGTGTGGGAAGCTGTAAGCGCCAGGCTACTTTGGGCTCGCCTTCCCATCAACCGGAGGCGAGGAGTGGTGGTCGTGGTTATTTATGCCCCCACCGAATACGAACATCCGTGGAGGGATGCAGGCAAAGCCGATGAGTCAGATGCCTTCTATGACCTCCTGTCAAAGGTGCTGGCTAAAGTGGCCCCTCGGATGGAGTCATCATGTTGGGTGACTTCAATGCCCGAGTTGGTCATGATACTGGCACCTGGTCTGGAGTGATTGGAGGGCATGGGTCAGATCAGCTCAATAACAACAGCAGGAGGCTGCTAGATTTTTGTGCAGCCCATGGGCTTGTAATTACCAACACACTGTTCCGGCATCGGCGCATCCACACAACTTCATGGATGCATGCCGGGTCCAAGCAAGAACATCTGCTACACTACGTAGTGATGGAACAGCTGGGAAATAGGCAAGGCTTAGGACCGTGGCTCATGCAGCTGCAATGGCTGCTTTGGGTACACGGTCCAGACCTCCCCAGAGATCCTGGCTGACAGAGGAGGTGTTCAGACTGGCTGAGAAAAAGCGACAGGCCCACTGTCATCGGCTACAGAATCCCACGTCGGAGAATGAGGAGGCTTACCGCAGCCTTCGCTCGGAGGTTTGGAGAGCCGTGAGGCTCTGCAAGGATGGGTGGTGGTCACGGGTTGCTGAGGAGATGGAGTCTGCCTCAATGGCCCGCGATCACAAATCGCTCACTAACTCCATCAAAAAAGTAACCTGCAGCGCCACACCTATTACCATCATTAGGGGAAAGAACGGTGATCCAATCGCCAACCGCCAGGAACAGGTTTGCAGATTTGCTGAGCATTTCTGTGAAGTCCTGGGGGAGGGGAAATCCCTCAGCCAGGAAAACATCGTGGCACAAAGTGGGGATGTCCCTGCTGAGGCTGCGGTGCCTCAAATATTGGAAGAAGTCACCGCCTGTGAGTGGCTGGCTGAGGTGCCATCTGTTGAGGAAGTACTGAAGGCGATCCGGAGTCTGAGACCAGGAAAGGCACCGAGCAGATATGATCTCCCAAGCGAAATGCTGAGGGAGGGTGGCGTTTGCGCGCAGACTGCCCTATATGACATCATAACAGCGGTCTTGATCACTGGACGGGTTCCACAGGATTGGAAGGATGCCCTGGTGGTCCCCCTCTCTAAGAAGGGGGACCGCACAGACTGTAACAACTACAGGGGCATCTCACTCCTCAGTGTGCCGGGAAAGGTCCTGGCAAGGATTATTCAACATTGCCTTGCTAGGCACGCTGAGGAGAGGCTTGCGGAGCCCCAATGCGGTTTCAGGAAACGGTGGTCCTGCATAGATGCCATATTTTCTGTCCGTCTGCAACAGCAGAGGTGTAGGAAATTCCAACAAAACTTACATCTCTGCTTTATAGACCTGGTCAAGGCCTATGATACCGGTTAGTAACATTGTGGCTGGCCTGCCTATGATCCATCCTGGGTTTAACCAGACTGGATTGTGTGAGGAGCTCACAAATCCTTGAAAGATCTGGGCAAGGTCCCATCGGTGAGCTCCTCCGGCGGGCAAGGCTGCGATGGCTGGGTCATGTAGCCCGCATGCTCAGCCACCGCATGCCTAAACAGCTTTTGTTCGGCCGGATCGAGGGGGCTAAACGGGCGCGGTACGGGCTAGCGAAGAGATGGAGTGATGTGGTACAGGAGGACGTGGAGCTGAGTGGACTTGCCGATGACTGGTACCAGCGGTGTCAAGATCGGCCTCTGTGGAGGAGGCTCGTGAAGGACGCTACTGTGCAGTTGGAGGTAGTCGCCCTCCAACAACAACGGAGGGCGGAGGAGCGACACTCACAAAAACGAGCGGAGCGCCGGGTGGCTAAAGCACAACCGGTTGGCACAGTAGGGGGCACAGTTGGTGCATCAGCCAGTCATCTCAGTCAGTTGAGCTGTGGCACCTGGGTCTGCCCCGTGACCTCCTGCCAGCGGGCGTTCGACACTCCACGTGGCCTCAAGGTGCACATGTCCTGGCACAAGCGTCGTGGTGACGTCACCGCCACTTAGTGGCGAATGGCGGTTGTTGTTGTGTCTGTGTGTGTGTCTGTGTCTGTGTGTCTGTGTCTGTGTGTCTGTGTGTCTGTCTGTGTGTCTGTGTGTGTGTGTCTGTGTGTCTGTGTGTGACTGTGTGTGTCTGTGTGTGTGACTGTGTGTGTCTGTGTCTGTGTGTCTGTGTGTGTGTCTGTGTCTGTGTGTCTGTGTGTGTGTCTGTGTGTCTGTGTGTCTCACCCTTGATCTCGCCGGCTCTGGCCTTCTTGTAGAGGCCTTTCACGTCTCGTTGCTCACAAACCTCCAGCGGAGCGTCCACAAAGAGCTCAAAGAACGGCAGCCCAGCGTCAGAGTGGATCTTACGGGCATTCTCACGGTCCTACATAGATACACACACAGACACACACATATAGACACACACATAGACACACACATAGACACACACACACACAGACACACACACACACACATAGACATACACACACATAGACACACACACACACATAGACACACAGATATAGACACATAGACACACACACAAAGACACACACACATAGACAGATAGACACACATAGACACACACACACACATAGACACACACACACACATTGACACACACACATAGACACACACACACAGACACACACACACATAGACACACACAGATATAGACACATAGCCACACATAGACACACACACACACACATAGACACACAGACACACAGACACACACACACATAGACACACACAGACACACACACGCAGATATAGACACATAGACACACATACACACACATAGACACACACACATAGACACACACACACATAGACACACACATAGACACACACATAGACACACACACAAATAGACACACACACATAGACACACACAGATATAGACACATAGACACACACAGTGACTGACTGAGTGACTGACTGAGTGACTAAGCGACTAAGTGACTGACTAAGTGACTGACTGAGTGACTAACTGACTGAATGACTGACTGAGTGACTGACTGACTAAGTGACTGACTAAGTGACTGACTGAGTGACTGAGTGACTGACTGAGTGAGTGACTGAGTGACTGATTGAGTGACTGACTAAGTGACTGACTGAGTGACTGACTGAGTGACTGAGTGACTGACTGAGTGACTGACTGAGTGACTAGTTACCTGCTGGTAGAGCGAGATGAATGAGGTGATGCACACCAGCCCGGCGTGTGACTGACTGAGTGAGTGACTGACTGAGTGAGTGAGTGACTGACTGACTGAGTGAGTGACTGACTGAGTGTGCAACTGACTGAGCGAGTGAGTGACTGACTGAGTGACTGAGTGTGTAACTGAGTGAGTGACTGACTAAGTGATTGACTGAGTGATTGACTGAGTGGCTGACCGCGTGACTGACTGACTGACTGAGTGACTGACTGAGTGTGTAACTGAGTGTGTAACTGAGTGACTGACAGAGTGACTGAGTGACTGACTGAGTGACTGAGTGACTGACTGAGTGTGTAACTGACTGAGTGACTGACTGAGTGACTGAGTGACTGAGTGAGTGATTGAGTGAGTGACTAGTTACCCGCTGGTAGGGCGAGATAAACGAGGTGATGCACACCAGCCCAGCGTCAGCAAATAGCCTGGCCACTTCTGCGATGCGCCGAATGTTCTCCTCGCGATCGCCCGGCGTGAACCCCAGGTTCTTGTTGAGGCCGTGGCGGACGTTGTCACCGTCCAGCGAGTAGCAGGGAATATCGTGCACCACGAGATACTCCTCCAGCGCGAAGCCCAGAGTCGTCTTGCCCGCTCCGGACAGACCTGGCGGATACACGGATCGCGTGCGGGTGTCTCTGTGTGTCTCTGTGTGTCTCTGTGAGTGTCTCTGTGTGTCTCTGAGTGTCTCTGTATCTCTGCGTGTCTCTGAGTGTGTCTTTGTGTCTCTGTGTATCTCTGTGTGTCTCTGTGTAACTCTGTGTGTCTCTGGGTGTTTCTGTGTGTCTCTGTGTATCTCTGTGTTTCTGTGTGTCTCTGTGTGTCTCTGCGTCTCTGTGAGTGTCTCTGTGTGTCTCTGTGTGTCTCTGCGTGTCTCTGTGTGTCTCTGCATGTCTCTGAGTGTCTCTGTGTGTCTCTGCGTGTCTCTGCATGTCTCTGCATGTCTCTGTGTGTCTCTGCGTGTCTCTGTATCTCTGCGTGTCTCTGAGTGTATCTGTGTGTCTCTGTTTATCTCTGTGTATCTCTGCATGTCTCTGGGTGTCTCTGTGTATCTCTGTGTGTCTCTGTGTGTATCTGTGAGTCTCTGCGTGTCTCTGCGTGTCTCTGTGTATCTGTGCATCTCTGTGTGTCTCTGTGTGTGTCTGTGTGTCTCTGTGTATCTTTGTGTGTCTGTGTGTCTCTGTGTGTCTGTGTGTCTCTGGCTGACAGAGGAGGTGTCAGGATGGTTGAGAAAAAGCGACAGGCCCACTGTCATCGGCTACTGAATCCCACGTCAGAGAATGAGGAGGCTTACCGCAGCCTTCGCTCGGAGGTTCGGAGAGCTGTGAGGCGCTGCAAGGATGGGTGGTGGTCGCGGGTTGCAGAGGAGATGGAGTCTGCCTCAATGGCCCGTGATCACAAATCTCTATTTAACTCCATCAAAAAAGTAACCTGCAGCGCCACACCTATTACCATCATTAGGGGAAAAAACGGTGATCCAATCTCTGACCCCCAGGAACAGGTTCGCAGATTTGCTGAGCATTTCTGTGAGGTCCTGGGGGAGGGAAAATCCCACAGCCAGGAAAACATCGTGGCACAAAGTGAGGATGACCCTGCTCAGGCTGCGGTGCCTCAAATATTGGAAGAAGTCACCTCCTGTGAGTGGCTGGTTGAAGTGCCATCTGCTGAGGAAGTATTGAAGGCGATCCGGAGTCTGAGACCAGGAAAGGCAGCGGGCAGAGATGGACCACTGGTCGGGTTCCGCAGGATTGGAAGGATGCCCTGGTGGTCCCCCTTTTTAAGAAGGGGGACCGCACAGACTGTAACAACTACAGGGACATCTCACTCCTCAGTGTGCCGGGAAAGGTCCTGGCAAGGATTATTCAGCATCGCCTTGCCAGGCACGCTGAGGAGAGGCTTGCGGACCCCCAATGCGGTTTCAGGAAAGGGCGGTCCTGCACAGATGCCATATTTTCTGTCCGTCTGCTACAGCAGAGGTGTAGGGAATTCCAACAAGACCTACATCTCTGCTTTATTGACCTGTCAAGGCCTATGATACCATCAGTAGGCCTGGGCTCTGGGTCGTTCTTCGTGCTTTTGGAGTACCTGACCCTCTGCTCACGATCATTAAGGACCTTCATGATGGTGAGCGGGCCTGGGTAAAACTACGTGGCCGGGAGTCAGAGCCATTCCCTGTACACCTTGGGGTGCGACAGGGATGTCCTCTGGCTCCCACATTATTTAACATCTATTTTGACCACGTAGTTCGTGAAGCCTTCAATAGCTGTACCGGGGGAATCTCCATATGGTACAGATATAATGGGAGGCTAATCGATGCCCGGGTGCGGTCAAGGGATGGCTCCCTATTGCTCAACCACATTATGTATGCTGTTGATTTGGTAATAGCTGCTCAGTCAGAGGAGGAGTTGGAGACGCTGCTGCTGAGACTGGAGCGTACCACTAAGAGGCCTTACCATCAGCCCCACCAAAACTAAACACCTGCCTGGGTATTTTGTACCATGGGACACTCCACCCCCACAACTCCCAATCGGTGATGGGGCAGTTGTGGAGAGAGTGGAGAGTTTCCCATACCTGGGCAGTGTGCTTATGACTGGCTCCAGTTTAACAGAAGAGGTCTCACTCCGAATCAGTCGAGTGGCAATATCTTTTCATCGGTTGCGTAACGCTGTGTGGAAGCTACCTGGTCTGTCGCTCCGCACTAAGTTTCAGGTCTTCTCGGCCACGGTCATTCCCTCCCTTCTCTATGCTTGCGAAACGTGGACCCCCCTAATGGAACATCTTCGCCAGTTAGAAACATTTAGGCTGGCCTGCCTACGATCAATCCTGGGTTTAACCAGACTGGATTGTGTGAGGAGCTCACAAATCCTTGAAAGATCTGGGCAGGGTCCCATCGGTGAGCTCATCCAGCAGGCAAGGCTGCGATGGCTGGGTCATGTAGCCCGCATGCCCAGCCACCGCATGCCGAAACAGCTTTTGTTTGGCCGGATCGAGGGGGCTAAGCGGGCGCGGCACGGGCTAGAGAAGAGATGGAGTGATGTGGTAAAGGAGGACGTGGAGCTGAGTGGACTTGCCGATGACTGGTACCAGCGGTGTCAAGATCGGCCTCTGTGGAGGAGGCTCGTGAAGGACGCTACTGGGCAGTTGGAGGCAGTCGCCCTCCAACAACAACGGAGGGCGGAGGAGCGACGCTCAGAACAACGAGCGGAGCACCGGGTGGCTAAAGCACAGCAGGTTGGCACAGTAGGGGGCACAGGTGGTGCATCAACCAGTCATCTAAGTCAGTCGACCCGTGGCACCTGGGTCTGCCCCGTGACCTCCTGCCAGCGGGTGTTCGACACTTCACGTGGCCTCAGGGTGCACATAGCCTGGCACAAGCGTCGTGGTGACGTCACCTCCACTTAGTGGCGAATGGCGGTTGTTGTTGTGTGTATGTGTGTGTGTGTATGTGTGTATGTGTGTGTGTATGTGTGTATGTGTGTGTGTATGCGTGTGTGTGTATGTGTGTGTGTATGTGTGTATGTGTGTGTGTATGTGTATGTGTGTGTGTATTATATGTGTGTGTGTATGTGTGTATGTATGTGTGTATGTGTGTGTATGTGTGTTTGTACCTGTGAGCCAGATGGTGCATCCCCTGAACCCGGCACGGTTCCCGACCACCTGGCCACGCTTGGTGCGACTCACGTGGTGAGACTGATACACAACATTCGTAGCTCGCTGCATGTCCTGTAGATACACACACACAGATACACACACACAGATACACACACACAGATACACACACAGATGTTGTGAGCGTATGTATTATTCCTTATAGGGGAAACGCATACTAATTAACGGATTACTAAAGTAGCATATAATCACAATAACACACATTACAACTGATTACTACTCTACAATTCATTACTAATCATAACCATTGACTGATTACCAATCGATTATATAATTACTGCACCTGAATGAGTTAAATGATGACTTCACCCTGCTGCTCTATTTAAGACCGGGAGCAAGCGACGGCTTCACCATTCTGGCGAATTGTCCGATGATGCTGGATGTAATTACCAGCGAAACGTCGTACTCAAATTTCAAATGATGTTGATTCACTCTTCAACACACCGGTGGGCTAAAGTAGTGAACTATTTGTCCTTTGTAAACGTGACACTTTTTTGCTGATTGGCCGTGTCGGGTGGTGGAGGGTTACGACACATTTATAAATAACGCGATCTAACCCAAAAACCTTTATCATGAATAACATTGGTCGCGAAAGCCTACGTGTTAGCCTCTAGCAGGCTGTAGAGTCAAGTGCTGTCAGTAGCACCTACACACAGACAAAGATCCCCCGTGTAGCCTCTAGCAGGCTGTAGGGGCAACTGCTATCAGTAGCACCTACACACAGACAAATATCCCCCGTGTAGCCTCTAGCAGGCTGTAGGGGCAAGTGCTGTCAGTAGCACCTACACACAGACAAAGATCCCCCGTGTAGCCTCTAGCATGCTGTAGGGGCAAGTGCTGTCAGTAGCACCTACACACAGACAAAGATCCCCCATGTAGCCTATAGCAGACTGTAGGGGCAAGTGCTGTTAGTGGCACCTACACACAGACAAAGATCCCCCAGGTAGCCTCTAGCAGGCTGTAGGGGCAAGTGCTGTCAGTGGCACCTACACACAGACAAAGATCCCCCGTGTAGCCTCTAGCAGGCTGTAAGGGCAAGTGCTGTCAGTAGCACCTACACACAGACAAAGATCCCCCGTGTAGCCTGTTACAGGCTGTAGGGGCAAGTGCTGTTAGTGGCACCTACACACAGACAAAGATCCCCCAGGTAGCCTCTAGCAGGCTGTAGGGGCAAGTGCTGTCAGTGGCACCTACACACAGACAAAGATCCCCCGTGTAGCCTCTAGCAGGCTGTAAGGGCAAGTGCTGTCAGTAGCACCTACACACAGACAAAGATCCCCCGTGTAGCCTCTAGCAGGCTGTAGGGGCAAGTGCTGTCAGTAGCACCTACACACAGACAAAGATCCCCCGTGTAGCCTCTAGCAGGCTGTAGGGGCAAGTGCTGTTAGTAGCACAAACACACACACAAAGATCCCCCGTGTAGCCTCTAGCAGGCTGTAGGGGCAAGTGCTGTTGCTACAACTACTACCACCACTACCACCACTACCACCACCACACAGGCATTTTAGCTACCACTTACTTTAGGAACCCAGGTGCTGAGGAAGTCCATTGCACTACCACGATCACTCGGACACTCACACAGAGAGAGAGACACTCACACAGAGAGAGAGAGACACTCACAGAGAGACACTGGGAGAGAGACACTGGGAGAGAGACACTCACACACAGAGACACTCACAGAGACAGAGAGACACTGGGAGAGAGAGACTGAGAGAGAGACAGAGACACTGCTAGAGACACAGAGACACTGCTAGAGACACTGCTAGAGACACAGAGACACTGAGACACAGAGACACTGAGACACTGAGACAGAGACACAGAGAGACACTGCTAGAGACACAGAGAGACACTGCGACAGAGACACAGAGACACAGAGAGACACTGAGAGACACTGAGAGACACTGAGACACAGAGAGACACTGAGAGACACTGAGAGACACTGAGACACAGAGAGACAGAGACACAGAGAGAGACACTGCTAGAGACACAGAGAGAGACACTGAGAGACACTGCTAGAGACACTGCTAGAGACACTGAGAGACACTGAGACACAGAGAGACACTGAGAGACACTGCTAGAGACACTGAGAGACACTGAGACACAGAGACACTGAGACAGAGACACTGAGAGACACTGCTAGAGACACTGCTAGAGACACTGAGACAGAGACACTGAGAGACCCTGAGACACAGCCAGTGACTGAGTGAGCGCTGAGTGTCGTGAGAGCCTCTTTAGTAGCCCGGCGGCGGCTGTGGGCGGAGCCCCGGGGAGGGTCAAGAGCCTTGGCAGAGCTCCATAAAGGTCGACGAGGCCACTCAGGGGCCCTTGACCTCACTCAGGGGCCCTTGACCTCACTCAGGGGGACCGCACTCAGGGGCCCTTGACCTCATTCAGGGGCCCTTGACCTCACTCAGGGGGACCTCACTCAGGGGCCCTTGACCTCACTCAGGGGGACCTCACTCAGGGGCCCGTGACCTCACCCAGGGGGACCTCACTCAGGGGCCCTTGACCTCACTCAGGGGCCCTTGACCTCACACAGGGGGACCTCACTCAGGGGCCCTTGACCTCACTCAGGGGGACCTCACTCAGGGGCCCTTGACCTCACTCAGGGGAACCTCATTCAGGGGCCCGTGACCTCACCCAAGGGGACCTCACTCAGGGGCCCTTGACCTCACTCAGGGGCTCTTGACCTCACTCAGGGGGACCTCACTCAGGGGCCCTTGACCTCACTCTGGGTGTACACTGTGAGTGAGTGAGTGTGTGAGTGAGTGTGTGAGTGTATGAGTGTGTGTGAGTGTGTGAGTGTGTGTGAGTGTGTGTGTGAGTGTGTGAGTGTGTGTGTGAGTGTGTGTGAGTGAGTGTGTGAGTGTGTGAGTGAGTGTGTGAGTGAGTGTGTGAGTGAGTGTCTGAGTGTGTGAGTGAGTGTGTGAGTGAGTGTGTGAGTGAGTGTGTGACTGTGTGAGTGAGTGAGGTGTGACTGTGTGAGTGAGTGAGTGTGTGAGTGTGTGAGTGAGTGTGTGAGTGTGTGAGTGAGTGGGTGAGTGTGTGTGAGTGTGTGTGTGAGTGTGTGTGAGTGTGTGAGTGAGTATGTGAGTGTGTGTGTGTGTGTGAGTGAGTATGTGAGTGAGTGTGTGTGTGAGTGTGTGTGTGTGAGTGAATGTGTGAGTGTGTGAGTGAGTGTGTGTATGAGTGAGTGTGTGTGTCTGTGTGTATCTGTGTATGTATATATCTCTATGTGTCTATATGTATATATATTTGTGTGTCTGTGTGTGTGAGTGGTGGTGTAGTAGGTAGCGCTACGCTGCGCTATGAACCCAGCTACCCGAGTTTGATTCCCGCGCACGGCCAACACCGCCAGTGACGATTCTCTGAACCGGTCCTGGGCCTCCCCTAAGTCGACTCAGCCTCAAATGAGTACCTGGTGTAGCGGTGTAGTGCAGTGGTGGTGTAGTGGTGGTGGTGTAGTGGTGGTGTAGTGTTGGTGGTGTAGTGGTGGTGGTGTAGTGGTGGTGTAGTGGTAGTGGTGTAGTGGTGGTGTAGTGGTAGTGGTGGTGGTGTAGTGTTGGTGGTGTAGTGGTGGTGGTGTAGTGGTGGTGGTGTAGTGGTGGTGTAGTGGTGGTGGTGTAGTGGTATTGGTGGTGGTGTAGTGGTGGTGTAGTGGTAGTGGTGGTGGTGTAGTGTTGGTGGTGTAGTGGTGGTGGTGTAGTGGTGGTGTAGTGGTGGTGGTGTAGTGGTGGTGGTGTAGTGGTGGTGTAGTGTTGGTGGTGTAGTGGTGGTGGTGTAGTGGTGGTGTAGTGGTAGTGGTGGTGGTGTAGTGGTGGTGTAGTGGTAGTGGTGGTGGGGTAGTGTTGGTGGTGTAGTGGTGGTGGGGTAGTGGTGGTGGTGTAGTGGTGGTGTAGTGGTGGTGGTGTAGTGGTATTGGTGGTGGTGTAGTGGTGGTGTAGTGGTAGTGGTGGTGGGGTAGTGTTGGTGGTGTAGTGGTGGTGGTGTAGTGGTGGTGTAGTGGTGGTGGTGTAGTGGTGGTGGTGTAGTGGTGGTATAGAGACAAAGGCGGCCGGGCGTAGTGGTGGTGCTGGCCACCCACCCCCTCTGTGTGTGTAGCCACAATGCCGGTAGCCTCAATAGGCGATGCTGCTACTCGCTACTAGCAGCACTTGCCCCTACAGCCTTCTAGAGGCTACACGGGGGATCTTTGTCTTTGGGCTCTAGGGGTTCGTCGACCGTAAAGAGATAGCGGTGGGGGGAGGAGTTAGAGGGGGGACATTCACCTGGTACACTCATCATCAACATCACCATCACCAACAACATCACCATCAACATCACCAACAACACCACCATCAACATCACTCACTCACCCACTCACTCACCCACTCACTCACTCACCCACCCACCCACCAACACACTCACTCACTCACTCACCCACTCACTCACTCACACACTCACTCACACACTCATTCACCCACACACTCACTCACACATTCACTCACTCACACTCACTCACACACTCACTCGCTCACCCACTCACTCACTCAGTCACACACTCACACTCACTCACCCACTCACTCACACTCACTCACTCACCCACTCACTCACTCACACACTCATTCACCCACACACTCACTCACACACTCACACATTCACTCACTCATACTCACTTACACACTCACTCACACACTCGCTCACAGACTCACTCACCCAGTCTCATACTCACTCACTCACACACTCACTCACTCACACGCTCACTCACACACTCATTCACCCACACACTCACCCACTCACACACTCACACGCACTCACACACTCACACGCACTCACACACTCACTCATTCATTCACCCACTCACACACTCACCCACTCACACACACACTTAAACACACTGACACACACACAATTACACACACACTGACACACACTTACACACTTACACACACACTAAAAGACACACTCACACACACACTGACACACACACACTTACACACACACACTTACACACAAACTCACACACTGACACTCACACACTTACACACACACAGACATACAACACTGACACTTACATACACACACTAACACACACACTGACAGACATTCACACTGACACTCACACACTTACACACAGACACACACACTGACACATACAACAACAACAACAACCGCCATTCGCCACTAAGTGGCGGTGACGTAACCACGACGCTTGTGCAAGGCTATGTGCACCCTGAGGCCACGTGAAGTGTAGAACGCCCGCTGGCAGGAGGTCACGGGGCAGACCCAGGTGCCATGGGTCGACTGACTGAGATGAATGGCTGATGCACCACCTGTGCCCGCTACTGTGGCAACCTGCTGTGCTTTAGCCACCCGGCGTTCCGCTCGTTGTTGTGAGCGTCGCTCCTCCGCCCTCCGTTGTTGTTGGAGGGCGACTGCCTCCAACTGCCCAGTAGCGTCCTTCACGAGCCTCCTCCACAAAGGCCGATCTTGACACCGCTGGTACCAGTCATCGGCAAGTCCACTCAGCTCCACGTCCTCCTGTACCACATCACTCCATCTCTTCTCTAGCCCGTGCCGCACCCGCTTAGCCCCCTCAATCCGGCCCAACAAAAGCTGTTTCGGCATGCGGTGGCTGGGCATGCGGGCTACATGACCCAGCCATCGCAGCCTTCCCCGCCGGAGGAGCTCACCAATGGGACCTTGCCCAGATCTTTCAAGGATTTGTGAGCTCCTCACACAATCCAGTCTGGTTAAACCCAGGATGGATCGTAGGCAGGCCAGCCTAAATGTTTCTAACCGGCGAAGATGTTCCATTAGGGGGGGTCCACGTTTCGCAAGCATAGAGAAGGGAGGGAATGACCGTGGCCGAGAAGACCTGAAGCTTAGTGCGGAGCGACAGACCAGGTAGCTTCCACACAGCGTTACGCAACCGATGAAAAGATATAGCCGCTCGACTGATTCGGAGTGAGACCTCTGCTGTTAAACTGGAGCCAGTCATAAGCACACTGCCCAGGTATGGGAAACTCTCCACTCTCTCCATAACTGCCCCATCACCGATTGGGAGTTGTGGGGGTGGAGTGTCCGATGGTACAAAATACCCAAGCAGGTGCTTAGTTTTGGTGGGGCTGATGGTAAAGCCCCACCTCTTAGTGGCACGCTCCAGTCTCAGCAGCAGCGACTCCAACTCCTCCTCTGAATGAGCAGCTATTACCAAATCATCAGCATACATAACGTGGTTGAGCAATAGGGAGCCATCCCTTGACCGCACCGGGGCATCGATCAGCCTCCCATTATATCTGTACCATATGGAGATTCCCCCGGTACAGCTATTGAAGGCTTCACGAACTACGTGGTCAAAATAGATGTTAAATAATGTGGGAGCCAGAGGACATCCCTGTCGCACCCCAAGGTGTACAGGGAATGGCTCTGACTCGCAGCCACGTAGTTTTACCCGGGCCCGCTCACCATCATGAAGGTCCTTAATGATCGTGAGCAGAGGGTCAGGTACTCCAAAAGCACGAAGAACAACCCAGAGCCCAGGCCTACTGATGGTATCATAGGTCTTGACCAGGTGAATAAAGCAGAGATGTAGATCTTGTTGGAATTCCCTACACCTTTGCTGTAGCAGACGGACAGAAAATATGGCATCTGTGCAGGACCGGCCTTTCCTGAAACCGCATTGGGGCTCCGCAAGCCTCTCCTCAGCGTGCCTGCCAAGGTGATGTTGAATAATCCTTGCCAGGACCTTTCCCGGCACAATGAGGAGTGAGATGCCCCTGTAGTTATTACAGTCTGTGCGGTCCCCCTTCTTAAAAAGGGGGACCACCAGGGCATCCTTCCAATCCTGCGGAACCTGTCCAGTGGTCCAGACTGTTGTTATGATGTCATATAGAGCAGTCTGTGCACAAACGCCGCCCTCCCTCAGCATTTCGCTTGGGAGATCATCTCTGCCCGCTGCCTTTCCTGGTCTCAGACTCCGGATCGCCTTCAGTACTTCCTCAACAGATGGCACCTCAGCCAGCCACTCACAGGGGGTGACTTCTTCCAATATTTGAGGCACCGCAGCCTCAGCAGGGTCATCCTCACTTTGTGCCACGATGTTTTCCTGGCTGAGGGATTTTCCCTCCCCCAGGACCTCACAGAAATGCTCAGCAAATCTGCAAACCTGTTCCTGGGGGTCGGAGATTGGGTCACCGTTTTTTCCCCTAATGATGGTTATAGGTGTGGCGCTGCAGATTACTTTTTGATGGCGTTAAATAGAGATTTGTGATCACGGGCCACTGAGGCAGACTCCATCTCCTCAGCAACCCGCGACCACCACCCATCCTTGCAGCGCCTCACAGCTCTCCGAACCTCCGAGCGAAGGCTGCGGTAAGCCTCCTCATTCTCTGACGTGGGATTCTGTAGCCGATGACAGTGGGCCTGTCGCTTTTTCTCAACCATCCTGAACACCTCCTCTGTCAGCCAGGGTCTCTGGGGAGGTCTGGACCGCGTACCCAAAGCAGCCTTTGCAGCTGCATGAGTCACAGTCCTAAACCTCGCCCATTTACCCTCGACATCAGGAGGAGTCGGGGACGATGCCAATCCCAGCCGCAAGCGATGATGAAATTCTCGCTTGCAACTTTCATCAGATAACTGAGACCAGGCCACTTTAGGTTGGAATGGGGTCCTGGGTGTACACCCACCACCGGAGTGGAAGAATGGCAGGTGCATCTTACAGATGACTAGTCGATGGTCAGAGGGCAGAGCAGCTCCACGGTAGGTCCTGGTGTCAAGGACATGGGCTCGCATCCGCTGGTCCGTCACTATGTAGTCCAGCAGATGTTCTTGCTTGGACCCGGCATGCATCCATGATGTTGTGTGGATGCGCCGATGCCGGAACAGCGTGTTGGTAATTACAAGCCCATGGGCTGCACAAAAATCTAGCAGCCTCCTACCGTTGTTATTGAGCTGATCTGGCCCATGCCCTCCAATCACTCCAGACCAGGTGCCAGTATCATGACCAACTCGGGCATTGAAGTCACCCAACATGATGACTCTATCCCGAGGGGCCACTTTAGCCAGCACCTGTGACAGGAGGTGATAGAAGGCATCTGACTCATCGGCTTTGCCTGCATCCCTCCACGGATGTTCATCTTCGGTGGGGGCATAAGTAACCACGACCACCATTCCTTGCCTCCGGTTGATGAGAAGGCGAGCCCAAAGTAGCCTGGGGCTTACAGCTTCCCACACCTCACCGCCACGCTCCCACGCCCCCTTCATTCTTTTGTTCAAAAGAAGAGCCACACCCTGTTGTTTGGCAGTCTGCTGCCCCGAGTAGAGGACTGTTCACCCCTCATGGTGGCAGGAGCCAGAGCCGGTCCACCGGACCTCCTGAATGCCACATAGATCCAGCCGGTACCGGTCCAGCTCCCGAAAGAGGAGTGGCAGCCTCTCCTCTGCAGTGAGCGTTCGAACATTCCACATGGCCACCCGTAGTGGTTTTTCGTTGTTTCTGGAGGTGCCCCGAGGGTAGAGATTCAATCTCCTAGCTCTGCCAATTGGGGTTTGGCCAGGAGACGTCATAGACGCCTGGCCCCCCGGGGCCTCCGGCACAAGCTTATGAGTTATATACTTAATTCGCGGTTTAGTGGTAATTAATTGAAGGTGGAGGGGTTACCAGCCCCTCGCACCGATCCAGAGCCCCCGTTTAGCCCCTGTGGTGGACACATATGCCATGAGGGGAGGAGCCAATCACAATTGGACCTCCCCCCACAGCACTGTCCACGACAGAGTTGCCCATCCAGCACCGCGAGGGGGTAGGGGGTTGTTTTGCCAGACACTTACACACACACACACTGACACACTCACACACACACTGACACTTACATACACACACACTCACACACTCACTCACTCACACTCACTCACACACTCACTCACACACTCACTCACTCACTCACACACTCACTCACACACTCACTCACACACTCACTCACACACTCACACATTCACTCACTCACTTACCCACTCACACACTCACTCACTCACACACTCACTCACTCAAACACTCATTCACACTCACTCACTCACTCACACACTCACGCACACACACTCATTCACCCACACACTCACTCACACACTCACACATTCACTCACTCACACTCACTCACCCACTCACTCACTCACACACTCAGTCACACACTCACTCACACTCACACACTCAATCACTCACCCACTCACACACTCACTCACACACTCACACACTCACTCACATGCTCACTCACACACTAATTCACCCACTCACTCACACACTCACTCACACACTCACACATTCACTCACTCACTCACACACTCACTCACTCACACGCTCACTGACACACTCATTCACCCACACACTCACCCACTCACACACTCACTCCCTCACTCACACTCACACACTCATTCATTCACCCACTCACACACTCACCCACTCACACACACACACACTGACACTCACACACTGTAGACACAGACTGACACACACACTTAAACACACTTACACACACACACTTACACACACACTGACACACACACAATTACACACACACTGACACACACTTACACACTTACACACACACTAACTGACACACACTCACACACACACTGACACACACACACTTACACACAAACACTGACACACACACTCACACACTGACACTCACACACTTACACACACACAGACACACACACTGACACTTACATACACACACTTACACACACACACTGACACACTCACACACATACTGATACTTACATACACACACTTACATACACACACACTGACACACACATTCACACTTGCAAACACTCAGAGCCTCTAGATAAACTCAGGGATTAAGGAGCAGCACTTTCTGATGAAAGCGACTCAGTGTGGAGTCGTGACTCTGCACAAAGTGGGAGTGATGATGGTGGTGGGAGTGATGATGGTGGTGGTGATGGTGGGGGTAGTGATGGTGATGATGGTGGTGATGATGGTGGGGGTGGTGATGGTGGTGGTGATGATGATGGTGGGGGTGGTGATGGTGGTGGTGATGGTGATGATGGTGGGAGTGGTGATGGTGGTGGTGATGTTGGCGGTGTTGATGGTGGTGTTGATGGCGATGTTGGTTCGGATGTTTTTGGAGGGAGAGACACACAGAGAGAGACACACACAGAGACACAGAGACACACACTCAGAGACACACACAGTGAGAGACACACAGAGACACACACAGAGAGACACACGGAGACACACAAAGAAAGAGACAAACACACAGAGACACACACAGAGACACACACAGAGATACACACAGAGAGACACACACAAAGAGACACAGAGACATACACAGAGAGACACACAGAGAAACACACAAAGAGACACACAGAGACACACACAGAAAGAGACAAACACACAGAGACACAGAGACACACACACTCAGAGACCACACAGTGAGACACACAGAGACACACACAGAGAGACACACAGAGACACACACAGAGAGACACACAGAGAAACACACAGAGAGACACACAGAGACACACACAGAAAGAGACAAACACACAGAGACACAGAGACACACACACTCAGAGACCACACAGTGAGACACACACAGAGACACACACAGAGAGACACGCAGAGACACACACAGAAAGAGACACACACACACAAAGACACAGAGACACACACAGAGAGACACACAGAGAGACACACATAGAGAGACACACAAAGAGACACACAGAGAGAGACACACAGAGAGACACAAAGAGAGACACACACAGAGAGACACAGAGAGACACAGAGAGACACAGAGAGACACACACACAGAGAGACAGAGACACACAGACAGAGACACACACAGAGACACAAAGGGACACACAGAGAGAGACACACACAGAGAGACACACAAAGACAGAGACACACTCACTCACTCACACACTCACTCACGCACTCACACACACTCACACACTTACCCACTCACTCACTCACCCACTCACTGACTCACCCACGCACTCACACAATCACTCACCCACTCACTCATACAATCACTCACCCACTCACTCACACACACTCACACACTTACCCACTCACTCACTCACCCACTCACTCACTCACCCACTCACACAATCACTCACCCACTCACCCACTCACTCACTCACCCACTCACTCACACACTCACCCACTCACTCACCCACTCACCCACTCACTCACACAATTACTCACCCACTCACTCACCCACTCACTCACCCACTCACTCACTCACCCACTCACTCACACAATCACTCACCCACTCACTCACCCACTCACAAACAAAGATCCCCCGTATAGCCTTAACAGACTGTAGGGGCAAGTGCTGTTAGCGAGCACCTATGAAGGCCGGAACGGCACACGAGGGGGTGGGTGGCCAACACCACGCCCGGCCGCCTTTGTCTCTCCCCCAGTGCTAGCGATGTTCACTACACCACCACCACCACACCACCACTACACCACCACAACTACACTACCACTACACTACACCGCTACACCAGGTACTCATTTGAGGCTGAGTAGACCTATGGGAGGCCCAGGACCGGTTCAGAAAATCGTCACTGGCGGTGTTGGCCGTGAGCAGGAATCGAACTCGGGTAGCTGGGTTCATAGCGTAGCGTAGCGCTACCTACTACACCACCACTCACATACACAGACACACAAATATATATACATATAGAGATAAATACATACACAGATACACACAGACACATACACTCACTCACACACTCAATCACACACTCACTCACACACTCACCCACAGACACTCACTCACGCACCCACTCACATACTCACTCACACACTCACTCACACACTCACCCAGAGACACCCACTCACACACTCACTCGCTCATACACTCACTCACACACTCACTCACACGCTCACCCAGAGACACTCACTCACACACCCACTCACATACTCACTCACACACTCACTCACTCACACACTCAATCACAAACTCACACACTCACCCAGAGACACTCACTCACTCACACACTCACTCACACACTCACTCACCCAGAGACACTCACCTAGAGACACTCACACCCAGAGACACTCACTCACTCACCCAGAGATACTCACCCAGAGACACTCAATCACTCACACACTCACCCAGAGACACTCACACCCAGAGACACTCACCCAGATACACTCACACACTCACCCAGAGACACTCACACACTCACTCACTCACACACTCCCCCAGAGACACTCACTCACACACTCACCCAGAGACACTCACTCAGAGACACTCACACACTCACCCAGAGACAAACAACAACAACCGCCATTCGCCACTAAGTGGCGTTGACGTCACCACGACGCTTGTGCCAGGCGATGTGCACCTTGAGGCCAAGTGTCGAATGCCCGCTGGCAGGAGGTCACGGGGCAGACCCAGGTGCTACGGGTCGACTGACTGAGATGACTGAGATGACTGGCTGATGCACCACCTGTGCCCCCTACTGTGCCAACCTGCTGTGCTTTAGCCACCCGACGCTCCGCTTGTTGTTGTGAGCGTCGCTCCTCCGCCAACTGCCCAGTAGCGTCCTTCACGAGTCTCCTCCACAGAGGCCGATCTTGACACCGCTGGTACCAGTCATCGGCAAGTCCACTCAGCTCCACGTCCTCCTGTACCACATCACTTCATCTCTTCTCTAGCCCGTGCCGCGCCCGTACAGCCCCCTCGATCCGGCCGAACAAAAGCTGTTTCGGCATGCGGTGGCTGGGCATGCGGGCTACATGACTGAGCCAACGCAGCCTTTCCTGCCGAAGGAGCTCACCGATGAGACCTTGCCCAGATCTTTCAAGGATTTGTGAGCTCCTCACACAATCCAGCCTGGTTAAACCCAGAATGGATCGTAGGCAGGCTAGCCTAAATGTTTCTAACCGGCGAAGATGTTCCATTAAGGGGGTCTACGTTTCGCAAGCGCAGAGAAGGGAGGAAATGACCGTGGCCAAGAAGACCTGAAGCTTAGTGCAGAGCGACAGACCAGGTAGCTTCCACACAGCGTTACGCAACCGATGAAAAGATATTGCCGCTCGACTGATTCGGAGTGAGACCTCTGCTGTTAAACTGGAGCCGGTCATAAGCACACTGCCCAGGTATGGGAAACTCTCCACTCTCTCCACCACTGCCCCATCACCGATTGGGAGTTATGGGGATGGAGTGTCCGATGGTACAAAATACCCAGGCAGGTGCTTAGTTTTGGTGGGGCTGATGGTAAGGCCCCACCTCTTAGTGACATGCTCTACTGATGGTATCATAGGCCTTGACCAGGTAAATAAAGCAGAGATGTAGGTCTTGTTGGAATTCCCTACACCTCTACTGGAGCAGACGGACAGAAAATATGGCATCTGTGCAGGACCACCCTTTCCTGAAACCGCATTGGGGCTCCGCAAGCCTCTCCTGAGGAGTGAGATGCCCCTGTAGTTAGTCTGTGCGGTCCCCCTTCTTAAAGAGGAGGACCACCAGGGCTTCCTTCCAATCCTGCGGAACCCATCCAGTGGTCCAGACTGTTGTTATGATGTCATATAGGGCAGTCTGTGCACAAACACCACCTTTCCTCAGCATTCCGCTTGGGAGATCATCTCTGCCTGGTGCTTTTCTTGGTCTCAGACTCCAGATCGCCTTCAGTACTTCCTCAACAGATGGCACCTCAGCCAGCCACTCACATGGGGTGACTTCTTCCAATATTTGAGGCACTGCAGCCTCAGCAGGGTCATCCCCACTTTGTCCCACGTTGTTTTCCAGGCTGAGGGATTTCCCCTCCCCCAGGACGTCACAGAAATGCTCAGCAAACCTAAAAACCTGTTCCTGGGGGTCGGAGATTGGATCATCGTTTTTTCCCCTAATGATGGTAAGAGGTGTGGCGCTGCAGGTTACTTTTTTGATGGAGTTAAAGAGCGATTAGTGATCGCGGGCCACTGAGTCAGACTCCATCTCCTCAGCAACCCGCGACCACCACCCATCCCTTGCAGCGCCTCACGGCTCTCCGAACCTCCGAGCGAAGTCTGCAGGAAGCCTCCTCATTCTCCGACTTGGGATGCTGTAGCCGATTAGAGTGGGCCTGTCGCTTTTTCTCGGCCAGCCTGAACACCTCCTCTGTCAGCCAGGGTCTCTGGGGAGGTCTGGACCGTGTACCCAAGTCAGCCATTGCAGCTGCATGAGCCACAGTCCTAAACCTTGCCCATTTACCCTCGACATCTGGAGGAGTGCGGGAAGATGCCAACCCCAGCCGCAAGCGATGATTAAATTCTCGCTTGCAACTTTCATCAGCTAGCTGAGACCAAGCCACTTTAGGTTGGAATGGGGTCCTGGATGTACACCCACCACCAGCGTGGAAGAATGGCAGGCGCATCTTACAGATGACAAGTAGATAGTCAGTGGGCAGATCAGCTCCACGTTAGGTCCTGGTGTCAAAGACATGGGCCAGCATCTGCTGGTCCGTCACTATGTAGTCCAGCAGATGTTCTTGCTGGGACCCGGGATGCATCCATGATGTTGTGTGGATGCGCTTGTGGCGGAACAGCGTGTTGGTAATTACAAGCCCATGGGCTGCATAAAATCCAGCAGCCTCCTAATGTTGTTATTGAGCTGATCTGGCCCATGCCTTCCAATCACTCCAGATCAGGTGCCAGCATCATGACCAACTTGGACATTGAAAACACCCAACAAGATGACTCTATCCCGAGGGGCCACTTTAGCTAGCACCTGTGACAGGAGGTCATAGAAGGCATCCAACTCATCGGCTATGCCTGCATCCCTCCACGGATGTTTGTCTTCGGTGGGGGCATAATTAACCACGACCACCACTCCTCACCACTAGTTGATGGGAAGGCGAGCCCAAAGTAGACTGTGGCTAACAGCTTCCCACACCTCACCGCTACACTCCCACGCCCCCTTCATTGTTTTGTTCAGAAGAAGAGCCGCACCCTGTTGTTTGGCAGTCTCCTTCCCCGAGTAGAGAACTGTCCACCCCTCATGGTGGCAGGAGCCAGAGCCGGTCCACCGGACCTCCTGAATACCCCAGAAATCTAGGCAGTACCGGTCCAGCTCCCAACAGAGGAGTGGAAGGCTCTCCTCCGCAGTGAGCATTCGAACATACCACGTGGTCCCACGTAGTGGTTTTTGTTGTTTCTGGAGGAGCTCTGAGGGTAAGGATTCAGCCACCTGGCTCCACACTCACATACTCACACACTCACTTCAGACACTCACTCAACCACTCACTCACATACTCACACACTCACTCAACCACTCACACACTCGCACACTCACACACTTGTACACTCACACACTCACTCACACACTCACTCATACACTAACCTATCCACTCACACGCTCACACACTCACTCACTCATACACAACCAGCTGGTGGTGGTGGAAGTGGCCGAGGTGGTGGTGGAGGTGGTTGGAGGTGGTGGTAGTGGCGGGTGGAGGTGATGGTGGTAGTGGTGGGTGGAGGTGGTGGTGGTAGTGGTTGTGGTAGGTGGTGGTGGTGGTTGAAGTGGACTCTGGACTGATACAGTGCAGGGGTTTATTGCCACGCTTCAACGAGTGTCCCTTCACCTTGCGTAACTCTCAACCCGATGGGGACAGCTGATAGACACGCACACACACTGACACACACACATTGACACAAAGACACACTGACACACTCAGACACACACACACGCATTGACACTCACACAGAAACACGCACACCGAGACACACAGAGACACACAATGACACACACATAATCCTACATACAATCTTGCATACACACACAGTCCCACATACACACAAACATAGCCTGACACACATACGCACACAATCCAACACACATGCAGTGATGAGTCTATGGGTAGTGTTGAGTCTATGGGTAGTGTTGAGTCTATGTGAAGTTATGAGTCTATGGGCAGTGTTGAGTCTATGGGCAGTGTTGAGTCTATGGGTATCAGTGCTGAGTCTATGGGTAGTGTTGAGTCTATGGGTGGTGTTGAGTCTATGGGTGGTGTTGAGTCTATGGGTAGTGTTGAGTATATGGGCAGTGTTGAGTCTATAGATAGTGTTGAGTCTATGGGTAGTGTTGAGTCTATAGGTAGTGTTGAGTCTATGGGTAGTGTTGAGTCTATGGGTAGTGTTGAGTCTAAGGGTAGTGTTGAGTCTATGGGTAGTGTTGAGTCAATGGTTAGTGTTGAGTCTATGGGTAGTATTGAGTCTATGGGTAGTGTTGAGTCTATGGGTGGTGTTGAGTCTATGGGTGGTGTTGAGTCGATGGGTAGTGTTGAGTCGATAGGTAGTGTTGAGCCTATGGGTAGCAGTAATGAGTCTATGGGTAGTGGAGAGTCTATAGGTAGTGTTGAGTCTATCGGTGGCAGTGTTGAGTCTATGGGCAGTGTTGAGTCTATGGGTAGTGATGAGTCTATGGGTCGTGATGAGTCTATGGGCAGTGTTGAGTCTATGGGTAGTGTTGAGTCTATAGGTAGTGATGAGTCTATGGGCAGTGTTGAGTCTATGGGTAGTGTTGAGTTTTTGGGGAGTGTTGAGTCTATGGGCAGTGTTGAGTCTATGGGTAGTGTTGAGGCTATGGGTAGTGTTGAGTCTATGGGCAGTGTTGAGTCTATGGGTAGTGTTGAGTTTTTGGGGAGTGTTGAGTCTATGGGCAGTGTTGAGTCTATGGGTGGTGTTGAGGCTATGTGTAGTTTTCGATTTAAAGCTTTCGTGACTGCAAGGATTCATCTTCTTCGGTTCTTTCGGTAAAGTCACGTAGATTGAGATTAAAATAATAAAATTAAACAATAAAATTATCACGACGTTTCGGCCACAACACAAGTGGCCTTCTTCAGGTGAAAGGGACAGACCTGTTGGGACGACAGCGCATTGAAGCTTCAATGCTCTGTCGTCCAAACAGGTCTGAGTCTATGGGTAGTGATGAGTCTATGGGTAGTCATTGAGTCTATGGGCAGTGTTGAGTCTATGGGCAGTGTTGAGTCTATGGGTAGTTCTAGATTTGAAGCTTTCGTGACTGCAAGGATTCATACTCTTTGGTTTTATTCGGTAAAGTCACGTAGATAAAATAAAACAAAATAAAACAAAACAATTAAATCACATTTCAGAGGCAACACAAGCTTCCGTCTTCAGGTGGAATAGTCTACGCAGAATATCTGTGTCAGGAGCACAGTTCAGAGACGACCGGGATTATTTACAGGTTAAGGGGGGGGGGTTGGAGTCAGTAATGGGGCGTGGGTGGGTGGGAGGGCTGGGTTAAGCAGCCTTTTGATAGACTGCTGCGGGCAACAACCACTTGGCACTGCACGAGAGTGGGTACAACCCAACTTTTTGTTATGCTGTGTGCGGGGTCAGGGGGAGGAAGAGACCTGCTTCATGTGCACATCTCTATTTTTTGAAAGCGGCGGCAAACGGCTGTTCAATTATAAGGTAGTTAAAGTTTGATATACAACCACTGAGAAAAGGAAATGGCTGTACAAAAATTGAAAGGCAGCTAACGTTTGACTTGATTTGTAACATCTTTCCAGTGATTGCTCAATTTGAAACCATCCTCTCGGTTGAAGTTGTGTCTGTGTTTGTAAATCTGGATGGTCTTGTGGACAAATCTCTGATAATAACCGGTAGGTTTGCAGAGCACCTTGGTATGTGAGAAAACAATATCATGATCACCCACAGCGTTGTAACAATGATCAGCCACGGCAGAATAATTCGTTCTGCCGTGTTTCAAATCTGATTTGTGCTCGCGAAATCGGTCAGAGATATGTCGCTTTGTCTCCCCGATATAGCAGTCCCCGCAGGTACAACTCAATTTGTAAACACCGGGGTACTGTAAGTCAGGATTAACATCCTTTACTGACGGGATCAGATCACGGATTTTGTGCACTGTGTTGAACCGGACCTGGATCTTGTGTTTGTTTAGAATTTTGGAAATCATTTTAGTAACGCCTGCTATGTATGGTAACGTGATGATTTTGATCAGTGTCAAGTGGTTGTTTCTGTATGGTGGGAGAAACAGCTTGGCGGATGGTACGGTCAGAATAACCGTTCATCTTGAGGGTCAGATGTACAGTGAGGGAGAAAAGTATTTGATCCCCTGCTGATTTTGTACGTTTGCCCACTGACAAAGAAATGATCAGTCTGTAATTTTAATGGTAGGTTTATTTGATCAGTGAGAGACAGAATAACAAAAAAATAAAAAAACGCACGTCAAAAATGTTATAAATTGATTTGCATTTTAATGAGGGAAATAAGTATTTGATCCCCTCTCAATCAGAAAGATGTCTGTCTCCCAGGTGTCTTTTATACAGGTAACGAGCTGAGATTAGGAGCACACTCTTAATGGGAGTGCTCCTACTCTCAGCTTTTTTACCTGTATAGAAGGCACGTGTCCACAGAAGCAATCAATCAATCAGATTCCAAACTCTCCACCATGGCCAAGACCAAAGAGCTCTCCAAGGATGTCAGGGACAAGATTGTAGACCTACACAAGGCTGGAATGGGCTACAAGACCATTGCCAAGCAGCTTGGTGAGAAGGTGACAAGTTGGTGCGATTATTCGCAAATGGAAGAAACACAAAAGAACTGTCAATCTCCCTCGGCCAGGGGCTCCATGCAAGATCTCACCTCGTGGAGTTGCAATGATCATGAGAACGGTGAGAAATCAGCCCAGAACTACACGGGAGGATCTTGTCAATGATCTCAAGGTAGCTGGGACCATAGTCACCAAGAAAACAATTGGTAACACACTATGCCGTGAAGGACTGAAATCCTGCAGCGCCCGCAAGGTCCCCCTGCTCAAGAAAGCACATATATATGCCCGTCTGAAGTTTGCCAATGAACATCTGAATGATAAAGTATTAAAGCTTTCGTGACTGCATAAAATTACTCATTGGTTTTTTCGGTAAAGTCACGTATGTAAAAATACAATAAAATTATATTAAAACAAAAAACAATCACGACGTTTCGATCACAACGCAAGTGATCTTCATCAGGTGTCAAGAACAAATCACGGAGGTAAATACAACACAAAGATGAGAGACGAGAATTCAACAAACCTGAAAAAACATTATGTGAAGCACATCCAGTCAGGCCAACAACACAGTTAGACACTTCCTCTATGTGTAAGATGTGCATGTTTGAGCTGCCGCTCTCGCTCTGGCCCCTCCCCCCCTCCAACCGTATTTCCTATTTAAGCTTCTGTTCATCCCCCCCCCGCCCCCCTCTCTCTCTCTCTGCCTCCCTGTCCGTCTTTCCTCCCTCCTTACCTCTAGTGGACTTGTATATGTATTTCTACTGACCGTGTACCTCGCATTTTTCATTCTATCTATGCTGGTATGTGCAATCCAAAGGTTCAACACGAAATTTAACACTTCTGAAATTCGTGGTCTGCCAGGAAGTGTCTAACTGTGTTGTTGGCTGACTGGATGTGGTTCACATAATGTTTTGTTCAGGTTTGTTGAATTCTCGTCTCTCATCTTTTTGTTGGATTTACCTCCGTGATTTGTTCTTGACACCTGATGAAGATCGCTTGCGTTGTGATCGAAACGTCGTGATTGTTTTCTGTTTTAACATAATTTTATTGTATTTCTACATACGTGACTTTACCGAAAAAACCAATGAGTAATTTATGCAGTCACAAAAGCTTTAATACTTTATTATCACACTTCTACGGGGACGTTACCGTTGTAATTATGTGTAAGATGTGCCCTTTTTTGAGCTGCCGTTTTGTATTTACAAGAGGTGGTCATTTTTTGAGCTGCCGTTTTGTATTTACAAGAGGTGGTCCTTTTTTGAGCTGCCGTTTTGTATGTGTAAGATGTTGCGTGTTTGAGCTGCCGCTCTGGCTCTGGCCCCTCCCCACATCCAACCGTATTTCCTATTTAAGCTTCTGTTCATCCCTCTGCCCCCCCCCCCTCTCTCTGCCTCCCTGTCCGTCTTTCCTCCCTCCTTACCTCTTGGTGGACTTGTATATGTATTTCTACTGACAATGTACCTCATATTTTTCATTCTATCTATGCTGGTATGTGCAATCCAAAGGTTCAACACGAAATTTAACACTCTTCTGAAATTTGTGGTCCGCCAGGAAGTGTCTGTGTTGTTGGCCTGACTGGATGTGCTTCACATGTTTTTTTCAGGTTTGTTGAATTCTCGTCTCTCATCTTGTTGTATTTACCTCCGTGATTTGTTCTTGACACCTGATGAAGATCGCTTGCGTTGTGATCGAAACGTCGTGATTGTTTTTTTATATAATTTTATTGTATTTCTACATACGTGACTTTACCGAAAAAGACAATGAGTAACATCTGAATGATTCAGAGGACAACTGGGTGAAAGTATTGTGGTCAGATGAGACCAAAATGGAGCTCTTTGGCATAAACTCAACTCGCTGTGTTTGGAGGAGGAGGAATGCTGCCTATGACCCCAAGAACACCATCCCCACCGTCAAACATGGAGGTGGAAACATTATGCTTTGGGGGTGTTTTTCTGCTAAGGGGACAGGACAACTTCACCGCATCAAAGGGACGACGGACGGGGCCATGTACCATCAAATCATGGTTGAGAACCTCCTTCCCTCAGCCAGGGCATTGAAAATGGGTCATGGATGGGTATTCCAGCATAACAATGACCCAAAAACATGGCCAAGGCAACAAAGGAGTGGCTCAAAAAGAAGCACATTAAGGCCCTGGAATGGCCTAGCCAGTCGCCAGACCTTAATCCCATAGACAATCTGTGGAGGGAGCTGAAGGTTCGAGTTGCCAAACGTCAGCCTCGAAACCTTAATGACTTGGAGAAGATCTGCAAAGAGGAGTGGGACAAAATCCCTCCTGAGATGTGTGCAAACCTGGTGGCCAACTACAAGAAACGTCTGACCTCTGTGATTGCCAACAAGAGTTGTGCCACCAAGTACTAAGTCATGTTTTGCAGAGGGGTCAAATAATTATTTCCCTCATTAAAATGCAAATCAATTTATAACATTTTTGACATGCGTTTTTCTGGATTTTTTGTTGTTATTCTGTCTCTCACTGTTCAAATAAACCTATCATTAAAATTATACACTGATGATTTCTTTGTCAGTGGGAAAATGTACAAAATCAGCAGGGGATCCATACTTTTTCCCTCACTGTACATGTTTTAATTCACTGGTCAGGTGGTGTTTGTCAGAAATGCAATGAGCCCTATGGATTAACATTTTGATGAGATAATTCTTCTGAGTTGGGTGGTGGTGGGAATCAGGCTTCATGTAGGAGTCTGTGTGGGTGGGCTTCCTGTAAACAGAATGTTCCAAAGAGCCATCAGGCTTTCTCTCAAACAGGACATCAAAGAATGGTAGCTTGCCATCTTTCTCCACTTCCATGGTGAATTTGATGGAAGGGTGTCTGGAATTGATGTGGTCTAGGAAAAGGTTGAAAGCTGGGAGGCCATGTGGCCAAATGACGAAAGTGTCATCCACATATCTCTTCCACAGGGAAGGGCTGAGGGTGGATGTCTGGATGGCGTCTGATTAAAATTTCTCCATGAAAACATTGGCTATCACTGGTGATAAGGGGGAACCCATGGGGGTACTCTCATTTTGTTTGTAGAAGGTGCCATTCCAAGTAAAGTAGGTGTTGGTGAGGCAGTGCTTAACCGCGAATTTAAAAAAGAGAGATATAGTCATCCTCTCGGCTGACAAAGGCAATGACGCTGTAAGTATGGATAAAAATTCATACAACAAAATCCAGGACCTACTCAATGATGGAAGTTACTCAAAAATTAAAAATGACCCTACTAACAGCCTAACGATAAAAACCAACAAGATCATCACAAGTTCAACTTCCCTAATTGAACCAACCAAACGTCCCTCCCTAAAACCCTCCGCAGCAAGACCTCCCAGATTCTATGGTCTTCCCAATATCCATAAAGAAGGTACCCCAATACGACCCATCGTGTCCACTATCAACTCACCTACATACAAGCTGGCCCGTTTACTGTCAGATACTCTGCTTCCCTTCACTGGCAAGACCACCTCAGCAGTACTTAACTCAGCCCAATTGGTCTCTATGGTTAAGGACATTGTACTGTCTCCTGATATCCTCGTCAGCTTTGATGTGGTCTCTCTGTTCACCAAGGTCCCAGTACCTGATACCATCACAATAATCGAAGATTTGGTCCAACATGGACTTGACCCCGATGTACCGGCGTTGGTTAAGCACTGCCTCAGCAACACCTACTTTACTTGGAATGGCACCTTCTACAAACAAAATGAGGGTACCCCCAAGGGTTCCCCCTTATCACCACTGTTAGCCAATGTTTCCATGGAGAAATTTGAATCAGACGCCATCCAGACATCCACCCTCAGACCTTCCCGGTGGAAGAGATATACACTTTCGTCATTTGGCCACATGGCCTCCCAGCTTTGAACATTTTCCTACACCACATCAATTCCAGACACCGTTCCATCAAATTCACCATGGAAGTGGAGAAAGATGGCAAGCTACCATTCTTGGATATTCTGTTTGAGAGAAGACCTGATGGCCCCTTGGGACATTCTGTTTACAGGAAGCCCACCCACACAGACTCCTACTTGAAGCCTGATTCCCACCACCACCCGACTCAGAAGAATTATCTCATCAAAACGTTAATCCATAGGGCTCGTTGCATTTCTGACAAACACCACCTGACCAGTGAATTAAAACATGTACATATGGCCCTTAAGATGAACGGTTATTCTGACCGTACCATCCGCCAAGCTGTTTCTCCCACCACACAGAAACAACCACTAGACACTCCAATCAAAATAATCACGTTACCATACATAGCAGGCGTTACTAAAAAGATTTCCAAAATTCTAAACAAACATAAGATCCAGGTCCGGTTCAACACAGTGCACAAAATCCGTGATCTGATCCCGTCAGTAAAGGATGTTATTCCTGACTTACAGTACCCCGGTGTTTACAAATTGAGTTGTACCTGTGGTGATTGCTATATCGGGGAGACAAAGCGACAAATCTCTGACCGAATTCGCGAGCACAAATCAGATTTGAAACACGGCAGAACAAATTCTTCTGCCGTGGCTGATCATTGTTACAACGCTGTGGGTGATCATGATATTGTTTTCTCCGATACCAAGGTGTTCTGCAAACCTACCGGTTATTATCGGAGATTTGTCCACGAGGCCATCCAGATTTACAAACACAGACACAACTTCAACCGAGAGGATGGTTTCAAATTGAGCAATCACTGGAAAGATGTTACAAATCAAGTCAAACGTTAGCTGCCTTTCAATTTTTGTACAGCCATTTCCTTTTCTCAGTGGTTGTATATCAAACTTTAACTACCTTATAATTGAACAGCCGTTTGCCGCCGCTTTAAAAAAATGGAGATGTGCACATGAAGCAGGTCTCTTCCTCCCCCCGACCCCGCACGCAGCATAACAAAAAGTTGGGTTGTACCCACTCTCGTGCAGTGCCAAGTGGTTGTTGCCCACAGCAGTCTATCAAAAGGCTGCTTAACCCAGCCCTCCCACCCACCCACATCCCCTTACAGAATCGTCCCCCCCCCTTAACCTGTAAATAATCCCGGTCGTCTCTGAACTGTGCTCCTGACACAGATATTCTGCGTAGACTATTCCACCTGAAGACGGAAGCTTGTGTTGCCTCCGAAACGTCGTGATTTAATTGTTTTATTTTATTTTGTTTTATTTTATCTATGGGTAGCGTTGAGTCCATGGGCAGTGTAGAGTCTATGGGTAGTGTTGAGTCTATGGGTAGTGTTGAGTCTATGGGCAGTGTTGAGTCTATGGGTAGTGATGAGTCTATGGGCAGTGATGAGTCTATGGGCAGTGTTGAGTCTATGGGCAGTGTTGAGTCTATGGGTAGTGTTGAGTCTATGGTGCAGTGTTGAGTCTATCGGTAGCAGTGTTGAGACTATGGGTAGTGTGGAGTCTATGGGGAGCAATGTTGAGTCTATGGGTAGTGTTGAGTCTATGGGTGGTGTCTTAATGGTAGTTAGCACCCCCTGCTGGTAGCAGATTCATAGACCAGTACAGGAAACTCATTCATTCACACACTCACTGACACACTCACTCACATACTCACTCACTTACACACTCACTGACACACTAATTCATTCACACACTCACATACTCACTGACACACTCATTCATTCACACACTCACATACTCACTAACTAACTTAAACACTCACTGACACTCATTCATTCACACACTCACTGACACACTCATTCATTCACACACTCACATACTCACTGACACATTCATTCACACACTCACATACTCACTAACTAACTCACATACTCACTGACACACTCATTCATTCCCACACTCACTGCCACACTCACTCACATACTCACTAACTGACACACTCACTGACACACTCATACATTCAGACACTCACTGCCACACTCACTCACATACTCACTAAATAACTCGCACACTCACTGACACACTCACTCACTCATCCATTCATTCACACACTCACTCACACCCTCACTAACTCATTCATTCACACACTCAATGACACACTCATTCACATACTCACTCATTCATTCAAACACTGACACACTGACTTACATATCCACACACTCACTGACACACTCATTCATTCACACACTCACACCCTCACTCATTCTCATACTCACTGAAACATTTACTCATCCATTCATTCATACACTCACTCACACCCTCACTCACTTATTTACACAATCACTGACACACTCACCAATCACTGACACACTCACTTATCCAATAATTCAAACTCTGACTGACACACTCATTAATTCACACCCTTACTGATACACTCACTCATTCACACACTCACTGACACACTCACTGACACACACTCATACTCACTCATTCATACACTCACTGACACACTCACTCACTGACGCACCCACTCACTGATACACTCACTCACTGACACACTCACTGACACACTCACTCACTAACACACTCACTCAATGATACACACACTCACTGACACACACACTGACACACTCACTCACTGACACACTAACACACACACTCACACACTCACTCACTGACACACTCTCTGACACACACACACACACACTCACTTACTGACACACTAACTGACACACTCACTCACTGACACACTAACTGACACACGGACACACTCACTCACTAACAAACTCACTCACTGACACACACTCTCTGACACACTCACTGACACACCTACTCACTGACACACTCACTGACACGCTCACTGACACACTCACTGACACACACTCACTGACACACACACTCACTGACACACACACTCACTAACACACTCACTCACTAACACTCTCACTCACTGACACACACACACTCTGACACACTCACTGACACACCCACTCACTGACACACCCACTCACTGACACACTCACTGACACACTCACTCACTGACACACTCACTGACCCACTCACTCACTGACACACTCACTGACACACACACTGACACACTCACTGAGACATTCACTCACTGACACACTCACTGACACACCCACTCACTGACACACTCACTCACACTTACTCACTGACACACTCACTGACACACTCACTCACTCACTCACACACTCACTCACACACTCACTGACACACACACTGACACATACACTGACACACTCACTGACACACTCACTGACACACTCACTCACTCACACACACACTCTCTGACACACTCACTCACTGACACACACACTCACTCACACACTCATACACTAACTCACACACTCACTGACACTCACTCACTGACACACTCATTCACTGACACACTCACTGACACACTCACTCACATACTCACTCACTCACACACTCACTCACACACTCACCGACACACACACTGACACACACACTGATACACTCACTGACACACTCACTCACATACTCACTAACTCACACACTCACTGACACACTCATTCATTCACACATTCACTGCCACACTCACTCACATACTCACTAACTAACTCGCACACTCACTGACACACTCACTCACTCATCCATTCATTCACACACTCACTCACACCCTCACTCATTCATTCACACACTCAATGACACACTCATTCACATACTCACTCATTCATTCACACACTGACACACTGACTTACATATCCACACACTCACTGACACACTCATTCATACACTCACTCACACCCTCACTCACTCATTTACACAATCACTGACACACTCACGGACACACTCACCAATCACTGACACACTCACTTATCCATTAATTCAAACTCTGACTGACACACTCATTAATTCACACCCTTACTGATACACTCACTCATTCACACACCCACTAACACACTCACTGACACACTCACTGACACACACACTCACACTCATTCACACTCAATCACACACTCAATGACACACTCACTGACACACCCACTCACTGACACACTCACTCACTGACACACTCACTCACTGACACACCCACTCACTGATACACTCACTCACTGACACACTCACTGACACACTCACTCAATGATACACACACTCACTGACACACACACTGACACACTCACTCACTGACACACTCACTGACACACACACTCACACTCATTCACTCACTCACTGACACACTCTCTAACACACACACTCACTCACTGACACACTAACTGACACACTCACTCACTGACACACTAACTGACACACTCACTCACTAACACACTCACTCACTCACTGACACACACTGACACACCCACTCAATGATGCACTCACTGACACGCTCACAGACACACTCACTGACACACACACTCACTGACACACACACTCACTGACACACACTCACTGACACACTCACTGACACACTCACTCACTGACACACTCACTGACACACTCACTGCCACACTCACTGACACACTCACTCACTGACACACCCACTGCCACACTCACTGACACACCCACTCACTGACACACTCACTGACACACTCACTCACTGACACACTCACTGACACACTCACTGACACACTCACTCACACACACTCTCTGACACACTCACTCACTGACACACACACTCACTCACACACTCACTGACATACTCATTCACTGACACACTCACTGACACACTCACTCACATACTCACTCACACACTCACTCACACACTCACTGACACACACACTGACACACACACTGACACACTCACTGACACACTCACTCACATACTCACTAACTCACACACTCACTGACACACTCATTCATTCACACACTCACTGCCACACTCACTCACATACTCACTAACTCGCACACTCACTGACACACTCACTCACTCATCCATTCATTCACACACTCACTCACACCCTCACTCATTCATTCACACACTCAGTGACACACTCATTCACATACTCATTCATTCACACACTGACTTACATATCCACACACTGACACACTCATTCATTCACTCACACCCTCACTCATTCTCATACTCACTGAAACATTTACTCATCCATTCATTCATACACTCACTCACACCCTCACTCACTCATTTACACAATCACTGACACACTCACGGACACACTCACCAATCACTGACACACTGACTTATCCATTAATTCAAACTGACTGACACACTCATTAATTCACTCCCTTACTGATACACTCACTAATTCACACACTCACTGACACACTCTGACACACTCACTGACACTCACTCATTCACACACTCAGACACACTCACTGACACACTCACTCACTGACATACTCACTCACTGACACTCCCACTCACTGATACACTCACTCACTAACACACTCACTCAATGATACACACACTCACTGACACACACCCTGCCACACACACTGACACACTCACTCACTGACACACACACTCACACACTCACTCACTGACACACTCTCTGACACACACACTCACTCACTGGCACACTAACTGACACACTCACTCACTGACACACTAACTGACACACTCATTGATACACTCACTAACACACTCACTCACTGACACACACTCTCTGACACACTCACTGACACACCCACTCACTGACGCATTCACTGACACGCTCACTGACACACTCACTGACACACACACTCACTGACACACTCACTGACACACACTCACTGACACACTCACTGACACACTCACTCACTAACACACTCACTCACTGACACACACACACACACTCTGACACACTCACTGACACACACACTCACTGACACAACCCCTCACTGACACACTCACTGACACACTCACTGACACACTCACTGACACACTCACTCACTGACACACTCACTGACACACCGACTCACTGACACACACACTGACACACTCACTGACACACTCACTCACACACTAACTCACACACTCACTCTCTGACACACTCACTCACTGACACACTCACTGACACACTCACTCACTGACACACTCACTCACTGACACACTCACTGACACACACACTGACACACACACTGACACACTCACTCACTCACTCACACACTCACTCACACAGTCACACACTAACTCACACACTCACTGACACTCACTCACTGACACACTCACTGACACCCTGACACACTCACTCACATACTCACTCATTCATTCACACACTCACTGACACACTGACTTACATATTCACACACTCACTCATTGTGCGTGTGTTGCGTACCGTGATGAGTGGTGGTGGTGGTAGTTGCCGTGGTGGTAGTTGTCCTGGTGGTAGTAGTCGTGGTGGTGGTAGTTGTGGTGGTGGTAGTTGTGGTGGTTGTGGTAGTTGTGGTGGTAGTTGTGGTGGTAGTTGTGGTGGTAGTTGTGGTAGTTGTGGTGGTGGTTGTGGTGGTTGTGGTAGTTGTGGTGGTGGTAGTTGTGGTGGTTGTGGTGGTTGTGGTAGTTGTGGTGGTGGTAGTTGTGGTGGTTGTGGTAGTTGTGGTAGTTGTGGTGGTAGTTGTGGTGGTTGTGGTAGTTGTGGTGGTAGTTGTGGTGGTAGTTTTGGTAGTTGTGGTGGTTGTGGTAGTTGTGGTGGTGGTAGTTGTGGTGGTTGTGGTGGTGGTCCTGGTGGTGGTCGTGGTGGTGGTGGGTGGCCGTGGATCTCACTACGCGTGGCAAAACGAAATATACCCCCCTAGCCCCGCCCCTCACCCCCTAGCCCCGCCCTCACTTCCTAGCCCCGCCCCTCGCCCCGTATCCCCGCCCCTTGTCCCGCTAGCCCCGCACCTCACCCCCTAAGCCCCGTCCCCCACCCTATAGCCCCACCCCTCAACCTACTAGCCCCGCCCTGTACACCCTCTAGATCCGCCCCTCTACAACCCTAGCCTCGCCCCTAACTCTGATAGCCCCACCCCTTACCCCCTAGCCCCGCCCCTAATCCCCTTAGCCCCGCCCTCCGGGAGGATGGCGCGTGACTCTAAGAATGTTAAATTTCGATTTAAAGCTTTCGTGACTGCAGGGATTCATTTTCTTGGTTCCTTCGGTAAAGTTTAAGAATGTTGTCACATCAGCACTTACGTCATGTGAGTGACACTCACCCATCACTCCATCTCTACTCACACACTCACCAACTCATTCACTCACACACTCACCCACTCACCCACTGACACACTCATACACTCACACACATACTCACTCAATCTCTCACCCACTCACACACTCACTCGCACACACACTCACACACACACTCACTCACCCACCCACTCACTCACCCACTGACACACTCACCCACTCACACTCACAAACACACTCAATCACTCACTCACCCATTCACTCACCCACTCACACACTCACCCACTCACACACTCTCTCACCCACTCACACACTCACCCACTCACACACTCACTAACATTCACTCTCACACAACAACAACCGCCATTCGCCACGAAGTGTCGGTGACATCACCACGACGCTTGTGCCAGGCCATGTGCACATTGAGGCCACGTGGAGTGTCGAACGCCCACTGGCAGGAGGTTACGGGGCACACCCAGGTGCCACGGGTCGACTGACTGAGATGACCGAGATGACTGGCTGGTGCACCACCTGTGCCCCCTACTGTGCCAACCTGCTGTGCTTTAGCCACCCGGCGCTCCGCTCGTTGTTGTGAGCGTCGCTCCTCCGCCCTCCGTTGTTGTTGGAGGGCGACTACCTCCAACTGCCCAGTAGCGTCCTTCACGAGCCTCCTCCACAGAGGCCGATCTTGACACCGCTGGTACCAGTCATCGGCAAGTCCACTCAGCTCCACGTCCTCCTGTACCACATCACTCCATCTCTTCTCTAGCCCGTGCCGCGCCCATATAGCCCCCTCAATCCGGCCGAACAAAAGCTGTTTCGGCATGCGGTGGCTGGGCATGCGGGCTACATGACCCAGCCATCGCAGCCTTGCCTGCCGGAGGAGCTCACCGATGGGACCTTGCCCAGATCTTTCAAGAATTTGTGAGCTCCTCACACAATCCAGTCTGGTTAAACCCAGGATGGATCGTAGGCAGGCCAGCCTAAATGTTTCTAACAGGCGAAGATGTTCCATTAGGGGGGTCCACGTTTCGCAAGCGTAGAGAAGGGAGGGAATGACCGTGGCCGAGAAGACCTGAAGCTTAGTGCAGAGCGACAGACCAGGTAGCTTCCACACAGCGTTACACAACCGATGAAAATATATTGCCGCTTGACTGATTCGGAGTGAGACCTCTGCTGTTAAACTGGAGCTGGTCATAAGCACACTGCCCAGGTATGGGAAACTCTCCACTCTCTCCACAACTGCCCCATCACCGATTGGGAATTGTGGGGGTGGAGTGTCCGATGGTACAAAATACCAAGGCAGGAGCTTAGTTTTGGTGGGGCTGATGGTAAGGCCCCATCTCTTAGTGGCACGCTCCTGTCTCAGCAGCAGCGTCTCCAACTCCTCTGAATGAGCAGCTATTACCAAATCATCGGCATACATAACGTGGTTGAGCAATAGGGAGCCATCCCTTGACCTGCACCCTGGCATCGATCAGCCTCCCATTATATCTGTACCATATGGAGATTCCGCCGGTACAGCTATTGAAGGCTTCACGAACTACGTGGTGAAAATAGATGTTAAATAATGTGGGAGCCAGGGGACATCCCTGTCGCACCCCAAGGTGTACAGGGAATGGCTTCCGGCCATTTAGTTTTACCTGGGCCCGCTCACTATCATGAAGGTCCTTAATGATCGTGAGCAGAGGGTCAGGGACTCCAAAAGCACGAAGAACAACCCAGAGCCCAGGCCTACTGATGGTATCATAGGCCTTGACCAGGTCAATAAAGCAGAGATGTAGGTCTTGTGGGAATTCCCTACACCTCTGCTGTAGCTGACGGACAGAAAATATGGCATCTGTGCAGGACCGCCATTTCCTGAAACCGCATTGGGGCTGCGCAAGCCTCTCCTCAGCGTGTCTGGCAAGGCGATGTTGAATAATCCTTGCCAAGACCTTTCCCGGCACACTGAGGAGTGAGATGCCCCTGTAGTTGTTACAGTCTGTGCGGTCCCCATTCTTAAAGAGGGGGACCACCAGGGCATCCTTCCAATCCTGCGGAACCCGTCCAGTGGTCCAGACTGTTGTTATGATGTCACATAGGGCAGTCTGTGCACAAACGCCACCCTCCCTCAGCATTTCGATTAGGAGATCATCTCTTCCCGGTGCCTTTCGTGGTCTCAGACTCCAGATCGCCTTCAGTACTTCCTCAACAGATGGCACCTCAGCCAGCCACTCACAGGGGGTGACTTCTTCCAATATTTGAGGCACCGCAGCCTCAGCAGGGTCATCCCCACTATGTGCCACGATGTTTTCCTGGCTGAGGGATTTCCCCTCCCCCAGGACCTCACAGAAATGCTCAGCAAATCTGCAAACCTGTTCCTGGGGGTCGGAGATTGGATCACCGTTTTTTCCCCTAATGATGGTAATAGGTATGGTGCTGCAGGTTACTTTTTTGATGGAGTTAAATAGAGATTTGTGATCGCGGGCCAATGAGTCAGACTACATCTCCTCAGTAACCCGCGACCACCACCCAACCTTGCAGTGCCTCACGGCTCTCCGTACCTCCGAGCGAAGGCTGCGGTAAGCCTCCTCATTCTTTGACGTGTGATTCTGAAGCCAATGAGAGTGGGCCTGTCGAATTTTCTCAACCATCCTGAACACCTCCTCCATCAGCCAGGGTCTCTGGGGAGGTCTGGACCGCGTACCCAAAGCAGCCATTGCAGCTGCATGCGTCACAGTCCTAAACCTCGCCCATTTACCCTCGACATCAGGAGGAGTGGGGGACGATGCCAATCCCGGCCGCGAGCGATGATGAAATTCTCGCTTGCAACTTTCATCAGATAACTGAGACCAGGCCACTTTAGGTTGGAATGGGGTCCTGGGTGTACAACCACCACCGGAGTGGAAGAATGGCAGGCGCATCTTACAGATGACTAGTCGATGGTCAGAGGGCAGATCAGCTTCGCGATAGGTCCTGGTGTCAAGGACATGGGCTCGCATCCGCTGGTCCGTCACTATGTAGTCCAGCAGATGTTCTTGCTTGGACCCGACATGCATCCATGATGTTGTGTGGATGCACTGATGCCGGAACAGCGTGTTGGTAATTACAAGCCCATGGGCTGCACAAAAATCTATCAGCCTCCTACCATTGTTATTGAGCTGATCTTGCCCATGCCCTCCAATCACTCCAGACCAGGTGCCAGCATCATGACCAACCCGGGCATTGAACAACAAGATGACTCTATCCCGAGGGGCCACTTCATCCAGCACCTGTGACAGGAGGTCATAGAAGGCATCTGACTCATCGGCTTTGCCTGCATCCCTCCATGGATGTTCATCTTCAGTGGGGGCATAAGTAACCACGAAGGTGAGCCCAAAGTAGCCTGGGGCTTACAGCTTCCCACACCTCACCGCCACGCTCCCACGCTCCCTTTATTCTTTTGTTCAAAAGAAGAGCCACACCCTGTTGTTTGGCAGTCTGCTGCCCCGAGTAGAGGACTGTCCACCCCTCATGGTGGCAGGAGCCAGAACCGGTCCACCGGACCTCCTAAATGCTACAGAGATCCAGGCGGTACTGGTCCAGCTCCCGACAGAGGAGTGGCAGCCACTCCTCCGCAGTGAGCGTTCGACCATTCCACGTGGCCACCCGAAGTGGCTTTTAGTTGTTTCTGGAGGAGCCCCGAGGGTAGAGATTCAATCTCCTGGCTCCACCAATTGGGGTTTGACCAGGAGACGTCATAGACGCCTGTCCTCCCGGGGCCTCCAGCACGAGCTTATAGTTACATTTTTAATTCTTGGTTTCGTGATAAAAATGTTGAAGGTGAAGGGGTTACCAGCCCCTCGCACCCGTCCAGAGGCCCCGTTTAGCCCCTGTGGTGGTCACAGACGCCATGAGAGGAGAAGCCAATCGGAATTGGCCCTCACCCCACAGCACTGTCCACGACAGAGTTGCCCGTCCGGCACCGCGAGGAGGTAGGGGGTTGTTTTTCCGGACCACACACAGGCACACACAATGACACACACAAGCACACAATGACACACACACAGGCACACGCAGGCACACACAATGACACACACACAATGACACATACAGGCACACACAATGACACAACAACAACAACAAACGCCATTCGCCACTAAGTGGCGGTGACGTCACCATGGCGCTTGTGCCAGGCTATGTGCACCCTGAGGCCACGTGAAGTGTTGAACGCCCGCGGGCAGGAGGTCCCGGGGCAGACCCAGGTGCCACGGGTCGACTGACTAAGATGACTGAGATGACTGGCTGATGCACCACCTGTGCTCCCTACTGTGCCAACCTGATGTGCTTTAGCCACCCGGCGCTCCGCTCGTTGTTGTGAGCGTCGCTCCTCCGCCCTCCGTTGTTGTTGGAGGGCGACTGCCTCCAACTGCCCAGTAGCATCCTTCACGAGCCTCCTCCACAGAGGCCGATCTTGACACCGCTGGTACCAGTCATCGGCAAGTCCATTCAGCTCCACGTCCTCCTGTACCACATCACTCCATCTCTTCTCTAGCCCGTGCCGTGGCCGCTTTGCCCCCTCGATCCGGCCGAACAAAAGCTGTTTCGGCATGCGGTGGCTGGGCATGCGGGCTACATGACCCAGCCAACGCAGCCTTGCCTGCAGGAGGAGCTCACCGATGGGACCTTGCCCAGATCTTTCAAGGATTTGTGAGCTCCTCAGACAATCCAGCCTGGTTAAACCCAGGATGGATCGTAGGCAGACTAGCCTAAATGTTTCTAACCGGCGAAGATGTTCCATTAGGGGGGTTCACGTTTTGCAAGCGTAGAGAAGGGAGGGAATGACCGTGGCCGAGAAGACCTGAAGCTTCGTGCGGAGCGACAGACCAGGTAGCTTCCAAACAGCGTTACGCAACCGATGAAAAGATTTTGCCGCTCGACTGATTCGGAGTGACACCTGTGCTGTTAAACTGGAGCAGGTCATAAGCACACTGCCCAGGTATGGGACACACATTGACACACACAATGACACACACACAGGCACACACAATGACACACACAGGCACACACAATGACACACACACAGACACACACAATGACACACACACAATGACACACATACAGGCACACAATGACAGCTCGAAACGAGCTGACCCCACAAGTTCAGTGGCTTGCGTCACTGACATTTACCTCGCTGCGTCAGCTCGCAATCACCTGCCACTCACCACTCACTCACTCACTTACTCACTCACTCACCACTCACTCACACACTCACACACTCACTCACTCACCACTCACTCACTCACCCACTCACTCACTCACCCACTCACCACTCACTCACCACTCACTCACCACTCACACACTACTCACTCACCACTCACTCACCATTCACCTCTCACTCTGTGAGTGTGTGTGAGTCTCTGTGGGTATCTGTGGGTCTCTATGGGACTCTGTGGGTCTCTGTGAGTCTCTGTGTCTCTGTGGGTCTCTATGAGTATGGGTCTCTATGAGTATGGGTCTCTGTGGGTCTCTATGAGTGTGGTTCTCTATGAGTATGGATCTCTGTGTCTCTGTGGGTCTCTATGAGTATGGGTCTCTGTGGGTCTCTATGAGTATGGGTCTCTATGAGTATGGGTCTCTGTGGGTCTCTATGAGTGTGGTTCTCTATGAGTATGGGTCTCTGTGTCTCTGTGGGTCTCTATGAGTATGGGTCTCTGTGGGTTTTTGTGGGTCTCAATGAGTATGGATCTCTATGAGTATGGGTCTCTGTGAGTCTCTATGAGTGTGAGTCTCTGATGAGTGTGGGTCTCTAAGAGTGTGGGTCTCTAAGAGTGTGGGTCTCTATGAGTTTGGGTCTGTGTGAGTCTCTGTGGGTTTCTGTGGGTCTCGATGAGTGTGGGTCTCTGTGAGTCTCTGTGGGTGTCTATGGGTCTCTATGAGTATGGGTCTCTGTGAGTCTCTGTGAGTCTCTGTGGGTCTCTGTGGGTGTGGGTCTCTATGAGTGTGGGTCTCTGTGAGTCTCTGTGGGTCTCTGTGGGTCTCTATGAGTATGGGTCTCTGTGGGTCTCTGTGGGTATGAGTCTCTGTGAGTCTCTGTGGGTCTCTATGAGTATGGGTCTCTGTGGGTTTCTGTGGGTCTCAATGAGTACGGATCTCTATGAGTATGGGTCTCTGTGAGTCTCTATGAGTGTGAGTCTCTGATGAGTGTGGGTCTCTAAGAGTGTGGGTCTCTAAGAGTGTGGGTCTCTAAGAGTGTGGGTCTCTATGAGTTTGGGTCTGTGTGAGTCTCTGTGGGTCTCGATGAGTGTGGGTCTCTGTGAGTCTCTGTGGGTGTCTATGGGTCTCTATGAGTATGGGTCTCTGTGAGTCTCTGTGGGTCTCTGTGGGTGTGGGTCTCTATGAGTGTGGGTCTCTGTGAGTCTCTGTGGGTCTCTGTGGGTCTCTATGAGTATGGGTCTCTGTGGGTCTCTGTGGGTATGAGTCTCTGTGAGTCTCTGTGAGTCTCTGTGGGTCTCTATGAGTATGGGTCTCTGTGAGTCTCTGTGGGTCTCTATGAGTATGGGTCTCTGTGGGTCTCTGTGGGTCTCTATGAGTGTGGGTCTCCGTGGGTCTCTGTGGGTCTCTATGAGTGTGGGTCTCTGTGAGTCTCTGTGGGTCTCTGTGGGTCTCTATGAGTATGGGTCTCTGTGGGTCTCTGTGGGTCTCTGTGGGTCTCTATAAGTGTGGGTTTCTGTGGGTCTCTGTGAGTCTCTATCAGTGTGGGAGTCAGCAGTGCCGTGGGGCGTCACTGCGCTCTTCAGTTCAGCGACAGTCAGCAGCACTCTGGTGGGTGGGTGGGTGGTGGGTGGGGTGGTGGTATGTGGTTGGGTGGGTTAGGTGGGTGGGTGAGTGGGTGGGTGGATATGAGGGTGGGTGGGTTGTTTAGGTGAGTGGGTGGGTGGGTATGTCGATGGGTGAGGCTGACACACACCCATACACACACCCACCCACCCACTCACCCACCAACTCACCCACTCACTCACCCACCCACCCACCATTACACCCACTCACCATCACACTCACCCACTCAACAACAACCGCCATTCGGTTGTGCCAGGCCATGTGCACCTTGAGGCCACGTGAAGGGTTGAACGCCCGCTGGCAGGAGGTCATGGGGCAGACCCAGGTGCCACGGGTCGACTGGCTGAGATGAGGGGGTGAGCGTCGCTCCTCCGCCCTCCGTTGTTGTTGGAGGGCGACTGCCGGCAACTGCCCAGTAGCAGCGTTCTTCACGAGCCTCCTCCACAAAGGTCGATCTTGAAACCGCTGGTACCAGTTATCGGCAAGTCCACTCAGCTCCACGTCCGCCTGTACCACATCACTCCTCTTCTCTAGCCGGTGCCGCGCCCGTTTAGCCCCCTCGATCCGGCCGAACAAAAGCTGTTTCGGCATGCGGTGGCTGGGCATGCGGGCTACATGACCAAGCCAACGCAGCCTTGCCTGCCGGAGGAGCTCACCGATGGGACATTGCCCAGATCTTTCAAGGATTTTTTTAGCTAATCACACAATCCAGCCTGGTTAAACCCAGGATGAATTGTAGGCAGGCCAGCCTAAATATTTCAAACCGGCGAAGATGCTCCATTAGGGGGGCCCGCGTTTCGCAAGCGTAGAGAAGGGAGGGAATGACCGTGGCCGAGAAGACCTGAAGCTTAGTGCGGAGCGACAGACCAAGTAGCTTCCACACAGCGTTACGCAACCGATGAAAATATATTTCCGCTCGACTGATTCGGAGTGAGACCTCTGCTGTTAAACTGGAGCCGGTCATAAGCACACTGCCCAGGTATGGGAAACTCTCCACACTCTCCACAACTGCCCCATGACCGATTGGGAGTTGTGGGGGTGGAGTGTCCAATGGTACAAAATACCCAGGCAGGTGCTTAGTTTTGGTGGGGCTGATGGTAAGGCCCCACCTCTTAGTGGCACGCTCCAGTTTCAGCAGCAGCGTCTCCAACTCCTTCTCTAAATGAGCAGCAATTACCAGATCATGGGCATACATAATGTGGTTGAACAATAGGGAGCCATCCCTTGACCGCACCCGGGCATCGATCAGCGTTCCATTATATCTGTACCAAATGAAAATTCCCCCGGTACAGCTATTGAAGGCTTCACGAACTACGTGGTCAAAATAGATGTTAAATAATGTGGGAGCCAGAGGACATCCCTGTCGCACCCCAAGGTGTACAGGGAATGGCTCTGACTCCCGGCCACGTAGTTTTACCCGGGCCTGCTCACCATCATCAAGGTCCTTAATGATCATGAGCAGAGGGTCAGGGACTCCGAAAGCACGAAGAACAACCCAGAGTCCAGGCCTACTGATGGAATCATAGGCCTTGACCAGGTCAATAAAGCAGAGATGTAGGTATTGTTAGAATTCCCTTCACCTCGGCTGTAGCAGACAGACAGAAAATATGGCATCTGTGCAGGACCACATTGGGGCTCCGCAAGCCTCTCCTAGCGTGCCTGGTAAGGCGATTTTGAATAATCCTTGCAAGGACCTTTGATGGCACACTGAGGAGTGAGATGCCCCTGTAGTTGTTACAGTCTGTGCGGTCCCCCTTCTTAAAGAGGGGGACCACCAGGGCATCCTTCCAATCCTGCGGAACCCGTCGAGTGGTCCAGACTGTTGTTATGATGTCATGTAGGGCAGTCTGTGCACAAACGCCACCCTCCCTCAGCATTTTGCTGGGAAGATCATCTCTGCCCGATGCCATTCCTGGTTTCAGACTCTGGATCGCCTTCAGTACTTCCTCAACAGATGGCACCTCAGCCAGCCACTCACAGGGGGTGACTTCCTCCTCGAATATTTGAGGCACCGCAGCCTCAGCAGGGTCATCCCCACTTTGTGCCACGTTGTTTTCCTGGATGAGGGCTTTCCCCTCCCCCAGGACCTCACAGAAATGCTCAGCAAATCTGCAAACGTGTTCCTGGGGGTCAGAGATTGGATCACCATTTTTCCCCTAATGATGGTAATAGGTGTGGCGCTGCAGATTTGTGATCGCGGGCCACTGAGGCAGACTCCATCTCCTCAGTTTAACACGTAGGCTTTCGCGACCAATATTATTCATAACAAAGGTTTTTGGGTTAGATCGCGTTATTTATAAATGTCGAAACCCTCCACTACCCGACACGGCCAATCAGCAAAATAAAGTGTCACGTTGATAAAAGACAATTAGTTCATGACTTTAGCCCACCGGTGTGTTGAAGAATGAATAACTGTAAATGTTGTGGATTCACTCTTCAACACACCAGTGGGCTAAAGTAGTGAACTAATTGTCTTTTGTCAACGTGACACTTTATTTTGCTGATTGGCCGTGTCGGGTGGTGGAGGGTTTCGACACATTTATAAATAACGTGATCTAACCCAAAAACCTTTATTATCCATCTCCTCAGCAACCCGCGACCACCACCCATCCTTGTAGCGCCTCACGGCTCTCCGAACCTCCGAGCGAAGGCTGCGGTAAGCCTCCTCATTCTCTGACGTGGGATGCTGTAGACGATTAGAGTGGGCCTGTCCCTTTTTCTCAACTATCCTGAACACCTCCTCTGTCAGCCAGGGTCTCTGGGGAGGTCTGTACCGCGTACCCAAAGCAGCCATTGCATCTGCATGAGTTACAGTCCTAAACCTCTCCCATTTACCCTCGACATCAGGAGGAGTGGGGGACGATGCCAACCCCAGCAGCAAGCGGTGATGAAATTCTCGCTTGCAACTTTTATCAGCTGAGACCAGGCCACCTTAGGTTGGAATGGGGTCCTGGGTGTACACCCACCACCGGAGTGGAAGAATGGCAGGCGCATCTTACAGATGACAAGTCGATGGTCAGACAGCAGATCAGCTCCACGGTAGGCCCTGATGTCAAGGACATGGGCTCGCATCCGCTGGTCCATAACTACGTAGTCCAGCAGATGTTCTTGCTTGGACCCGGCATGCATCCATGATGTTGTGTGGATGCGCCAATGCCGGAACAGCGTGTTGGTAATTACAAGCCCATGGGCTGCACAAAAATCTAGCAGCCTCCTACCGTTGTTATTGAGCTGATCTGGCCCATGCCTTCCAATCACTCCAGACCAGGTGCCAGCATCATGACCAACTCGGGCATTGAAGTCACCCACTCACCCACCCACCATCACACTCACCATCACACCCACCCACCATCACACCCACCCACCATCACACTCACCATCACACTCACCATCACACCCACCCACTAATCCACCCACCCTCACACCCACCCACCCACCATTACATCCACTAATCCACCCACCCACAATCATACCCACCCACTAATCCACCCACCGACCATCACACCCACCCACCTAACATCACACCCACCCACTATCACACCCACCCACTATCACACCCACCCACTATCACACCCACCCACTAATCCACCCAACCACCATCCCACCCACCCACCATCACACCCACCCACCCAAAAATCCACCCACCCACTAATCCACCCACTAATCCATCCACCCACTAATCCACCCACCCACCATCCCACCCACCCACCCAAAAATCCACCCACCCACTAATCCACCCACTAATCCACCCACCCACTAATCCACCCACCCACCATCTCACCCACCCACCATCTCACCCACCCACCAAAACACCCTCCCACTAACCCCCCCACCCTGTCTCACCCCCCACCTACTCCCCTTCACGCTGAGTGCTATGCCACGTGGCAGTCAGCCCCGCTCAGCCCCTCCCCTCACCCCCCTCAGCGTCTCTCCTCACCCCCCTCACCCCTCTCAGCCCCTCCCCTCACCCCCTCAACCCCTCCCCTCACACCCTCCCCTCACCGCCCTCAGCCCCTCCCCTCACCTCCCTCAGCCCCTCCCCTCACCCCTCTCAGCCCCTCCCCTCACCCCTCTCAGCCCCTCCCCTCACCCCTCAACCCCTCCCCTCACCCCCTCAGCCTCTCTCTTCACCCCCCTCACCCCTCTCAGCCCCTCCCCTCACCCCCCTCAGCCTCTCTCCTCACCCCCCTCACCCCCTCCCCTCACCACCCTCAGTCCCTCCCCTCACCTCCCTCAGCCCCTCCCCTCACCCCCCTCAGCCCCTCCCCTCAGCCCATCCCCTCACCCCCTCCCCTCACCCCCTCCCCTCACCCCCCTCAGTCCCTCCCCTCACCTCCCTCAGCCCCTCCCCTCACCGCCCTTAGCCCCTCCCCTCACCCCCTCAGACCCACCCCTCGCCGCCCTTAGCCCTTCCCCTCACCGCCCTTAGCCCCTCCCCTCACCCCCTCAGCCCCTCCCCTCACCCCCCTCACCCCCTCCCCTCAGCCCCCTCAGCCTCTGCCCACGCCCAGGCAGGGAAACCCCGAGGGGGGGAGGAGTGGGAGGGAGGGGCGAAGTCAATGAGGGGTGGGGTCAGGAGGCGGGGTCAAGAGGGGAGGAGTCAATGAGGTGTGGGGTCAAAGGGGAGGAGTCAAGGGAGGCGGGGTCAATGGGGGCGGGGTCAAAAAACCGGTTCGGCAACGACTCCCACCGAACCGGTTTTCGCTTTGAATGGAAACGTTAAGAAAACGTTCAAAAAACGTTCAAAATACGTCCAGAAAACGATGAGAAAACATTAATTAAATGTTGAGAAAACATTCATAAAACATTCAATCCATCCAGGGTTTAATACACACACACAGACAAAGCTCCCCCGTGTAGCCTCTAGCAGGCTGTAGAGGCAAGTGCTGCTAGTAACACCTACACACAGACAAAGATCCCCCAGGTAGACTCTAGCAGGCTGTAGGGGCAAGTGCTGCTTGTAGCGAGTAGCAGCATCACCTATGAAGGCTACCGGCACTGTGGCTACACACACAGAGGGGGTGGGTGACCAGCACCACCACGCCCGGCCGCCTTTGTCTCTCCCCCAGTGCTAGCGATGTTCACTACACCTCGACCATCACCACTACACCACCACCACAACCACCACCACTACACCACCACCACCACAACCACACCACCACTACACCACCACCATCACCAGCATCACCACTACACCACCATCACCACCACCACTACACCACCACCACTACACCACCACCACTACACCACCACCACCACGACACCACCACTACCCCACCACGAACACCGCTACACCAGGTACTCATTTGAGGCTGAGTCGACTTAGGGGAGGCCCAGGACCGGTTCAGAGAATCGTCACTGGCGGTGTTGGCCATGAGCAGGAATCAAACTCGGGTAGCTGGGTTCATAGCGCAGCGTAGCGCCACCTACTACACCACCACTCACACACACAGACACACAAATATATATACATATAGACACATAGAGATAAATACATACACAGATACACACAGACACACTCACTCACTCATACACTCACACACTCACTCACCCACACACTCACCAACCCACTCACATACACACACTCTCACATTCACTCACTCACACACACTCACCAACCCACTCACACACACACACTCTCTCACTCACACACACTCACTCACACTCAACAACAACAACCGCCATTCACCACTAAGTGGCGGTGACGTCACTACGACGCTTGTGCCAGGCTATGTGCACCCTGAGGCCAGGTGAAGTGTCGAACGCCCGCTGGCAGGTCACGGGGCAGACCCAGGTGCCACGGGTCGACTGACTGAGATGACTGGCTGATGCACCACCTGTGCCCCGTACTGTGCCAACCTGCTGTGCTTTAGCCACCGGGCGATCCGCTCATTGTTGTGAGCGTCGCTCCTCCGCCCTCCATTGTTGTTGGAGGGCGACTGCCTCCAACTGCCCAGTAGCGTCCTTCACGAGCCTCCTCCACAGAGGCCGATCTTGACACCGCTGGTACCAGTCATCGGCAAGTCCACTCAGCTCCACGTCCTCCTGTACCACATCACTCCATCTCTTCTCTAGCCCGTGCCGCGCCCGTCTAGCCCCCTCAATCCGGCCGAACAAAAGCTGTTTCGGCATGCGGTGGCTGGGCATGCGGGCTACATGACCCAGCCATCGCAGCCTTGCCCGCCGGAGGAGCTCACCGATGGGACCTTGCCCAGATCTTTCAAGGATTTGTGAGCTCCTCACACAATCCAGTCTGGTTAAACCTAGGATGGATCGTAGGCAGGCCAGCCTAAATGTTTCTAACCGGCGAAGATGTTCCATTAGGGGGGTCCACGTTTCGCAAGCGTAGAGAAGGGAGGGAATGACCGTGGCCGAGAAGACCTGAAGCTTAGTGCGGAGCGACAGACCAGGTAGCTTCCACACAGCGTTACGCAACCGATGAAAAGATATTGCCGCTCAACTGATTCGGAGTGAGACCTCTGCTGTTAAACTGGAGCCGGTCATAAGCACACTGCCCAGGTATGGGAAACTCTCCACTCTCTCCACAACTGCCCCATCACCGATTGGGAGGTGTGGGGGTGGAGTGTCTGATGGTACAAAATACCCAGGCAGGTGCTTAGTTTTGGTGGGGCTGATGGTAAGGCCCCACCTCTTAGTGGCACGCTCCAGTCTCAGCAGCAGCATCTCCAACTCCTCCTCTGAGTCAGTGGCAATCACCAGATAATCGGCATACATAACGTGGTTGAGCAATAGGGAGCCATCCCTTGACCACACCCGGGCATCAATCAGCCTCCCATTGTATCTGTACCAGATGGAAATTCCTCCGGTACAGCTATTGAAGGCTTCATGAACGACGTGGTCAAAATAGATGTTAAATAATGTGGGAGCCAGAGGACATCCCTGTCGCACCCCAAGGTGTACAGGGAATGGCTCTGACTCCCGGCCACATAGTTTTACCCGGGCCGGCTCACCATCATGAAGGTCCTTAATGATCGTGAGCAGAGGGTCAGGTACTCCAAAAGCACGAAGAACAACCCAGAGCCCAGGCCTACTGATGGCATCATAGGCCTTGACCAGGTCAATAAAGCAGAGATGTAGGTCTTGTTGGAATTCCCTACACCTCTGCTGTAGCAGACGGACAGAAAATATGGCATCTGTGCAGGACTGCCCTTTCCTGAAACCGCATTTGAGCTCCGCAAGCCTCTCCTCAGCGTGCCTGGCAAGGCGATGTTGAATAATCCTTGCCAGGACCTTTCCCAGTACACTGAGGAGTTTGATGCCCCTGTAGTTGTTACAGTCTGTGCGGTCCCCCTTCTTAAAGAGGGGGATCCTTCCAATCCTGAGGAACCCGTCCAGTGGTCCAGACTGTTGTTATGATGTCATGTAGGGCAGTCTGTGCACAAATGCCATCCTCCCTTAGCATTTCACTTGGGAGATCATCTCTGCCCGGTGCCTTTCCTGGTCTCAGACTCCGGATCGCCTTCAGTACTTCCTCAACAGATGGCACCTCAGCAAGCCACTCACAGGGGGTGGCTTCTTCCAATATTTGAGGCACCGCAGCCTCAGCAGGGTCATCCTCACTTTGTGCCAAGATGTTTTCCTGGCTGAGGGATTTTCCCTCCCCCAGGACCTCACAGAAATGCTCAGCAAATCTGCAAACCTGTTCCTGGAGGTCAGAGATTGGCGCTGCAGGTTACTTTTTTGATGGAGTTAAATAGAGATTTGTGATCGCGGGCCACTGAGGCAGACTCCATCTCCACAGCAACCCGCGACCACCACCCATCCTTGCAGCGCCTCACGGCTCTCCAAACCGCTGAGCGAAGGCTGCGGTAAGCCTCCTCATTCTCCGACGTGGGATGCTGTAGCCGATGAGAGAGGGCCTGTCGCTTTTTCTCAGCCAGCTTGAACACCTCCTCAGTCATCCAGGGTCTCTGGGGAGGTCTGGACCGTGTACCCAAAGCAGCCAATGCATCTGCATGAGTCACAGTCCTTAACCTCGCCATCAGGAGGAGTGGGGGACGATGCCAACTCCAGCTGCAAGTGATGATGAAATTCTCGCTTGCAGCTTTCATCAGATAGCGGAGATCAGGCCACGGTGGGTTTGAATGGGGTCACACATACACACGTACACACACAGACACACACACGTACACACACAGACACACACACACGTACATGCACAGACACACACACGTACACACACAGACACGTACACACACAGACACACACACACGTACACACACAGACACACACACACGTACACACACAGACACACACACGTATACACACAGACACACGTACACACACAGACACACACACGTACACACACAGACACACACACACGTACACACACAGACACACACACACACGTACACACACAGACACACACACGTACACACACAGACACACACACGTACACACACAGACACACACACACGTACACACACAGACAAAGACAAAGATCCCCCGTATAGCCTTAACAGACTGTAAGAGCAAGTGCTGTTAGCGAGCGCCTATTAAGGCCGGTAACGGTACACGAGGGGGTGGGTGGTCAGGACCACGCCCGGCCGCCTTTGTCTCCCCAGTGCTAGCGATGTTCACTACACTACACCACCACTACACCACCACCACTACACCACCACACCTTCACTACACCACCACCACTACACCACCACTACACCACTCACCACCCTCACCACCCACTCACCACTCACTCACCTCTAACTCACCACCCTCACCACTCACCACCCACCCACCACCCACTCACCACCCTCACCACTCACTCACTCACTCACCACTCACTCACTCACCACTCACTCACCACCCTCACCACCCTCACCACTCCCTCACCACTCCCTCACCACTCACTCACCACCCTCACCACTCACTCACCACCCTCACCACTCACTCACCACCCTCACAACCCACTCACCACTCACTCACCACCCTCACCACTCACTCACCACTCACTCACCACCCTCACCACTCACTCACCACTCACTCACCACCCTCACCACTCACTCACCACTCACTCACCACCCTCACCACTCACCACCCACTCACCACCCTCACCACTCACTCACCACCCACTCACCACCCTCACCACTCACTCACCACCCTCACCACTCACTCACCACTCACTCCCCACCCTCAACAGTCACTCACCACCCTCACCACTCACTCACCACTCGCTCACCACTCACTCACCACCCTCACCCCTCACTCACCACTCATTCACCACCCTCACCACTCACTTACCACTCGCTCACCACTCACTCACCACCCTCACAACTCACTCACCACTCACTCACCACCCACTCACCACTCACTCACCACCCTCACGACTCAATCACCACCCTCACCACACACTCACCACTCACTCACCACCCTCACAACCCACTCATCACTCACTCACCACTCACTCACCACCCTCACCACTCACTCACCACTCACTCACCACCCTCACCACTCACTCACCACCCTCACCACTTACTCACCACTCACTCACCACCCTCAACATCCTCACCACCCACTCACCACACACTCACTACTCACTCACTACTCACTCGCCACTCACCACTCACTCACCACTCAATCACCACCCTCACCACTCACTCACCACTCACTCACCACCCTCTCCACTCACTCACCACTCACTCACCACCCTCACCACTCCCTCACCACTCACTAAACCACTCACTCACCACCCTTACCACTCACTCACCACTCACTCACCACCCTCACCACTCACCACTCACTCACCACTAACTCACCACCCTCACCACTCACTCACCACTCACTCACCACCCTCACCAGTCACTCACCACCCTCACCACTCACTCACCACCCACTCACCACACTCACCACTCACTCACCACCCTCACAACCCACTCATCACTCACTCACCACTCACTCACCACCCTCACCACTCACTCACCACTCACTCACCACCCTCACCACTCACTCACCACCCTCACCACTTACTCACCACTCACTCACCACCCTCAACATCCTCACCACCCACTCACCACACACTCACTACTCACTCACTACTCACTACTCACTTACTACTCACTCACCACTCACTCACCACCCTCACAACCCACTCACCACTCACTCACCACCCTCACCATTCACCACCCTCACCACTCACCCACCACTCACCACCCTCTCCACTCACTCACCACTCACTCACCACCCTCACCACTCCCTCACCACTCACTAAACCACTCACTCACCACCCTTACCACTCACTCACCACTCACTCACCACCCTCACCACTCACCACTCACTCACCACTAACTCACCACCCTCACCACTCACTCACCACTCACTCACCACCCTCACCAGTCACTCACCACCCTCACCACTCACTCACCACCCACTCACCACCCTCACCACTCACTCACCACCCTCACCACCCTCACCACTCACTCACCACCCTCACCACTCACTCACCACCCTCACCGCTCACTCACCACTCACTCACCACCCTCACAACCCACTCACCACTCACTCACCACTCACTCACCACCCTCACCACTCACCACTCACTCACCACCTTCACCACTCACTCACCACTCACTCACCACCCTCACCACTAACGACCCACTCACCACTCACTCACCACTCACTCACCACCCTCACCACTCACTCACCACCCTCACCACTCACTCACCACCCTCACCACTCACTCACCACTCACTCACCACCCTCACCAGTCACTCACCACTCACTCACCACTCACTCACCACCCTCACCACTCACTCACCACCCTCACCACTCACTCACCACTCACTCACCACCCTCACCACTCACTCACCACACTCACCACTCACTCACCACTCACTCACCACTCACTCACCACTCACTCACCACCCTCACCACTCACTCACCACTCACTCACCACCCTCACAACCCACTCACCACTCACTCACCACTCACTCACCACCCTCACCACTCACCACTCACTCACCACCCTCACCACTCACTCACCACCCTCACCACTCACTCACCACACTCACCACTCACTCACCACTCACTCACCACCCTCACCACTCACTCACCACTCACTCACCACCCTCACCAGTCACTCACCACCCTCACCACTCACTCACCACCCTCACCACCCTCACCACTCACTCACCACTCACTCACCACCCTCACCACTCACTCACCACCCTCACCACTCACTCACCACTCACTCACCACTCACTCACCACCCTCACAACCCACTCACCACTCACTCACCACTCACTCACCACCCTCACCACTCACTCACCACTCACTCACCACCCTCACCACTCACTCACCACCCTCACCACTCACTCACCACACTCACCACTCACTCACCACCCTCACCACTCACTCACTCACCACCCTCACCACTCACTCACCACCCTCACCACCCTCACCACTCAATCACCACTCACTCACCACCCTCACCACTCACTCACCACTCACTCACCACCCTCACCACTCACTCACTCACCACCCTCACCACTCACTCACTCACCACCCTCACCAATCACTCACCACTCACTCACCACTCACTCACCACCCTCACCACTCACTCACCACTCACTCACCACCCCACTCACCACCCTCACCAGTCACTCACCACTCACCCACTACGCTCACCACCCTCACCACTCCCTCACCACTCACTCACCACTCACTCACCACCCTCACCACTCACTCACCACTCACTCACCACCCTCACCACCCACTCACCACCCTCACCACTTACTCACCACCCTCACCACTCACTCACCACCCTCACCACTCACTCACCACCTTCACAACCCACTCACCACTCACTCACCACTCACTCACCACCCTCACCACTCACTCACTCACCACTCACTCACCACCCTCACCAGTCACTCACCACCCTCACCACTCACCACTCACTCACCACTCACTCACCACCCTCACCACTCACTCACCACTCACTCACTACCCTCACCACTCACTCACCACCCTCACCACTCACTCACCACCACTCACCACTCACTCACCAACCACCCTCACCACCCACTCACCACTCACTCACCACCCTCACCACCCACTCACCACTCACTCACCACCCTCACCACTCACTCACCACTCACTCACCACCCTCACCACTCATTCACTCACCACTCACTCACCACCCTCACCACTCACTCACCACTCACTCACCACCCTCACAACCCACTCACCACTCACTCACCACCCTCACAACCCACTCACCACTCACTCACCACCCTCACCCCTCACCACTCACTCACCACTCACTCACCACCCTTACCACTCACTCACTACCCACTCACCACCCTCACCAGTCACTCACACCCTCACCACTCACTCACCACTCACCACCCTCACCCGTCACTCACCACCCTCACCACTCACTCACCACTCACTCACCACTCACTCACCACCCTCACCACTCACTCACCACCCTCACCACCCACTCACCACCCTCACCACTCACTTACCACCCTCACCACTCACTCACCACCCTCACCACCCACTCACCACCCTCACCACTCACTCACCACCCTCACCACCCATTCACCACCCTCACCACTCACTCACCACTCTTACCACTCACTCACCACCCTCACCACCCACTCACCACTCACTCACCACCCACTCACCACCCTCACCACTCACTCACCACTCACTCACCACCCTCACCACTCACTCACTCACCACTCACTCACCACTCACCACTCACTCACCACCCTCACCACCCTCACCACTCACTCACCACCCACTCACCACCCTCACCACCCACTCACCACCCACTCACCACCCACTCACAACTCACTCACCACTCACTCACCACCCACTCACCACCCTCACCACTAACTCACCACTCACTCACCACTCACTTACCACCCTCACCACTCACTCACCACTCACCCAAATGGAGACAGCTCCAGTCCGCACTTTCTTGCTGGGATTTCCGGTCTCCATGGCCCTCTGCTGCTGGGGCTGTAGCAGCAGCAGCAGCACGCGTCACAAGGCGCACCTAGCCTGGCACAGGCGCCGACGTTGTTGTGGTTGCTGTTGTGGCTGCAGCTGTTGTTGTTGTTGTGGCTGCTGTTGTTGTTGTGGTTGTTGACTGTGTGTAGATACTGTGTATGTATAGACTCTGTGTGTATAGACTTTGTGTATAGACTGTGTGTATGTATAGACTGTGTGTATATGCTGTGTGTATGTATATGCTGTGTGTATAGACTCTGTGTATGTATAGACTCTGTGTATGTATAGACTGTGTGTATGTATAGACTCTGTGTATGTATAGACTGTGTGTATGTATAGACTGTGTGTATATGCTGTGTGTATAGACTGTGTGTATGTATAGACTGTGCGTATGTATAGACTGTGTTTATGTATAGACTGTGTGTATGTATAGACTGTGTGTATATGCTGTGTGTATGTATAGACTGTGTGTATATGCTGTGTATGTATTTGCTGTGTGTATGTATAGATTGTGTGTATGTATAGACTGTATGTATGTATATGATGTGTGTATGTATAGACTGTGTGTATGTGTATGCTGTGTGTATGTATAGACTGTGTGTATGTATAGACTGTGTGTATGTATAGACTCTGTGTGTATGTATATGTGTGTATGTATAGACTGTGTATGTATAGACTGTGTATGTATAGACTGTGTGTATAGACTGTGTGTATGTATAGACTGTGTGTATGTATGTATATGCTGTGTGTGTTTATATGCTGTATGTATAGACTCTTTATGTATGTATGTATATGCTGTGTGTATATGCTGTGTGTGTGTGTGCAGGCTGCGTGTACAGTGTGTACAGTATATACAGTGTGTGCAGTGTGTACAGTAGGTTGGGGTGGAGCGTCTCGCGCCGGCTCTCGGTCTCGCGACGAAGAATGCGAAGGAGGCGGGGCCGAGCGTCAAGGAGGCGGGGCTAATGGTGGAAGGGGCGGGGCTTGGGAGTGGAGGGGGCGGGACGAAGGTGAACGGGCGGGGCGTAAGTGGAGGGAGCGGGGAGGGGTGAGAGGAGGGGCCTAGTGAGCAGCCAATCACAGCGCTGACTCGGCCTCACTCGCCATCACCTCCACTCCCCCCGTGTCGGGATTGGTTGGCGGCGCTGAGGGCGCCGACCAATGAGAGAATCCGGAGGCGGCCCCTCGGCGCCACGTTGGGGACGTGGAGCGCTGAGCCGAAAGTGACGTCAGAACCGGAAGTATGGTCAGTCGGCCATCTTATTAAGTTCATCCCCCATCACCCGTTTATTAAGCCGGCCATCTTATTTAGGTCACCCCATCCACTCACTATGTAACCCGGCCATCTTGTTAAGTTCATCCCCCACCACCCACTGTACAAATCCAGCCATCTTATTAAGGTCACCCGAATCACTGTGTAACCCGGTCATTTTGTTAGGTTCATCCCCCACCACCCACAGTACAAAGCCGGCCATCTTATTAAGGTCACCCCAACCACTCACTGTGTAACCCGGCCATCTTGTTAAGTTCTTCCCCCCCCTACCCACAGTACAAGCCGGTCATTTTATTAAGGTCACCCCAACCACTCACTGTGTAACCCGGCCATCTTGTTAAGTTCATCCCCCACCAACCACAGTATAAAGCCGGACATCTTATTAAGGTCACCCCAACCACTCACTGTGTATGCCGGCCATCTTGTTAAGTTCATTACCCACCAACCAGAGTACAAAATCGGATATCTTATTAAGGTCACCCCAACCACTCACTGTGTAACCCGGCAATCTTGTTAAGTTTCATCCCCACCAACCAAAGTACAAAATCGGATATATTAAGGTCACCCCAACCACTCATTGAGTAACGCAGCCATCTTGTTAAGTTCATCCCCCACCACCCACAGTACAAAGCCGGCCATCTTATTAAGGTCATCCATACCACTCATTGTGTAACCATCTTGTTAAGTTCACCCCCCCCCCCCACCGTTAATAGCAAACGGCCACCTTGTACAGTTAACCCTTACCATCAACCCGGCCATCGTGTTAAATTATTCCCTACGTTAATTGTTACATTTGAATCACAGTTCCTATGATCAATGTTACATCGTTTTTATAGCTTTATTTTGGTGATTTAAAGCTTTCGTGACTGCAAGGATTCATCTTCTTTGGTTCTTTCGGTAAAGTCACGTATAATGAGAATAAAATAATAAAATAAAACAATACAATTCTCACGACGTTTAGGTCGACTCAGCCTCAAACGAGTAACTGCTGTGGCGTGTCAACATCGCCACTGGGGAGACAAAGGCGGCCGGGCGTGGTGGATCCAAGTCCCGGGCGAAGCCGGGTAGTACAGCTAGTCTATATATATAAACGGGAAATTTATGAATGTGTGTGTCTGTTGGAAATGTTTAGCATACTTCCCGACATGCAACAAACTTGAAATTCGGCATGTGGGTAGCTTCTGGACTGTGCACAATGCAAAAAGTATAACCCGCATGCAGTACTGGCGAGAATCGATATCTGGTGATCGTTTGTGGTATCGATCAAACGGGATTTGGCCGGTCCCAAAGAAATCTGCGCGTACGAGCGTAAGTTTGTTTTTCCACCGCGCGTTGGATTTTATTTATATTTAATCATTGAGGTAATGAATTTTTATTTAAAGCTTTCGTGACTGCAGGGATTCATATTCTTGGTTCTTTCGGTAAAGTCATCACGTAGAAGGTAAATAATAATAAAAAAAAATTCCAACGACGTTTCGATTGCAACACACGAAGCAATCATCACCAGGTGAGCATCGATGGACTCGTCCGTCTGAACAACCGCCAGTTGCTGTCCGTGGTGCTAACGTTACGAAAAAACCGCCACTTTTTTTCAAATTTTCTTGTTGTGGTTTTCACACCTGATGACGATTGCTTGTGTTGCAATCGAAACGCCGTGAGAATTTTATTTTTAAATTTTTTATTATTTTATTATTTCCCTTCTACGCGACTTTACCGAAAGATTTTGATTTAAAGCTTTCGTGACTGCAGGGATTCATATTCTTGGCTCTTTCGGTAAAGTCACGTAGAAGGGAAACAATAAAATTATAAAAATATAAAACAATCAAGAATTTAACGGCCATCTTGTTAAGCTCGCCCTTGTCCATTAATATCAAACCGGCCATCTTGTTAAGTTCACCTCCCCCCCAACGCTAATGACGAACGGCCATCTTATTAAGTTCACCACCGCTCACGAACGTGACGTCACCTCCGTTTCCGCCCGCCTTCCCCGACTTCCGCACTGTACGCCGAGCTGGGCTGCGTCGGAAGTCCCCTTCGGGGAGAGCGACGCGGTGAGAATTATTGATTATTAGTTATTATAAAGTGATTATTAGTGATAATCAGTGAAAACTAGTTGTTAGTGATTATTAGTGATTTTAAAGTGATTGTGAAGTGATTGCAAAGTTATAAAGTAAAAATTACTCATGACGAGGTTGTAAACATCAATAACGAGGTGATTATTGGTGATTATTACTTAACGAGATCAATAACGACGAGGTTATCAATATCAGTAACGAGGTGGCGGTGTCCGTGGTTTCGTTACACCGCTCATTGTGACTCTATAGGGCCGGTACTACACAACACTCACAAAGATCCCCCGTGTAGCCTCTAGCAGGCTGTAGGGGCAAGTGCTGTCAGTAGCACCTACACACAAAGACCCCCCAGGTAGCCTCTAGCAGACTGTAGGGGCAAGTGCTGTCAGTAGCACCTACACACAGACAAAGATCCCCCGTGTAGCCTCTAGCAGGCTGTAGGGGCAAGTGCTGTCAGTAGCACCTACACACAGACAAAGATCCCCCAGGTAGCCTCTAGCAGGCTGTAGGGGCAAGTGCTGTTAGTAGCACCTACACACAGACAAAGATCCCCCGTGTAGCCTCTAGCAGGATGTAGGGGCAAGTGCTGTCAGTAGCACCTACACACAGACAAAGATCCCCCAGGTAGCCTCTAGCAGGCTGTAGGGGCAAGTGCTGCTAGTAGCACCTACACACAGACAAAGATCCCCCGTGTAGCCTCTAGCAGGCTGTAGGGGCAAGTGCTGCTAGTAGCACCTATACACAGACAAAGATCCCCCAGGTAGCCTCTAGCAGGCTGTAGGGGCAAGTGCTGTCAGTAGCACCTACACACAGACAAAGATCCCCCGTGTAGCCTCTAGCAGGCTGTAGGGGCAAGTGCTGTTAGTAGCACCTACACACAAAGATCCCCCGTGTAGCCTCTAGCAGACTGTAGGGGCAAGTGCTGTTAGTGGCACCTACACACAGACAAAGATCCCCCAGGTAGCCTCTAGCAGGCTGTAGGGGCAAGTGCTGTCAGTGGCACCTACACACAGACAAAGATCCCCCGTGTAGCCTCTAGCAGGCTGTAGGGGCAAGTGCTGTCAGTAGCACCTACACAGACAAAGATCCCCCGTGTAGCCTCTAGCAGACTGTAGGGGCAAGTGCTGTTAGTGAGCAGCGCCTATGAAGGCCACCGGCACGGCACACAGAGGGGGTGGGTGGCCAGAACCACGCCCGGCCGCCTTTGTCTCTCCCCCAGTGCTAGTGATGTTCACTACACCACCACCACCACACCATCACTACACCACCACTACACCACCACCACTACACCACCATCACTACACCACCACTACACCACGATCACTACACCACCACTACACGACCAACACTACACCACCAGTTTAACACGTAGGCTTTCGCGGCCAACATTCATAATGAAGGTTTTTGGGTTAGATCGCGTTAAAATAACACATCACATAAAGTCTTCTAAAGCTAACCAAATACTACACAAAGCTAGCGAATTATTATTAATAGAGAGAATACAGCACAATAGGAGTGAATTATCTTACATTTCAGAATCGCTAAAGCAGTTACACTTAGATATAAGCAATAGTGTATCTATGCATTATTGGAATATAATCGATACCATAACACAACAATAATCGGCTGATAATGTGTTTAAACTAACAAAAACTAACCAAATTAATAAATTTTCTAGACTACATAATAAACATCCCTACTAAAAACCAAAAATTTAAAAACAAAACCGTACTGAACTTGACTAACACTGTATTAACCGGTGACATGGTCTCTGTCCTTTCTAAAGGCCTTAACTTTGCCGTTACCCCACGCACAATTCCAGTGGATGAGATCATTGCTGAGGTAGAATCAGCAGTTAGACTCCTTCCACATAATGAGGCAGAGATGACTAGACATGAGGTTGCCAAAATAATTGAGAATAGCAAAGTTCCAAAAGTAAATATTAGCTCTAACAAGGCAAAAGCCTTAAGAGAGCTGCGTGTAAATAAGGATATCCAAATCCTAGCAGCTGATAAAGGCGCACTACTGTAGTGATGTCACGAGCCGATTATGATAATAAAATTAGAAATTTACTAGAGGAAAGTACCTACATTCAAATTTAACGAGATCCAACTAATACTTTAGAACGTAAGACCACTGCAATAATTGCAAATTCATTAATCCCTAAAAATGAGCAATACCAAATTAAGCCAAGGGCCTCAAAACCACCTAGACTCTATGGGCTACCAAAGATTCATAAAATCGGCATCCCATTACGACCCATAGTCAGTACAATTGGCTCTGCCACATCAATTAGCAAAATATATAGCCAAACAAATACAGCCGTACATCGGTAGGACATCTTCATTCATAAAAAATTCAGAACATCTTGTGAATATGATTAAAGATATTAAACTTACTCCTGATGATATTCTGGTAAGTTTTGATGTGATTTCTCTATTCACTAAGGTTCCAGTGAACAAATCGCTTAAATTACTTGATACACTAGTAAAGAATACCGGTTTACCAAAATATATTCTGAAACTTGCTGGCCATTGTTTAAATAACACTTCTTATGGAGAGGGGATTTCTTTAAACAAAAGGAAGGAGCAGCAATGGGCTCTCTTTTATCCCCTGCTATAGCAAATTTGTACATGGAAAACTTTGAAATAAGAGCACTTGCCTCGAGCAAATTAAAACCATCCTTTTGGTTTAGATATGTGGATGACACTTGGGTTGTCTGGCCACATGGTAAAGATACACTTAATGATTTTCTAAATCATCTCAATGCACAAAACCCGGCCATCCAGTTCACCATGGAAATGAAGGTGAATAACACACTCCTATTCCTAGATATTTTCCTTGGACATGGCCTAAACGGTAAAATAACACAGCGTTTACAGAAAGCAAACGCACACTGATGCCTATCTGAATGCAGAATCACATCATCATCCAGCTCAGAAATCCTCTCTTATCAAGACGCTCATACATCGGGCTAAAACAGTGTCAGATGGTGAGAGTCTAGTGAGAGAGACTAAACACGTTAAAGACACACTACGACAGAATGGCTACAATAATGCTCAAATTAACAGAGCACTGAATGCCAAATCACGATCGCAAAGCAATACTGCTGAAAGCGATCAGATTGTTAAAACAATAAAAATTCCATATATCTCAGGAGTAACTGACAAATTAGCCCGTGTTTTGCAAAAGCAAAACATTACAGTAAAATTTGGTACAGTACACAAAATTCAAAAACTAGTATCTTGCACTAAAGATGCATTACCTAAATTATCAACAGGTGTATATCGGATTAATTGTTTATGTGGCAGATGCTATATTGGACAGACGGGACGTAACATCAGCGTAAGACTAAAAGAACATCAGAGAAATATTAAATGATCTCAAACACAACTGTCGGCAGTGGCAGAACATGCTTGTCAACAAGGACACTCAATTGATTTTGACAGTGTTGCAGTGTTGTGTAAAACTAATTATTACTGGCAAAGACTAATTAGAGAATCCATTGAAATTGAGAGGAATAATAACTTTAATCGCTCTGACAGCTACAGGCTTAGTGCGGCCTGGAAGCATATTATTAAATAATACACATTACATTTTGATTTAAAGCTTTCGTGACTGCAGTGATTCATGTTCTTGGCTCTTTCGGTGGAGTCACGTTGGGGGGGAAGCAATAAAATAATAGATTATCTATGTTTGTTGTTTTGTTGTTTCCCTTCGGCGTGGCTTTGCCGAGGGAGCTAAGAATATGAATGCACATTACAATTTCTTATAGGGGAAACATACTAATTAACGGATTACTAACATAGCATATAATCACTAACACACATTACAACTAATTACTAATCTACAACTCATTACTAATCATAACCATTGACTGATTACTAATCGATTATATAATTACAATACCCCCCCTCCGCCTCTAATCACTGCACCTGATATGAGTTAAATGATGACGTCACCCTGCTGCTCTATATAAAACCGGGAGCAAGCGAGGGCTTTACCATTCTGGCGAATTGCCCGATGATGCTGGATGTATTTACTAGCGAAACGTCGTACTCAAACTGTAAATGTTGTGGATTCACTCTTCAACACACCGGTGGGCTAAAGTAGTGAATTATTTGTCTTTTGTCAACGTGACACTTTTTTTGCTGATTGGCCGTGTCGGGTGGTGGAGGGTTACGACACATTTATAAATAACGCGATCTAACCCAAAAACCTTTATTATGAACTACACCTCCACTACACCACCGCTACACCAGCTACTCATTTGAGGCTGAGTCCACCTAGAGGAGACCCAGGATCGGTTCAGAGAATCATCACTGGTTGTGGTGGTGTTGGTTGTGAGCGGGAATCGGGTCGCTGGGTTCGTAGTGCAGCGTAGCGCTAACCACAGCACCACCACTCCTCTTTGCCACCCACAGGAAATCCGAGAGGCCACTCACTCACCCACTCACTCACCCACTCACCCACCCACCCACCACACGATGGCATCAGCCAGCCGCTCCTCCGCCCCCCCCGCCGGCGTCTCTGAGGAGGACCTCTGCTGCCCCATCTGCCTCTGCACCTTCACCTACCCCGCCACGCTCGCCTGCGGGCACTCCTTCTGCCGCGGCTGCCTGGAAGGCGCCTGGTCGGCCACCGCACGAAGCTGCGGCGACGGCGGCGGCCCCTTCACCTGCCCGCAGTGCCGCGCCGCCTTCCCCAGCCGCCCGGCCCTCAACTGCAACGTGGCGCTGGCCGGGCTGGTGGCCCAGCTGGCGCCGGACGGGACGCTGAGGCCGCCGCCGCCGCCGCCGTGCGACTACTGCGAGGGGCCGCCGGCCGTGCCGGCCGTGAGCAGCTGCCTCAAGTGCGAGATGTCCTTCTGCGGGGAGCACGTCCAGCCGCACCTCGTCAACCCCAGGCTGCGCGGGCACCCGCTGGTGGATGTCGGCGGTGGTGGTGGTGGCGGCGGTGGCGGTGGTGGTGGCGGTGTCCGCACGGAGGTGGTGCAGGAGGTGGTGATGGCGGCTGAGGAGGAAGATCTGGAGATGGGTGCAGTGGTAGAGCAGGAGGTGAAGGGCCGTGGTGGTGGTGGTGATGGTGGTGATGGTGCTCATGGTGATGGTGGTAGGGTTGGTGGTGATGGTGATGGTGGTAGTGGTGATGGTGGTGATGGTGCTCGTGGTGATGGTGGTGATGGTGCTCATGGTGATGGTGGTAGGGTTGGTGGTGATGGTGATGATGGTGGTGATGGTGGTGGTGGTGATGGTGGTAATGGTGGTGATGGTGCTCGTGGTGATGGTGGTAGGGTTGGTGGTGATGGTAATGATGGTGGTGATGGTGTTGATGGTGATGGTGGTGATGGTGGTGGTCGTAGTGGCGGTGGTGGAGGCTGTTGTGATCGTGGAGGTGTCTGGTTTTGATCCTCCCTTGGGTCTCCCCTCCCCCCTTGTCTCCCCCCAGGTGTCCGTGACGAGGAGCGACGAGGTGGTGAAGAAGCTGGGCGAGGTGGAAGGCTGCCTCAGGCGCTTGGAGGCCGTGGAGAGGGACGGCCAGGTGAGAGTGAGTGACTGTGAGTGACTGTAAGTGTCTGAGTGAGTGACTGTGAGTGTGTGAGTGACTGTGAGTGACTGTGAGTGTCTGAGTGAGTGACTGTGAGTGACTGTGAGTGTGTGAGTGACTGTGAGTGAGTTAGTGACTGTGAGTGACTGTGAGTGAGTGTGTGTGAGTGAGTGAGTGTGTGAGTGAGTGTGAGTGACTGTGAGTGAGTGTGAGTGAATGAATGTGTGAGTATGTGAGTGAGTGAGTATGGATCTATGTGGCATTCAGGAGGTCCGGTGGACCGGCTCTGGCTCCTGACACCATGAGGGGTGGACAGTCCTCTACTCGGGGCAGCAGACTGCCAAACAACAGGGTGTGGCTCTTCTTTTGAACAAAAGAATGAAGGGGGCGTGGGAGCATGGCGGTGAGGTGTGTGAAGCTGTAAGCCCCAGGCTACTTTGGGCTCACCTTCCCATCAACCGGAGGTGAGGAATGGTGGTCGTGGTTACTTATGCCCCCACCGAAGATGAACATCCGTGGAGGGATGCAGGCAAAGCCGATGAGTCAGATGCCTTCTATGACCTCCTGTCACAGGTGCTGGCTAAAGTGGCCCCTCGGGATAGAGTCATCATGTTGGGTGACTTCAATGCCCGAATTAGTCATGATACTGGCACCTGGTCTGGAGTGATTGGAGGGCATGGGCCAGATCAGCTCAATAACAACGGTAGGAGGCTGCTAGATTTTTGTGCAGCCCATGGGCTTGTAATTACCAACACGCTGTTCCGGCATCGGCGCATCCACACAACATCATGGATGCATGCCGGGTCCAAGCAAGAACATCTGCTGGACTACATAGTGACGGACCAGCGGATGCGAGCCCATGTCTTTGACACCAGGACCTACCGTGGAGCTGATCTGCCCTCTGACCATCGACTAGTCATCTGTAAGATGCGCCTGCCATTCTTCCACTCCGGTGGAAGAATGGCAGGCGCCTGGTCTCAGTTATCTGATGAAAGTTGCAAGCGAGAATTTCATCATCGCTTGCAGCTGGGATTGGCATCGTCCCCCACTCCTGCTGATGTCGAGGGTAAATGGGCGAGGTTTAGGACTGTGACTCATACAGCTGCAATGGCTGCTTTGGGTACGCGGTCCAGACCACCCCAGAGACCCTGGCTGACAGAGGAGGTGTTCAGGATGGTTGAGAATAAGCGACAGGCCCACTGTCATCGGCTACAGAATCCCACGTCAGAGAATGAGGAGGCTTACAGCAGCCTTCGCTCGGAGGTTCGGAGAGCCGTGAGGCGCTGCAAGGATGGGTGGTGGTCGCGGGTTGCTGAGGAGATAGAGTCTGCCTCAGTGGCCCGTGATCACAAATCTCTATTTAACTCCATCAAAAAAGTAACCTGCAGCGCCACACCTATTACCATCATTAGGGGAAAAAACGGTGATCCAATCTCCGACCCCGAGGAACAGGTTTGCAGATTTGCTGAGCATTTCTGTGAGGTCCTGGGGGAGAGAAAATCCCTCAGCCAGGAAAATATCGTGGCACAAAGTGAGGATGACCCTGCTGAGGCTGTGGTGCCTCAAATATTGGAAGAAGTCACCCCCTGTGAGTGGCTGGCTGAGGTGCCATCTGTTGAGGAAGTACTGAAGGCGATCCGGAGTCTGAGACCAGGAAAGGCACCGGGCAGAGATGATCTCCCAAGCGAAATGCTGAGGGAGGGTGGCGTTTGTGCACAGACTGCCCTATATGACATCATAACAACAGTCTGGACCACTGGATGGGTTCCGCAGGATTGGAAGGATGCCCTGGTGGTCCCCCTTTTTAAGAAGGGGGACCGCACAGACTGTAACAACTACAGGGGCATCTCACTCCTCAGTGTGCCGGGAAAGGTCCTGGCAAGGATTATTCAGCATCGCCTTGCCAGGCACGCTGAGGAGAGGCTTGCGGAGCCCCAATGTGGTTTCAGGAAAGGGCGGTCCTGCACAGATGCCATATTTTCTGTCCGTCTGCTACAGCAGAGGTGTAGGGAATTCCAACAAGACCTACATCTCTGCTTTATTGACCTGGTCAAGGCCTATGATACCATCAGTAGGCCTGGGCTCTGGGTTGTTCTTCGTGCTTTTGGAGTACCTGACCCTCTGCTCACGATCATTAAGGACCTTCATGATGGTGAGCGGGCCCGGGTAAAACTACGTGGCTGGGAGTCAGAGCCATTCCCTGTATACCTTGGGGTGCGACAGGGATATCGTCTGGCTCCCACATTATTTAACATCTATTTTGACCACGTAGTTTGTGAAGCCTTCAATAGCTGTACCGGGGGAATCTCCATATGGTACAGATGTAATGGGAGGCTGATCGATGCCCGGGTGCGGTCAAGGGATGGCTCCCTATTGCTCAACCACGTTATGTATGCTGATGATTTGGTAATAGCTGCTCATTCAGTGGAGGAGTTGGAGACGCTGCTGCTGAGACTGGAGCGTGCCACTAAGAGGTGGGGCCTTACCATCAGCCCCACCAAAACGAAAAACCTGCCTGGGTATTTTGTACCATCGGACACTCCATCCCCATAACTCCCAAGTGGTGATGGGGTAGTTGTGGAGAGAGTGGAGAGTTTCCCATACCTGGGCAGTGTGCTTATGACTGGCTCCAGTTTAGCAGCAGAGGTCTCACTCCGAATCAGTCGAGCGGCAATATCTTTTCATCGGTTGTGTAACGCTGTGTGGAAGCTACCTGGTCTGTCGCTCCGCACTAAGCTTCAGGTCTTCTCGGCCACGGTCATTCCCTCCCTTCTCTACGCTTGCGAAACATGGACCCCCTTAATGGTACATCTTCGCCGGTTAGAAACATTTAGGCTAGCCTGCCTACGATCCATCCTGGGTTTAACCAGACTGGATTGTGTGAGGAGCTCACAAATCCTTGAAAGATCTGGGCAAGGTCCCATCGGTGAGCTCCTCCGGCGGGGAAAGCTGCGATGGCTGGGTCATGTAGCCCGCATGCCCAGCCACCGCATGCCGAAACAGCTTTTGTTCGGCCGGATTGAGGGGGCTATGCGGGCTAGAGAAGAGATGGAGTAGTGTGGTACAGGAGGACGTGGAGCTGAGTGGACTTGCCGATGACTGGTACCAGCGGTGTCAAGATCGGCCTCTGTGGAGGAGGCTCGTGAAGGATGCTACTGGGCAGTTGGAGGTAGTCGCCCTCCAACAACAACAGAGGGCGGAGGAGCGACGCTCAGAACAAAGAGCGGAGCGCCGGGTGGCTAAAGCACAGCAGGTTGGCACAGTAGGGGGCACAGGTGGTGCATCAGCCAGTCATCTCAGTCAGTCGACCCGTGGCACCTGGGTCTGCCCCGTGACCTCCTGCCAGCGGGCGTTCGACACTTCACGTGGCCTCAGGGTGCACATAGCCTGGCACAAGTGTCGTGGTGACGTCACCGCCACTTAGTGGCGAATGGCAGTTGTTGTGTGTGTGTGAGTGAGTGACTGTAAGTGAGTGTCTGAGTGACTGTAAGTGAGTGACTGTTAGTGTGTGAGTGAGTGAGTGTGTGAGTGAGTGTGTGAGTGACTGTGAGTGTGTGAGTGACTGTGAGTGAGTGACTGAGTGAGTGAGTGTGTAAGTGTGTGAGTGAGTGAGTGTATGAGTGAGTTTGTGAGTGAGAGTGAGTTACTGTGATTGTGTGAATGAGTCTGGCAAAACAACCCCCTACCTCCTCGCGGTGCCGGACGGGCAACTCTGTCGTGGACAGTGCTGTGGGGGGAGGGCCAATTCCGATTGGCTCCTCCCCTCATGGCGTCTGTGACCACCACAGTTGCTAAACGGGGACTCTGGATGGGTGCTAGGGGCTGGTAACCCTTCCACCTTCAAAATTTTTACCACGAAACCACGAATAAAAAAAATAGCCAATAAGCTTGTGCCGGAGGCCCCGGGAGACAGGCGTCTATGACGTCTCCTGGCCAAACCCCAATTGGCGGAGCCAGGAGGTTGAATCTCTCCCCTCGGGGCTCCTCCAGAAACAACGAAAAGCCACTTCTTGTGGCCACGTGGAATGTTCGAATGCTCACTGCGGAGGAGAGGCTGCCACTACTCTGTCGGGAGCTGGACCGGTACCTCCTGGATCTCTGTGGCATTCAGGAGGTCTGGTGGACCGGTTCTGGCTCCTGCCACCATGAGGGGTGGACAGCCCTCTTATTGGGACAGCAGACTGCCAAACAACAGGGAGTGGCTCTTCTTGAACAAAAGAATGAAGTGGGCGTGGAAGCGTGGCGGTGAGGTGTGGGAAGCTGTAAGCCCCAGGCTACTTTGGGCTCGCCTTCCCATGAACCGGAGGTGAGGAGTGGTGGTCGTGGTTACTTATGCCCCCACCGAAGACGAACATCCGTGGAGGGATGCAGGCAAAGCCGAATAGTCAGATGCCTTCTATGACCTTCTGTCACAGGTGCTGGCTAAAGTGGCCCCTCGGGATAGAGTCATCTTGTTGGCTGACTTCAATGCCCGAGTTGGTCATGATGCTGGCACCTGGTCTGGAGTGATTGGAGGGCATGGGCCAGATCAGCTCAATAACAACGGTAGGAGGCTGCTAGAATTTTTGTGCAGCCCATGGGCTTGTAATTACCAACACGCTGTTCCGGCATTGGCGCATCCACACAACGTCATGGATGCATGCCGGTCCAAGCAAGAACATCTCCTGGACTACATAGTAACGGCCAGCGGATGCGAGCCCATGTCCTTGACACCAGGACCTACTGTGGAGCTGATCTGCCCTCTAACCATCGACCAGTCATCTGTAAGATGCGCCTGCCATTCTTCCACTCCGGTGGTGGGTGTACACCCAGTACCTCATTCCAACCTAAAGTGGCCTGGTCTCAGTTATCTGATGAAAGCTACAAGCGAGAATTTCATCATCGCCTGCAGCTGGGGTTGGCATCGTTACTCTTTGGTTCTATTCGGTAAAGTCACGTAGGTAAAAAAATAAAACAAAAATCACGACGTTTCGGCCACAACACAAGCGGCCTTCATCAGGTGAAGGGACCAGACTGTCTCGAAGACTGCGCTGGAGTGAAACACAGCCAAGCTCAGACCACGGACTTTAAGCTGTGTGAGAGGGATTAGGGTGCCTTTACAAAGGAATTCGCATAAAAATTAGCATTTAATTGGTGGACTTAGCATGATGAAAGGTGTAGAGAGGGTGAACATGCAGGTGCACATGCACCCGTATGTGCTGAGAAAGTTTGGGGTACCACTACTTGAATAATTGGCGGACTTAGCATGATGAAAGGTGTAGAGAGGGTCAACATGCAGGAGCACATGCACCCGCATGTGCTGTGAAAGTTTGGGGTACCACTACTTGAAAAAAGGCCTATGATACCATCAGTAGGCCTGAGCTCTGGGTTGTTCTTCGTGCTTTTGGAGTCCCTGACCCTCTGCTCACGATCATTAAGGACCTTCATGATGGTGAGCGGGCCCGGGTAAAACTACGTGGCTGAGAGTCAGAGCCATTCCCTGTACACCTTGGGGTGCGACAGGGATGTCCTCTGGCTCCCACATTATTTAACATCTATTTTGCAAACGTAGTTCGTGAAGCCTTCAATAGCTGTATCGGGGGAATCTTCATTTGGTACAGATATAATGGGAGGCTGATCGATGCCCGGGTGCGGTCAAGGGATGGCTCCCTATTGCTCAACCACGTTATGTATGCCGATGATTTGGTAATAGCTGCTCATTCAGAGGAGGAATTGGAGACGCTGCTGCTGAGACTGGAGCGTGCCACTAAGAGATGGGGCCTTACCATCAGCCCCACCAAAACTAAGCACCTGCCTGGGTATTTTGTACCATCGGACACTCCACCCCCACAACTCCAAATCGGTGATGGGGCAGTTGTGGAGAGATTGGAGATTTTCCCATACCTGGGCATTGTGCTTATGACCGGCTCCAGTTTAACAGCAGAGATCTCACTCCGAATCAGTTGAGCGGCAATATCTTTTCATCGGTTGCGTAACGCTGTGTGGAAGCTACCTGGTCTGTCACTCAGCACTAAGCTTCAGGTCTTCTCAGCCACGGTCATTCCCTCCCTTCTCTACGCTTGCGAAACGTGGACCCCCTCTAATGGAACATTTTCGCCGGTTAGAAACATTTAGGCTAGCCTGCCCACGATCCATTCTGGGTTTAACCAGGCTGGTTTATGTGAGGAGCTCACAAATCCTTGAAAGATCTGGGCAAGGTCCCATCGGTGAGCTCCTCCGGCAGTTAAGGCTGCGTTGGCTGGGTCATGTAGCCCGCATGCCCAGCCACCGCATGCCTAAACAGCTTTTGTTCAGCCGGATCGAGGGGGCTCAACGGGCGCGGCATGGGCTAGAGAAGAGATGGAGTGATGTGGTACAGGAGGATGTGGAGCTGGGTGGACTAGCCGATGACTGTTACCAGGGGTGTCAAGATCAGCCTCTGTGGAGGAGGCTCGTGAAGGACGCTACTGGGCAGTTGGAGGCAGCCGCCCTCCAACAATAACGGAGGGCGGAGGAGCGACACTCACAACAACGAGCGGAGCGCCGGGTGGCTAAAGCACAGCAGGTTGGCACAGTAGGGGGCACAGGTGGTGCATTAGCCAGCCATCTCAGTCATCTTAGTCATCTTCTGGGTTCTTTCGGTAAAGTCACGTAGAATGGGAATAAAATAATAAAAATAATAATAACAGAATAAAATTCTTACGACGTTTCGGCCACAACACAAGTAGCCTTCCTCAGGTGAAGAAACAGGACTGTCTGGAAGACAGCGCTTGAGTGAACACTGCCATGCATGGACAGCGTCTTTTAAGCTGTGTGGGAGGAACAGAGCGCCTTGACAAAGGAGTTAACATATAAATTAGCATGTAACTGCGGGATTAGCATGATGTTGGTGTAAGAGATTAGCACCACGGAGAGCGACGAGCTATGTTCAGATGGACGAGGGGAGGGGGGAGAGGAGTTTACATATAAATAAGCATGTAACTGGGGGACTAGCATAATGTTGGTGTGAGGGATTAGCAGCAGTTTACATATCAACAGTAAATTAGCATGTAACTGGGGGATTAGCATGATGTTAGTATGAGGGATTAACACCACGGAGAACGACGAGCTTGTGTTTAGACAGACGAGTCCATCTATGTTCGGAACGGAGGAGGGGGGGGGGTAAGAGGAGGAAACAGCCACGATGCGCTGCTCTGTCCTGTGTTGCATTATAACTATGCCATAAACTGGACTACTATACAAAACAATATTATACCTTCCAATCTCAACTACATTGTATAATATCGTATCCATAGACAAATCCCACCCTTGAATTATACAATGCGTTACTATACACTACCCTATACTTTAGACTATAAAATATTAGACTTGTAGTATTACACTATGTATGATTCTATTAACCCTACTGTATACCACACTGCTGTATATTCCCTATACAATTACGGTACTATATATTGCCTTATGAATTATGTTAAACATTACACTGTTATACTATTTATTATTATTATACAAATGCTATAAACTGTACCATTGACCGTCGTGTGATAGGTACTAATAGGCAGTGCCAGCGAATGGACTGCGGTCTGAAGGTCACCGTAAAATACAATCAATCAAGAACCGAAATGGTTTATAATGTCTTTCCAATGGTTACTAAGTCAGAATCCATCTTCTCGGTTGAAATTGTTTCTGTGCTTGTATATGTGGATGACCTCATGAACGAATATCTCATGGTAGCCGGATGGCTTGCAGAGAACCTCCGTCTTGGAGAAATCAATGTCATGTTGGCCCACTGAATTATAATAGTGATCTGCCATGGCTGAGGTGTTCGTTCTACTGTGTTTCAAGTCTGCTTTATGTTAACGGATGCGGTCCGAGATATGTCGTTTGGTTTCTCCAATGTAGCTGCTACCACAGAGGCAACTTAGTTTGTAGACGCCCGGGTACTGTATGTCTGGAACCACATATTTTACAGACGGAACCAGATCACGGATTTTATGTACTGTGACTTTACCGAAAGAACCCAGAAGATGAATCCCTGCAGTCACGAAAGCTTTAAATCGAAATTTAAATCATCTTAGTCGACCCGTGGCACTTGGGTCGGCCCCGTGACCTCCTGCCAGCGGGCATTCGACACTTCACGTGGCCTCAAGGTGCACATGGCCTGGCACCAGCATCGTGGTGACGTCACCGCCACTTAGTGGCGAATGGCGGTTGTTGTTGTTTGAGTGGGTGATTGAGTAAGTGACTGACTGTGAGTGCGTGTGTGAGTGAGTTAGTGGGTGAGTGAGTAGGTGAGTGTGTGGGTGAGTGTGTGAGTGTGTCAGTGGGTGAGTGTGTGAGTGAGTGGGTGAGTGAGTAGGTGAGTGTGTGGGTGAGTGTGTGAGTGTGTCAGTGGGTGAGTGTGTCAGTGGGTGGGTGGGTGAGTTGGTGAGTGAGTGGGTGAGTGAGTGAGTGACTGACCTACAGAGCGACCTCTTACACACCCCCACACACACCCACACACCCCCACGTGCAGGCGCTGATGAGCGCGTCGCGAGCGCGCTCCCGCGAGGCGTTTGCCCGCGTGCGCTCCGCGCTGGACGAGGAGGAGTCGGAGTCGTCGCTGCGACTCGACGTGGCGTGGGCCCGGAGCCTCTCGCGGGCCGAGGGCGACGCTCAGCGCTGCCGGCGACTCCTGAGGGAGCTGCAGCAGCAGCAGCAGCAGCAGGCGGGAGGGGGGCGTGGCCAGGGATTGCAGGTGGGGGCGGGGGGGGTGAAGGAGGGAGAGAGGGGGGGGGTGGAGGGAGAGGGAGGGGGTGGAGGGAGAGGGGGGGGGTGAGGGAGAGAGGGGGGGTGAAGGAGGGAGGGGGGGTGAAGGAGGGAGGGGGGGTGAAGGAGGGAGAGGGGGGGTGAAGGAGGGGGGGGGTTGAAGGATGGAGGGGAGGGGTGAAGGAGAGAGGGGGAGTGCTGCTCACGGCCGTCTTTGTCTCTCCCACAGATTTCCGAGGGGGAGATGCAAAGGTACGGACAAAGCGCTGCTCAGCTCACGGGCTCTGGACGCACGTTGTGACGATGCCGTGTGTACGTGGTGCCAGGTGTACGTGGTGCCGTGTGTACGTGGTGCCGTGTGTACATGTGTACGTGATTCTGTGTGTACGTGGTGCCGTGTGTACATGTGTACGTGGTGCCGTGTGTACGTGTGTACGTGGTGCCGTGTGTACGTGGTGCCGTGTGTATGTGTGTACATGTGTACGTGATTCTGTGTGTACGTGGTGCCGTGTGTACATGTGTACGTGGTGCCGTGTGTACGTGTGTACGTGGTGCCGTGTGTACGTGGTGCCGTGTGTATGTGTGTACGTGTGTACGTGGTGCCGTGTGTACGTGGTGCCGTGTGTATGTGTGTACGTGGTGCCATGTGTACGTGTGTACGTGGTGCCGTGTGTACGTGATTTTGTGTGTATGTGGTGCCGTGTGTACGTGTGTACGTGGTGCCGTGTGTACGTGTGTACGTGTGTACGTGGTGCCATGTGTACGTGTGTACGTGGTGCCGTGTGTACGTGATTTTGTGTGTACGTGGTGCCGTGTGTACGTGATTTTGTGTGTACGTGGTGCCGTGTGTACATGTGTACGTGATTATGTGTGTACGTGGTGCCGTGTGTACGTGTGTACGTGGTGTCGTGTGTACGTGGTGCCGTGTGTACGTGTGTACGTGATTCTATGTGTACGTGTGTACATGTGTACGTGGTGCCGTGTGTACGCGTGTATTACTTACGTGTGTACTTGTGTACATGTGTACGTGATGCCGCGTGTATGTGTGTACATGTGTATTACGTGTATATTACGTGTGTACGTGTATCCGTGTGTACGTGATGTCGTGTGTACGTGTGTACGTGGTGCCGCGTGTCCGTGATTCCATGTGTATGTGGTGGTGCCGCGTGTACGTGGTGGTGCCGCGTGTACGTGGTGCCGCGTGTACGTGGTGCGGTGTGTACGTGGTGCGGTGTGTACGTGGTGCCGCATGTACGTGATGGTGCTGCGTGTACGTGGTGCCACGTGTACGTGGTGCCGCGTGTACGTGGTGCGGTGTGTACGTGATGCCGCGTGTACATGATGCCGCGTGTACGTGATGTCGTGTGTACGTGATGTCGTGTGTACATGTGTACGTGTGTACGTGGTGCCGCGTGTCCATGATTCCGAGTGTACGTGGTGGTGCCGTGTGTACGTGATGCCGCGTGTATGCAATGCCGCGTGTGTGCAGGCTCCAGGCTCTGCTGTGCGAGCCGCTCCCCGACCCGCGGCCCCTCGGCCTGAGCCCTCTGGAGGAGTTGGAGGGCTCCGTGCTGCTGCTGCAGGCCGTGCTGTGTGAGTACGCACACACACACACATACACACATACATACATACACACATACACATACACACATACACACACATACATACACACATACACACACACATACATACACACATACACATACACACATACATACACACACATACACACACATACATACACACATACACATACACACATACACATACACACATACATACACACATACACACATACACATACATACACACATACACACACATACACACACACATACACACACACATACACACATACACACACATACACACATACACACACATACACACACATACACACACATATACACACATACACACATACACACACATACACACACACATACACACACACACATACACACATACACACACACATACACACACAACAACAACAACAACCGCCATTCGCCACTAAGTGGCGGTGACGTCACCACGACGCTTGTGCCAGGCTATGTGCACCGTGAGGCCACGTGAAGTGTCGAACGCCCGCTGGCAGGAGGTCACTGGGCAGACCCAGGTGCCACGGGTCGACTGACTGAGATGACTGGCTGATGCACCACCTGTGCCCCCTACTGTGCCAACCTGCTGTGATTTAGCCACCCGGCGCTCCGCTCGTTGTTCTGAGCGTCGCTCCTCCGCCCTCCGTTGTTGTTAGAGGGCGACTGCCTCCAACTGCCCAGTAGCATCCTTCACGAGCCTCCTCCACAGAGGCCGATCTTGACACCGCTGGTACCAGTCATCGGCAAGTCCACTCAGCTCCACGTCCTCCTGTACCACATCACTCCATCTCTTCTCCAGCCCGTGCTGCGCCCGCTTAGCCCCCTCAATCCGGCCAAACAAAAGCTATTTCGGCATGCGGTGGCTGGGCATGCGGGCTATATGACCCAGCCATCGCAGCCTTGCCTGCCGGAGGAGCTCACCAATGGGACCCTGCCCAGATCTTTCAAGGATTTGTGAGCTCCTCACACAATCCAGTCTGGTTAAACCCAGGATGGATCGTAGGCAGGCCAGCCTAAATGTTTCTAACCGGCGAAGATGTTCCATTAGGGGGGTCCACGTTTCGCGACAGACCAGGTAGCTTCCACACAGCGTTACGCAACCGATGAAAAGATATTGCCGCTCGACTGATTCGGAGTGAGACCTCTGCTGTTAAACTGGAGCCAGTCATAAGCACACTGCCCAGTTATGGGAAACTCTCCACTCTCTCCACAACTGCCCCATCACCGATTGGGAGTTGTGGGGGTGGAGTGTCCGATGGTACAAAATACCCAGGCAGGTGCTTAGTTTTGGTGGGGCTGATGGTAAGGCCCCACCTCTTAGTGGCACGCTCCAGTCTCAGCAGCAGCGTCTCCAACTCCTCCTCTGACTGAGCAGCTATTACCAAATCATCAGCATACATAACGTGGTTGAGCAATAGGGAGCCATCCCTTGACCGCACCCGGGCATCGATTAGCCTCCCATTATATCTGTACCATATGGAGATTCCCCCGGTACAGCTATTGAAGGCTTCACGAACTACGTGGTCAAAATAGATGTTAAATAATGTGGGAGCCAGAGGACATCCCTGTCGCACCCCAAGGTGTACAGGGAATGGCTCTGACTCCCGGCCACGTAGTTTTACCCGGGCCCGCTCACCATCATGAAGGTCCTTAATGATCGTGAGCAGAGGGTCAGGTACTCCAAAAGCACGAAGAACGACCCAGAGCCCAGGCCTACTGATGGTATCATAGGCCTTGACCAGGTCAATAAAGCAGAGATGTAGGTCTTGTTGGAATTCCCTACACCTCTGCTGTAGCAGACGGACAGAAAATATGGCATCTGTGCAGGACCGCCCTTTCCTGAAACCACATTGGGGCTCCGCAAGCCTCTCCTCAGCGTGCCTGGCAAGGCGATGCTGAATAATCCTTGCCAGGACCTTTCCCGGCACACTGAGGAGTGAGATGCCCCTGTAGTTGTTACAGTCTGTGCGGTCCCCCTTCTTAAAGAGGGGGACCACCAGGGCATCCTTCCAATCCTGCGGAACCCATCCAGTGGTCCAGATTGTTGTTATGATGTCATTAGGGCAGTCTGTGCACAAATGCACCCTCTCTCAGCATTTCGCTTGGGAGATCGGCTTTACCCGGTGCCTTTCCTGGTCTCAGACTCCGGATCGCCTTCAGTACTTCCTCAACAGATGGCACCTCAGCCAGCCACTCACAGGGGGTGACTTTTTCCAATATTTGAGGCACTGCAGCCTCAGCAGGGTCATCCCCACTTTGTGCCACGATGTTTTCCTGGCTGAGGGATTTCCCCTCCCCCAGGACCTCACAGAAATGCTCAGCAAATCTGCAAACCTGTTCCTCGGGGTCGGAGATTTGATCACTGTTTTTCCCCCTAATGATGGTAATAGGTGTGGCGCTGCAGGTTACTTTTTGATGAAGTTACATAGAGATTTGTGATCACGGGCCACTGAGGCAGACTCCATCTCCTCAGCAACCCGCGACCACCACCCATCCTTGCAGCGCCTCAAGGCTCTCCGAACCTCCGAGCGAGGGCTGCGGTAAGCCTCCTCATTCTCTGACATGGGATTCTGTAGCCGATGACAGTGGGCCTGTCGCTTTTTCTCAACCATCCTGAACACCTCCTCTGTCAGCCAGGGTCTCTGGGGAGGTCTGGGCTGCGTACCCAAAGCAGCCATTGCAGCTGCATGAGTTACAGTCCTAAACCTCTCCCATTTACCCTCGACATCAGGAGGAGTGGGGGACGATGCCAACCCCAGCCGCAAGCGATGATGAAATTCTCGCTTGCAACTTTCATCAGATCACTGAGACCAGGCCACTTTAGGTTGGAATGGGGTCCTGTGTGTACACCTTCCATCGGAGTGGAAGAATGGCAGGCGCATCTTACAGATGACTAGTCGATGGTCAGAGGACAGATCAGCTCCACGGGAGGTCCTGGTGTCAAGCACATGGGCTCGCATCCGCTGGTCCGTCACTATGTAGTCCAGCAGATGTTCTTGCTTGGACCCGGCATGCATCCATGGTGTTGTGTGGATGCGCCGATGCCGGAATAGTGTGTTGGTAATTACAAGCCCATGGGCTGCACAAAAATCTAGCAGCCTCCTACTGTTGTTATTGAGCTGATCTGGCCCATGCCCTCCAATCACTCCAGACCAAGTGCCAGCATCATGACCAACTCGGGCATTGAAGTCACCCAACAAGATGACTCTATCCCGAGGGGCCACTTTAGCCAGCACCTGTGACAGGAGGTCATGGAAGGCATCTGACTCATCGGCTTTGCCTGCATACCTCCACGGATGTTCGTCTTCGGTGGGAGCAGGAGCCAGAACCGGTCGACCAGACCTCCTGAATGCCACAGAGATCCAGGCGGTACCGGTGCAGCTCCCGACAGAGGAGTGGCAGCCTCTCCTCCGCAGTGAACGTTCGAACATTCCACGTGGCCATCCGTAGTGGCTTTTCTTTATTTCTGGAGGAGCCCCGAGGGTAGAGATTCAATCTCCTGGCTCCGCCAATTGGGGTTTGGCCAGGAGACGTCATAGACGCCTGTCCCCCCGGGGCCTCCGGCACAAGCTTATTAGTTACATATTTTAGTCGTAGTTTAGTGGTAATTAATTGAAGGTGGAGGGGTTACCAGCCCCTCGCACCCGTCCAGAGCCCCCGTTTAGCCACTGTGGTGGACACAGACGCCATGAGGGGAGGAGCCAATCGGAATTGGCCCTGCCCCCACAGTACTGTTCACGACAGAGTTGCCCGTCCGGCACCGCGAGGAGGTAGGGGGTTGTTTTGCCGGACTACACACATACACACACGTACAAACATACACACACGTACACACGTACACACACGTACACACACATACACACACGTATACACACGTACACACACACACACACGTACACACACACACGTACACACACACGGAGACACACGTACACACACACGGAGACACACGTACACACACGTACACACACGGAGACACGGACACACAGGTACACGCACACACCAAACTAAGTACCTGCCTGGGTATTTTGTACCATCGGACACTCCACCCCCACAACTCGTAATTGGTGATGGGGCTGTTGTGGAGAGAGTGGAGAGTTTCCCATACCTGGGCAGTGTGCTCATGACCGACTCCGGTTTAACAGCAAAGGTCTCACTCAGAATCAGTTAAGCGGCAATATCTTTTCATCGGTTGCGTAACGCTGTGTGGAAGCTACCTTGTCTGTAGCCCGCATGCCCAGTCACCGCATGCCTAAACAGCTTTTGTTCGGCCAGATCGAGGGGGCTAAACGGCCGCGGCACAAGGGCTAGAGAAGAGATAGAATGATGTGGTACAGGAGGACGTGGAGCTGAGTGGACTTGCCGATGACTGGTACCAGCGGTGTCAAGATCGGCCTCTGTGGAGGAGGCTCGTGAAGGATGCTACTGGGCAGTTGGAGGCAGTCGCCCTCCAACAACAACGGAGGGCGGAGGAGCGACGCTCACAACAACGAGCAGAGCGCCGGGTGGCTGAAGCACAACGGGTCGGCACAGTAGGGGGCACAGGTGGTGCATCAGCCAGTCATCTCAGTCAGTCGACCCGTGGCACCTGGGTCTGCCCCGTGACCTGCCAGCGGGCGTTCGACACTTCACGTGGCCTCAGGGTGCACATAGCCTGGCACAAGCATCGTGGTGACGTCACCGCCACTTAGTGGCAAATGGCGGTTGTTGTTGTTGTTGTGTGTAGTCACTGTGTGTGTGTCACTGTGTGTGTGTAGTCACTGTGTGTGTGTGTCACTGTGTGTGTCACTGTGTGTGTCACTGTGTGTGTCACTGTGTGTGTGTGTCACTGTGTGTCACTGTGTGTGTGTAGTCACTGTGTGTGTGTGTCACTGTGTGTGTTACTGTGTCACTGTGTGTAGTCACTGTGTGTGTGTGTCACTGTGTGTGTGTCACTGTGTGTCACTGTGTGTGTGTGTGTGTCACTGTGTGTGTGTGTCACTGTGTATGTCACTGTGTGTGTGTCACTGTGTGTGTGTGTGTCACTGTGTGTGTGTGTGTGTCACTGTGTGTGTGTGTGTCACTGTGTGTGTGTCACTGTGTGTGTGTCACTGTGTGTGTGTGTGTGTCACTGTGTATGTCACTGTGTGTGTGTGTCACTGTGTATGTCACTGTGTGTGTGTCACTGTGTGTGTGTGTCACTGTGTGTGTGTGTCACTGTGTGTGTGTCACTGTGTGTGTGTGTCACTGTGTGTGTGTCACTGTGTATGTCACTGTGTGTGTGTCACTGTGTGTGTGTGTGTCACTGTGTATGTCACTGTGTGTGTGTGTGTCACTGTGTGTGTGTGTGTCACTGTGTGTGTGTGTGTCACTGTGTGTGTGTCACTGTGTGTGTCACTGTGTGTGTGTGTGTCACTGTGTGTGTGTGTCACTGTGTATGTCACTGTGTGTGTGTGTGTCACTGTGTGTGTGTGTCACTGTGTGTGTGTGTCACTGTGTGTGTGTGTCACTGTGTATGTGTGTGTCACTGTGTGTGTGTGTGTGTCACTGTGTGTGTGTGTGTCACTGTGTGTGTGTGTGTGTGTCACTGTGTGTCTGTGTGTTACTGTGTGTGTGTGTGTCACTGTGTGTGTGTCACTGTGTGTCACTGTGTGTGTGTCACTGTGTGTGTGTGTGTCACTGTGTATGTCACTGTGTGTGTCACTGTGTGTGTGTCACTGTGTGTGTGTCACTGTGTGTGTGTGTGTCACTGTGTATGTCACTGTGTGTGTCACTGTGTGTGTGTCACTGTGTGTGTGTGTGTCACTGTGTGTGTGTGTGTCACTGTGTATGTCACTGTGTGTGTCACTGTGTGTGTGTCACTGTGTGTGTGTGTGTCACTGTGTGTGTGTGTGTCACTGTGTATGTCACTGTGTGTGTGTGTGTCACTGTGTGTGTGTGTCACTGTGTGTGTGTGTCACTGTGTGTGTGTGTGTGTCACTGTGTATGTCACTGTGTGTGTGTCACTGTGTGTATGTCACTGTGTGTGTGTCACTGTGTGTCACTGTGTATGTCACTGTGTGTGTGTCACTGTGTGTGTGTAGTCACTGTGTGTGTGTGTCACTGTGTGTGTGTGTGTGTCACTGTGTGTGTGTCACTGTGTGTGTGTGTCACTGTGTGTGTGTCACTGTGTGTGTGTCACTGTGTGTGTGTAGTCACTGTGTGTGTGTGTCACTGTGTGTGTGTGTCACTGTGTGTGTGTCACTGTGTGTGTGTGTCACTGTGTGTGTGTCACTGTGTGTGTGTAGTCACTGTGTGTGTGTCACTGTGTGTGTGTCACTGTGTGTGTGTCACTGTGTGTGTGTGTCACTGTGTGTGTGTGTCACTGTGTGTGTATGTCACTGTGTGTGTGTCACTGTGTGTGTGTCACTGTGTGTGTGTCACTGTGTGTGTGTCACTGTGTGTGTGTCACTGTGTGTGTGTGTGTGTCACTGTGTGTGTGTGTGTCACTGTGTGTGTGTGTGTCAGTGTGTGTGTGTCAGTGTGTGTGTGTCAGTGTGTGTGTGTGTGTGTCACTGTGTGTCACTGTGTGTGTGTCACTGTGTGTGTGTGTCACTGTGTGTGTCACTGTGTGTGTGTGTGTCACTGTGTGTGTGTGTCACTGTGTGTAGTCACTGTGTGTGTGTCACTGTGTATGTCACTGTGTGTGTGTCACTGTGTGTGTGTGTCACTGTGTGTGTGTGTGTCACTGTGTGTGTGTGTCACTGTGTGTGTGTGTGTCACTGTGTGTGTGTCACTGTGTGTGTCACTGTGTGTGTGTGTCACTGTGTGTCACTGTGTGTGTGTCACTGTGTGTGTCACTGTGTGTCTGTGTGTGTGTGTGTCACTGTGTGTGTGTCACTGTGTGTGTGTGTCACTGTGTGTCACTGTGTGTGTGTGTGTCACTGTGTGTGTGTGTCACTGTGTGTGTGTGTGTCACTGTGTGTGTCACTGTGTGTGTGTCACTGTGTGTGTGTGTGTCACTGTGTGTGTGTGTGTCACTGTGTGTGTGTGTGTGTGTCACTGTGTGTGTGTCACTGTGTGTGTGTCACTGTGTGTGTGTGTGTCACTGTGTGTGTGTGTGTCACTGTGTGTGTGTCACTGTGTGTGTGTGTGTGTCACTGTGTGTGTGTGTGTGTGTCACTGTGTGTGTGTCACTGTGTGTGTGTGTCACTGTGTGTGTCACTGTGTGTGTGTGTGTCACTGTGTGTGTGTGTCACTGTGTGTGTGTCACTGTGTGTGTGTCACTGTGTGTGTGTGTGTCACTGTGTGTCTGTGTGTGTGTGTGTCACTGTGTGTGTGTGTGTCACTGTGTGTGTGTGTGTCACTGTGTGTGTGTGTGTCACTGTGTGTGTGTCACTGTGTGTGTGTGTGTGTGTCACTGTGTGTGTCACTGTGTGTGTGTGTGTGTGTCACTGTGTGTGTGTGTGTCACTGTGTATGTCACTGTGTGTGTCACTGTGTGTGTGTCACTGTGTGTGTGTCACTGTGTGTGTGTGTGTCACTGTGTGTGTGTCACTGTGTGTGTGTGTGTCACTGTGTGTGTCACTGTGTGTGTGTGTGTGTCACTGTGTGTGTGTGTGTCACTGTGTGTCACTGTGTATGTCACTGTGTGTGTCACTGTGTGTGTGTCACTGTGTGTGTGTCACTGTGTGTGTGTGTGTCACTGTGTGTGTGTCACTGTGTATGTCACTGTGTGTGTGTGTGTGTCACTGTGTGTGTGTCACTGTGTGTGTGTGTGTCACTGTGTGTCACTGTGTGTGTGTGTGTCACTGTGTGTGTGTGTGTCACTGTGTGTGTGTGTGTCACTGTGTGTGTGTCACTGTGTGTGTGTGTCACTGTGTGTGTGTGTCACTGTGTGTGTGTGTGTCACTGTGTATGTCACTGTGTGTGTGTCACTGTGTGTGTGTGTGTCACTGTGTGTGTGTCACTGTGTGTGTGTGTGTGTCACTGTGTGTGTGTGTGTCACTGTGTGTGTGTCACTGTGTGTGTGTGTGTCACTGTGTGTGTGTCACTGTGTGTGTGTGTGTCACTGTGTGTGTGTGTGTCACTGTGTGTGTGTCACTGTGTGTCTGTGTGTGTGTATGTCACTGTGTGTGTGTGTGTCACTGTGTGTGTGTCACTGTGTGTGTGTGTGTCACTGTGTGTGTGTCACTGTGTGTGTGTCACTGTGTGTGTGTCACTGTGTGTCACTGTATGTGTAGTCACTGTGTGTGTGTGTCACTGTGTGTGTGTGTGTGTGTCACTGTGTGTGTGTGTGTCACTGTGTGTGTGTGTGTCACTGTGTGTGTGTCACTGTGTGTGTGTGTGTCACTGTGTGTGTCACTGTGTGTGTGTGTGTGTCACTGTGTGTGTGTCACTGTGTGTGTGTGTGTCACTGTGTGTGTGTGTGTGTGTCACTGTGTGTGTGTGTGTCACTGTGTGTGTGTGTGTCACTGTGTGTGTGTCACTGTGTGTGTGTGTGTCACTGTGTGTGTCACTGTGTGTGTGTGTGTGTCACTGTGTGTGTGTCACTGTGTGTGTGTGTGTCACTGTGTGTGTGTGTCACTGTGTGTGTGTCACTGTGTGTGTGTGTGTCACTGTGTGTGTGTGTCACTGTGTGTGTGTCACTGTGTGTGTGTCACTGTGTGTGTGTGTCACTGTGTGTGTGTGTCTGTGCGTGCGCCCCCCCACCAGTCGACTGCTCCCCGACGTTGGACCTGGCCACCGTTTCCCCGCCGCTCTCCGCGTCGCCCGACCTCCGCCGCCTCACCCACAACGCCGCCGCCGCCGCCACCACCGCCACCACCGCCACCACCGCCACCGCCACCACCACCACCACCGCCACCGCCACCACCGCCACCGCCACCACCACCACCACCGCCACCACCGCCACCACCGCCACAGCTCCGCCGGCGGCCCTCTGCTGCCAGCGCCTCTCGTCGGAGCTCAGCTGCTGGCTGGTGGACGTCTCGGGCAGCGAGGACTGCGCCCTGGGGGCGGCCTACGGCGACCGCGGCCACGCCGACCGCCGCTGCCCCCCCCTGGGGGCCGACGCCGGCTCCTGGGCGCTGAGGAAGCGCGGGGGGCGCCTCACGGCGCTGCACGCCGGGGCCGAGACGCCGGCGGGGGGTCGCGGCGACGAGGAGGAGGAGGAGGAGGAGGGAGGTGGTGGGGGTGGGGGGGGTGGTGGGGGTGGTGGGGGGGGTGGTGGGGGTGGGGGGGGTGGTGGTGGTGGGGGGGGTGGTGGGGGTGGGGCTGGCGCGGCACCGGCGACGCCGCCGCCGCCGCCCGGCAGGGTGGCGGTGCGCCTGGCCTGGCACGAGGGGCTGCTCGCGTTCTACTGCGGCGACTCTGGGAGGCTGCTGCACCGCTTCCACCACCGGTTCACGCAGCCGCTGCGCCCGGCGCTCGCCGTGCGCCAGGGCACCGTGAGCATCGCGGGGCGCCGGTGAGCGGCGGCGTCACCGGGGGGGTGAAGGAGGAGGAGGGCGGTGGTGGTGGTGGCGGCGGTGGTGGTGGTGGTGCGGGTCTGGTTTCTGTGTTGGTTTTTTGGGGTTTTTAGTTTTTTTTCCTCGTCTCTGGCTCACCGGGGGCCCCTTGAGGCTCCTGGGCAGTGCCAGGCTAGGTGCACGCTGAGGCTCCTGGGCAGTGCCAGGCTAGGTGCACGCTGAGGCTCCTAGGCAGTGCCAGGCTAGGTGCACGCTGAGGCTCCTGGGCAGTGCCAGGCTAGGTGCACCGTGAGGCTACTGGGCAGTTGGAGGCAGTCGCCCTCCAACAACAACGGAGGGCGGAGGAGCGATGCTCACAACAACGAGCAGAGCGCCGGGTGGCTAAAGCACAGCAGGTTGGCACAGTAGGGGGCACAGGTGGTGCACCAGCCAGTCATCTCAGTCAGTCGACCCGTGGCACCTGGGTCTGCCCCGTGACCTCCTGCCAGCGGGCGTTCGACACTTCACGTGATAGCCTCAACGTGCACCTAGCCTGGCACAGGGCGCCATGGTGACGTCAACCGCGGCTCAGTGGCGAATGGCGGTTGTTGTTGCACCTCCGTTTTTTTGCAATTCCACTGCCGACGGGGAAGTAACGGCACAACGAGACCACCGACGGCGTGCGACCTTTATTCAGATTCGTGACACAAAGCGCCGAGCAGAGCGGTGGTGAAACCTTCCCCCCCCCACCCCACACACCGAGAACCGCGGTGCACTTCTAAAAATCATCGTCGTCGTGATCGTCGTCGTGAAAATTAAACCTTTATAACTGCCGCTTGCTTGCTGCTGCTGTCAAGTTTATTGCCCTTCCCCGAACCTATCAACACGATACTTGGGCTAAAGACCCAAAGATTATGCCCCGCTCGCTTGTTTCCTTTTGGTGTTGTTCACCTTCCACGGCTGCCTCGGGTTTGCGCGCTTTGGCTACGCACAGCGCCAAAGAAGTTGGAACGCGCGGGGCGCAGATGCTGCCGCTTCGGCGGCTTGCCTGGGACGCTGTCTCATCGAGGACGCCACTGGGGAGCTATGCAACACTTAAATCATCATCAGCACCGCGTGTGCGGTCATTTGATCCCTTCCTAAAGGTTTCCGTTTGGTGTTTTAACATCTTAACGCTACTGCCAGACCAGGAAAAAGACCAGTTCGTGCCCTCTCTTCTCTACGCTTACGAAACGTGGACACCCCCTTAATTGAGCATCTTCACCGGTTCGAAGCATTCAGGCTGCCTACGATCCATCCTGCGTTTAACCTGCAGGCTGGATTGTGTGAGGAGCTCGCAAATCCTCGAAAGATGTGGACAAAGTCCCATCGGTGAGCTCCTCCGGCAGGCAAGCCTGCGTTGGCTGGGTCATGCAGCCCACATGTCCAGCTACCGCATGACGAAACGGCTTTTGTTTGCTATTGGGTAGTTTGAGGCAGTCGCCCTCCAACAACAACGGAGGAGCGACGCTCACAACAACGAGCGGAGCGCCGAGCGGATGAAACACAGCAGGTTGGCACAGTAGGGGGCACAGGTGGTGCCTCAGCCAGTAGTCTCAGTCAACCCACAGCACCTGGGTCTGTCCCGTGACCTGCCAGCGGGCGTTCGACACTTCACGTGGCCTCAACGTGCACCTAGCCTGGCACAAGCGTCGTGGTGATGTCACCGCCACTTAGTGGCGAATGGCGGGTATTTGCATTGGTCTCTCTGTGTGTGCGTGTGCCTGCACGCGTGTGTCTGCGTGTGTCTGCGTGTGTCTGCGTGCTTGTGTCTGCGTGTGTGTGTGTCTGAGGAGCTCACAAATCCTTGAAAGATCTGGGCAAGGTCCCATCGGTGAGCTCCTCCAGCAGGCAAGGCTGCGTTGGCTGGGTCATGTAGCCCGCATGCCCAGCCACCGCATGCCTAAACAGCTTTTGTTCGATCGGATCGAGGGGGCTAAACGGGCGCAGGCACGGGCTAGAGAAGAGATGGAGTGATGTGGTACAGGAGGACGTGGAGCTGAGTGGACTTGCCGATGACTGGTACCAGCGGTGTCAAGATCGGCCTCTGTGGAGGAGGCTCGTGAAGGATGCTGCTACTGGGCAGTTGGAGGCAGTCGCCCTCCAACAACAACGGAGGGCAGAGGAGCGACGCTCATAACGAGCGGAGCACCGGGTGGCTAAAGCACAGCAGGATGGTACAGTAGGGGGCACAGGTGGTGCATCAGCCAGTCATCTCAGTCGACCCGTGGCACCTGGGTCTGCCCCGTGACCTCCTGCCAGCGGGCGTTCGACACTTCACGTGGCCTCAAGGTGCACATAGCGTGGCACAAGCGTCGTGTTGACGTCACCGCCACTTAGTGGCGAATGGAGGTTGTTGGTGTGTCTGTGTGTGTCTGTGTGTGCGTGTGTGCGTGTGTCTGTGTGCGTGTGTCTGTGTGCGTGTGTCTGTGTGCGTGTGTCTGTGCGCGTGTGGCGTGTGTTTGTGCGTGTGTCTGTGCGCGTGTCTGTGCGTGTGACTGTGTGCGTGTGTGCGTGTGTGTGTGCATGTGTCTGCGTGCGTGCGTCTGTGTGTGTGTCTGTCACTTGCCCCCTACAGTCTGTTAGGGGCCTCTGCATCCTGCTGGCTAACCAGGAGCTCTGATATAGTCCGTTATAAACCCAAAGGGTCCTTTATAAACCCAGCACGGCCATCGTTAATCTGACACGTCCTTTAAAAACCCAGCACGGCCATCGTTAATCTGACACGTCCCTTATAAACCCAGCACGGCCATCGTTAATCTGACACGTCCCTTATAAACCCAGCACGGCCATCGTTAATCTGACACGTCCCTTATAAACCCAGCACAGCCATCGTTAATCTGACACGTCCCTTATAAACCCAGCACGGCCACTTTGAGTGAGCCTGATATCATCTTTTACAAACACGATCAAGTTGTACGCAACCTCACACGGCCACTGAGAACCCTGGCAAAGTCACCACCGTGACCGTTCACACGGCCGCTGTGACCCTGGCACGGCCGCCACCATCACCACCGCCACCATCACCACCACCACCATCACCACCACCATCACCACCATCGCCGCCACCACCGCCGCCACCACCACCACCGCCACCGCCATCGCGTCCACATTGGCGCCGTGGTGGTCACAGCTTGAGGTGGTGGTGGTGATGGCGGTGGTGATGGTGGCGTTGTTGTTGGTGGTGGTAGTCACAGCTTGAGGAAGAGGCGGTGGTGGTAGTGGTGTTGTTGATGGTGGTGGTAGTGGTGTTGTTGTTGGTGGTGGTAGTGGTGGTGTTGTTGATGGTGGTGGTAGTGGTGGTGTTGTTGTTGGTGGTCACAGCTTGAGGAAGAGGCGGTGGTGGTGGAGGTGATGTTGGTGGAGGTGATGTTGTTGGTGGTGGTAGTGGTGGTGTTGTTGGTGGAGGTGATGTTGTTGATGGTGGTGGAGGTGGTGTTGTTGTTGTTGGTCACAGCTTGAGGAACAAGCGGTGGTGGTGAAGTCGCCAGGCCACCACCACCCACAGGGCACAGGCCGCCACGTTCTGGGCCAGGGGCCACGCGTGGGGGAGGGGCCCCACGGGGTGGGCCGAGGGGACCCCCCAGCGGAAGGGGAAGAAGGAGGCCAGCAGCTCGTGGCCCACGTAGAGCAGCAGCGGGTTCATGCCTGGGGGTCACGGGGGTCACGGGGGGGTCGCTGAGTGACTGAGTGAGTGACTGAGTGACTGAGTGAGTGACTGAGTGAGTGAGTGACTGAGTGAGTGAGTGACTGAGTGAGTGACTGACTGAGTGAGTGACTGAGTGACTGAGTGAGTGACTGACTGAGTGACTGAGTGAGTAACTAAGTGAGTGACTGAGTGAGTAACTGACTGAGTGACTGAGTGAGTGAGTCAGTGACTGAGTGAGTGAGTGAGTGACTTACTGACTGAGTGAGTGAGTGACTGAGTGAGTGACTGGTGAGTGAGTGACTGACTGAGTGAGTGACTGAGTGAGTGAGTGGCTGACTGACTGAGTGAGTGAGTGAGTGACTGAGTGACTGAGTGAGTGACTGAGTGAGTGAGTGACTGAGTGAGTGACTGAGTGAATGAGGGAGTGACTGACTGAGTGACTTAGTGAGTGACTGATTGAGTGACTGAGTGAGTGACTGAGTGAGTGAGTGACTGAGTGAGTGACTGAGTGAGTGAATGACTGAGTGAGTGACTGAGTGAGTGACTAAGTCACCTGCGTAGTGGAAGGGAGTGCCGCTCCACACTTGCAGGGCGTCTGTGGTGAGGTACAGCGCTGCCAGCAGCAGGAACGCAAAGCAGGCGGTGACTGTCACAAACGACGTCGACCTGGGGGGGAAGTCACCCAACAAACACCGTGGCGGTGATGGTGATGGAGGTGATGGTGGTGGTGATGATGGTGGTGGAAGTGATGGTGGTGATAACGGTGGTGACGGTGATGGTGGCGGTGGTTGTGGCGGTGGTGGTGGCGGTGGTGGTGATGGTGATGATGGTGGTGATGATGGTGACGGTGGTGGTGATGGTGGTGGTGGTGGAGGTGGTGGTGGAGGTGGTGATGATGGTGGTGATGGTGGTGGTGACGGTGGTGATGGTTGTGGTGGTGGTGATGGTAATGATGGTGGTGATGATGGTGACGGTGGTGGTGATGGTGGTGGTGGTGGAGGTGGTGGTGGAGGTGGTGATGATGGTGGTGATGGTGGTGGTGACGGTGGTGATGGTTGTGGTGGTGGTGATGGTGGTGATGACGGTGGAGGTGGTGGTGGTGGCGATGGTGGTGATGGTGGTGGTGGTGATGATGGTGACGGTGGTGGTGGAGGTGGTGGAGGTGGTGGAAGTGGTGGTGATGGTGGTGGTGGTAGTGGTGGTGACGGTGGTGGTGGTGATGGTGGTGGTGGTGACGGTGGTGGTGGTGACGGTGGTGGTGGTGGAGGTGGTGGTGGAGGTGGTGGTGGAGGTGGTTGTGTCTACTCACCACAGGTTCTTGTTGACCGGCAGGAAGCCCTCGTCCCTCGTGCACTTGGTCAGCACGGCGGAGATCACTCCCTGGGGGTGACGGAGCAGAGACACACACACTCAGACACACACAGACACATAGACACACACAGACACACACACAGACACACACACAGACACACACACACACACAGACACACACACACAGACACACAGACATACACACACAAACACACACAGACACACACAGACACACACAGACACACAGACACACACCATACTGTACTGTCGACACTGTCCACACTGTACCACCAATGCACTGTCCACACTGTACCATCTACACACCGCCCACACTGTACCACCTACACACTGTACAACACACACTGTTCACACTGTACAACCTACACACTCCACACTGTGCAACATACACACTGTCCACACTGTACAACCTACACACTGTCCACGCTGTACCACCTCCACACTATCCACACTGTACCACCTACACACTATCCACACTGTACCACCTACACACTGTACCACCTACACAATGTCCGCACTTTACCACCTACACACTGTCGTGGTTGTTGTGGTGGTTGTTATTTTTGTGGTGTTGTGGTGGTTGTTGTTGTGGTGGTGTTGTTGTGTTGTTGTTGTGGTGGTTTGGTGGTGTTGTTGTTGTGATGGTGTTGTCGTGTTGTTGTTGTGGTGTTGTTGTGATTGTGGTGTTGTTGTGGTTGTGGTGTTGTTGTGGAGGTGGTGGTTGTTGTGTTGTGGCTGTAGTTGTTGTTGTGGTGGTGTTGTTGTGGTGGAGGTGTTGGTTGTTGTTGTGGTGTAGTTGTGGTGGTTGTGGTGGTGTTGTTGTGTTGTTGTGTTTGTGTCTCACCAGCAAAGCCGCCCACAGGAGGAAGCGCCGGACGATGCCTCGGTGGTCACCCGGGAAGGAGAGGACGGTGCGGGCAGCCTGCACAGCCGTCAACATCAACAACATCATCAACAACAACATCAATTTAAAATCGATTAATTGCAATTCTAAACAATGCGACTGGCAAATCGCAATGGCTGCGATTTTTTGGCGATTTGAAAAGTCCAAATTACTTTCTTATTGGAATTGTTTTTTATTGTTTATTATGATAACTTTATTTATTTAACTTCACAATTGTTTATACTTTCCATCGTTCCATTTCAATTAAAACATTTTAATAAATACATGTTGGAAGCAATTCGTACCTTTTAAGCTCTCACTCTCGCATTAGAATATATAGAGAGCGGTTCATACTTTGACGGTATCATGTTGGTAATGCTCCATCACATGTTGTAAATCTATTGCACAGTGAATATTGAACTGATATTTGACTTGAATTTTTTGATCGCAAATCAAATCGCGATTGCAATGTCTGTCGCGCAAATCGCAATTAGAATTTTCCCACAAATAGTCGAGCCCCTAGTCTCTAGAGAGCGGTTCGTACGTTGACGGTATCACGTTGGTAATGCTCGATCGCACATTTAAAATCTAACACGTGGTGAAAATTGAACAGAAATTTTACTTTTCAAAATTGAATTGCAAATCAAATTGCCATCGCAATGTCTGTCGTGAAAAATCGCGATGAAAAATGTCCCGCAAATCGCTGAGCCCTAACAACCTCCGCGTCTCCTTCACCGACCTGCAGACCCAGGAAGGCGCTGAGAACCACGTTCAACGATCCCAGAATCCCCTGGTGTGTGTACACTGTGTGTGTGTGTACACTGTGTGTGTGTGTACACACACACACACACAGTGTACACTGTGTACCCGTGTCTCCCTCACCGACCTGCAGACCCAGGAAGGTGCTGAGAACCACGTTCAGCGATCCCAGAATCCCCTGGTGTGTGTACACACACAGTGTACACACACAGTGTACCCGTGTCTCCCTCACAGACCTGCAGACCCAGGAAGGCGCTGAGAACCACGTTCAGCGATCCAAGAATTCCCTCTGGGTCGTACGGCACCGTGGTTCTGTACAGATTCTGAGCACACAAACACGCAGACACATAGTACGCAAAGACACAGTGTACACACACACAACCGCCATTCGCCACTAAGTGGCAGTGACGTCACCACGACGCTTGTGCCAGGCCATGTGCACACACACACACAGACACACGGTGTACATCCACACAGTGTGTGTTTGTGTGTAACACACACACAGAGTACATACACACACACAGAGTACATACACACAGTGTACACACACACATTGTGTACATACACACAGTGTGTGTTTGTGTGTAACACACACAGATACACTGTGTACATACACACACACACAGTGTACTCACACAGACACACACAGTGTACACACACAGACACACAGACAGTGTGTAACACACACACAGTGTACACATACAAACACACAGTGTACATACACACACACAGTGTGTAACACATACACACAACAACAACAACCGCCATTCGCCACTAAATGGCGGTGACGTCACCACGACGCTTGTGCCAGGCCATGTGCACCTTGAGGCCACGTGAAGTGTCGAACGCCCGCTGGCAGGAGGTCACGGGGCAGACCCAGGTGCCACGGGTCGACTGACTGAGATGACTGAGATGACTGGTTGATGCACCACCTGTGCCCCTTACTGTGCCAACCTGCTGTGCTTTAGCCACCCAGCGCTCCGCTCGTTGTTGTGAGCGTCGATTCTCCGCCCTCCATTGTTGTTGGAGGGTGACTGCCTCCAACTGCCCAGTAGCATCCTTCACGAGCCTCCTCCACAGAGGCCGATCTTGACACCGCTGGTACCAGTCATCGGCAAGTCCACTCAGCTCCACGTCCTCCTGTACCACATCACTCCATCTCTTCTCTAGCCCGTGCCGCGCCCATTTAACCCCCTCGATCCGGCCGAACAAAAGCTGTTTTGGCATGTGGTGGCTGGGCATGCCAGCTACATGACCCAGCCAACGCAGCCTTGCCTGCCGGAGGAGCTCACAGATGGGACCTTGCCCAGATCTTTCAAGGATTTGTGAGCTCCTCACACAATCCAGCCTGGTTAAACCCACGATGGATCGTAGGCAGGCTAGCCTAAATTTTTCTAACCGGCGAAGATGTTCCATTAAGGGGGTCCACGTTTTGCAAGCGTAGAGAAGGGAGGGAATGACCGTGGCCGAGAAGACCTGAAGCTTAGTGCGGAGCGACAGACCAGGTAGCTTCCACGCAGCGTTATGCAACCGATGAAAAGATATTGCCGCTCGACTGATTCGGAGTGAGACCTCTGCTGTTAAACTGGAACCGGTCAGAAGAACACTGCCCATGTATCGGAAACTCTCCACTCTCTCCACAACTGCCCCATCACCGATGGGGAGTTGTGGGTGTGGAGTGTCCGATGGAACAAAATACCCAGGCAGGTGCTTAATTTTGGTGAGGCTGATGGTAAGGCCCCATCTCTTAGTGGCACGCTCCAGTCTCAGCAGCAGCGTCTCCAACTCCTCCTCTGAATGAGCAGCTATTACCAAATCATCGGATGTGTATGCTTTAACTTAGCTATTTCAATGCTAAATTCTATGCTAATTCCTTTGTCAAGGGGTGCCTCTGCGGATGTGTATGCTTTAACTTTTAACATAGCTATTTCTGTGACCATTCACAAGCTAATCACTCAGCCATTTCAATGCTAAATTATATGCTAATTCCTTTGTCAAGGCGCTTTGTTTCCTCTCACACAGCTTAAAGGTCGTGATCTGAACGTGGCTCTTTCACTCCAGCGCTGTCCTACCAGACAGTCTCGTCCCTTCACCTGATGAAGGCCGCTTGTGTTGTGGCCGAAACGTCGTGAGAATATTATTGTGTTATTTTATTTTATCAATTTATTATTTTATTCTCATTCTACGTGACTTTACCGAAAGAACCAAAGAAGATGAATCATTGCAGTCACGAAAGCTTTAAATCGAAATACATAATGTGGTTGAGCAATAGGGAGCCATCCCTTGACCGCACCCGGGCATCGATCAGCCTCCCATTATATCTGTACCATATGGAGATTCCCCCGGTACAGCTACTGAAGGCTTCACGAACTACGTGGTCAAAATAGATGTTAAATAATGTGGGAGCCAGAGGACATCCCTGTCGCACCCCAAGGTGTACAGGGAATGGCTCTGACTCCCAGCCACGTAGTTTTACCTGGGCCCGCTCACCATCATGAAGGTCCTTAATGATCGTGAGCAGAGGGTCAGGGACTCCAAAAGCACGAAGAACAACCCAGAGGCCAGGCCTACTGATGGTATCATAGTCCGGCAAAACAACCCCCTAACTCCTCGTGGTGCCGGACGGGCAACTCTGTCGTGGACAGTGCTGTGGGGGGAGGTGCCAATTCCGATTGGCCTCTCCCCTCATGGCGTCTGTAACCACCACAGTGGCCAAACGGGGGCTCTGGACGGGTGCGAGGGGTTGGTAACCCCTCCACCTTCAATTAATTACCACTAAACTACGACTAAAATATGGAACTAATAAGCTTGTGCCAGAGGCCCCAGGGGGACAGACGTTGATGACGCCTCCAGGACAAACCCCAATTGGCGGAGCCAGGAGATTGAATCTCTACCCTCGGGGCTCCTCCAGAAACAAAGAAAAGCCACTTCGTGTGGCCACGTGGAATGTTCGAACGCTCACTGCGGAAGAGAGGCTGCAAATTCCTCTGTCGGGAGCTGGACCAGTACCGCCTGGATCTCTGTGGCATTCAGGAGGTCCGGTGGACCGGTTCTAGCTCCAACCACCATGAGGGGTGGACAGTCCTCTACTCGGGGCAGGAGACTGCCAAACAACAGAGTGTGGCTCTTCTTCTGAACAAAATAATGAAGGGGGCGTGGGAGCGTGGCGATGAGGTGTGGGAAGCTGTAAGCCCCAGGCTACTTTGGGCTCGCCTTTCCATCAACCAGAGGCGAAGAGTGGTGGTCGTAGTTACTTATGCCCCCACTGAAGACGAACATCCGTGGAAGGATGCAGGCAAAGCCGATGAGTCAGATGCCTTCTATGACCTCCTGTCACAGGTGCTGGCTAAAGTGGCCCCTCGGGATAGAGTCATCTTGTTGGGTGACTTAAATGCCCGAGTTGGTCATGATGCTGGCACTTGGTCTGGAGTGATTGGAGGGCATGGGCCAGATCAGCTCAATAACAACGGTAGGAGGCTGCTAGATTTTTGTGCAGCCCATGGGCTTGTAATTACCAACACGCTGTTCCGGCATCGGCGCATCCACACAACATCATGGATGCATGCCGGGTCCAAGCAAGAACATCTGTTGGACTACATAGTGACGGACCAGCGGATGCGAGCCCATGTGCTTGACACCAGGACCTACCGTGGAGCTGATCTGCCCTCTGATCATCGACTAGTCATCTGTAAGATGCGCCTGCCATTCTTCCACTCTGGTGGTGGGTGTACTCCCAGGACCCCATTCCAACCTAAAGTGGCCTGGTCTCAGTTAGCTGGTGAAAGTTGCAAGCGAGAATTTCATCATCGCTTGCGGCTGGGGTTGGCATCGTCCCCCACTCCTCCTGATGTCGAGGGTAAATGGGCGATGTTTAGGACTGTGACTCATGCAGCTGCAATGGCTGCTTTGAATACACGGTCCAGACCTCCCCAAAGACCCTGGCTGACAGAGGAGGTGTTCAGGATGGTTGAGAAAAAGTGACAGGCCCACTCTCATCGGCTACAACATCCCACGTCAGAGAATGAGGAGGCTTACCGCAGCCTTCGCTCAGAGGTTAGGAGAGCCGTGAGGCACTGCAAGGATGGGTGGTGGTCGCGGGTTGCTGAGGAGATGGAGTCTGCCTCAGTGGCCTGCGATCACAAATCCCTATTTAACTCCATCAAAAAAGTAACCTGCAGCGCCACACCTATTACCATCAATCTCTGACCCCCAGGAACAGGTTTTCAGATTTGCTGAGCATTTCTGTGAGGTCCTGGGGGAGGGGAAATCCCTCAGCCAGGAAAACATCGTGGCACAAAGTGGGGATGACCCTGCTGAAGCTGCGGTGCCTCAAATATTGGAAAAAGTCACCCCCTGTGAGTGGCTGGCTGAGGTGCCATCTGTTGAGGAAGTACTGAAGGTGATCCGGAGTCTGAGACCAGGAAAGGCACCGGGCAGAGATGATCTCCCAAGCGAAATGATGAGGAAGGGTGGCGTTTGTGCACAGACTGCCCTACATGACATCATAACAACAGTCTGGACCACTGGACGGGTTCCGCAGGATTGGAAGGATGCCCTGGTGGTCCCCCTCTTTAAGAAGGGGGACCGCACAGACTGTAATAACTACAGGGGCATCTCACTCCTCAGTGTGCCGGGAAAGGTCCTGGCAAGGATTATTCAACTTTGCCTTGCCAGGCACGCTGTGGAGAGGCTTGCGGAGTCCCAATGCGGTTTCAGGAAAGGGCGGTCCTGCACAGATGCCATATTTTCTGTCCGTCTGCTACAGCAGAGGTGTAGGGAATTCCAGTAAGACCTACATCTCTGCTTTATTGACCTGGTCAAGGCCTATGATACCATCAGTAGGCCTGGGCTCTGGGTTTTTCTTCGTGCTTTTGGAGTACCTGACCCTCTGCTCACGATCATTCATGATAGTGAGCGGGCCCGGGTAAAACTACGTGGCCAGGAGTCAGAGCCATTCCCTGTACACCTTGGGGTGTGACAGGGATGTCCTCTGGCTCCCACATTATTTAACATCTATTTTAACCACGTAGTTTGTGAAGCCTTCAATAGCTGTACCGGGGGAATCTCCATATGGTACAGATATAATGGGAAGATGATCAATGCCCGGGTGCGGTCAAGGGATGCCTCCCTATTGCTCAACCACGTTATGTATGCCGATGATTTGGTAATAGCTGCTCATTCAGAGGAGGAGTTGGAAATGCTGCTGCTGAGACTGGAGCGTGCCACTAAGAGATGGGGCCTTACCATCAGCCCCACCAAAACTAAGCACCTGCCTGGGTATTTTGTACCATCGGACACTCCACCCCCACAACTCCCAATCGGTGATGGGGCAGTTGTGGAGAGAGTGGAGAGTTTCCCATACCTGGGAAGTGTGCTTATGACCGGCTCCAGTTTAACAGCGGAGGTCTCACTCCGAATCAGTCGAGCAGCATTATCTTTTCATCGGTTGCGTAATGCTGTGTGGAAGCTACCTGGTCTGTCGCTCCACACTAAGCTTCAGGTCTTCTCGGCCATGGTCATTCCCTCCCTTCTCTACGCGTGCGAAACGTGGACCCCCCTAATGGAACATCTTCGCCGGTTAGAAACATTTAGGCTGGCCTGCCTACGATCCATCCTGGGTTTAACCAGGCTGGATTGTATGAGCTCACAAATCCTTGAAAGATCTGGGCAAGGTCCCATCGGTGAGCTCCTCCAGCGGGCAAGGCTGCGATGGCTGGGTCATGTAGCCCGCATGCCCAGCCACCGCATGCCGAAACAGCTTTTGTTCGGCCGGATCGAGGGGGCTAAGCGGGCGCGGTACGGGCTAGAGAAGAGATGGAGTGATGTGGTATGGGAGGACGTGGAGCTAAGTGGACTTGCCGATGACTGGTACCAGCGGTGTCAAGATCGGCCTCTGTGGAGGAGGCTCGTGAAGGATGCTACTGGGCAGTTGGAGGTAGTCGCCCTCCAACAATAACGGAGGGCGGAGGAGCGACGCTCACAACAACGAGCGGCGCGCCGGGTGGCTAAAGCACAGCAGGTTGGCACAGTAGGGGGCACAGGTGGTGCATCAGACAGTCATCTCAGTCGACCCATGGCACCTGGGTCTCCACCGTGACCTCCTGCCAGCGGGTGTTCAACACTCCACGTGGCCTCAAGGTGCACATGTCCTGGCACAAGCGTCGTGGTGACGTCACCGCCACTTAGTGGCGAATGGTGGTTGTTGTTGTGTAGGTGTGTGCAGGTGTGTATGTGTGTAGGATTTGTGTGTGTGTAGGTGTGTGTGTGTAGGTGTGCGTAGGTGTGTGTAGGTGTGTGTGTTGGTCTGTGTGTGTGTCTATGTGTGTGTCTATGTGTGTAGATCTGTGTGTGTGTAATTGTGTGTGTAGGTTTGTGTGTGTTGGTGTGTTATTAGGTGTGTGTGTGTCTATGTGTGTAGGTGTGTGTGTAGGTGTGTGTGTGTAGTTGTGTGTGTAGGTGTGTGTGTGTAGGTGTGTGTGTATGTAGGTGTGTGTGTGTAGGTGTGTGTGTGTGGGGAGCGATAGTGTAGCGGTTAGCGCGCTGCGCTATGAACCTGGCGACCCGGGTTCGATTCCCGCTCACGGCCAACACCAGTGACGATTATCTGAACCGGTCCCGGGCCTCCCCTAGGTCGACTCAGCCTCAAATGAGTACCTGGTGCGGTGTGTAAACATTGCCACTAGGGAGACAAAGGCGGTCGGGCGTGGTGCTGGCCACCCACCCCCTCGTGTACCGTTCCGGCTTTCATAGGTGCTCGCTAACAGCACTTGCCCCTACAGTCTGTTAAGGCTATATGGGGGATCTTTGATCTTTGTTGTGTGTGTGTGTTACCCGTGTGGTAGGAGTCTGGTACAAGTGTCTCTCCGTGAGTAGCCAGCGGTCGATGTACCCAGCCGCTCCTCCCGTGCAGTTGGCCTGGGACCCTCCACTGCCGATCCCTCCAGGCCCAAGGTAGCCGCTGGGGAGGGCGGGCAGGGCACACCCTCACTCACTCACACACTCACTTACTCACATACTCACTCACTCACACACTCACTCACTCACACACTCACACATTCACTCAATCACACACTCACACACTCATTCACCCACTCACTCACACACTCACCCACTCACACTCATACACCCACTCACACACTCACTCACACACACACACTCACTAACACACTCACATATTCACTCACTCACTCACACACTCACTCACACACTCACTCACTCACACACTCACTCATTCACACACGCAACAACAACCACCATTCGCCACTAAGTGGCGGTGACATCACCACGACACTTGTGCCAAGCCATGTGCACCTTGAGGCCATGTGAAGTGTCGAACGCCCACTGGCAGGAGGTCACGGGGCAGACCCAGGTGCCACGGGTCGACTGAGATGACTGAGATGAGTGGCTTATGTACTACCTGTGCCCCCTACTGTGCCAGCTTGCTGTGCTTTAGCAAAACGGCGCTCCGCTCGTTGTTGTGAGCGTCGCTCCTCCGCCCTCCGTTGTTGTTGGAGGGCGACTGCCTCAAACTACCCAATGGCAAACAAAAGCTGTTTGGGCATGCGGTGGCTGGGCTTGCGGGCTACATGACCCAGCCAACGCAGCCTTGCCTGCCGGAGGAGCTCACCGATGTGACCTTGCCCAGATCTTTCAAGGATTTGTGAGCTCCTCACACAATCCAGCCTGGTTAAACCTAGGATGGATCGTAGGCAGGCCAGCCTAAATGTTTCTAACCGTCGAAGATGTTCCATTAGGGGGGTCCACATTTCGCAAGCGTAGAGAAGGGAGGGAATGACCGTGGCCGAGAAAACCTGAAGCTTAGTGCAGAGCGACAGACCAGGTAGCTTCCACACAGCGTTATGTAACCGATGAAGAGATATTGCCGCTCGACTGATTCGGATTGAGACCTCTGCTGTTAAACTGGAGCCGGTCATGAGCACGCTGCCCAGGTATGGGAAACTCTCCACTCTCTCCACAACTGCTCCATCACCGATTGGGAGTTGTGGGGGTGGAATGTCCGATGGCACAAAATACCCAGGCAGGTGCTTAGTTTTGGTGGGGCTGATGGTAAGGCCCCACCTCTTAGTGGCAGACTCCAGTCTCAGCAGCAGCGTCTCCAACTCCTCCTCTGAATGAGCAGCTATTACCAAATCATCGGCATACATAGTTCATAGTTCCATTTATTTGGTATAGCCCTGTGAGCCATTCGGCTCTTGAATCGGGTGCAACTGCAACAAACAAAAAAACGAACAAGAAAACATCTTAAAGTGACTATGTGACCGTGCAAATAGAAAATCCATGCAAAAAAAACCGCAAAATATTTCTGAAAAAAGCACCGTACACCAACGCTGTGTGCAAAAATCCCAGTGGGATGCAAGTCAAACAACAATAACAGCCACAAGACAACTAAGATTAAGGCCATCAGTCTAACTCCGTACTACAATAAACAAAAACATGGCCAAACCAAAAAACTTTTCGAAATCACCAAAATAAAACCATAAATGCAATGTAACAGTGATCATAGGGACTGTGACCGAATTTTTTACGATAAACTACATAAATAACATGTACCACCAAACCTTAGAGCCATAGCTGGCTGCATGAGTTGCTCCACAACAACAGGAGCATCAGTCAGAGTATCAAATTTTTCAATGCACCTTTAAGATCAGCACACTAAATAAAAATACAGTTAATACTTTGCAGCCGTCATCCAGAGCGAAACATTTTATTTTAGGCCACTGAATAGCAGTGGCAGCTAGGGGTGACCAACTTCTCTAGAGCAGTTTTGAGTGAAGATCTCATTGGTAGCAATTCAAGTTGCAGTTTATTGGCAATAGCATTCCAGACCCTGGGGGCATCAATAGCAAAGGCCCTTCCTCCGGTTTTCGTACGGCAATAGGGAATGTGAAGCTGGTAAATGAGCGAAGACCTGAGGTCAAATTTGTTTCTTTGAAACAGAGAGGAGATCCAGCAGGTAGTCTGCGGATTTTTTTGGAAGTACATCGTGAATAAATAAGATCTGGTGCACAAGCCGTCGAACATTAAGATATGTTAAGTTTGACCCAATGTAGAGATGACAGTGGTGATTCCTATATGGGCAGTTCAATGCAAATCTAAAGGCCGAGTGATAGATGGAATCAAGCTTCTTCAGTACATTACTTGGGGCTGATTTATACACGATGTCACAGCAATCAAGTAGAGGCAGTGTGGTAGCTTTTATCAATTCCAAACGGAACATTGGGGGGAAGCAGTGCTTGTGTCAATACAGAAAACCAATTTTTATTTTAGTCTTTTTACCAATATAATCAATGTGATCTTCAAAATTCAGTTTTGAATCCAGGATGACCCCAAGACACTTATAGATCTTGACTTGCTCTATTTGATAATTATTTAAGGAATGTAATTGGGTGAGAAGCATAGCACCTTGGTTTTGGAGGTATTCAGGACTAGTTTAAGAGCAACTAGCTGATGTTGTAGTTTGTTGAAATCACCCTGTAGCTTAGCAATCACGTCATCCGGAGAGCGGCCAGCAGTAATCAGCATCGTGTCATCTGCAAAAAGATTTACCCTGGAATGATCCAGGTCAGTGCCCAAGTCATTGACATAAAAAGAGAACAAAAGGGGGCCGAGGATGGAACCCTGTGGAACCCCTTTTGTTATCTTAACACTGTTTGACCTCCAACCATCTGTGAATAAAGTTTGGGTGCGAGAAAAGAGGTAATTTTTTTACCATTTTACTGTGTTTTTGGAAAAACCGAGGCAACTTAGTTTACCAAGCAGGGTGTTGTGGTCTACTGTATCAAAAGCTTTGGACAGGTCAAGAAAAAGACAGGCACAGTGCTGCTTATTATCAAGGCTACTGTAAATTTTATTCAGAGAGTCTAATGCAGCAGATGTGGTGCTGTATTTTTTTCGGAACCCAGATTGTTTTAGATGTAGTAGATTGTTGGTGGACAGGAAACTGCTAATTTGTTAGTTCAATAATTTTTCAAAAATGTTCATCAATGGGGACAAAATTGAGATAGGTCGGTAGTTATTGGGATCATCTTTAGGGCCCCCTTTGTGAAGTGGACGGACATAGAAATGTTTCCATTCTAGAGGAACTGATGCTTCTTTGAAGGACATAACGTGGTTGACCAAGAGAGAGCCATCCCTTGATCGCACCCGGGCATCGATCAGCCTCCCATTATATCTGTACCAAATGGAAATTCCCCTGGTACAGCTATTGAAGGCTTCATGAACTACGTGGTCAAGATAGATGTTCAATAATGTGGGAGCCAGAGGACATCCCTGTCACACCCCCAGGTGTACAAGGAATGGCTCTGACTCCAGGCCACGTAGTTTTACCCGGGCCCGCTCACCATCATGAAGGTCTTTAATGATCGTGAGCAGAGGGTCAGGGACTCCGAAAGCACGAAGAACAAACCAAAGCACAGGTCTACTGATGGTATCATAGGCCTTGACCAGGTCAATAAAGCAGAGATGTAGGTCTTGTTGGAATTCCCTACACCTCTGCTGTAGCAGATGGACAGAAAATATGGCATCTGTGCAGGACCGCCCTTTCCTGAAACCGCATTGGGGCTCCACAAGCCTCTCCTCAGCGTGCCTAGCAAGGCGATGTTGAATAATCCTTGCCAGGACCTTTCCCAGCACACTGAGGAGTGAGATGCCCCTGTAGCTGTTACAGTCTGTGCGGTCCCCCTTCTTAAAAAGGGGGACCACCAGGGCATCCTTCCAATTCTGTGGAACCCGTCCAGTGGTCCAGACTGTTGTTACAATGTCATATAGGGCAGTCTGTGCACAAACGCCACCCTTCCTCAGCATTTCGCTTGGGAGATCATCTCTGCCCGGTGCCTTTTCTAGTCTCAGACTCCGGATCGCCTTAAGTACTTCCTCAACAGATGGCACCTCAGCCAGCCACTCACAGGGGGTGACTTCTTCCAATATTTGAGGCACCGCAGCCTCAGCAGGGTCACCCCCACTTTGTGCCACGATGTTTTCCTGGCTGAGGGATTTCCCCTCTCCCAGGACCTCACAGAAATGCTCAGCAAATCTGCAAACCTGTTCCTGGGGGTCAGAGATTGGATCACCATTTTTTCCCCTAATGATGGTAATAGGTGTGGCGCTGCAGGTTACTTTTTTGATGGAGTTAAATAGGTATTTGTGATCGCGGGCCACTGAGGCAGACTCCATCTCCTCAGCAACCCACGACCACCACCCATCCTTGCAGCGCCTCACGGCTCTCCGAACCTCCGAGCAAAGGCTGCGGTAAGCCTCCTCATTCTCTGACGTGGGATGTTGTAGCCGATGAGAGTGGGCCTGTCACTTTTTCTCAACTATCCTGACCACCTCCTCTGTCAGCCAGGGTCTCTGGGGAGGTCTGGACCGCGTATTCAAAGCAGCCAATGCAGCTGCATGAGTCACAGTCCTAAACCTCGCCCATTTACCCTCGACATCAGGAGGAGTGGGGGACGATGCCAACCCCAGCCGCAAGCGATGATGAAATTCTCGCTTGCAACTTTCTTCAGCTAACTGAGACCAGGCCACTTTAGGTTGGAATGGGGTCCTAGTCGATGGTCAGAGGCGAGCCCATGTCAAGGACATGGGCTCGCATCCGCTGGTCCGTCACTATGTAGTCCAGCAGATGTTCTTGCTTGGACCCGGCATGCATCCATGATGTTGTGTGAATGCGCCAATGCCAGAACAGCGTGTTGGTAATTATAAGCCCATGTGCTGCACAAAATTCTAACAGCCTCCTGCCGTTGTTATTGAGCCGATCTGGCTCATGCCCTCCAATCACTCCAGACCAGGTGCCAGCATCATAACTAACTCAGGCATTGAAGTCACCCAACAAGATGACTCGATCCCGAGGGGCCACTTTAGCCAGCACCTGTGGAAGGAGGTCTGACTCATCGACTTTGCGTGCATCGCTCCAAGGATGTTCGTCTTCGGTGGGGGCATAAGTAACCACGACCACCCCTCCTTGCCTCCAGTTGATGGGAAGGCGAGCCCAAAGTAACCTGGGGCTTACAGCTTCCCACACCTCACCGCCACGCTCCCACGCCCCCTTCATTCTTTTGTTCAGAAGAAGAGCCATACCCTGTTGTTTGGCAGTCTCCTGCCCCGAGTAGAGGACTGTCCACCCCTCATGGTGGCAGGAGCCAGAACCGGTCCACCGGACCTCCTGAATGCCACAGAGATCCAGGCGGTACCGGTCCAGCTCCCGACAGAGGAGTGGCAGCCTCTCCTCTGCAGTGAGCGTTCAAACATTCCACGTGGCCACACGAAGTGGCTTTTCGTTGTTTCTGGAGGAGCCCCGAGGGTAGAGATTCAATCTCCTGGCTCCGCCAATTGGGGTTTAGCCAGGAGACGTCATAGACGTCTGTCCCCCCGGGGCCTCCGGCACAAGCTTATTAGTTACATATTTAAGTCGTGGTTTCGTGGTAAAAATGTTGAATGTGTAGGGGTTACCAGCCCCTCGCACCCATCCAGAGCCCCCGTTTAGCCACTGTGGTGGTCACAGACGCCATGAGGGGAGAGGGCCAATCGGAATTTGCCCTCTCCCCACAGCACTGTCCACGACAGAGTTGCCCGTCCGGCACCGCGAGGAGGTAGGGGGTTGTTTTGCCAGACTCACTCACACACTCACTCACTCACACACTCACTCTCACCCACTCACTCACTCAATCACACACTCACTCACCCACACACTCACTCACCCACACACTCACCCTCACTCACCCACACACCCACTCACTAACCCACTCACTCACCCACTCACTCACCCACCCACTCACTAACCTACACACACACCCACCCACGTACGTCAGGCAGCCAGGTACAGGCAGCAGCAGTGTGAGGCTCAGCCAGGCCACTTGGAGGAGCCCCACGAGGAGCCACTGGGGCCAGAAGGGCATCAAATCACGCAGAGACGGCCAGCGCATCACCCTCACCTGTTACACACACAGACACACACAGTTACACAGCCTGTTATACACACAGACACGACACACACAGTTACACAGCCTGTTACACACACAGCCTGTTACACAAAGACAGACACACACACAGTTACACACACACAGACACACACAGTTACACAGCCTGTTACACACACAGCCTGTTACACACACACACACAGTTACACACAGCCTGTTACACACACACACACAGACACACACAGCCTGTTACACACACACACAGTTACACAGCCTGTTACACACACAGCCTGTTACACACACACACAGTTACACACAGCCTGTTACACACACACACAGACACACACAGCCTGTTACACACACACACAGTTACACAGCCTGTTACACACACAGCCTGTTACACACACACACACACAGTTACACACACACAGACACACACAGTTACACAGCCTGTTACACACACAGCCTGTTACACACACACACACACAGTTACACACACACAGACACACACACACAGAGACACACACAGCCTGTTACACACACAGACACGACACACAGTTACACAGCCTGTTACACACACAGTTACACACACACAGACACACACACAGAGACACACACAGCCTGTTACACACACACACACACAGACACAGGCAGTTACACACACACAGACACACGCACAGACACACACACAGGGGCAGCAAAGAGGTGGTGAATGTTGAGTGGTGAGTGAGTGGTGAGTGAGTGCTGATTGAGTGGTGAGTGAGTGGTGAGTGAGTGCTGAGTGAGTGAGTGGTGAGTGAGTGGTGAGTGAGTAGTGGGTGAGTAGTGGTTGAGTGGTGAGTGGTGAGTAGTGAGTGAGTGGCGAGTGAGTAGTGAGTCAGTGGTGAGTGAGTGCTGAGTGAGTGAGTAGTGAGTGAGTGGTGAGTGAGTGCTGTGTGAGTGGTGATTGAGTGGTGAGTGAGTAGTGAGTGAGTGGTGAGTGAGTAGTGGGTGAGTGGTGAGTGAGTGCTGAGTGAGTGGTGATTGAGTGGTGGGTGAGTAGTGAATGAGTGGTGAGTGAGTGGTGAGTGAGTGGTGAATGAGTGGTGAGTGAGTGGTGAGTGAGTGGTGAATGAGTGGTGAGTGAGTAGTGAATGAGTGGTGAGTGAGTGGTGAGTGAGTGAGTGAGTGGTGAGTGAGTGAGTAGTGAATGAGTGGTGAGTGAGTGGTGAATGAGTGGTGAGTGGTGAGTAGTGAGTGGTGAATGAGTGGTGAGTGGTGAGTAGTGAGTGTTGAATGAGTGGTGAGTGGTGAGTAGTGAGTGGTGAATAAGTGGTGAGTGGTGAGTAGTGAGTGGTGAATGAGTGGTGAGTAGTGAGTGGTGAATGAGTGGTGAGTGGTGAGTAGTGAGTGGTGAAAGAGTGGTGAGTAGTGAGTGGTGAATGAGTGGTGAGTGAGTGGTGAGTGAGTGAGTAGTGAGTGGTGAATGAGTGGTGAGTAGTGAGTGGTGAATGAGTGGTGAGTGGTGAGTAGTGAGTGGTGAAAGAGTGGTGAGTAGTGAGTGGTGAATGAGTGGTGAGCGTTATTCCTCACCAGCGGTGAGTGATGAGGCCCCCAGGCGTAAATCTCGAGCAAGGACACCGCAGCATTTGCCACAGCCAGCCGCTGGAGAACTCCGGGAACTCGAAGGTCGCTCCACACCACTGCGTGTGTGGTGAGTGTGGTGAGTGTGGTGTGTGTGGTGAGTGTGGTGAGTGTGGTGTGTGTGGTGTGGTGAGTGTGGTGAGTGTGGTGTGTGTGGTGAGTGTGGTGAGTGTGTGTGTAGGTTTGTGTAGGTGTGTGTATGGTGTGTGTGGTGTGTGTGGTGTGTGTAAGTGTCAGTGTGTGTGGTGAGTGTGGTGAGTGTGGTGAGTGTGGTGTGTGTGGTGTGGTGAGTGTGGTGAGTGTGGTGTGTGTGGTGAGTGTGGTGAGGGTGGTGCGTGTAGGTGTGTGTGGTGAGTGTGGTGAGTGTGGTGTGTGTGGTGAGTGTAGTGAGTGTGGTGAGTGTGTGTGTAGGTTTGTGTAGGTGTGTGTATGGTGTGTGTGGTGTGTGTGGTGTGTGTAAGTGTCAGTGTGTGTGGTGTGTGTGGTGAGTGTGGTGTGTGTCTGGTGTGTGTGTGTATGGTGAGTGTGTGTGTGTGGTGTGTGTGTGGTGAGTGTGGTGTGTGTGTGGTGTGTGTGTAGGTGTGTGTGGTGTGTGTGTGGTGAGTGTAGTGTGTATGGTGAGTGTGGTGTGTGCGTGGTGTGTGTGTGTATATATGGTGTGTGTGTGTAGGTGTGTGGTGTGTGTAGGTGTGTGTATGGTGTGTGTGTAGTGTGGTGTGTGGATGTGTAGGTGTGTGTGTGTAGGTGTGTGTGTGTAGGTGTGTGTGGTGTGTGTGATGTGTGGTGTGTGATGTGTGGTGTGTGTGATGTGTGGTGTGTGTGGTGTGTGTGGTGTGTGTAAGTGTCAGTGTGTGTGGTGTGGTGTATGGTGTGTGTGTGTGGTGTGTGTGGTGTGTGTAATTGTCAGTGTGTGTGGTGTGTGTGGTTTGTGTGGTGTGTGTGCTGAGTGTGGTGTGTGTGTGTGGTGGGTGTGTGTATGGTGTGTGTGTGAAAGTGTGTGTGGTGTGTGTAGGTGTGTGGGTGGTGTGTGTGTGTAGTGTGGTGTGTGGGTGTGTAGGTGTGTGTGTAGGTGTGTGTGTGGAGTGTGTGTAGGTGTGTGTGATGTGTGGTGTGTGTGATGTGTGGTGTGTGTGGTGTGTGTGATGTGTGGTGTGTGTGGTGTGTGTGATGTGTGGTGTGTGTGGTGTGTGGTGTGTGTGGTGTGTGTGATGTGTGGTGTGTGTGGTGTGTGGTGTGTGTGGTGTGTGTGATGTGTGGTGTGTGTGGTGTGTGTGGTGTGTGTGATGTGTGGTGTGTGTGGTGTGTGTGATGTGTGGTGTGTGTGGTGTGTGGTGTGTGTGGTGTGTGTGGTGTGGGGAGACAGCAGAGGAGAGTAGTGTGGTAGTTGTAGTATACAGTGAGGGAAAAAAGTACTTGATCCCCTGCTGATTTTGAACGTTTGCCCACTGACAAAGAAATGATCAGTCTATAATTTTAATGGTAGGTTTATTTGAACAGTGAGAGAGAGAATAACAACAAAATCCAGAAAAAACGCATGTCAAAAATGTTATAAATTGATTTGCATTTTAATGAGGGAAATAAGTATTTGACCACTCTGCAAAACATGACTTAGTACTTGGTGGCAAAATGCTTGTTGGCAATCACAGAGGTCAGACGTTTCTTGTAGTTGGCCACCAGGTTTGCACACATCTCAGGAGGGATTTTGTCCCACTCCTCTTTGCACATTGTCTCCAAGTCATTAAGGTTTCGAGGCTGACGTTTAGCAACTCGAACCTTCAGCTCCCTCCACAGATTTTCTATGGGATTATATAGTGTAGTGTATAGTAGTGTAGTGTATAGTAGTGTAGTGTATAGTGTCATGTATAGTAGTGTAGTGTATAGTAGTGTAATGTATAGTGTAAGTGTATAGTAGTGTAGTGTATAGTGTAGTGTATAGTGTAGTGTATAGTAGTGTAGTGTACAGTAGTGTAGTGTATAATAGTGTAGTGTATAGTAGTGTAGTGTATAGTGTAGTGTATAGTGTAGTGTATAGTAGTGTAGTGTATAGTGTAGTGTATAGTAGTGTAGTGTATAGTGTAGTGTATAGTGTAGTGTATAGTAGTGTAGTGTATAGTAGTGTAGTGTATAGTAGTGTAGTGTATAGTAGTGTAGTGTATAGTGTAGTGTATAGTAGTGTAGTGTATAGTAGTGTAGTGTATAGTGTAGTGTATAGTAGTGTAGTGTATAGTAGTGTAGTGTACGCGTCTCACGAGGGCCGTGGCAGTAGTTGGGCGTGACGATGAAGATTCCGATGAGGAAGAGGAGAAGACTTCGCCACAGCGCACGGAGGGAGAGGCGGAGTCGGGACGGGCAGCCCCGGCGCAGCGGCCCCGCCATGGAGAGTCCCACGGCAGAGCCCAACGCAAACACAAACCTGGAGCACGCACACCGCACTACACTATACACTACACTATACACTGCACTATATCACACTACCATATATAGCAGGCGTTACTAAAAAAGATCTCCAAAATTATAAACAAACACAAGATCCAGGTCCGGTTCAATATAGTACACAAAATCCGTCACCTGATCCCTTCCGTGAAGGGTGTCGTTCCTGACTTACAGTACCCCGGGGTTTACAAATTGAGTTGTACCTTTGGTGGCTGCTATATCGGGGAGACGAAACGACATGTCTCTGACCGAATTCGCGAGCACAAATCAGATTTGAAACACAGCAGAACGAATTCTTCTGCCATAGCTGATCACTGTTACAACACTGTGGGTGATCACGATAGAATTTTCTCTGATACCAAGGTTCTTTGCAAACCCACGGGTTTTTATCAGAGATTTGTTCACGAGGCAATTCAGATTTACAAACACAGACACAATTTCAACCGAGAGGATGGTTTCAAATTAAGCAACCATTGGAAAGATGTTCTGAATCAAACCAAACATTAAACTAATTTTCAATGTTCTTAGCTCTTTCGGTAAAGTCACGTTGAAGGGAAACAATAAAATAATAAAATATATATAAAACAATAAAAATTCTCACGACGTTTCGACCATAACACAAACGGTCGTCATCAGGTGTGAAAAAACCAACAGCAAGAAACATTTGAAAGAAGTGTCGGTTTGCATCAATTTATTTATTTTTAAAGGTGTATTTATTTATTTACATATTAAAAGACGTCGGCGCCACGCGCAGCGATTTAACAGTTTATTTAGAAGGACTAGTCCATCTACGTTCTGAAAAGAGGAGGGGGGAGACGAAAAATGTATGTATGCTGTCTGAAAGCCACCGTAAGCGTGAACAATCAATTAAGACCTGAAATGGTTTAACAAATCCTTCCAATGATTGCTAAGCCAGAATCCATCTTCTCGGTTGAAATTGTCTCTGTGCTTGTATATGTGGATAGCCTCATGAACGAATCTCTCATGGTAGCCAGATGGCTTACAAAGAACCTCTGTCTTGGAAAAGTCAATGTCATGTGAGCCCACTGAATTATACCAATGATCTGCCACGGCCGAGGTGTTGGTCGTACCGTGTTTAAGGTCTGCTTTGTGTTCACGAATGCGGTCCGAGACATGGCGTTTGGTTTCTCCAATGTAACTACTACCACAGAGGCAACTTAGTTTGTAGACACCAGGGTACTGTATGTCCGGAATAACATCTTTTACAGAAGGAACCAGATCACGTATTTTATGTAATGTGTTGAAATGGACCTGGATCTTGTGTTTATTCAAGATTTTGGAGATCTTTTTTGTGATCCCCGCAATGTAGGGTAAAGTTATGGTTTTGTAAGGCTCCTCAAGAGGGTCCTTCTTCATGGTTTGAGTGATAGCTTTGCGGATTGTATAGTCGGAGTAACCATTAGCCTTAAGAGCTTGGTGTACGTGCTTGACTTCACTGCCTATGTGTTCCTGGTCAGATATGCATTGGGCTCTATGGTACAGAGTCAAGATGAGAGAATTCTTCTGTGATGGATGGTGGTGGGAATCCGGTTTCAGATAAGCATCCGTATGGGTAGCTTTCCTGTAGACAGAGTGGCTCATTGAACCATCAGGTCTCTTTTTTATTAGGACATCCAAAAAAGGTAGCTTGTCATCTTTTTCGACTTCCATGGTAAATCTGATGGCTGGGTGTATGGAATTGATGTGGTCGAAAAATGTGTCTAGAGCAGGCCGGCCATGTGGCCAGATGACAAAAGTGTCATCCACGTACCTCTTCCATAAGGTTGGGCGCAGAGTGGCAGTCTGGATGGCGTCAGTCTCAAATTTCTCCATGAAAATGTTGGCTATAACCAGAGATAGGGGGGAGCCAATTGGGGTGCCCTCAGTTTGTTTGTAGAAAGTTCCATTCCAAGTGAAGTATGCATTGGTTAAACAGTGTCTCACCAGGGGGGGTACCTCAGTGTTTAGTCCTTGATGAACCAAGTCTTCAATGATTGCGATGGTGTCAGGTACAGGAACCTTGGTGAATAAGGAAACTACATCAAAACTGACACGCAGATCGTCTGGGGACAGGGAAATACCCTTGATCTCACAAAAAAGATCTCCAAAATCTTGAATAAACACAATATCCAGGTCCGTTTCAACACATTACATAAAATCCGTGATCTGGTTCCGTCTGTAAAAGATGTGATTCCGGACATACAGTACCCTGGTGTCTACAAACTAAGTTGCCTCTGTGGCAGTAGTTACATTGGAGAAACCAAACGCCATGTCTCGGACCGCATTCGTGAACACAAAGCAGACCTTAAACACGGTAGGACCAACACCTCGAATGTGGCAGATCATTGGTATAATTCAGTAGGCTCACATGACATTGACTTTTCCAAGACAGAGGTTCTTTGTAAGCCATCTGGCTACCATGAGAGATTCGTTCATGAGGCTATCCACATATACAAGCACAGAGACAATTTCAACCGAGAAGATGGATTCTGGCTTAGCAATCATTGGAAAGATTTGATAAACCATTTCAGGTCTTAATTGATTGTTCACGCTTACGGTGGCTTTCAGACAGCATACATACATTTTTCGTCTCCCCCCTCCTCTTTTCAGAACATAGATGGACTAGTCCTTCTAAATAAACTGCTAAATCGCTGTGCGTGGTGCTGACGTTTTTTTATAAATAAATAATACACCAACACACCTGAAGACGACAGTTTGTGTTATGGCCGAAACGTCGTGAGAATTTTTATTGTTTTATATATATTTTATTATTTTGTTGTTTCCCTTCAACGTGACTTTACCGAAAGAACTAAGAATATAAAATAATACACCATTTAAAAATAAATAAATTGATGCAAACCGCCACTTCTTTCAAATGTTTCTTGCCGTTGGTTTTTTCACACCTGATGATGACCGTTTGTGTTATGGTCGAAACGTCATGAGAATTTTTATTGTTTTATATATTGTATTATTTTATTGTTTCCCTTCAACGTGACTTTACCGAAAGAGCTAAGAATATGAATTACTGCAGTCACGAAAGTTTTAAACCAAAATTTAATTTTCAATGGTACAGTATATTTTTTCAAGTTGTGGTATCCCAAACTTTCGCAGCTGCTTAAATTCCCTTTCACACCATCAATATGTAAACTCCCCCCTCCCCCCCTCGCCGACCTGCACATGTTCACCCCCTCTACACCGTTCATCATGCTAAGTCCGCCAATTAAATGCTAATTTTATGTTAATTCCTTTGTCAAAGCGCTCTGTTTCCTCTCACACAGCTTAAAGGTCGCGGTCTGAGCTTGGCTGTGTTCACTCCAGCGCAGTCTTCGAGACAGTCTGGTCCCTTCACCTGATGAAGGCCACTTGTGTTGTGGCCAAAACGTCGTGATTTTTGTTGTTTTATTTTTTACCTACGTGACTTTACCCAACAGAACCAAAGAGTACACTACTATATACTACACTATATACGACACTATACACTACACTACTATATACTACACTATACACTACACTACTATACACTACACTATACACTACACTATACACTACACTATACACTACACTATACACTACACTACTATACACTACACTACTATACACAACACCACTATACACTACACTATACACTACACTATACACTACATTACAATACACTACACTATACACTACTATACACTACACTATACACGACACCATACACTACACTACTATACACTACACTACTATACACTACACTATACACTACACTATATACTACACTCACCAGGGGAACACCAGGTCTGCCACAGTCAGCCCTGCATGGACACAGACACGGTGGGGGTTGGTGGGTCGCTCACAGATGGGTTGTCTATAGTAGTGTATAGTAGTGTATAGTGTAGTGTACAGTAGTGTATAGTATAGTAGTGTATAGTGTAGTGTATAGTAGTGTATTGTATAGTAGTGTAGTGTATAGTAGTGTAGTGTATAGTAGTGTAGTGTATAGTGTAGTGTATAGTAGTGTAGTGTACAGTAGTGTATAGTAGTGTAGTGTAATGTAGTGTATAGTGTAGTGTATAGTAGTGTAGTGTATAGTGACTCACCGTTCCACGCCGAGTGTTTAAAGTACCAGTACTTTCCGCCGCCGTAGTTGACGAACACCATGAGGACGATGGAGATCCTGCGGTGCACAAAGACAAAGATTCCCCACGTAGCCTTTGACCCCCCAAACGGCAAAGGGCAGCCCGGAGCAAATCCACGCGCGTCCACCCATCAACATTCTCTCTCTCGTCTGATCAACAAAACCGCAGGAAAAAATTCGCGGCCGTCGCCTGATGAAGTCGGTCACGGTGATCACGGGCGGAACGTCACGGTACTCCAGTGGTAAACGTCGCAGCTTCGCTCTCCAGCACACGACCGGTGTTCTGTACTCGTGCACTATACACTACACTATACACTACACTATACACTACACTATACACTACACTACTATACACTACACTACTATACACTACACTATACACTACACTACTATACACTACACTATACACTACACTATACACTACACTACTATACACTACACTATACACTACACTATACACTACACTATACACTACACTATACACTACACTATACACTACACTACACTATACACTACATTATACTACACTATACACTACTAAACACTACACTATACACTACTATACACTACACTATACACTACACTATACACTACATTGCACTACACTACACTATACACTACTATACACTACACTATACACCACACTATACACTACACTGCACTATACACTACAGTATACACTACCCTACATTACTACACTAGACTATACACTACACTACAAACTACATTACACTACACACTACATTACACTACCATACACTATACACTACACTATACACTACACTACTACACTATACACTACACTTTACATTACACTACACACTACATTACACTACACACTACACTACTACACTATACACTACACTACTATACACTACACTACTATACACCACTACTATACACTACACTACTATACACTACACTACACACTACACTATACACTACACTACTATATGCTACACTATACACTACACTCTACATTACACTACTATACACTACACTATACATTACACTCTACATTACAATACACTATACACTACACGAGTCTCTATGAGTCTCTATGTATCTCTACGGGTCTCTATGTATGTCTATGAGTCTCTACGGGTCTCTATGTATGTCTATGGGTCTCTACGGGTCTCTATGTATGTCTATGAGTCTCTATGTATGTCTATGAGTCTCTATGTATGTCTATGAGTCTTTACGGGTCTCTATGTATGTCTATGAGTCTCTACGGGTCTCTATGTATGTCTATGAGTCTCTATGTATGTCTATGAGTCTCTATGGGTCTCTATGTATGTCTATGGGTCTCTACGGTTCTCTATGTATGTCTATGAGTCTCTATGTATGTCTATGAGTCGCTATGTCTATGGGTCTCTACGGGTCTCTATGTATGTCTATGAGTCTCTATGTATGTCTATGAGTCGCTATGTCTATGGGTCTCTACGGGTCTCTATGTATGTCTATGAGTCTCTACGGGTCTCTATGTATGTCTATGAGTCTCTACGGGTCTCTATGTATGTCTATGAGTCTCTATGGGTCTCTATGTATGTCTATGGGTCTCTACGGGTCTCTATGTATGTCTATGAGTCTCTATGTATGTCTATGAGTCGCTATGTCTATGGGTCTCTACGGGTCTCTATGTATGTCTATGAGTCTCTATGGGTCTCTATGTATGTCTATGGGTCTCTACGGGTCTCTATGTATGTCTATGAGTCTCTATGTATGTCTATGAGTCGCTATGTCTATGGGTCTCTACGGGTCTCTATGTATGTCTATGAGTCTGTGTAATAGTGGTGGTGGTGGTACCCTCTGAACGTGTCGAGTGACCGCAGTCTCTTCACTTGCGTGGCGGTGGCGGTGGAGTTTGGGAGGAGGATCGGAGGCTGTGGGGGCACCGTCGCCTCCTGCAGTGGCATCATCATTGATCATCATCGATTATTATCATCGATTATTATCATCATTGATCATCATCGATTATCATCGATTATTATCATCGATTACCATCATCGATTATTTTCATCGATTATTGTCAATGATTATTATCGCTCTTTCACGTGTGTGTACGTGTGTGTGTATGTGTGTGTACACTGTATGTGTGTATGTGTGTGTGTGTACGTGTGTGTATGTGTACACTGTATGTGTGTATGTATGTACGTGTGTGTGTGTACGTGTGTGTGTGTGTACGCGTGTGTGTGTGTGTACGCGTGTGTGTGTACGCGTGTGTGTGTATGTGTGTATACGTGTGTGTATGTGTGTATGTGTCTGTGTACACTGTACGTGTGTGTGTACACTGTACGTGTGTGTATGTGTGTGGACACTGTACGTGTATGTGTGTGTACACTGTACGTGTATGTGTGTGTACACTGTACGTGTGTGTATGTGTGTCTACACTGTACGTGTGTGTGTATGTGCGTGTGTGTGTGTACGTGTATGTGTGTGTCTATGTGTGTACGTGTGTGTGTATGTGCGTGTGTGTGTACGTGTGTGTGTGTTTGTACCCAGGGCCTCCCCTAGGTCGACTCAGCCTCAAACGAGTACCTGGTGTAGCGGTGGTAGTGGTGGTAGTGGTGGTCGTGTAGTGGTGGTGGTGGTGTAATGGTGGTGTAGTGGTGATGGTGGTGTCGTGGTGGTGGTGTAGTGGTGATGTAGTGGTAGTGGTGTTAGGGTAGTGGTGTAGTGGTGGTGGTGGAGTAGTGGTGGTGGTGTAGTGGTGGTGTAGTGGTATGCATGAATCTACACACTCACTACGATACCATCGCCGACGAAAGGCGGTGGTATTTGTTTTTACATTAACAGTGGCTGGTGTGTAGATGTCACAGTGATTCTGCAACATTGTTCTCCGCTCCTTGCATCATTTTTTATAAACTGTAAACCCTTCTGCTCGCCTCGCGAGTTCGCGTCGCTCATTTTGGTCGGAGTTTACTTGCCGCCGTGTCCTCGGGTTAAAGAGGCCCAACGCTTGCTCGCCGACCAGATTCTGTGTGTGGAGCGAGCAAATCCAGATTCGCTGGTTATCGTACTTGGCGACTTTAACAAAGGTAATCTCAGCCACAAACTCCACAAATACATACAATTCATTAAATGCCCTACCAGAGAAGGGAACACTCTGGATCACTGCTACACTATAGTCAGTAGAGCCTACCACGCCGTCCTCCGAGCAGCACTGGGACACTCTGACCATGCCATAGTCCACCTGATTCCTGCATACAGGCAGAAACTAAAGCTCTGTAAACCTGCTGTGAGGACATCTAAACAGTGGACCAGTGAGGCTGTGGAGGATTTGCGGGCGTGCTTAGACTGTACTGACTGGGATATCTTCACGACTGCTACCAATAGTCTGGATGAACTCACAGAGGCTGTGACGTCGTACATCAGCTTCTGTGAGGACTGCTGTATTCCAACACGTACCAGGGTGAATTTCAACAACAACAAGCCCTGGTTCTCAGCAAAGCTCAGTAGGTTGAGGTTGGAGGAGGAAGCATTTAGGAGTGGAGATAGAGAGAGATTCAAGGAGTCGAAGAACAGGTTTAGCAAGGCGGTGAGAGAGGCTAAACGACTGTACTCAGAGACACTAAAACACCAGTTCTCTACTAACGACGCTGCTTCTGCTGGAGAGGGCTCAGGCAGATCACCAACTACAAGCCCAGAGCCCCCCACACCACTAACGACTCCCGCCTGTCCAACGACCTGAACGAGTTCTACTGCAGATTTGAAAGACAATTGGACTGTCCTGAACTACCCCTTCCCACCCAAGAGGCCCCATCCCGCACCCCTACTACAGAGATGACTCTCTCCTTTCAGGAGGGAGAAGTTAATAGACTTTTCAAGAGGCAGAACCCACGCAAAGCAGCTGGGCTGGACTCTGTCTCTCCAGCCACCCTCAGGCACTGCGCTGACCAGCTGTCTCCGGTGTTCACCAACATCTTTAACACCTCCCTGGAGACATGCCATGTACCAGCCTGTCTCAAGTCCTCCACCATCATCCCTGTGCCCAAAAAGCGAAGGCCAACAGGAATAAATGATTATAGACCGGTCGCCCTTATCTCTGTGGTAATGAAGTCTTTTGAGCGCCTGGTCCTGGCACACCTCAAAGCCATCACAGACCCTCTCCTGGACCCCCTTCAGTTTGCCTACAGAGCCAACAGGTCTGTGGACGACGCAGTTAACATGGCCCTCCACCTCACCCTACAGCATCTGGACTCCCCAGAATCCTACGCCAGGATCCTATTTGTGGACTTCAGCTCTGCCTTCAACACCATCATCCCTGCCCTGCTTCAGGACAAGCTCTTCCAGCTGAACGTGCCCGACTCCACCTGTAGGTGGATCACAGACTTCCTGTCTGACAGGAAGCAGTGCGTTAAGCTGGGAACACAAGTCTCTGACTCCAGGTCCATCAGCACCGGAACTCCTCAGGGCTGCGTCCTTTCCCCACTGCTCTTCTCCCTGTACACCAACAGCTGCACCTCCAATCATCTGTCCTTCAAACTCTTGAAGTTTGCGGACGACACCACCCTCATTGGGCTGATCTCTGGTGGGGATGAGTCTGACTATAGGTGGGAAGCTGACAATCTGGTGACCTGGTGTAGCCAGAACAACTTAGAGCTAAATGCTCTAAAGACAAATGAGATGGTTGTGGACATCAGGAAGAATACAGCCCCACTCACCCCCATCACCCTGTGCGACTCCCCAATCAAAACTGTAGAGTCCTTCCGATTCCTGGGCACTATTCTCTCCGGGGACCTCAAGTGGGAACTGAACATCAGCTCCCTCACCAAGAGAGCTCAACAGAGGATGTACTTTTCGATTTAAAGCTTTCGTGACTGCAAGGAATCATCTTCTTTGGTTCTTTCGGTAAAGTCACGTAGAATGAGAATAAAATAATAAATTAATAAAATAAAATAACACAATAAAATTCTCAGACAGTCTCGAGACAGTCTCGTCCCTTCACCTGATGAAGGCCGCTTGTGTTGTGGCCGAAACGTCGTGAGAATTTTATTGTGTTATTTTATTTGATCAATTTATTGTTTTATTCTCATTCTACGTGACTTTACCGAAAGAACCAAAAAAGAGGATGTACTTCCTATGGCAGCTGAAGAAATTCAAACTGACAAAGACAATGATGGTGCACTTCTATACAGCAATCATTGAATCCATCCTCACCTCCTCAATAACCGTCTGGTACGCTGCTGCCACTGCCAAGGACAAGAGCAGACTGCAGCGTATCATCCACACTGCTGAGAAGGTGATTGCTCCCCTCCGGCAGAAGGCTGCAGTCCATCAGGACCAAAACCTCACGCCACAAAAACAGTTTCTTCCCATCCGCTGCTGGCCTCTTCAACAAGACCAAGGGCTTACACTGACTTTAACATTTTATCTACAAAATGACACCTTGCCATATTTACACTATGTTACCCTATTTGTATTTTTTGTATTTTTAGATTGTATCTTATAGCTACTTTATATTCAATATTTATTCAAAATTTAACATACTTTAGCCCCTTAGTGTTAGTTAGACTTTGTACCTTGTGTAGTTAGACTTGTATACCACTTATTTAAGATTTAAGATTCCTATATGTTGAATGTATGCACCTTCCTGCCAAAGTAAATTCCTTGTCTGTGCGAACTATCATGGTGAATACAACCCTTTCTGATTCTGATGGTGGTGGTGTAGTGGTGGTGGTGTAGTGGTGATAGTGATGATGGTGTAGTGGTGATGGTGGTGTAGTGGTGATGGTGGTGCAGTGGTGGTGCAGTGGTGGTGTAGTGGTGGTGTAGTGGTTGTGGTGTAGTGAATATCGCTAGCACTGGGGGAGAGACAAAGGCGGCCAGGCGTGGTGCTGGCCACCCACCCCCTCGTGTGCCGTGCCGGCAGCCTTCATAGGCGCTACTGCTCGCTAACAGCACTTGCCCCTACAGCCTGTTAAGGCTACATGGGGGATCTTTGTCTGTGTGTTCGTGTGTGTACGTGTCAGTGTATGAGCGTATGTGTGTCTGTGTGTGTATGTGTGTGTACGTGTATGTATGCATGTGTGTGTGTGTGTGCGTGTGTGTGTGCGTGTATGTGTGCGTGTACGTGTATGCGTGTATGTGTGTGTGCACAGAAGGGGGCACAGGTGGTGCATCAGCCAGTCATCTCAGTCAGTCGACCGGTGACACCTGGGTCTGCCCCGTGACCTTCTGTCAGCGGGCGTTCGACACTTAACGTGGCCTCAAGGTGCACATGGCCTGGCACAAGCGTCGTGATGATGTCAACGCCACATAGTGGCGAATGGTGGTTGTTGTTGTTGTGTGTGTCTCACGTTATTCAGCAGCGTGTGGTTATCCGGACGATGCAGAACACGGCCTATCACGCTCTGCACACAGCGCAGCCTGACACACACAGACACACACACAGACACACACACAGACACACACACACAGACACACACACAGACACACACACAGACACACACACAGACACACACACAGACACACACACAGACACACACAGATGATGGTGGTGGTGATGGTGGTGATGGTGGTGATGGTGGTGGGTGGTGGTGATGATGATGAAGGTGGTGATGATGATGATGGTGGTGATGGTGGTGGTGATGGTGATGATGATGAAGGTGGTGATGATGGTGATGGTGATGATGGTGGTGGTGATGATGATGAAGGTGGTGATGATGGTGATGGTGGTGATGGTGGTGGTGATGGTGGTGGTGATGATGATGAAGGTGGTGATGATGGTGATGGTGGTTTAACACACACACACAGTGTGTTAAACCCAGGATGGATCGTAGGCAGGCTAGCCTAAATGTTTCTAACCGGCGAAGATGTTCCATTAGGGGGGTCCACGTTTCGCAAGCGTAGACAAGGGAGGGAATGACCATGGCCGAGAAAACCTGAAGCTTAGTGCAGAGCGACGGACCAGGTAGCTTCCACACAGCATTACGCAACCGATGAAAAGATATTGCCGCTCGACTGATTCGGAGTGAGACCTCTGCTGTTAAACCGGAGCCGGTCATGAGCACAGTGCCCAGGTATTGGAAACTCTCCACTCTCTCCACAACTGCCCCATCACCGATAGGGAGTTGTGGGGGTGGAGTGTCTGATGGTACAAAATACCCAGGCAGGTGCTTAGTTTTGGTGGGGCTGATGCTAAGGCCCCACCTCTTAGTGGCAAGCTCCAGGTTCAGCAGCAGCGCCTCCAATTTCTCCTTTGAGTGAGCCGCAATTACCAGATCACCGGCATACATAACGGGTTGACCAATAGGGAGCCATCCCTTGGTCACACCTGGGCATCAACAGTGAGGGAAAAAAGTATTTGATCCCTTGCTGATTTTGTACGTTTGCCCACTGACAAATAAATGATCAGTCTATAATTTTAATGGTAGGTTTATTTGAACAGTGAGAGACAGAATAACAACAAAAAAATCCAGAAAAACGCATGTCAAAAATGTTATAAGTTGATTTGCATTTTAATGAGGGAAATAAGTATTTGACCTCTCTCTCACTGTTCAAATAAACCTACCATTAAAATTATAGACTGATCATTTCTTCATCAGTGGGCAAACGTACAAAATCAGCAGGGGATCAAATAACTTTTTCCCTCACTGTATCAGCATCCCATTGTATCTGTACAAAATGGAAATTCCTCCGGTACAGCTACTGAAGGCTTCACGAACTACGTGGTCGAAATAGATGTTAAATAATGTGGGAGCCAGAGGACATCCCTGTCGCACCCCAAGGTGTACAGGGAATAGCTCCGACTCCCGGCCACGTAGTTTTATCCGGGCCAGATCACCTACATGAAGGTCCTTAATGAGCGTGAACAGAGGGTCAGGGACTCCGAAAGCACAAAGAACAACCCAGAGCCAAGGCCTACTGATGGTATCATAGGCCTTGACCAGGTCAATAAAGCAGAGATATAGGTCTTGTTGGAATTCCCTACACCTCTGCTGTAGCAGACGGACAGAAAATATGGCATCTGTGCAGGACCGCCCTTTCCTGAAACCGCATTGGGGCTTCGCAAGCCTCTCCTCAGCGTGCCTAGCAAGGCGATGTTGAATAATCCTTGCCAGAACCTTTCCCGGCACACTGAGGAGTGAGATGCCCCTGTAGTTGTAACAGTCTGTGCGGTCCCCCTTCTTAAAGAGAGGGACCACCTGGGCATCCCTCCAATCCTGCGGAACCCATCCAGTGGTCCAGACTGTTGTTATGATGTCATGTGCAGCAGTCTGTGCACAGACGCCACCCTCCCTCAGCATTTCGTTTGGGAGATCATCTCTGCCCGGTGCCTTTCCTGGTCTCAGACTCTGGATCGCCTTCAGTACTTCCTCAACAGATGGTACCTCAGCCAGCCACTCACAGGGGGTGACTTCCTCCTCGAATATTTGAGGCACCGCAGCCTCAGCAGGGTCATCCCCACTTTGTCCCACGATGTTTTCCAGGCAGAGGGATTTTCCCTCCCCCAGGACCTCACAGAAATGCTTAGCAAATCTGCAAACCTGTTCCTGGAGGTCGGAGATTGGATCACCGTTCTTTCCCCTAATGATGGTAATAGGTGTGGCGCTGCAGGTTACTTTTTTGATGGATTTAATCGTGGGCCATTGAGGCAGACCACACACACACAGACACACACACAGAGACACACACAGACACACACAGAGACAAACAGAGACACACACACACAGACACACACACACCCAACTGCTCACCAACCACCCCCCCCATCACCCACCTGAGTGCCCACCCACTAAGTGGGAAGAGAATCGACAGCAGCAGCAGAACACCTGCAGCGATGAGGACAGCTGCACATCACACACCATCACACAACATCACACAACATCACACAACATCACACAACATCACACAACATCACACAACATCACACACCATCACACAACATCACACACCATCACACAACATCACACAACATCACACAACATCACGGGGCCTTACGTAGTGAGGAGTTGACAGGTGCCCGTGTGATGGTGGTGGTGATGGTGGTGATGATGGTGATGGTGGTGATGGTAGTGATGGTGGTGGTGGTGATGGTGGTGATGGTGGTGGTGGTGGTGATGGTGGTGGTGATGGTGATGATGGTGATGGTGGTGGTGATGGTGGTGGTGGTGATGGTGGTGGTGATGGTGGTGATGATGGTGATGGTGGTGGTGGTGGTGATGGTGGTGATGGTGGTGGTGATGGTGGTGATGGTGGTGGTGATGGTGATGGTGGTTGTGGTGATGGTGGTGGTGGTGATGGTGGTGATGGTGGTGGTGATCGTGATGATGGTGATGGTGGTGATGGTGGTGATGGTGGTGGTGGTGATGGTGGTGGTGATGGTGGTGATGATGGTGATGGTGGTGATGGTGGTGATGGTGGTGGTGGTGATGGTGGTGGTGGTGATGGTGGTGATGGTGGTGGTGATGGTGGTGATGGTGGTGATGGTGGTGGTGATGGTGATGATGGTGATGGTGGTGATGGTGGTGGTGGTGATGGTGGTGGTGATGGTGGTGATGATGGTGATGGTGGTGATGGTGGTGATGGTGGTGGTGGTGATGGTGGTGATGGTGGTGGTGGTGGTGGTGATGGTGGTGGTGATGGTGATGATGGTGATGGTGGTGATGGTGGTGATGGTGGTGGTGGTGATGGTGGTGGTGATGGTGGTGATGATGGTGATGGTGGTGATGGTGGTGATGGTGGTTGTGGTGATGGTGGTGGTGGTGGTGGTGGTGATGGTGGTGGTAGTGGTGATGGTGGTGATGATGGTGATGGTGGTGATGGTGGTGATGGTGGTTGTGGTGATGGTGGTGGTGGTGGTGGTGATGGTGGTGGTAGTGGTGATGGTGGTGATGATGGTGATGGTGGTGATGGTGGTGATGCGGCCTTACGTAGTGAGGAGTTTACGGGTTCCCGTGTGGTGGTGATGGGGCTGCAGGTGGCGTTGCTGGAGCGGTTTCCGTGCTCCACACGCAGCGAAAACTCCCCCAGCTCACCCAGCCACACCTCCATCCTGCACCATCACCAACATCACCACCACCATCACCAACATTACCACCACCATCACCAACATCACCACCATCACCAACATCACCACCATCATCACCACTACCATCACCAACATCACCACCACCATCACCACCATCACCACCTCCATCCTGCACCATCACCAACATCACCACCTCCATCCTGCACCATCACCAACATCACCACCACCATCACCAACATCACCACCACCATCACCACTACCATCACCACCTCCATCCTGCACCATCACCAACATCACCACCACCATCACCACTAACATCACCACCATCACCACCTCCATCCTGCACCATCACCAACATCACCACCACCATCACCACCATCACCACCTCCATCCTGCACCATCACCAACATCACCACCACCATCACCACCATCACCACCTCCATCCTGCAACATCACCAACACCACCACTACCATCTCCACCATCACCACCTCCATCCTGCACCATCACCAACATCACCACCACCATCACCAACATCACCACCACCATCACCACTACCATCACCACCTCCATCCTGCACCATCACCAACATCACCACCACCATCACCACTACCATCACCACCATCACCACCTCCATCCTGCACCATCACCAACATTACCACCACCATCACCACTACCATCACCACCTCCATCCTGCACCATCACCAACATCACCACCACAATCACCACTACCATCACCACCATCACCACCTCCATCCTGCACCATCACCAACATTACCACCACCATCACCACCATCACCACCTCCATCCTGCACCATCACCAACATCACCACCACCATCACCACCATCACCACCTCCATCCTGCAACATCACCAACACCACCACTACCATCACCACCATCACCACCTCCATCCTGCACCATCACCAACATCACCACCACCATCACCACTACCATCACCACCATCACCACCTCCATCCTGCACCATCACCAACATCACCACCATCACCACCTCCATCACAAACATCACCACCACCATCACTAATTTCACCACCAACATCATCACTACCATCACCAACATCACCACCTCCATCCTGCAACATCACCAACATCACCACCACCATCACCAACATCATCACTAACATCACTAACATCACCAACATCACCACCACCATTACCAACATCACCACCATCACCAACATCACTACCATCACCACCTCCCACAACTAACATCACCACCACCATCACTAACTTCACCACCACCATCACTAACATCACCATCACTAACATCACCACCAGCCACACCTCCATCCTGCAACATCACCAACATCACCACCACCATCACCAACATCACCACCACCATCACCAACATCACCACCACCATCACCACTACCATCACCACCATCACCACCTCCATCCTGCACCATCACCAACATCACCACCACCATCACCAACATCACCACCTCCATCCTGCAACATCACCGACATCACCACCACCATCACCAACATCATCACTAACATCACTAACATCACCAACATCACCACCATCACCAACATCACCACCATCACCACCTCCATCACTAACATCACCACCACCATCACTAACTTCACCACCACCATCACCAACATCACCACCATCATCACTAACATCACCACCACCATCACTAACATCACCAACATCACCACACGTCATACCACAAACCCACCCACCCACTAACCCCCCCACCCACTCACTCACCCACCCGCTCACTCACTCACTCACCCACCCACTCACCCCCCCACCCACTCACTCACCCACCTACTCACTCACCCACCCACTTACTCACCCACCCACTCACCCCCCCACCCACTCACTCACCCAATCACTCACCCACCTACTCACTCACCCACCCACTCACTCACCAACCCACTCACCCCCCCACCCACTCACTCACCCACCCCCCGACTCACCCACCCACTCACTCACCCACCCACCCACTCACTCACCCCCCCACCCACCCGCCCACTCACCCACCCACTCACTCACTCACCCACCCACTCGCTCACCCACCCACCCCCCCACTCACTCACCCACCCACCCCCCGACTCACCCACCCACTCACTCACCCCCCCACCCACCCCCCCACTCACCCACCCACTCACCCACCCACTCACTCACTCACCCACCCACTCGCTCACCCACCCACCCCCCCACTCACTCACCCACCCCCCAACTCACCCACCCACTCACCCCCCCACCCACCCACCCACTCACCGGCACAGCTCACCACCACTGCTCACCAGCGCCAGCGTGCCAGGGTGAGTGGAGTCCACGGCCACCCGGCTCACGCGCCCACCCACACACTCAGCCAGGGCCCGGGGGACGCACTGCAGGGGTCACGGGCAGGGGTCACGGGCAGGGGTCATGGGCAGGGGTCACGGGCAGGGGTCACGGCCAGGGTGAGGTGAGGTCACGTGAATTGGTGAGTCTTTGAGTCGTCAGTGAGACGGTGGTGAGGAGTCGGTGGTGAGGAGTGGGTGGTGAGGAGTGGGTGGTGAGGCGTGGGTGGTGAGGAGTGGGTGGTGAGGAGTGGGTGGTGGTGAGTGGGTGGTGAGGAGTGGGTGGTGAGGAGTGGGTGGTGAGGAGTGGGTGGTGAGGAGTGGGTGGTGAGGAGTGTGTGGTGAGGAGTGGGTGGTGAGGAGTGGGTGGTGAGGAGTGGGTGGTGGTGAGTGGGTGGTGAGGAGTGGGTGGTGAGGAGTGGGTGGTGAGGAGTGGGTGGTGAGGAGTGGGTGGTGAGGAGTGTGTGGTGAGGCGTGGGTGGTGAGGAGTGGGTGGTGAGGAGTGTGTGGTGAGGAGTGTGTGGTGAGGAGTGTGTGGTGAGGAGTGGGTGGTGAGGCGTGGGTGGTGAGGAGTGGGTGGTGAGGAGTGTGTGGTGAGGAGTCGGTGGTGGTGAGTGGGTGGTGAGGCGTGGGTGGTGAGGAGTGGGTGGTGAGGAGTGTGTGGTGAGGAGTGTGTGGTGAGGAGTGTGTGGTGAGGAGTGTGTGGTGAGGCGTGGGTGATGAGGAGTGTGTGGTGAGGAGTGGGTGGTGAGGAGTGTGTGGTGAGGAGTCGGTGGTGGTGAGTGGGTGGTGAGGCGTGGGTGGTGAGGAGTGTGTGGTGAGGAGTGTGTGGTGAGGAGTGGGTGGTGAGGAGTGTGTGGTGAGGAGTGGGTGGTGAGGAGTGTGTGGTGAGGAGTGGGTGGTGAGGAGTGTGTGGTGAGGAGTGGGTGGTGAGGAGTCGGTGGTGGTGAGTGGGTGGTGAGGCGTGGGTGGTGAGGAGTGGGTGGTGAGGAGTGGGTGGTGGTGAGTGGGTGGTGAGGAGTGGGTGGTGAGGAGTGGGTGGTGAGGAGTCGGTGGTGGTGAGTGGGTGGTGAGGAGTGGGTGGTGAGGAGTGTGTGGTGAGGAGTGGGTGGTGAGGAGTGTGTGGTGAGGAGTGGGTGGTGGTGAGTGGGTGGTGAGGCGTGGGTGGTGAGGAGTGGGTGGTGAGGCGTGGGTGGTGAGGAGTGGGTGGTGAGGAGTGTGTGGTGAGGAGTGTGTGGTGAGGAGTGTGTGGTGAGGAGTGTGTGGTGAGGAGTGGGTGGTGAGGAGTGGGTGGTGAGGAGTGTGTGGTGAGGAGTGTGTGGTGAGGAGTGTGTGGTGAGGAGTGGGTGGTGAGGAGTGTGTGGTGAGGAGTGTGTGGTGAGGAGTGTGTGGTGAGGAGTGGGTGGTGGTGAGTGGGTGGTGAGGAGTGGGTGGTGAGGAGTGGGTGGTGAGGAGTGTGTGGTGAGGAGTGGGTGGTGAGGAGTGGGTGGTGAGGAGTGGGTGGTGAGGAGTGGGTGGTGAGGCGTGGGTGGTGAGGAGTGGGTGGTGAGGAGTGTGTGGTGAGGAGTGTGTGGTGAGGAGTGTGTGGTGAGGCGTGGGTGGTGAGGAGTGGGTGGTGAGGAGTGGGTGAAGGAGTGGGTGGTGAGGAGTGGGTGGTGGTGAGTGGGTGGTGAGGAGTGTGTGGTGAGGAGTGGGTGGTGAGGAGTGTGTGGTGAGGAGTGGGTGGTGAGGAGTGGGTGGTGGTGAGTGTGTGGTGAGGAGTGGGTGGTGAGGAGTGGGTGGTGAGGAGTGGGTGGTGGTGAGTGGGTGGTGAGGCGTGGGTGGTGAGGAGTGGGTGGTGAGGAGTGTGTGGTGAGGAGTGTGTGGTGAGGAGTGGGTGGTGAGGAGTGTGTGGTGAGGCGTGGGTGGTGAGGAGTGGGTGGTGAGGAGTGTGTGGTGAGGAGTGTGTGGTGAGGAGTGGGTGGTGAGGAGTGGGTGGTGGTGAGTGGGTGGTGAGGAGTGGGTGGTGAGGCGTGGGTGGTGAAGATGTGTGGTGAGGAGTGGGTGGTGGTGAGGAGTGTGTGGTGAGGAGTGTGTGGTGAGGCGTGGGTGGTGAGGAGTGGGTGGTGAGGAGTGGGTGGTGAGGAGTGGGTGGTGGTGAGTGGGTGGTGAGGAGTGTGTGGTGAGGAGTGGGTGGTGGTGAGTGGGTGGTGAGGAGTGGGTGGTGAGGAGTGTGTGGTGAGGTGGGTGGTGATGAAGTGTGGTGAGAGGGTGGTGAGGTGGTGAGGAGTGTGGTGAGTAGTGGGTGGTGAGAAGTGTGTGGTGAGGCGTGTGTGGTGAGGAGTGTGTGGTGAGGAGTGGGTGGTGAGGAGTGTGTGGTGAGGAGTGTGTGGTGAGGAGTGTGTGGTGAGGAGTGGGTGGTGAGGCGTGGGTGGTGAGGAGTGGGTGGTGAGGAGTGTGTGGTGAGGAGTGGGTGGTGAGGAGTGTGTGGTGAGGAGTGGGTGGTGAGGAGTGTGTGGTGAGGAGTGGGTGGTGAGGAGTGTGTGGTGAGGAGTGTGTGGTGAGGAGTGTGTGGTGAGGAGTGTGTGGTGAGGAGTGGGTGGTGAGAAGTGTGTGGTGAGGCGTGGGTGGTGAGGAGTGGGTGGTGGTGAGTGGGTGGTGAGGAGTGTGTGGTGAGGAGTGGGTGGTGGTGAGTGTGTGGTGAGGAGTGGGTGGTGAGGAGTGGGTGGTGAGGAGTGGGTGGTGGTGAGTGGGTGGTGAGGCGTGGGTGGTGAGGAGTGGGTGGTGAGGAGTGTGTGGTGAGGAGTGTGTGGTGAGGAGTGGGTGGTGAGGAGTGTGTGGTGAGGCGTGGGTGGTGAGGAGTGGGTGGTGAGGAGTGTGTGGTGAGGAGTGTGTGGTGAGGAGTGGGTGGTGAGGAGTGGGTGGTGGTGAGTGGGTGGTGAGGAGTGGGTGGTGAGGAGTGGGTGGTGAGAAGTGTGTGGTGAGGAGTGGGTGGTGGTGAGGAGTGTGTGGTGGAGGTGTGGTGTGGTGAGGAGTGGGTGGTGAGGAGTGTGTGGAGTGGTGAGTGAGTGGGTGGTGGTGAGTGGGTGGTGAGGAGTGTGTGGTGAGGAGTGGGTGGTGGGTGAGTGGGTGGTGGGAGGTGGTGGTGAGGTGGGTGGGTGGTGAGGCGTGGTGAGTGTGTGGTGAGGCGTGGGTGGTGAGGAGTGTGTGGTGAGTAGTGGGTGGTGAGAAGTGTGTGGTGAGGCGTGTGTGGTGAGGAGTGTGTGGTGAGGAGTGGGTGGTGAGGAGTGTGTGGTGAGGAGTGTGTGGTGAGGAGTGTGTGGTGAGGAGTGGGTGGTGAGGCGTGTGGTGAGGAGTGGGTGGTGAGGAGTGTGTGGTGAGGAGTGGGTGGTGAGGAGTGTGTGGTGAGGAGTGGGTGGTGAGGAGTGTGTGGTGAGGAGTGGGTGGTGAGGAGTGTGTGGTGAGGAGTGTGTGGTGAGGAGTGTGTGGTGAGGAGTGTGTGGTGAGGAGTGGGTGGTGAGAAGTGTGTGGTGAGGCGTGGGTGGTGAGGAGTGGGTGGTGGTGAGTGGGTGGTGAGGAGTGTGTGGTGAGGAGTGGGTGGTGGTGAGTGGGTGGTGAGGCGTGGGTGGTGAGGAGTGGGTGGTGAGGAGTGGGTGGTGGTGAGTGTGTGGTGAGGAGTGTGTGGTGAGGAGTGTGTGGTGAGGAGTGGGTGGTGAGAAGTGTGTGGTGAGGCATGGGTGGTGAGAAGTGTGTGGTGAGGAGTGGGTGGTGAGAAGTGTGTGGTGAGGCGTGGGTGGTGAGGAGTGTGTGGTGAGGAGTGGGTGGTGAGGAGTGGGTGGTGAGGAGTCGGTGGTGAGGAGTGTGTGGTGAGGAGTCGGTGGTGAGGAGTGTGTGGTGAGGAATGTGTGGTGAGGAGTGGGTGGTGAGGAGTGGGTGGTGGTGAGTGGGTGGTGAGGAGTGTGTGGTGGAATTGTGGTGAGGAATGTGTGGTGAGGAGTGGGTGGTGAGGAGTGGGTGGTGGTGAGTGGGTGGTGAGGAGTGTGTGGTGAGGAGTGGGTGGTGAGGCGTGGGTGGTGAGGAGTAGGTGGTGAGGAGTGTGTGGTGAGGAGCTCACCTGGAAGCAGTCGCTAGAGTCCCAGGTGAGGGTGAGCGTCTCCCTCAGCTCGTTGTGCACCACCAGCTCAGCGTGCTCCAGCTGGGCGCTGCCCGCCATCTCTGAATACACGCAGAGGGATAATGGTTACCGTGGAGACCGCGGTTGCCGTGGAGACCGCGGTTGCCGTGGAGACCGCGGTTACCGTGGAGACCGGGGTTACCGTGGAGACCGCGGTTGCCGTGGAGACCGAGGTTGCCGTGGAGACCGCGGTTTGCCGTGGGGACCGCGGTTACCGTGGAGACCGGGGTTACCGTGGAGACCGGGGTTACCGTGGAGACCGCGGTTGCCGTGGAGACAACACGGTCACAGGGTGACCCTCACCGGCGCTCTGTGTGAGTGGAGGCCGCGTGGCAGTGAGCCAGGCAAGGGACAGGATGAGCAGAGCAGCAGGCCCCATCACCTCCATGCGGCCTGACACATACACAGACATACACACAGACACACACACAGCAACACACACAGACACACACACACAGACATACACAGCAACACACACAGACACACACACAGACACACACAGACACACACACACAGACACACAGACACACACAGAAACACACACACAGAGATACACACACACAGACATACAGAAACACACACAGACACACACAGAAACACACACACACAGAAACACACAGACACACACAGAGATACACACACAGACACACACACAGACACACACACAGACAGACACACACAGAAAACAGACAAACACACAAATAGACACACACAGACACACACAGATACACACACAGACACACACACGGACAGACACACACACACACAGACAGACACACACAAATAGACACACACAGACAGACACACACAAATAGACACACACACAGACACACACACACAGACACACACACAGACAGACACACACACAAATAGACACACACAGACACACACACAGACACAAAGAACAAAGATCCCCCATATAGCCTGTAACAGACTGTAGGGGCAAGTGCTGTTAGCGAGCACCTATGAAGGCCGGAACGGTACACGAGGGGGTGGGTGGCCAACACCACGCCCGACCGCCTTTGTCTCCCTAGTGGCGATGTTTACACACCGCACCAGGTACTCATTTGAGGCTGAGTCGACCTAGGGGAGGCCCGGGACCGGTTTAGATAATCGTCACTGGTGTTGGCCGTGAGCGGGAATCACACAGACACACACATAGACAGACACACACAGTGACACATACACACACAGACACCTTTACTCAGACAAAGATCCCCCGTGTAGCCTCTAGCAGGCTGTAGGGGCAAGTGCTGTCAGTAGCACCTACACGCAAAGATCCCCCGTGTAGCCTCTAGCAGACTGTAGGGGCAAGTGCTGTCAGTAGCACCTACACACAGACAAAGATCCCCCAGGTAGCATCTAGCAGGCTGTAGGGGCAAGTGCTGTTAGTGGCACCTACACACAGACAAAGATCCCCCGTGTAGCCTCTAGCAGGCTGTAGGGGCAAGTGCTGTCAGTGTCACCTACACACAAAGATCCCCCAGGTAGCCTCTAGCAGGCTGTAAGGGCAAGTGCTGTTAGTGGCACCTACACACAGACAAAGATCCCCCAGGTAGCTTCTAGCAGGCTGTAGGGGCAAGTGCTGTTAGTGGCACCTACACACAAAGATCCCCCAGGTAGCCTCTAGCAGGCTGTAGGGGCAAGTGCTGTTAGTGGCACCTACAGACAAAGATCCCCCGTGTAGCCTCTAGCACACTGTAGGGGCAAGTGCTGTTAGTGGCACCTACACATAGACAAAGATCCCCCGTGTAGCCTCTAGCAGGCTGTAGGGGCAAGTGCTGTTAGTGGCACCTACACACAGACAAAGATCCCCCGTGTAGCCTCTAGCAGGCTGTAGGGGCAAGTGCTGCTAGAAGCGAGGAGCAGCATCAACTATGAAGGCTACCGGCACTGTGGCTACACACAGAGGGGGTTGTGTGACGAGCACCACCACCACGCCCGGCCGCCTTTGTCTCTCCCCCAGTGATGATTGTGAGCCAGCCACATCTTCTATATAAATCTCAAATCTTTAACTTGTCACTTTAATCGCCCTCGAATGTCACTCCACAGGATCGTACCTCGGATTCTGTTCCTCAAAGGCGGTGACGTCATTGGCGGGAAGCCCCGCCCTCCAATGGCGGTGCCCCCTCCCGACCCTACCCAACATGGCGGCGATACATTCCAATGCATTGCCAATGGCGGGCGCCCTACCAATCTCCAATGTATTGTTAATGGCAGTCTCCCCTACCCAATATGGTGGTGATGCCCTCCAATGGATTACCAATATCGGCCCCCTACCCAACATGGCGGCGCTTTATCCATGTAAAGGCGTTGCAGCCCTACCCAATGTGGCGGAGAATCCGTCCAATACTTAGACAATGGCAGTCCCCCTAACCAACATGGCGGCGATGCCGGTAATTACATTGACAATGGAGATTCCCCTACCCAACATGGCGGGGCGATTCCCCCCCTCCCCTCTGCACCCCACCCATTACGTTTCCAATGGCAATCTCCCTGCTGTCACGTGCAATAATAAATTATGTTAAAAGCCGCACGGGCAGCCAATGGGCTTCGATGTGTCCTAACTTGGCATATAGAGACACGCCCACTTGGAGACGTGTCTCGCCCCTCGGTCCGCCCCGCCCCATCTCTCGCATTCGCAACGCCCCCTCGGCACGATCGCCCCGCCCATAAGACAGCCCCCAAATTCATTCGCCACGCCCCTCTCCTCTCCACTCCCGTTCACCGACTGCGCTATTTATATCGCCCCGCCCCCTACTCCTTCGCCCCGCCCCTTCAACTTTCGCCCCCGACTACCCGCCCCATTGCGTCGCTCCCCCTTCCCTTTCGCCCCGCCCCTTTTGCTATCGCCCCTCCCCATCACCCCCGTCCCTTCTTCGCCTTCGCCCCTCCCCCTCATCCCGATCGCCCCGCCCACCGTCCCCTCCCCACCAACCCAGCCGGCGAACCCCGCCCTCCTTCCTCCCCCTTCGCCCCTCCTCTCCTATACTCATCGCCCCGCCCATCGCCCCCCTACCCAACAACCCCGCCCCTCCCACCCGGGTAGGCCCCGCCCCCTACGGGATCCCAGACGGAGGATCGAGAAGAGCAGCGCGTTTGGGAAGGGGCCGCTATGAGCGGCACGCTCTATCCACTGCTCGCTGTCTCGCCACGTCCATACTTCACCACTCAGGTCAGTGGGGGGCCGCTGGGCCTTGGGTGGGGGGGGGGGCGCTGGGTGGGGCCCTGGGGTTGCCCGGGAGCCTCGGGCGGGAAAGGAGGCTCGGGGGGGTGGTGGTGGTGCAATAGATAGTACGCACAACACTTGGACTCAGCACTACCCTTGGACTCAACACTATCCATAGACTCAACACTACCCATAGACTCAACACTACCCATAGACTCAACACTACCCATAGACTAACACTGCCCATAGACTCAGCACTACCCATAGACTCAACACTACCCATAGACTCATCACTGTCCATAGACTCAACACTACCCATAGACTCAACACTACCCATAGACTCAAACACTACCCATAGACTCATCACTGTCCATAGACTCAACACTACCCATAGACTCAACACTACCCATAGACTCAACACTACCCATAGACTCACACTGCCCATAGACTCAACACTACCCATAGACTCAACACTACCCATAGACTCAAACACTACCCATAGACTCATCACTGTCCATAGACTCAACACTACCCATAGACTCTACACTGCCCATAGACTCATCACTGTCCATAGACTCAACACTACCCATAGACTCAACACTACCCATAGACTCACACTGCCAATAGACTCAACACTACCCATAGACTCAACATTGCCCATAGACTCAGCACTACCCATAGACTCAACACTACCCATAGACTCAAACACTACCCATAGACTCAACACTACCCATAGACTCAACACTACCCATAGACTCTACACTACCCATGGACTCATCACTGCCCATAGACTCAACACTGCCCATAGACTCAGCACTACCCATAGACTCAACACTACCCATAGACTCAACACTACCCATAGACTCAAACACTACCCATAGATTCAACACTGCCCATAGACTCAACACTGCCCATTAACTCAGAACTACCCATGAACTCAACACTGCCCATAAACTCAACACTGCACCATAGACTCAACACTACCATAGACTCAACACTGCCCAAAGACTCAACACTACCCATAGACTCATCACTACCCATAGACTCAACACTGCCCATAGACTCAACACTGCCCATAAACTCAACACTGCACCATAGACTCAACACTGCCCATAGACTCAACACTACCCATAGACTCAACACTACCCATAAACTAACACTGCCCATAGGCTCAACACTACCCATAGACTCAACACTACCCATAGACTCAACACTACCCATAGACTAACACTGCCCATAGGCTCAACACTACCCATAGACTCAACACTACCCATAGACTCATCACTACCCTTTTAGCTGGCACAAAAACTGACACCTTTATACAAGGCATCATGTTTGCAATAACCACAACACAAGCAGTCAAAAATGCAAACCAAGAGAGACAACTCTGATAATGATATGCACTGTCCTTGAATTTGATTGGTCCACACCCAAGACGGCTTTTCTTAGAGCCTAGTCTCCACCGGTGTTGGACCAGATGACACCATAAGGCATACAACTCAAAAACAGCGCACTATCAGAGTATTGAGAGCTCGGGATACGCCTTTACATTATGAGACCTTTGCCAGTAACAAGATATAGTAATAGGTTTTTACCCTTTTAGCTGGCACAAAAACTGACACCTTTATACAAGGGATCATGTTTCTTTTTGCTTGCATTTTTGACTGCTTGTGTTGTGGTTATTGCAAACATGATCCCTCGTATAAAGGTGTCAGTTTTTGTGCCAGCTAAAAGTATAGTCATGAGTCTATGGGTAGTGTTGAGTCTATACCCATAGACTCAACACTGCCCGTAGACTCAACACTACCCATAGACTCAACACTTCCCATAGAATCAACACTACCCATAGACTCAATTCCACCCATAGTCTCAACACTGCCCATAGATTCAGCACTGCCCATAGACTCAACACTGCCCATAGACTCAACACTACCCATAGACTCAACACTACCCATAGACTCAACACTACCCATAGCCTCATCACTGCCCATAGACTCAACACTACCCATAGACTCAACACTACCCATATACTCAACACTACCCATAGACTCATCACTGCCCATAGACTCAACACTACCCATAGACTCAACACTACCCATAGACTCAACACTACCCATAGACTCAACACTACCGATAGACTCAACACTACCCATAGCCTCATCACTGCCCATAGACTCAACACTACCCATAGACTCAACACTACCCATAGACTCAACACTACCCATAGACTCAACACTACCCATAGACTCAACACTACCCATAGACTCAACACTACCCATAGACTCAACACTACCCATAGACTCAACACTACCCATAGACTCAACACTACCCATAGCCTCATCACTGCCCATAGACTCAACACTGCCCATAGACTCAACACTACCCATAGACTCAAACACTACCCATAGACTCAACACTACCCATAGACTCAACACTACCCATAGACTCAACACTACCCATAGACTCAACACTACCCATAGACTCAACACTACCCATAGACTCAACACTACCCATAGCCTCATCACTGCCCATAGACTCAACACTACCCATAGACTCAACACTACCCATAGACTCAACACTACCCATAGACTCAACACTACCCATAGACTCAACACTGCCCATAGACTCAACACTACCCATAGACTCAACACTACCCATAGACTCAACACTACCCATAGCCTCATCACTGCCCATAGACTCAACACTACCCATAGACTCAACACTACCCATAGACTCAACACTACCCATAGACTCAACACTACCCATAGACTCAACACTACCCATAGACTCAACACTACCCATAGACTCAACACTACCCATAGCCTCATCACTGCCCATAGACTCAACACTACCCATAGACTCAACACTACCCATAGACTCAACACTACCCATAGACTCAACACTACCCATAGACTCAACACTACCCATAGACTCAACACTACCCATAGCCTCATCACTGCCCATAGACTCAACACTACCCATAGACTCAACACTACCCATAGACTCAACACTACCCATAGACTCAACACTACCCATAGACTCAACACTACCCATAGACTCAACACTACCCATAGACTCAACACTACCCATAGACTCAACACTACCCATAGACTCAACACTACCCATAGCCTCATCACTGCCCATAGACTCAACACTACCCATAGACTCAACACTACCCATAGACTCAACACTACCCATAGACTCAACACTACCCATAGCCTCATCACTGCCCATAGACTCAACACTACCCATAGACTCAACACTACCCATAGACTCAACACTACCCATAGACTCAACACTACCCATAGCCTCATCACTGCCCATAGACTCAACACTACCCATAGACTCAACACTACCCATAGACTCAACACTACCCATAGACTCAACACTACCCATAGACTCAACACTACCCATAGACTCAACACTACCCATAGCCTCATCACTGCCCATAGACTCAGCACTACCCATAGACTCAACACTACCCATAGACTCAACACTACCCATAGACTCAACACTGCCCATAGACTCAACACTACCCATAGACTAAACACTGCCCATAGACTCAACACTACCCATAGACTCAACACTACCCATAGCCTCATCACTGCCCATAGACTCAACACTGCCCATAGACTCAACACTACCCATAGACTCAAACACTACCCATAGACTCAACACTACCCATAGACTCAACACTACCCATAGACTCAACACTACCCATAGACTCAACACTACCCATAGACTCAACACTACCCATAGACTCAACACTACCCATAGACTCAACACTACCCATAGACTCAACACTACCCATAGACTCAACACTACCCATAGACTCAACACTACCCATAGACTCAACACTACCCATAGACTCAACACTACCCATAGACTCAACACTACCCATAGCCTCATCACTGCCCATAGACTCAACACTACCCATAGACTCAACACTACCCATAGACTCAACACTACCCACAGACTCAGCACTGCCCCACACACTGAGGCATCTGTCCCGAGTTTGCGTAATCTCCACGTGCCACCCACGTGTCAAACTCTGCACGTGCAGTACAAAGACAAAGATCACCTTTGTAGCCTCAGCAGACTCTACGGGCAAGTACACACACACAGACACACACACACAGACACACACACAGACACACAGACACACAAACACACAGACACACAGACACACACATAGACACACACACAGACACACACACACACAGACACACACAGACACACAGATACACACACAGACACACACACACAGACACACAAACACACAGACACACACATAGACAAAGATCCCCCATATAGCCTTAACAGACTGTAGGGGCAAGTGCTGTTAGCGAGCACCATCATCACCACCATCACCACCACATAGACACACATAAACAGACACACACAGACAGACACACACACAGACACACATAGACACAGACACACACAGACACACATAGACACAGACACACAGACACACACATACAGACACACACAGATGGTGGTGATGGTGGTGGTGGTGATGGTGGTGGTGATGATGATGGTAGTTATGGTGGTGGTGATGATGATGAAGGTGGTGATGATGGTGATCGTGGTGCTGATGGTGGTGGTGATGATGATGAAGGTGGTAATGATGATGGTGGTGATGGTGGTGGTGATGGTAGTAGTGATGATGATGAAGGTGGTGGTGATGATGGTGGTGATGATGGTGATGGTGGTGGTGATGGTGTTGATGATGATGGTGGTGATGGTGGGGATGTTGGTGATGGTGGTGGTGATGGTGGTGGTGGTGATGGTGGTGATGGTGGTGGTGATGGTGGTGATGGTGGTGGTGATGGTGATGGTGGTGATGGTGGTGATGATGATAGTGGTGGTGATGGTGGTGATGGTAGTGATAATGATAGTGGTGATGGTGGTGATGGTGGTGATGATGGAGATGGTGGTGATGATGGTGGTGATGGTGGTGATGGTGGTGATGATGATAGTGGTGGTGGTGATGGTGGTGATGATGATAGTGGTGGTGATGGTGGTGATGATGATAGTGATGGTGGTGATAGTGGTGGTGATGGTGATAATGGTGGTGATGATGATGATGATGAAAGTGGTGGTGATGGTGGTGATTATGATAGTGGTGGTGGTGATGGTGGTGATGATGATAGTGGTGATGATGATAGTGGTGGTGATGGTGGTGGTGATGATGGTGATCGTGATGGTGATAGTGATGGTGGTGATGATGATAGTGATAATGATGGTGGTGATGGTGATAGTGGTGGTGATGGTAGCGATGATGAAAATGGTGGTGATGATGAAAGTGATGATGAAAGTGATGATGATAGTGATGGTGGTGATGGTGGTGATGGTGGTGATGGTTGACTTCTGATCCCAGGTCACCGAAGCTCAACTCTGAACTCACCGCTCCAGATGTGAGCATTCACTGCCAGCAGAGGTGAGGTTACCTGCTACTCAAATACTACAACTACCACTCAAATACTACAACTACCACTCATTTACTACTACTACTCAAATACTACAACTGCCACTCATATACTACCACTACCACTCATATATTACAACTACCACTCATTTACTACTACTACTCAAATACTACAACTGCCACTCATATACTACTACTACCACTCATATATTACAACTACCACTCAAATACTACTACTACCACTCATATAGTACTACTGAAATACTACTACTCGAATACTACAACTACCACTCATATACTACTACTACCATTCATATATTACAACTACCACTCAAATACTACTACTACCACCACTCATATACTACTACTCAAATACTACTACTACTCAAATACTACAACTACCACTCTTATACTGCTGCTACCACTCATATATTACAACTACCACTCAAATACTACTACTACTACCACTCATATACTACTACTCATATACTACTACTACTACTCATATACTACTACTCATATACTACTACTACTCAAATACTACTACTACTCAAATACTACTACTACCACTCATACTACTACTACTTCCACTCATATACTACTACTCATATACTACAACTACCACTCATATACTACTACTCATATACTACTATTACTACTCAAATACTACAACTACCACTCATATACTACTACCACTCATATACTACTACTACTACTCGAATACTACCACCTATATACTATTACTACTACCGCTCAAATACTACTACTACGTTACTACTTCGATAATACTACTACTATACTACTACTATACTGCTACTACTATACTACTACACTACTACTACACTACTACTACTATGCTACTACTATACTACTACACTACTTCTACTATACTACTACTATACTACTACACTACTACTATACTACTACTACACTACTATTACTATACTACTATGCTACTACTACACTACTACTACTATACTACTACTATACTACTACACTACTACTATACTACTACTACACTACTACTACTACACTACTACTATACTACACTACTACTATACTACAACTATACTACTATACTACAACTATACTACTACTATACTACTACACTACTACTATACTACTACCACTATACTACTACACTACTACTACTATACTACTACACTACTATACTACTACTATACTACTACTATACTACTACCACTATACTACTACTACACTACTACTGCTATACTACTACACTACTATACTACTACCACTATACTACTACATTACTACTATACTACTACTATACTACTACTATACTTCTACTACTATACTACTACTATACTACTACACTACCACTACACTACTACTACTATACTACTACTATACTACTACTATTCTACTACACTACTATACTACCATACTACTACTATACTACTACTATACTACTACCACTATACTACTATACTACTACACTACTATACTACTACTATACTACTATCACTATACTACTATACTACTACACTACTATACTACTACTATACTACTACAATACTATGCTACTACTATACTACTACCACTATACTACTACTACTATACTACTACACTACTATACTACTACTACTATACTACTACACTACCACTATACTACTACTACTACACTACTACTATACTACTACTATACTACTACTACACTACTATACTACTACTATACTACTACACTACTATACTACTACTACACTACTACTACACTACTATACTACTACTACTATACTACTACACTACTATACTACTACTATACTACTACACTACTATACTACTACTATACTACTACACTACTATACTACTACGATACTACTACACTACTATACTACTATTACATTACTACTACTATACTACTACTACTATACTACTACTATACTACTACAGTACTATACTACTACTATACTACTACACTACTACTATACTACTACTATACTACTACTATACTACTACCACTATACTACTACTACTATACTACTACACTACTATACTACTACTACACTACTATACTACTACTACACTACTATACTACTACTATACTACTACTATACTACTACACTACTATACTACTACTATACTACTACACTACTATACTACTACTATACTACTACTATACTACACTACTATACTACTACTATACCACTACTACACTACTACTATACTACTACTATACTACTGGTACTATACTACTACTACACTACTACTATACTTCTACTATACTAATACTATACTACCACTATACTATTACTATACTACTACTATACTACTACTACACTACTACTATACTACTACTATACTACTACTTTACTTTTCTAAATTTGAAGCTTTCGTGACTGCAAGGATCCGTACTCTTTGGTTCTATTCGGTAAAGTCACGTAGGTAAAAAAATAAAACAACAATAATCATGACGTTTCGGCCACAACACAAGCGTCCTTCATCAGGTGAAGGGACCAGACTGTCTCGAAGACAGCGCTGGAGTGAAACAGAGCCAAGCTCAGACCACGGCCTTTAAGCTGTGTGAGAGGGACTAAGATGCCTTGACAAAGGAATTAGCATAAAAATTAGCATTTAATTGGCGAACTTAGCATGATGAAAGGTGTAGAGGGGGTGAACATGCGGGTGTACCCGCATGTGCTGCGAAAGTTTGGGGTACCACTACTTCAAAAAATATACTGTACCATTGAAAATTAGTTTAATGTTTGGTTCGATTTAGAACATCTTTCCAATGGTTGCTTAATTTGAAACCATCTTCTCGGTTGAAATTGTGTCTGTGTTTGTTGATCTGAATGGCCTCGTGAACAAATCTCTGATAAAAACCCGTGGGTTTGCAAAGAACCTTGGTATCGGAGAAAATTATATCGTGATCACCCACAGCGTTGTAACAGTGATCAGCTACGGCAGAAGAATTCGTTCTGCCGTGTTTCAAATCTGATTTGTGCTAGCGAATTCGCTCAGAGACATGTCGCTTCGTCTCCCCGATATAGCAATCACCGCAGGTACAACTCAATTTGTAAGCTTAAAGGCCGTGATCTGAACGTGGCTCTTTCACTCCAGCGCTGTCCTACCAGACAGTCTAGTCCCTTCACCTGATGAAGGCCGCTTGTGTTGTGGCCGAAAAGTCGTGAGAATATTATTGTGTTATTTTATTTTATCAATTTATTATGTTATTCTCATTCTACGTGACTTTACCGAAAGAACCAAAGAAGATATACTACTACTACACTACTACTATACTACTACTACACTACTATACTACTACTATACTACTACTATACCACTACTACACTACTACTATACTACTACTACACTACTACTATACTACTACTACACTACTACTATACTACTACTATACTACTACTACACTACTATACTACTACTACTACACTACTATACTACCACTATACTACTACTACACTACTACTATACTACTACTATGCCACTACTATACTACTACTACACTACTACTATACTACTACTACTATGCTACTACTATACTACTACTACACTACTACTATACTACTACACTACTACTATACTACTACTATACCACTACTATACTACTACAACTACACTACTATACTACTACACTACTACTACTACACTACTACTATACTACTACTACACTACTACTATACTACTACTACACTACTACTATACTACTACTATACTACTACTACACTGCTACTACTATACTACTACTACTACACTGCTACTACTATACTACTACACTTCTACTACTATACTACCACTATACTACTACTGCACTACTACTACTATACTTATACTACTACTATACTACTACTATGCTACTGCTACTGTGCTACTACTATACTACTACTACTACACTACTACTATACTACTACACTACTACTATACTGCTACTATACTACTTCTATACTACTACTACACTAATATTACTATACTACTACTACTGTGCTACTACTATACTACTACTCTACTACTATAATACTACTACTATACTACTACTGTGCTACTACTACTCACACTATTTATGAAACATCAAAACGTAACACAATCCACACTCGGGTCTCGAACGCCCATCCAGCCACGCTACGGCCGAGCTGGACACGGTTCACTCTCCCGGCTCGCACCACGAGCTGGACACGGTTCACTCTCCCGGCTCCCACCACGAACTGTGTCCCGGCTCCCACCACGAGCTGTCCCGGCTCCCACCACGAACTGTGTCCCGGCTCCCACCACGAGCTGTGTCCCGGTTCACTCTCCCGGCTCCCACCACAAACTGTGTCCCGGCTCACACCACGAACTGTGTCCCGGCTCACACCACGAACTGTGTCCCGGCTCACACCACGAGCTGTGTCTCGGCCTGCGTGGCGAGAGGCCTTCTTCTCCTCGCCGACGTGAATCTTCTTCACAGTAGCAGCAGCAGCACTTGAAGAACCCCGAGCCCCTCCCCCTGGGCTATCTCCGCCCTCGGCCCCACCCACCTTCTAGATCTCTCCGGCTCTTTCTCGACGGTTCCCGAGAGCTCCTCTGGACCACGTCGAGCGCCCTTGGCCCTCGCCCACCGGTAGCCCCCCCCCCCCTCCACTATCGCGTCCGGTGACGTGCCGGCAGGTTCAACCGGCGCGTCGTGACCCCCAACGTGTGACCCTGGCTGGCTGACGCTCTCTCTCGCTCACCGGGAATCCGGCACCGCGCGCCGGTCCCGGTGTCACCGCGCTCACCCAAGCCCCGCTAGGGCCGGCGCCGCGTGCCGTGATGACAGCGCCGCCTTGCCGGCCGTGAACTCGCAAGCCCCGGCACCACGCGGTGACGAGCACAGTCAATACTAACGGGGCTCGGTGATAATCAATGGGGCCTCACTCACCACAGGGCTCAGTGTTAATCAATGGGGCTCTGTGTTAATCAATGGGGCTCTGTGTTAATCGATGGGGCTCTGTGTTAATCAATGGGGCTCTGTGTTAATCAATGGGGCTCTGTGTTAATCAATGCGGCTCAGTGTTAATCGATGGGGCTCTGTGTTAATCAATGGGGCTCTGTGTTAATCGATGGGGCTCAGTGTTAATCGATGGGGATCTATGTTAATCAATGGGGCTCAGTGTTAATCAATGGGCTCTGTGATAATCAATGGGGCTCAGTGTTAATCAATGGGCTCTGTGTTAATCAATGGGGCTCTGTGTTAATCAATGGGGCTCTGTGTTAATCAATGGGGCTCTGTGTTAATCGATGGGGCTCAGTGTTAATCAATGGGGCTCTGTGTTAATCAATGGGGCTCAGTGTTAATCGATGGGGCTCTGTGTTAATCGATGGGGCTCTGTGTTAATCGATGGGGCTCAGTGTTAATCGATGGGGATCTGTGTTAATCAATGGGGCTCAGTGTTAATCAATGGGCTCTTTGTTAATCAATGGTGCTCTGTGTTAATCAATGGGGCTCTGTGTTAATCGATGGGGCTCTGTGATAATCAATGGGGCTGTGTTAATCAGTGGGGCTCAGTGTTAATCGATGGGGCTCTGTGTTAATCAATGGGGCTCTGTGTTAATCAATTGGGCTCTGTGTTAATCAATGGGGCTCTGTGTTAATCGATGGGGCTCTGTGTTAATCGATGGGGCTCTGTGTTAATCAATGGGGCTCTGTGTTAATCAATGGGGCTCTGTGTTAATCAATGGGGCTCTGTGTTAATCAATGGGGCTCTGTGTTAATCGATGGGGCTCAGTGTTAATCAATGGGGCTCTGTGTTAATCAATGGGGCTCTGTGATAATCGATGGGGTTCAGTGTTAATCGATGGGGCTGTGTTAATCAATGGGACTCAGTGTTAATCGATGGGGCTCTGTGATAATCAGTGGGGTTCTGTGTTAATCGATGGGGCTGTGTGTTAATCGATGGGGCTCAGTGTTAATCAATGGGGTCGTGTTAATCGATGGGGCTCTGTAATAATCAATGGGGCTCTGTGTTAATCGATGGGGCTCAGTGTTAATCAATGGGGCTCTGAGTTAATCAATGGGGCTCGTGTTAATCAGTGGGGCTCTGTGATAATCGATGGGGCTCTGTGATAATCAATGGGTGCCTCAACTCACCACAGGGCTCTGTCTTAAATCGCCTCTGTCTCCCCCCCCCCCCCCAGGGCCGCGCCCGATTGGCCGCCCGTCGCCATGGTGACCCGCAAGCTGCTCTCCCATTGGCCGAGGCGCCTCGTGCCGGGCGCCTGCCTCGCGGTGGCCGCTCTGCTCTGGCTGCTGCACACGCTAGGGTGTGGCCTAAACCATGGTGGGTGTGGCCTAAACCACGGTGGGTGTGGCCTAAACCATGGTGGGTGTGGCCTAAACCATGGTGGGTGTGGCCTAAACCACGGTGGGTGTGGCCTAAACCACGGTGGGTGTGGCCTACATCACCCACCGTGATTTAGGCCACACCCACCATGGTTTAGGCCACACTCACCGAGGTGCTACTAACAGCACTTGCCCCTACAGCCTGCTAGAGGCTACACGGAGGATCTTTGTCTGTGTGTAGGTGCCACTAACAGCACTTGCCCCTACAGCCTGCCAGAGGCTACCTGGGGGATCTTTGTCTGTGTGTAGGTGCTACTAACAGCACTTGCCCCTACAGCCTGCTAGAGGCTACACGGGGGATCTTTCTCTTTGTGACTGAATGCACCCCAACCCACTACCCCGCTACCCCCCACCTCCCCCCCCACCCCCCTCTACCCCCCCACCCACCTACCCACCCCCCACCCACCTACCCTTCCTACCCCCCACCTACCCCCCCCCCCCCCCCAGCCGAGGAGTCTGCCCCCCGTGGCCAGGAGGCGGTGGCGGGGCTCAGGCGAGACGCAGGCCTGGGGCAGCACCAGGCCGAGCTGGCGGAGCAATCCGCTCGGCACCACCAGCAGCTGCAGGTGCTGCGCAGGCAGCTGGCGCAGCTCAAGGTGAGCACGCCTCACCATCACCACCATCACCACCCTCACCACCAGCACTACCCTCACCACCAGCACTACCCTCACCACCAGCACTACCCTCACCACCCTCACTAGCATCACCACCATCACCCTCACCACCCTCACCACCACCCTCACCACCACCCTCACCACCATCACCACCAGCATCACCACCACTATCATCACCCATATGCCCAATTACCCATGCATCCACCCACTCACCCACCCACTCACCCACCCACTCACCCACTCACTCACCCACCCACTCACTCACTCACCCACCCACCCACTCACCCACCCACCCACTCACTCACCCACCCACTCACTCACTCACCCACCCACTCCCCATCCACCCACCCACCCACTCACCCACCTACTCACCCACCCACCCAACCACTCACCCACCCACCCACTCACCCACCCACTCACCCCACCCACCCACTCACCCACCCCACCCACTCACTCACTCACTCACCCACCACTCACTCACTCACCCACCCACTCACTCACCCACCCACCCACCCACCCACCCACCCACCCGCCCACTCACCCACCCACCCGCCCACTCACCCACCCACCCGCTCACCCACCCACCCGCCCACTCACTCACTCACCCACCCACCCACCCGCCCACTCACTCACTCACTCACCCACCGCCCGCCCGCCCGCCCGCCCACTCACTCACCCACCCACCCACCCACTCACCCACCCACCCACTCACTCACTCACTCACCCACCCACCCGCTCACTCACCCACCCACTCACTCACTCACCCACCCACCCACCCGCTCACTCACCCACCCGCTCACTCACTCACCCACCCACCCGCCCACTCACTCACTCACCCACCCACCCGCCCACTCACTCACCCACCCACCCACCCACTCACCCACCCACCCACCCGCCCACTCACTCACTCACCCACCCACCCATTCGCCCACTCACTCACCCACCCACCCACCCACTCACCCACCCACCCACCCACTCACCCACCCACCCACTCACCCACCCACTCACCCACCCACTCACCCACCCACTCACCCACCCACTCACCCACCCACCCACTCACCACTCCACTCACTCACCCACTCACTCACCCACCCCTGCCCCCAGTCCGAGCTCCACCACCGCACGGAGCAGCTGAAGACCCTGCAAGGTGCGGTGGTGGGCGGGGCCTCCGTGGTGGGGGGCGGGGCCTCCGTGGCTGTGGGCGGGGCCGGCGCAGTGGTGGGCGTTGCCCCCGCGGTTGGAGGGGATGCGGCCCAAGCCGCTTCCCCGGCCCCCATGGATGCCTCGGGCCCAGGCGGCCAGGCGAGCCTGCAGGCTTTCCTCACGTCGCAGGCCGAGCGCTCTGAGGTTCTCTGGGGGGGGCGCTACTCCAGCGAGTACGCGGTCATCCCCTACGACAGCTTCACTGCACACAAGGTGGTGCACCGCTCGCTCAGTCACTCACTCGCTCAGTCAGTCACTCGCTCAGTCAGTCACTCGCTCAGTCACTCACTCACTCAGTCACTCACTCATTCAGTCAGTCAGTCAGCCGCTCGCTCAGTCAGTCACTCACTCGCTCAGTCAATCGCTCAGTCAGTCACTCGCTCAGTCACTCACTCACTCACTCAGTGACTCACTCAGTCAGTCAGTCGCTCGCTCAGTCACTCAGTCAGTCACTCGCTCAGTCAGTCACTCGCTCAGTCAGTCACTCGCTCAGTCAGTCACTCACTCAGTCAGTCACTCGCTCAGTCAGTCAGTCGCTCGCACGCTCGCTCAGTCAGTCACTCGCTCGCGCGCTCACTCAGTCAGTCACTCACTCGCTCAGTCAGTCACTCGCTCAGTCAGTCAGTCGCTCGCGCACTCGCTCAGTCACTCACTCGCTCAGTCAGTCACTCGCTCAGTCACTCACTCTGTCAGTCACTCGCTCACTCAGTCACTCACTCAGTCAGTCACTCACTCGCTCAGTCAGTCAGTCACTCAGCCAGCGAGTACGCGGTCATCTCCTACGACAGCTTCACTGCACACAAGGTGGTGCACCGCTCGCTCAGTCACTCACTCGCTCAGTCAGTCAGTCGCTCAGTCAGTCACTCGCTCAGTCAGTCACTCACTCACTCGCTCAGTCAGTCCCTCACTCGCTCAGTCAGTCAGTCACTCGCTCAGTCACTCACTCGGTCAATCAGTCGCTCGCTCAGTCAGTCACTCGTTCAGTCAGTCAGTCACTCAGTCACTCGCTCACTCACTCAGTCACCCACTCAGTCACCCGCTCGCTCACTCACTCACCCACTCACTCACTCACTCACTCGCTCAGTCACTCACTCGCTCAGTCACTCACTCAGTCACCCACTCAGTCACTCGCTCACTCAGTCACTCGCTCACTCACTCAGTCACTCACTCAGTCACCCGCTCGCTTGCTCAGTCAGTGACTCACTGTCCCAGGTGTACCAGCTAGAGACGGGGCTGACGCGCCACCCCGAGGAGCGGCCTCTCCGTCGCGACCGCCGCGAGGAGCTCGTCCAGGCCGTGGACGCCGCCATCGTCGCCCTCAATGGCGGGGAGCGGGCGGGGGGTGACGGATACTCACTCGCTCACTTCGTTGAAGGTGCCGCTCACCCGCTCGCTCACTCACTCACCCGCTCGCTCACTCACCCACCCACTCACCCACCCACCCACCCACCCACTCACCCAACCAACCACCCACCCACCCACCCACTCACTCACCCAACCAACCAACTACCCACCCACCCACCCACTCACTCGCTCACTCACCCACCCACCCACCCACACACTCACCCAACCAACCACCTACCCACTCACTCACTCACTCGCTCACTCACTCACCCACCCACCCACCCACTCGCTCACCCACCCACTCACCCACTCACCCACTCACCCACCCACCCACTCACTTACCCACCCACCCACTCACTCACTCACTCACCTACTCTCTCACCCACTCACTTACTCACCCACCCCCCCACCCTCCCACCGCAGGGCTTTTCCGCAGCGAGCGTGACAAGGGCACGGAGTATCGCCTCGCCTTCCGACGCCCCGCGGAGACCGACGGCTCTGATGACTCCGCCGGGGTGGGCGGATCGCCGCTGCGCGTGGTCACGCTGTTCCGCCCCCTGGCACCGCCCGTGGTGGTGGCCGTGGACGGCGCTGGCGACGGTGGTGGCGGTGGTGGCGGTGGTGGCGATGGTGGTGGCGGTGGTGGCGGCGGCGCTGGTGGCGGTGGTGGCGGTGGTGGCGGTGGTGGCGGTGGTGGCGGTGGTGGCGGTGGTGGCGGTGGTGGCGGTGGTGGCGGCGGGTATTTCCCGCCGCTCCACGTGGTGGTGCCGCTGGCACGGCGCACCAACGCGTTTCGCGCTTTCATGCACAACTTTAGGTGGGCGGTGGTGACGGTGATGGTGGTGGTGACTGTGGTGGTGGTGGTGATGGTGGTGGTGACTGTGGTAACTGTGGTGATGGTGGTGATGGTGGTGGTGACTGTGGTGATGGTGGTGATGGTGTATCTGTGTGTGTGTTTCTGTCTGTGTGTGTGTGTGGCTGGCTCCGGTTTGAGAGCAGAGGTCTCACTCCGAATCAGTCCCTTCTCTACGCTTGCGAAACGTGGACCCCCCTAATGGAGCATCTTCTCCGGTTAGAAACATTTAGGCTGGCCTGCCTACGATCCATCCTGGGTTTAACCAGACTGGATTGTGTGAGGAGCTCACAAATCCTTGAAAGATTTGGGCTAAGTTCCATCGGTGAGCTCCTCCGGCAGGCAAGGCTGCGTTGGCTGGGTCATGTAGCCCGCATGCCCAGCCGCCGCATGCCGAAACAGCTTTTGTTCGGCCGGATCAAGAGGGCTAAACGGGCGCGGCACGGGCTAGAGAAGAGATGGAGTGCCGTGGTACAGGAGGACGTGGAGCTTAGTGGACTTGCCGATGACTGGTACCAGCGGTGTCAAGATCGGCCTCTGTGGAGGAGGCTCGTGAAGGACGCTACTGGGCAGTTGGAGGCAGTCGCCCTCCAACAACAATGGAGGGCGGAGGAGCGACGCTCACAACAACGAGCGGAGCGCCGGGTGGCTAAAGCACAGCAGGTTGGCACAGTAGGGGACACAGGTGGTGCACCAGCCAGTCATCTCAGTCAGTCGACCCGTGGCACCTGGGTCTGCCCCGTGACCTCCTGCCCGCGGTTGTTCGACACTTCACGTGGCCTCAAGATGCACATGGCCTGGAACAAGCGTCGTGGTGACGTCACCGCCACTTAGTGGCGAATGGCGGTTGTTGTGATGCTGTGTGTGTGTGACACTGTGTGTGTGTGTGACGCTGTGTTTATGTGGGTGACGCTGTGTGTGTGACGCTGTGTGACGCTGGGTGTGTGACACTGTGTGTGTGAGACGCTGTGTGTGTGTGAGACGCTGTGTGACGCTGTGTGTGTGATGCTGTGTGTGTGTGACGCTGTGTGTGTGACGCTGTGTGTGTGACACTGTGTGTGTGAGATGCTGTGTGTGTGTGAGACGCTGTGTGTGTGTGACGCTGCGTGTGTGACGCTGTGTGATGCTGTGTGTGTGACACTGTGTGTGTGTGTGAGACGCTGTGTGTGTGAGACGCTGTGTGTGTGTGAGACGCTGTGTGTGTGTGAGACGCTGTGTGTGATGCTGTGTGTGACGCTGTGTGTGACGCTGCGTGTGTGACGCTGTGTAACGCTGTGTGTGTGACGCTGTGTGTAGGGTGATGCTGTGTGTGTGTGATGCTGTGTGTGACGCTGTGTGTGTGATGCTGGGTGTGTGACGCTGTGTGTGTGTGACGCTGTGTGTGTGTGACGCTGTGTGACGCTGTGTGTGTGACGCTACAGGCAGGTAGTTGCGAGCCAGCGAGGCACGGTGCATCTGACCGTCGTTTACTTCGGATCTCCGGGACTTCGCGAGGTGGAAGACATCTTGAGGAGCACCCAGTGAGACGCACGCACAGACACACACATACACACACACATACACACACATACACACACATACACACACACATACACACACACATACACACACACATACACACACACATACACACACACATACACACACACATACACACACATACACACACACATACATACACATACACACACACATACATACACACACACATACACACACACATACACACACATACACACACACATACATACACATACACACATACATACACACACACACATATACACACGCATACACATACATACACACACATACACACACACATACAACAACAACAACCGCCATTCGCCACTAAGTGGCGGTGACGTCATCACGACGCTTGTGCCAGGCTATGTGCACCCTGAGGCCACGTGAAGTGTCGAACGCCCGCTGGCAGGAGGTCACGGGGCAGACCCAGGTGCCACGGGTCGACTGACTGAGATGACTGGCTGATGCACCACCTGTGCCCCCTACTGTGCCAACCTGCTGTGCTTTAGCCACCCGGCGCTCCGCTCGTTGTTGTGAGCGTCGCTCCTCCACCCTCCGTTGTTTTTGGAGGGCGACTGCCTCCAACTGCCCAGTAGCGTTCTTCACGAGCCTCCTCCACAGAGGCCGATCTTGACACCGCTGGTACCAGTCATCGGCAAGTCCACTCAGCTCCACGTCCTCCTGTACCACGTCACTCCATCTCTTCTCTAGCCCGTGCCGCGCCCGCTTAGCCCCCTCGAACAAAAGCTGTTTCGGCATGCGGTGGCTGGGCATGCGGGCTACATGACCCAGCCAACGCAGCCTTGCCTGCCGGAGGAGCTCACCGATGGGACCGTGCCCAGATCTTCCAAGGATTTGTGAGCTCCTCACACAGTCTAGCCTGGTTAAACCCAGGATGGATCGTAGGCAGGCCAGCCTAAATGTTTCTAACCGGCGAAGATGTTCCATTAGGGGGGTCCACGTTTCGCAAGCGTAGAGAAGGGAGGGAATGACCGTGGCCGAGAAGACCTGAAGCGTAGTGCGGAGATACAGACCAGGTAGCTTCCACACAGCATTACGCAACCGATGAAAAGATATTGCCGCTCGACTGATTCGGAGTGAGACCTCTGCTGTTAAACTGGAGCCGGTCATAAGCACACTGCCCAGGTATGGTAAACTCTCCACTCTCTCCACAACTGCCCCATCACCGATTGGGAGTTGTGGAGGTGGAGTGTCCGATGGTACAAAATACCCAGGCAGGTGCTTAGTTTTGGTGGGGCTGATGGTAAGGCCCCATCTCTTAGTAGCACGCTCCAATCTCAACAACAGCGTCTCCAACTCCTCCTCTGAATGAGCAGCTATTATCAAATCATCAGCATACATAACGTGGTTGAGCAATAGGGAGCCATCCCTTGACCGCACCCGGGCATCGATCAGCCTCCCATTATATCTGTACCATATGGAGATTCCCCCGGTACAGCTATTGAAGGCTTCATGAACTACGTGGTCAAAATAGATGTTAAATAATGTGGGAGCCAGAGGACATCCCTGACGCACCCCAAGGTGTACAGGGAATGGCTCTGACTCCCGGCCATGTAGTTTTTTCCCGGGCCCGCTCACCATCATGAAGGTCCTTAATGATCGTGAGCAGAGGGTCAGGTACTCCAAAAGCACGAAGAACCCAGAGCCCAGGCCTACTGATGGTATCATAGGCCTTGACCAGGTCAATAAAGCAGAGATGTAGGTCTTGCTGGAATTCCCTACACCTCTGCTGTAGCAGATGGACAGAAAATATGGCATCCGTGCAGGACCGCACTTTCCTGAAACACGCATACATGCATACACACACATGAACAGTGAGACTCAGCTTTGACCTATGAGTTTCCCCTCCCTCCCCTCCCCCACCCCTAACCCTCAACCCCCACTCCCCCCCCTCCCCCACTCCCCCACTCCCCCCACCCCCCCACTCCCCCCCCACCCCCCAGGCTGGAGGGCTTCCCCAACGTCTCCATGGTGCCGCTGGCCGGGGAGTTCTCCCGCGGGGTTGGGCTCGACGCGGGGGCTCGGGCCTGGCCGGGTGGGGGAGGGGGGAGGGGCGTCGGCGGGGGGGCGTGGCCTGCGGGGGGTGAGGGGGCGTGGCCTGCGGGGGGGAGGTGCTGCTGTTCTTCTGCGACGTGGATATCGTCTTCACGGCGGAGTTCCTCACTTCCTGTCGCACGCACGCACGGCCTGGTGGGTAGTAGTAGGGGTAGTGTAGTACTAGTGTAGTGTATAGTGTAGTGTATAGTGTAGTAGTGTATAGTGTAGTAGTAGTGTATAGTAGTGTAGTGTATAGTGTGGTAGTAGTGTAGTGTATAGTGTAGTAGTAGTGTCATGTAGTGTAGTTTAGTATAGTGTATAGTGTCGTGTATAGTGTAGTGCATAGTGTAGTGTATAGTAGTTTATTAAATAGTGTAGTGTATAGTAGTGGTGTATAGTAGTGTAGTGTATAGTAGTGTATAGTGTAGTGTATCGTAGTGTAGCGTATAGTAGTGTAGCATATAGTATAGTGTGTAGTGTATATTGTAGTGTGTAGTGTAGTGTATAGTGTAGTAGTAGTGTATAGTGTAGTATATAGTGTAGTGTATAGTGTAGTAGTAGTGTAGTGTATAGTGTAGTAGTAGTAGGGGTAGTGTAGTAGTAGTGTATAGTGTAGTGTGTAGTGTAGTACTAGTGTAGTGTATTAGTAGTAGTAGGGGTAGTGTAGTGTATAGTGTAGTAGTAGTGTAGTGACTAGTGTAGTAGTAGTAGTAGTGTAGTAGGGGTAGTGTAGTGTATAGTGTAGTAGTAGTGTAGTGACTAGTATAGTAGTAGTAGTAGTGTAGTAGTAGTAGGGGTAGTGTAGTGTATAGTGTAGTGGTAGTAGGGGTAGTGTAGTGTATAGTGTAGTAGCAGTGTATTGTGTAGTGTATAGCAGTGTAGTGTATAGTGTAGTGTATAGTAGTGTCATGTTTAGTGTAGTGTATATTATAGTGTATAGTGTAGTGTAGTAGTAGTGTATCATAGTGTCATGTATCGTGATGTGTATAGTGTTGTAGTAGTAGTGTATAGTATAGTGTATAGTGTAGTAGTAGTGTCTAGTGTAGTGTATAGTGTAGTAGTAGTGTATAGTGTAGTAGTGTGTAGTGTAGTGTATAGTGTAGTAATGTAGTGTATCGTAGTATAGTGTAGTGTATAGTGTAGTAGTAGCGTGTAGTGTATAGTGTAGTAGTAGTGTATAGTAGTGTTGTAGTGTAGTGTATAGTGTAGTGTATAGTGTAGTGTATAGTTGTGTTGTAGTGTATAGTGGAGTGTATAGTAGTGTAGTGTTATAGTAGTGTAGTGTATAGTGTAGTGTGTGTGTGTGTACACTGTGTGTGTGTGTACACTGTGTGTGTCTGAGTGTGTGTACACTGTGTGTGTGTGTGTACACTGTATGTGTGTGTACACTGTGTGTGTGTACACTGTATGTGTGTGTACACTGTGTGTATACTATGTGTGTACTGTGTGTACTGTGTGTCTCTGTGTGTACTGTGTGTCTGTGTGTGTACTGTGTGACTGTGTGTGTGTACACTGTATGGCCATGTGTACACTGTGTGTGTACACTGTGTGTGTACACTGTGTGTGTGTGTATACTGTGTGTGTGTACACTGTGTGTGTACACTGTGTGTGTGTGTATACTGTGTGTGTGTACACTGTGTGTGTGTGCACTGTGTGAATACACTGTGTGTGTGTACACTGTGTGTGCTTGTACACTGTACACTGTGTGTTTGTGTGTGTACTGTGTGTCTGTGTGTGTACTGTGTGTGTACACTGTGTGTGTATACACTGTGTGTTTACACTGTGTGTGTACACTGTGTGTGTATATTATGTGTGTACTGTGTGTCTCTGTGTGTACTGTGTGTCTCTGTGTGTACTGTGTGTCTGTGTGTAGTGTGTTTGTGTGTGTACTGTGACTGTGTGCGTGTACACTGTGTGCGTGTACACTGTGTACTGTGTGTACACTGTGTGGCTGTGTGTACACTGTGTGTGTACACTGTGTGTGTACACTGTGTGTGTGTACACTGTGTGTATACACTGTGTGTGTGTGTGTGTACACTGTGTGTGCGTGTATACTGTGTGTACTGTGTGTACACTGTGTGTGTACACTGTGTGTCTGGGTGTACACTGTGTGTCTGTGTGTGTACACTGTGTGTGTGTGTACACTGTGTGAGTATACACTGTGTGTGAGTATACACTGTGTGTGTGTGTGCACTGTGTGTGTGTACACTATGTGTCTGTGTGTGTACACTTTGTCTGTGTGTGTACTGTGTATCTATGTGTGTACCGTGTATCTATGTGTGTACTGTGTGTGTACTGTGTGTCGTGTGTGTACTGTGCGTGTACACTGTGTGTGTGTGTACACTGTGTGTGTGTACACTGTGTGTACTGTGTGTACACTGTGTGTACACTGTGTGTACTGTGTGTGTACACTGTTTGTCTGTGCGTGTACTGTGTGTGTGTTCACACTGTGTGTGTACACGTACACACTGTGTGTACTGTGTGTACACTGTGTGTCTGTGTGTACAC